>NC_085932.1:26350991-26990614 GCF_963556715.1 Cydia fagiglandana | reverse complement strand
GATTCCTCATGGATACCATCATCAGAACTGGGTTTTGACAAAAACGGGACCAATCTGTATGCATATACATTCAATCAAAAAAAGAATTTTTAAAATCGATCTAGTAATGACGGAGATATGAAGTAACAAACATAAAAAATAAAAATAAAAAAAAATATAAAAAAAAACATACAACCGAATTGATAACCTCCTTCTTTTAGATTTGGAAGTCGGTTAAAAATTGAATCCTATATAACAAGCTCAAATTGGTACTCGACACACCGAGATTTTGCCTGTAAAGACACCAGAAGGGTATTATGTAATCATATGTATAACCCTATTTAAACAATCATATGATTTGGTGTAGTAATTAATGGTCACGATACGGTACCTAATAGACATCAACAAAGTTTAGATAACTAGAGTGTAAATCATTATTCATAGACCGATTGAACCGAAATGTCAAGAGAAACTCTTCTGAGTATTTCCCGGTCATCGCCTACTCAATTAGAATAATAATAATATCTTACCTAACACAAATTGGCAACGACCACAACGCGCAGCCCAAGTTAGTCACAGTTGTCCTTGGATGTGTCGTTATCATAAAAAAAAAAAACATTTAAAAAAAAACAAAAAAAAACATGCTAAGTGAGTTTTTGCACGGTACTTTATGGCTTGACTTGATGACCATGTTTTTCCATGATTTGTAGCCATAAATATAGCAATATCGCTACCTAAATAACTTTTTCAGCTGGGTACTTAATTGATGCATCGTTTTTTGAACCTTCAAGAGAATTTCACACATATTTTAGGTACCTATATATATAGTATGTACCTACACCAACATATTGTTTCGTGTAAACATATAGCAAAGAACATCTGCGAATAAGCAAATCTCCTTAAAAGCGTGTGAACATAACAATAAAGCAAAGTGTAGACGGACAGAATAATGTTTATCCAGATCAATCGGGGAGAAACACCCTTTCTGTGTAATGCTGTTTGAGTTCAGTGAACTTAGAACAGTACTCAAATGCAAAAATTTTACGTACTTATAGGAACACTTTAATATACGAACTGCAAGTGCGAAATTAATGTTTGTGTTGACATAATTTTATATTCAGTATTAATCTTGCAGCAAAAGGATGTACGTCATGTACGTTTATGCTTTGTGGCATGATTAATAACTGTAATAACTAATAAGATATTACCCTACCCTAGTATTGATAAATGTATTAAGTATATTTAAGTTAAGATTTAGTAAGTTAGGATAGGAGCCAGAGACATGTATGTACTTGAGTATGTGTGTCGTTCTTGTGTGTGCTGCATGGAACTGACGAAATATAGAGTACCCATTAGGACTTTGGAAATTATCTTTGACGTACCGTACCTATCTTGTACCCAATACCCGTTCACTGACAAACCATCATTAAGGAATCCTTTATTATAAGCTTGCATGTTTAACTGTTCCTTTGTTATTGTCAACTTGTTCCTATTCAACATTGTTAAAGCAAAGATTAAACGATTTCGCCACCAGCCTCTGAAACTGGAGCATTTCTAAACGAACAATTAGCGAAAACTACATTTCGTCACATGAATGGCCAGAACCGGACGGAGCACTTGACAACAATCAGGTTGTTGGATTTCAAACTTTATTCCTTAGAAAATAATGGCTTGTGTGAGTGCATTAAAGGGTTGCAATAACTAAACAATCGAGAATCGTACGCAGAGTCAATGGTCGATGATTCATCGTACCGGTCGTGTATTCTCAATGGTAACACGAGTGTGGGGCAGTTTGGGTTATCGGATCGACCACTTTAACTCGACTTCCAGATCCAGAACTACTACGAGAATACACTTATACTGCTTGTCTTGAGGTTCTGACTCGGCCGTGCTTGATAAGCGATTGGAATGAAACTCGGTCGGTGTATGTAAGACTGAAATACACTCGCGTGCTCCTTGTAAGTGCGCGAAGGTAATTTTGTCACGTTTTTACGATTTGTCAACAAAAATAAACAACGTAAAGATGCTACGGTCGGTATTTGCTGCCCTGCTCCAATGAGATAAGTAATATATGTATAAACTAAACTGTAAAAAATGATATAAAATCGAGTATCTGTACACGAAATTATTTACGAACCACTTTACACTGTACTAAACACATATGTATGTATACGATATGAATGATCTGCTTAGCACTGCATTGGATATGGTATTATTATTTACAAGGTCAATCAGTATAAGAAAAGAACCAAATTTCATCCTTGGCATTTTCCTAATAAGGCCTCTTATATTAAACGCCCCCATAACGTCTATCAACTCGCTCTCATCAAATCAAACAACAATACTCAACCAATCTCCATACTATACTTAGACCCTTATCATAATAAGTTGAGAGATTTATTTAAAGTAGTTTTCCTTACACTGGCTATGGTTAATTAAGTTTGATAAGGTTCTACATGATTAAATCGTGATGGTCGGCATGGACCACACAAAGTGTATAAAGCTATTGAATTGATCAAAATGTAGATCAATTATTATCTACGACTACGTCGATGATCATTAAGTAATTTTGGAGATGGAGGAGCTTCTTTAGATTAAGGAATATTATGTTCTCTGTGTGTTATCGTCTTTACCTCTAGACATTATTATACATACCTACCTACATATGATAAAAGTCGATCAGATATTAGGAACATACTCAATTAAGTTGAACCTGTTAGATTATACTTATTCTAAATATAATAAATAAGTATGGTAAATACGCAGTACGTTAGATTAGTGTGTATTACGAGTTCATACATTTTCTATGTATGAATTCACAAAACACTAATCAATGTGAAAGCCAACACTTACCCGTATAGACCTCACATATTTATTTTCCCCATTCCTGAATGATAATTGATAACTAACTATCTACAATCATCTAGATTATGTGCCGGTCCGAGAGTGCTTAAAAATTTTATTAAGCTCTACAGTGTTCTGGAAATTTAAAGGCTAACATATCTTACTTATTTAGGTATGTACTACATAGTTATTGTGAAAACAAACGCATACAGGCGCCAGCAAACATAACATTTGGCAACTACACCGTACCTACTCTACGCCATAATCCTTGTACTGTACATCAGCTTTATGACTGTTATGAGTATGGACCCTTTGGCACCGCCTACGCGTTTTCGGACCCCACACAAGGCTGCCCATTGTCTGGGCCTGGACATGTGCCCTTGGGTGTAGTTCTCGGAAAACAGGAATGTGGGATGTGGGTTAGCGACAAAACACTTGAAGAACGATGTTTGACATTCGCTATTTAAAAACGAAGAAAATACAAAAGGGATTTAGGGGAAGTAAATGGTTTTTGATGGCCTAATTCCAATAAATGTCAGAAGGGGTATCAAATCTAATACTTACTATGGACTAAAATTGAAAGTGAAACATCTGTCAAGCGTTCTTAATATGTTTTTACTTAAAAAAAATATAGGTGATGACATTGTAAGATAAAAGATATGATTTATTGTTATATCAGTTGTAGTTTATAGTAGTTACCCAAGTACTAGCTAACCAAAAATAACAAAGTCACCCTGTGCGAAATTACCTAGTATTTATATTTAACCTAACCAGTTGTATTTTAATCCCACATGATTGTGTATGAGTACATTATTTATGTAATCTGCTTTTATCACATTTACGTACCTATTCCTCGCTATTGATTATCTACACTCTACAGCGATGAATGTAATGTATACAGATCGTAATTCGTATCATACTTGGCCCACCCGTGTGCCTACTCTTGAAACAAGTGAAGTGTTAAAAAGTATTGTAAACAAACAGGTAAAATGGGATAGCCCTTGGCCCTCACCCGTTAAGGGTTGTCCGTCTAGACTGCTCCTAAAATAGCCATTCAAACCTTTCATCGCCACAAAAGGAAGTTACGGACGATTACTGCTTTAAATGCGATGTGTCAACTATTCAAAATAGACGCCGTAGACTACACTGCATACGAATAGGACACACTGAATAGTTTAAGCTTCGAATTACTAGAGAAAAATCGTCATTATATCAAGCACGGTATGAGCTACATTGCTTTGGATAGTTTGAGGAATTCACTATTTTGTAACTTAAAATAAGTTGTTATAGCATACGCAGAAAGTACCTACGCGACAGGATACATGGATACATAATCAACTCATGGCTAATTACAATTTAAAGTACTTACCGATACAGGGAAGAGAATATCTTGACTAAGAGACTTTGCAGGTAGTGGTTAAAAAATGTTATTAAAAATATGGACGACATTAAAATTGGGGAGAAATGTAAGTACAGTCAAGTCTAACGCTATTCCTACATCATGCAGTTAACAGGAAAAAAATAGTTTCCGTAAAAAGGACAATAATTAAAGACCAAAGGAAGAAAGGCTTCCAAAATACGCTTGTATTTTGGAAGGGGCTTCCCTTTAACAGCTTTATTTAAATCTACCAAAATACTTAAGTGTTTTTAAGACTCATCTCTACCAACCTAACATTAAGAATATCAATAAAATCTCTGCCACAAAGTAACCGCCGTCGCTACTTATGTTTTATACCCACTTCCATACATTGTCGACGTAGCGCCATAGACCATCATTTACTAGTAAAAAAGTAAAAAGTTCATTCATAATCACATTAGCGTCGGTCCCTTTGTGCGTCACGGGGCCCGTGGGCCCGAGGAATGTGCATTCCTTCACGATCGGTTTTTTAACACATACGAACCCTTTAGGACTTTCCTCGGGATCAGGTAGCGGGTAGCTTATTTCTTGCGATTAAATTGATATTGGGTTGGTAATGTTGAGCTATTCTACAAACGAACATTATAGAATACTGGTGACCGATAAGAATCATTTTGTCACCTATCAGGCTATCATAAAGATCAGCCGGCCTAGCCAAGGTTACAATCGCTATCGCTTCGACAACGAAAAGCATTATGTCTCTCTATCACTCTTCCATATTTGCGTGACAGTGACAGTTGCGTTTCGATCGCTACGGAGCGTAAGCGATTGGCATCTTGGCTACGCGGCCTGAGATACTGATGCAGAACACAAATTCGTTTATTATAAATATCGATAACTTAATTGGAGGACACAATTTACAAGGTTCACGATAAATAATGTCTATAGTTTATGAAAAGGGTGTTAAGGAGCCCAATGATTAACAGTCCGCCGGACGGTATCGGCCTATCAGTTAGAACAAAAGTTTTCCGAACAACTGACAGGGCGATACCGTCCGGCGGACTGTTAATCAGTGGGCCCCTTTACATAAAAATACGGTACTGTATTGTGTATTCTCCTAACGGTCTTCCTAGTTTAACGTTTCATTTTACTGCAAAAAGACACGTTTATGTATCTAGTTGCAGACTTTAGTTGGTCCTGGGCCAAAACGCAATAGTTGTTACAGGCAATATTTTATACCAAATACAAAATACTCAAAACACGTACGAAGTGTCAACACACTCAACACACGGCACACAACACAAGCTGTTTAATGCTTCTTATTGCCATTCAAATCCGGCTACCAACTGTAAAAAACGTAGCAATGAAAAGAGTCTTGTATTGAATAAATGTATTAGGTATATCATCATAATAATTATGTAGAATCTAACGTGTCTTGCCATATTTTTTTAAATTCTTACTCGCCTCCGTTTTGGGAACTCCTATCGATATTTTTTTTGCTTCCCTAAATATTTTGATAACTGATTTATAAGCACTTGCTCACCTAATTAAATAATATTTTATCTTATCTTCTTTGTATCTAATTGCCGCTAGACGCACCTTTTGTAGCTCATATCTTTTTTCGTCGTGTTTACAATCCAAACAAAATTGAGGTTAATACTTTTACAGAAGCGCTTACCTCCGAACGTGACTGTAAAAATTGTAAAAAAAAAAAAAAAAAAAAATGTACGACCAAGGTGATAAATATGCAAAATGAGTGAAAGTGTCCGGTTATACCAACATAAGTGACAAAACCAAAATAAACATTGACGAAAAAAAAACTTAAAAATAAGTGGCCAGTGTTTCCCGCCGAATATCCAGAGACATTTTTGTCTCGTCTAAAATGCCGGCGGTCATGGATGTTGAGCCATTCAGCCAGCCAGAGTGGAGCGACTCCACGGACTCTGAGCCCGGGCCGTTGCCTCAGCTGGGGTATTTCGTGCCAGTGCGATGCAGGTGCGACCGAGCGTCCAGCCACGTGTGTAGGAGAAGAAGAAGGTAAATAGATATATAGAATGATTGATTATATGTAAGAAAAAAAAACAAATCTATAAATACCAAAGGTAATATAGTCACTTCCCAATATGTAGGTACAACCAAAGAGTAGGTAAAGTAAGTGCTGGAGACAGCGTTGTTGGCGGTCTAGAACTAGAATCTAGATAAGAAATGTACTTACTTACCTGCCTAACTACAGTATGTATAGTATGTACTATAAGACTATAATATACAGGGTGATCAATCCAAATGGGTCAGTATGGAGAAGTCGGAAACTATGAGAGATAGCGAAATCTGTTCTTAGGAACCATGGCTTCGATTTTAGATTTAATAATAATGGCATTCAATTTTTTTTTAAATCTATCATACATAACCGGGATTCGAACCTGGTCAATATTCTTGTTGTTTGTTTGTATGGCAACTTTTAAACGATGCGTGATAGGTGGGGGGTGCTCGACCAAATATCATAGAGGGCCCCGAGACAAAACAAACTACATTAAAAAAAATTCAAAATGGCCGACTATTTTTTAATTTTTTCAAGTTGGTCCGAGCGCGCTGAGATTTGGCATGTGGCGAGCCTGGAGGCCCAAGATTACCATGTCAAAAAATTTTTTTGGGAAAATCCATAATGGCGGCGGACACGGGCAAAGTCAAATTTCCAAGTAGGTTAAGCGAGCCCGAAGGGCGAGCTCCAGGCCGGGAGGCCGAAGGCCGACCCTGGCGGAGGGCCGAAGGCCCGGAGCCTCCACCCCGACTCCCAAAACGCGAGGCGGAGCTCCGCGTAGGGCCGAAGGCCCGAAGCGTCACACGAAAGGGGGAAGTTGGAGCTTAAACATGACCCAACAATTTTCCTATTGGGAGCCGCGTTTTGGGAGTCGGGGTGGAGGCTCCGGGCCTTCGGCCCTCCGCCGGGGTCGGTCTTCGGCCTCCCGGCCTGAAACTCGCCCTTCGGGCTCGCTTAACCTACTTGGAAATTTGACTTTGCCCGTGTCCGCCGCCATTTTGGATTTTTACAAATATTTTTTTTGACATGGTAATCTTGGGCCCCCAGGCTCACAGCATGCCAAATCTCAGCGCGCTCGAACCAACTTGAAAAAATAAAATAAAAAGTCGGCCATTTTGAATTTTTTTAATGTAGTTTGTTTTGTCTCGGGGCCCTCTATGATATTTGGTCGAGCACCCTCCACCTATCACGCATCGTTTAAAAGTTGCCATACAAACAAACAACAAGAATATTGACCAGGTTCGAATCCCGGTTATGTATGATAGATTTAAAAAAAAATTGAATGCCATTATTATTAAATCTAAAATCGAAGCCATGGTTCCTAAGAACAGATTTCGCTATCTCTTATAGTTTCTGACTTCTCCATACTGACCCATTTGGATTGATCACCCTGTATAGTATGAACATTTCTTAGTAGGAGCCTAATATATATAGTTATACCTTATAAAACCAATGAATTGATCAACCACTACGAATTTCGTTTTCATGGCTAGGGGCTTGTGCACAAATCACGCGAGATACGATGGGGGGAGCGGGGCACGAAAAAATCACGATAGATCACGTTGGGGGAGGGGGGGCGTTATAAGGAAACCTCACGTGTATTTTTCTACAGTGAACGAAACTAAGAAAAAAACCTACCACATGAGTAGATATTTTTTTCTCGGTCGGTTTTTTTCGGTTTCTACACTCTGCACTTCAAAATAGGCAGTCTATTTAACGAAAATAGAAAAATAAACAAGATTTTCTATATACAACACTATTTATCTTAAAATTAGGTCGATTAAAAAAAAATAACACGTGAGGTTGTGTGGGGGGAGGGGGTAGCCAAAAACCTGACCAAATATCGCCAAGGGGGAGGGGAGGGTCAAAAAGTAGCCGAAAACACCTCGCGTGATTTGTGCACAACCCCTAGTTTTCATGCACTTGTACCTCCTCTAATGTGTAACTCAAGTGAAGTACTTTTACTTAAATAAATAACGTGGCACCTACAATTACCACGCAAAGTTCAAGAAACTTTAAGAGTAAAGCAAAAAGAAGGGAACAACAAGTAAATCTATAATATGTATGTACTTACTTTTTGTATTAATGTGTCCCAATAAAGTACCTTGTAGTTGGAGATAGTTACCTACACGACACGATATTTCGTGACCGCTTCAGGCGTCATCAGTGTTCTAAAGGCAAACTACTATACTTTGGTAGCAGAAAACTACATGGGACCAAGGAACTTAAAGCAGTTTAAGCTTTAGATGCGGAAGACGACAATCTCCAGAACATGGACAGGATAAGTATATCACAAGACAAGTTTGTTTAACCTATGACTGTTTTTTTTTAAGTAGTTACACAGTTTGGTCGACACAGTGACCAGCGACTGCTTTTTGTGTGAAGCACCACCAAGGACGAAAGGGAAAGGAAATTTACAGAATAAGGATAGCAAAGAATAGAGAAGAGAAGGGAAGAGAACCTATGACTGGTCCGTGTGGAACTAGGTCACAGTGGGATCCCTTTTGAGATATCTACTATAATCTTTTTATTTGCAGCCAAGTTGTCAAAGTTAATAGTCCTTAAAAATCCTCCCGAATTACGCCGCAAAAGGAAGCCAATACTAACAAAATATGAAAAAAAATGGAACAATAAACATTCTAAAGCTTACTTTCCCTTGTTCTCAGAGAATCTCCCCGATCCCGCCGCTCAGTGTCGCAATGCTCGTGCAACACGTCGAGGCGCTCGTCGATGGCCGCGTCGCCGGCGCCCGCGCCGCTGCCGCCGCTCAACAACACCATGGAGATGTACGTCGAGCCTGTTGTCGAAGATGTAAGTGTTTTTTTTCTGTTTTTTTTTCTGTTTGTCTACGCTGTCTGTCTAATGGTAGGCAACATTCCATTTCTAACCGCAGCTGCACTCCTAGTACTGAACGCGTCGCTGTTATTGTCAATTTCCATAGGAAAATGAACAGTAATGCAGCTGTCGTTGGAAATGGACTGTCACCTTAAGGGTGGTATTCCAACTGTCGACATTTTTGTCCAATGTCATTGCGTCTCTCATTTAGCAAAATGTGAGACGCAATACAAAAAGACAAAGAAATTGGATAGGTGGAATACCACCCTAAGAAACTCGATTGTCTGTATTGCCCTCCTCTTAAGATGTATCAAAGCGGTCAAAACTATCATAGCATGCGCTCTAACGCCTTGGCAATGGATACGATAAAGACGTGTTCAGATATTTTCGAGCACCTGGACACCTTCGACATAGGTACCTATCTGATATCTGATAGCCCTTTTGCTATTATTGCTCTAGCGCAGAATACGACACGTCTTTCGTCACGTTTTTCTCCACATAGGTATATTATTTATCCCTAATTTGATGATTATTCAATAATCATTTATAATGATGCTGATTAATTCTAACTATGTACTTATAGTGCGTTTTAAACAACGACTTACCTATTAAGAAAACCTTTGAAACCACTTTGAAACAGGAGAGTGTAACGACCGGCATCTTTAGCCCAAAAAAAAAACGAGGCTGCGAAACTACTCGTAGAACACCTACCTATATTGAATCAATTCAGTATTTGGATAGTGTTCGCCAGTCTCGACCGTTTTTTTGCTGACCGTTAAATCTAGTACTAATAGGTACCTATCTAATTTACTCAATAGTACTTATAAAAGCGCTAAAATTTTTAACAGAGTTGTAGATCAATCGGAGAGTAAGATTTTTTAAAAGATAGATGATTTACGGAAGGAATATTAAAAATATAACCACGTAACATATATTTGACTTAGTTTATTTATGCCAATGTCCCAAATTCTCTTCGTATGCAAGTTTCGGTTACCGAAGCGTGGTAAAAATTAGGTGATTCAAATTCGAAGACTGCCGACTGCTGGTTCCTCGCCCATCCAATCACTGAAAAGAGTTAACATTTCCTTATTCGGAATTCAAATCAAATACCAGTATTTTGATAAAGGTGTTTCATACATCGAACTTCTCGAGGTGATACTTTTCGAGGACCTTTCTCATGGACTTCGCGATTTGCTCCGGCCGGCTGTAGAAGAACTTATGCTGACTACTGCCGTCCTCGTTGTAGATTTCTTTGTCTACTTTGCCTGTCGGTGACGTGAATAGGATCCTATGTGGAAAAAGTTTTTAGTGAGCACCTACACAAATAGTTGTAATTAAAACGTGAAATACAGTTTGTATAATTGTTGAAATATGTTTTTAACGGGTGGATAATTTAATGGACAGCTATGAACTATCCAACTAAGTATGAACTATGTATCCTTATGTAGAAATTTTGACAAAAGCTAATGCTTTTGTCAATAATAATTAAGCTTTAAATCTTCTTACCTGGGTATGTAAGTACCATCTGGAGCATAAACAGAGCTTTCCGGTTCCTCATCATCTATTAAATTAACCATAACGAACTTTCTGCTCAACGACTGGATCTCAGGGCAGTTAGCGAACTTTGGCTTCAGATTTTTGCACGCGGTACAATAAGACTTGTGTATGATTATCATCATGGGCTTCTTATGGCGGGATGATAGTTGTACACCAGATTCTAAGGACTTCGCCCAAATGTAGTTGTTCCCGAAACCGTTGTCCCTTCCTAGGGAAGCGCTGCAGTAAACTTTGTTAGATAACAACGAGTAGAACGCTTTAGCTAAACCAGTACCGGTCGGCATTTTGTGCTGTGGGGTCTGTTTAGAAATATATGAGGTTTTATTTGGAGAGGATGGCCAGACCGGACGGCCTGACTGGTATTGTGGAATTATTTACATTTTAAACACTCAAATGCTTTTTTCCGTTGCACACCCATGTTTGACAATATTTTGCAAATTGACATTTGTCATTGATTTGACATTTTGACAGTAATCTATAGAGCTTAGTTTCTCTGGTTTCTAAGAAAACTGGGGCCATGGATATACACGTTGCGCCATCTATGGCGGCAATGTGAAAGCTTTCAGTAAGGTCGAAAGCGAATGGTAGCGAAGAGCTTGGTTCACTTGGTTGCTCGCTTTCTGATGCCTGATTTTGTCGTCAGGTGGCGCTACAGGTCTTAAAAGCTTTTGGAAATGTTACAGATTTTTTTACAGATAGGTATTTTTCAATGAGGTTTTGCTAAACTCATTCAGCCCGTTTTAAGTATGTTTTATCTAGCTACCTTTACATAAGTTATATGACGATGACGATCATGCAAATAAGTTTTGCGGAATTCTGATACTTATACAGCGACGTTTTGTTTATTTATTAACTTGGGTCATAACTGCCCTATCCACACCTCATCAATAGCAGGCGTGCCTCACTCCGCGATTTCGTCGCTTTGCTACAGGTAGCTAAAAGTACATCCGTTCGACCCCAATTTTGGGGTTTGCCATAAGCCGCGCGTGGCACTGTCGCCACCTAGCGGCCATATCTGTGCTGATCGTAACAGACGCGTTTTGTTAGAGAGTGAGTCTTCTGTACCTAGTACTATTATTTATTCTGTGTCAATAGTAAGCTACTTCAACCTTATTTTTTGGCAGCAGTGGTATCTTTCCCACAAAAGGTGCGAATTACTAACTTTTCAGTGTCAATCATTGGGTAGTTGTCCTTATAATGATAGCAGCCAATGCCAATGCTCTAAATTAGATGTAACATTGCAAGTGCTTCAACTGCTGCTGCCATCACCCGACATCGCTGGTGACACCAGTAGCGGGATCGTTTTCCCTCTAGCAAACCCAGGCCTGGCTTTTACTGATGCTTGCGTACCTACAAGTGCCGGTTGTCTCAGATTTGCCTGTGGCCGCTACGCAGTTTTGAAATGCTAGCCGGCATCGGCAATTCAATCACCTGTAGAATGCCCCCATTACAACGACAATGACAGTTGCATCCTCCGATGCAAGCGACAAAATGCTATGACAAACTTTTTAAAATCGCTCATGTGTATCGGCGTGTGGCGCTGCGTGTGCACATGTTTTTTTACCCATTTTCAAACACAGCAATGTCGATACGTCTCGCTCCACGTAGCCTATTGGAAAAAGCAGATAAACTATGATAATTAAATGTGCAGCGTGCGTGATTGTATCTGGCGGAGAGGATACGCATTTCAGTACGGCTTTTAACAAGAACGCCCGCTCGCAATGTCAGGGTCCTAATTTAAAATATTAGTAAATATTTATTAGAAACCTTGTCACACAAAATCGATACAATAGTGGCTTATTTTTGAGCAGGATAAAAATAAGTTCTACATTGTCGCAACGCGGGATGGTGCGCCATTTTGGAAGTTCGCGCGCGCTTTTTTCTTTTTAAACCGTGCTTGGATTCATGGTTATTCAGCCAGTGCTTGTGCTATGATGTATAATCGAAATCGGAGTATGTACGGGACAGTGAGATCCTTGGCTGCTTCTCGGACCACGCCTGTAGCGGGTCTCGAGGATGTTCTTTACACGCCGCCTTACTTTTATCACATCCCACCACCGCCGCTTAACACATATCCTGGAAGGAAGAGACGGAAAAGAGATAAGGTAAGTTACAAATGTTGAGCAAATGTATAGCTATAGTTGGTCAAGCAGATCTTGTCAGTAGAAAAAGGTGGCAAATTTGAAAAATGTAGGCGTGAAGGTATATTGTCTCTTAGAAAATTTGAATTTCGCGCCTTTTTCTACTGACAAGATTTGCTTGACCATCTATATTTTCTAATTAGTTTATTAAAAAAGTGAGATTTCGACATTGTGACAGATACTGTGCCATGTTACTAATCTTATAAATACCTATACTACCTATAGGTACATGTTGAGTATTTCAATTACATTTTTAACCTCAAGGGAGTCAATAGGTGTTCATCTCCTTGTAAGATTATAAGAAACTACTAAAATTGCGATGATTTAAGATGACGCACTGATTTAAGGTGGGTTTAAGGAGCATTCCATGAAATTGTCTACCGTTGTCCCGTACAAACGCGAAGTTTCTGAAGATTTAGAGGTATAAGAGTTTCCTTTTCTATGAACAATGGTCAAAAATATGCACAGAAATATAATCGCCTGCTTTAAATGCCGAGAAAAAAGTCGCAACATAGGAAATAAAATGCGTTTGTACGGGACAGCCCGTGAAATGCTCCTTAAGTATAGGTACTTGCCGTCTATATCTATACCAGTCGTTTGTTTCTATAACTTTTAAAGAAATTATTCAAATGATACAAGGATCTTACCTTAAACATACTGTAGGCTCTTCACGAGTCTTTCTTTAATTTGTTTATTATTATATTCCTAGGCCGATATTTTTCAATTAAGTAAGAGAAAAGATGATAAGAAATGTAAAAAGACGTAGAAAATACAGCTACATCAAACAATAATTTAGACCCCCTACGCATAGTAAAATACTGTAATTTCCTATTGTATTTATGTAGAGCTACTTTTTTTACTGTGGAATGTTAATTAGACCCATTATTTGGCCAAATTTTGTTTATTTTATTTATTTTACGTAGGTACCTACTGAAGTTTTGATAGACGTGACATGAGTCATTCTTCATTCCATAGATATTTATGAGGTTGCGATATTACAAGCAAAGAGTTTGTGCGGAAAGAGAAGAGTCGTTGTATGGGCTTCCTTACATCCCACGACTCTTCTCTTTCCGCCAGACTCTCTATATGTAGAGTCTGTGCGGAAAGAGAAGAGTCGTGGCAGAAACGGGAACTAACATTTTAAATTTTATATGGCAATCAAACCTTTGACACCTGTCTTGCAAAAAGTAAACAAACTTCTGTCAATGTATATTTTTATTAACAAAAACCGCAAGTTTTATGTATAAAATATTTTCAAAACACGATAAAACCGTACATAAAACCACAAGGAAAATTATATTTAATATTGGTCGGTTTTGTCAGCGGGAAGAAAACGACTAAAAGCCGACTATCGACTTACAAAAAGTCGCGGAACGTGTTTCCGCTATTCGCGGGTATTGATGTTGTATTTAATATGAAATAATTACCTATTTAATAAGCCCCCTAAGTAACTTGTCTCCGGTACATAATCGGTAAGTATATTCATTCAAAATATATTCATTTTCATAAATATGCAGGTCATTCATGATCTTTAAAATAACTGATAAATAGTCTTGATACTTGCCATTTTATGCATATTTATATGTAATTTCTTTTTCAGGATTGTGTAAAAGTACCTACGGTATCTCGAATAAAAGGCCGCTAAGTAGGTGATATGCAAGAATTCGTAATCTACGTGCCGGATTCAAGCACATCCAGTTCAGATGAAGATAACTCTATGAGTGTCCCTGGTTGTTTTGAAGCTAGCTCAAACATAAGTGACGTTGAATATTTTAATTCAGACTTCGATTACAAAGAATAAAACTTTTTCTAATAAAATATTTCTTTATTTGTAAGTTCGTTTACTAGGTTCTGAATAAAACTTTTTCTAATAAAATATTTCTTTATTTGTAGGTTCTGTTAGTTACGAAATTATATTTAATATTTAGCAGTGACTTTTCGGCGAAGTAAAATATCGTGAGATGAGAGAACCGGACATATCCCAATAAGGCCTACCTACTTATGCACTATTTTTATTCATATTCATATTTATTATTAATAATGTACACATACATTACAAGTCAAGTTTACAATGGGTGAAATATATCCCAGATAAAATTACAGTTCTATTGCCCAATTTCTACCCGATCTACCCGGTTTTAATAACTGTTGGACTGCACAGATTAGGCAGTACATAAATGAGACTATCTTGTTTGTTACTAAAATTACAGTTGTATTGGGCAGATTCTTAACTAGTTTTAGCAGTTTTGTCAATCGCACTGTCTCATTTTTAAGAATCTGAGACATAAAAACAAGTGTGTTTTAAAATGAAAACTAGTGCCTGCGCTAAATCAGAGGATTGAGTTGACGAGCCGACACCACCACCAGGCTCCGTTTAGTAAGCCGTGGTAAAAAAAAACCGGAACAAAAGGGATTCAAGTATCATGACCTTTAGTGTCGTACTATAATCACGTGACCAGTGTTGTCAGCATAGCAAAAACCATAAAATAGCACTGGCGCGCCCTCAAATCCCACGACTCTTCTCTTTCCGCACAGACTCTATGCGTTGCACCAACCTAGATTCAAGAAAATGTAACATTTTCATAACACCTACAAAATACCTACCAATCAATAATCATAATTAACCGAACAAATGCCTAAGCCAGCTGACCGTTATCGCCGTTATCGGGTTTGTGAAACAGACACCCCTTTTATAGTCTTATCGTACAGTGTCAGTATCCCAACCTGCGTCAATATGTTAACACTGTAATGCAGATACGCGAATTTAGATATCGCACGAAGTAGGTGCGGATGGTGTACTCGTATGGTTAAATTACAAAATCTGGGAGACCGAGATTTGCTCGGAAAACGTAAAAACTCAAAATTGCGCGTTTTCCCAGAGATAAGACCTAGCTAGATCGATCTTTCGCCCCCTAAAACCCCCACATAGCAAATATCGTCGAACTCGTTAAAGCCGTTACCGAGATCCCCGCAATATATAAATAAGTAAATATACAAGAATTGCTCGTTTAAAGGTAGATATAAATAAAATCAGCAGGAAAACAATGTTCATTATGCTACAAGTGCGAACAGTAGGAAATTCGTAAAGAGTGGCGATAAATTGAAACACGTCCGAATGGAGTATTTTAAACCGACACCAGCCGCAAATTACATTTTCGCTCGTGTATTGTACAAGGTTTTACAATACATGATCCCTTCAAATTTTCAACAACAACAATAGTATGTACTGTAGTAAAGAAAATCTTGTCCTAGCTTCAAATAGACTCCTGACATAGGTACCAGCTACTTAATTTAAGTTTTGACCTGTATTCGTTTTGATCGCATAATTGATGCTACAATTATTGATGTGTTGTACTTTCTATATTGCATTTTTTTTCCGAGAAATTTCCAGCATTTTGGACTGAACCGCTATTTTTAGTCCACCATCTAGTTTTAAGGAATTGTAAGGAAGCCTAGCCTGCCTGTATCCTTGTGTTCGGTGTAAAGGCCCTGTACGTACTTACCTGTAGGTACACAGTGGGCCAGCGCCGGCCAGTCCAAGGGACGCAGCCATGCGGTAGAGTCAGATAGCAATATCACTTGCTCCCTCTAACGCATAAATGCGTCCCCCAGACTGGCCCACGCTGGCCCATCGTGTGTACAGGGGCCTTAAGGCGCAGCACGCAGCTTTCTCGGCCCTAAAGCTTCGGAACTCGTGCGCATACTTACCTACCTAATTTCCTTAACCATCGGGACTAGAAAAAATATTCATCATCATCAAACTACAATCTACTTTCAAAGCGCTTAACATCGTGAAAACATTATTTAGGTACGACTGGTGTAAACTTTGTAAGTTATTAAGCACTCGAGAATTAGGTAGGTACAGTCGCCATCAGATATATCGGAGCGTCTAAGGCGCTCACAAATATCTGAACACGCCTCTATTGTCAGGGCGTTAGAGTGCGTGTTCAGATATTGTGAATACCTTGGCCGCTCCGATATATCTGATGGCGACTGTACCTATATCAAGGAAATTTCAATAAGTTTTATTCCAAGATTTTATTTACTTTATTTACATTGAAAACATCTAAAAGGGAACATCTAAATTTAAGATCACAAATAGTTCTACAAAGTTTGTTGCAATTATATTCCATCATGATATTGACATATATTTCAGTAGCTACAGGCATACAGGCAGGCAGGCAGGTTCAGTAAATATTTCAAGAACATAAAGTGCAACGGTACTCTGCCTTAGCTAAATCAATAATTTTATTTAGCTCATAGCAATTATACTTATATTATCTTAATGATAATACAATGAAGATGTTTTTTATAATTATAGACATCCACATATATATGTGGAATATATAATGTAGGATAGGTACTTAAAGTTTCATAGAACACTGTTGGTATCTGGTGAACTGATCTCGTCTCTTCTTGGTAGTTCGATAGAATTATTTAAATGAAGTATGCTTCTTTCATCTTTGGCTTGTGTCTGAATTGGTAGTGCCTGTGTTGTTCTGTGTGATACTGTTCTCCTTTGAGGTGTTAACTTTGTGAACGACCCGTACGACCATGCGATCCCAGTAGTCATAGAAACCGCAATACAAATTAACTTTAACTGATCCTTCCTATCCATCTCTGTTTAATTGGCTATCTGCGTGATTAGTTTCCATTTGACTTCAAACAGTGTAATATTTTGGATAAATAATTTTGTTTTATGGTTTAAATTGTATGTCCTCTGACCTGTCAAATAAAATGTCAGTTGCCATTGTCACAGATAGCTTTTCCATTGTCTATGAGTTTTTTTTTCAAATAGGTAAGTATAATAGACTTTGACCAAGAAAAGTCTGCAGCGATTTTGATAGCCCACGCATTGCAAGTGTTATTTATAGGTACGTCATAATTTCATAGAAGTTTGACGTTTCAATTAACGCTTGCACTGCGTGGGCTATCAAAAGCACTGCAGACTTATCTTGGTCTAACTTTAATAGTTTAATCATCATCTCGATTTATCATCACTACACCTTATAAAATAAAACAAAGTCCCACGCCGCGTCTGTCTGTTTGTGTGTTTGTATGTTGGCGATAAACTTAATACTGCTGAACAGATTTTCATACGGTTTTGTACTATCGATAGGATAGAGTAATTCTTGAGGTAGGTTTGTGTTTTGTGTAAAATTTGTTAACATGTGCAAAGCCGGGGCAGGTCGGTAGTGTTCCATAAAATAAAGGGTAGGTAATAGGGAGTATTACAGCAATGTTCTGCAGCACTAGTGCACATAGAAGACCAAAGAGTAACTTATTAAACTTATACCTTTGTTTATATTAATTTACTAGGCCTTAAACAGTTTTCACTATGACATTCCTAATATAGGTAACAGATGCATTATTGTATGTGGCTTTGCCTACAACCAAAATTCAGGCGCTAGTTTTGGGCTGTAAGTCTATACTCGTATGTACCAACATCGTCGACAACGTTCTTAATTTTTTGGGTACAGAAATGATCTTTGGAAACTCTGGAACTCTTTGTATGATCTATCTACAAGAAACATTTAGTTTACCTAATACATATCAAAGGGATATTTATTACTAAGTTTTACCCTTAGGCTTTACCTGGTCTACTGCCTGAAATAAAACGGTTTCTCTTAGCACTGTTAAAGTGTATAACCAGAAACCGTTCACTAGAACATATTTATTCATAAGAGACTAGATACATACATTTGTGAGAATGCTTGTTGACTATTAGGGTTTAACGAGAAGTTATCAATTATAATAGCAAGGTATACATTATCCATGTGTATAAAAGTGTACGACACATCAAAAAAAAAAAAAAAATCAAAATCAAAAAGCATTTATTTCGTTAAATAGTATACAACATAACACATTAATGGTTGGGACTTCCTAGTAAGTATGTATGATACCTGTGACAGGAAGCCCCGCTCTTCTACATTTGTCTAGTACATTTGTTCACATACTTACACAAAAGTTCTAATACACGCTAAAATAATACCTATAACACTTCTAAGCGTTCTTTGGCAATGTGGGAACGACTTCAGGCGCCCTGTGCATCCAAAGGGCTCAAAATTATAAATTAAACAAGAGGGTATAGTTTTAAAACGTTTAATTTTTAACCATAGATCTTTTATAATTTTATCTAGTTATTATCCGTCAGTTTTTTTTGGACAGGCCATCGTAGGACAGTTGTCTTGGGTGCACTCTATCTCCGGAGGTTTAGCCTTAGGGCTGAACCTCCCATATACAAATAAAAACCCTGTAGCTGCAAGCAAGGAGATACTTACTAAAGTAAGTGCGTCTTTGCGTTCTAAAGGCGCGTGGGTATGGTTGACGGCACCATAGCGATCCTTGAGAATGCCCCAGAAGTGCTTCTTGCCAGTCAAATGCCAGAGGCGGGTTGGCTTCATACAGTCTAGTTTGTACGGATGCATGTTTTTGGTTTGTAGAAAATTGGAGCAACTTGGAAACACTATTTTTGGTGGATCATGGTTCTATTTTGTATTTTATGTGGCTCATTTTAGTTATGGTAGTTGGTTATTGAAAATTTGAATATCAGCGATTGTAGACATTCTGGGCCTGAAAAATAAAATAGTTTAGTAATTCTTAAGGGTGGGATGCGATTATTTAACAAGGTGAAGTGTGGGTGAAGTGCTTTGGGGTAACTTCAAGAGTGGGGTAATTTTGAAAATTGCTAATATCTACTAAATTAGAAGCACTTTCTACTGTTGGAAAATGCCTTGATAAGGTAAGCATTACTTAACTTGATTGTTGCCACAGTATGAAGTGATATATATTAACGAGTCAATATTCCCTCTTTGTCGAAATTATCCTAATGCACCTTATTCTAACTACAGCGCAGCCTAATTGTGAAACTAGTTTAAGGCACGCCAAGAACACTTGTTTAAAAACAAGTGTTCTTGGCGTTACCCTTAACCTTTAATATGTACGTGGTGGTCTAAAATTGTAGATTGTGGATCGTCAAATCTCGTTTGTGCTGTACATTAGAGCAGACAAAATCGTTCTCGACGAAATTTAAAAATATTACTAAAAATTCGGTCAGGATCTTAGGATCCTTACAACATCAACAGACAAGAAGTTAAACATACAATGGTTAGTGTTATGGGATATGGGCATACATCATTGTATCAATATTCTCACCATAATGATGTTCAGGGTCCTGGACGTCTTCCGAAGCTATCCCACATGGTGCCCGCGAATGAGGCCACTGCTGAAACAGTAACTATAAAAATTATTTGGTTTTTGTTCATGACATTTGTAATTTTTGATTTTTTTTTCGTCCATCTGGACAGGTTGTAATTTTTGATGTTTGTTGATTTGTTTTTTTTTTGTAATTTAAATGTCACAGTTATTACTGTTCACAGCGAGAAGTTTGCATTTGCACGTTAATTGTGTTAATGGAACCTTTAGTCAATATCCATCATAAAACGTAGTGGTTGTATTCTCTTTGATCCATCATATATTTATCTCCATGTTTACTAACCATATATTGATCATTTTTTTTACAAAAACTGTTATTTTTATACCGTCAATACTCATGTTTAAAAATCTTTAAAAATCTCTGATCTTTAAAAATGCAACATATGTGTCTAATTACGCAATATTTATCATCACTTAAATGACAATGCCATCAATACCTAACTTACCTATTAAAAATAGCATGTCCACACCTGTCCTCCCATAACTTGTTAATTATAATTATTCCTACTCCTACTGATACTTATAGAGGAATTGGCATCTTTACAAAAAAACTGCCAATTATGAGGGCATGGTCCAGGTAAGAATAATCCTTAATGCCCATGTGCGCGTGTAGCTGACAGTTCTGACCTCATTCCTATCACTTTCCAAGAATTTCTTCTGGAAAACCAGTATAAAAGTGTTCTCTGGACCCGTAACGACTGTACGTTATAGAGAGCTCAAACTTAATCAGGTTCAGCTAAATCGAACGCTGGCCTGTTGACAAGGAGAAGGAATAATAGTCCCGTGGTTGTGATGGTTGTGTGTGTGTGTGTGTGTGTGTATCCCTGTGCGCGGGAGTGTCCCATGTAGAGGTTAAAATTCTCGCGGCCTTCACCAGAGATGCATTGGGACCGGTTTGATTTATCGGCCGGATCGATCGTTTCTATGATTGTGTGTCTACTTTTCTAGTTATAAAACTATTTAACTTCCTTTTTCGGCTGTTATAGGCAATGCAAAAGCCTAAAAACTATCAAAAACCAACATTGGACTATCCATTTGGAAAATATTGCCAAAATTAACACAAATCATTTATTATTATTTAAGAATCAAGTAGGCGTAGATAACGACCGATATTAAATCATTATAAGCTCTCTCGATGGTCTCGATCGATATGATTCATAAAGATGACCATCTGAACCTTTTATCTCGACGTACCCAACGGCTAGGCCAAAACGTAAAAAATCGCCTGTGTCTAGGAGCCGTCAGAGCGACTATGCGCTTGTTATGTTTTTTTCAACAACAACTTTCAAGCTCCGAGGCTCTCCGAGTCCGCGCCATGCCTCCTTATAGTGGGAGAGCAAAACCTGTAGATACTGTTCGTCCACTTCGGTACGGAGTACCTGCGCGCGCGCCGTCCCTTTCTCTCCTGCCGCGAAATATATTATAACGAGAACGTCTGTTTCACCGCACCACACTGGTATGCAAAGATTGATAGCTTATATGACCATTTGGTTTTGAAAGCGGCCAGAAATCACGCACGGTTGAAACTTTTCGCCGCCTGGCGTCCTTAGGACCGGCCAGACGTCTCTGGCTCTGTAGCTTTAGTTTACTTTTGTTAATAATTGTGCGTTCATAATGTCATTAACTTGTGTGAATTATCGATTGCTCGGCGGTGTAACTCGTTTGTTTAAAGTAAGCCAGTGAAGCCTTACTCTGTGGAGGCAGTGGTCTGTTGTATTCACTATTCCTAGTTAAGTTTTGAGTGCAACTGTGGAATTGAATTGAAAGTGTGGTCGGTTAACTTGCGAAGGACAGCGATGTGTTTTGTTTTTGAAACTGTGAGTGTATAATGCTTGTAGAATGGATCCTATGGCAGCAGACAACGGATTAGTGGTGAATAATCTGAACCACGTCCGGACGGACTCTCAGGTAAGCCGGCTCAGTAGGTATCGATGAGGCAAAACACGTTTGCTATAGCATACCTACCTACCCGTGATAAGTACAATGACTTCTCAATCATTTGATACATTTCTTGTTCGTTCAATTAGACTTATGTACTTCTAGCTAAGAATATTTATACTAGAACCCTACATAGGCACATTTTAGAGTTCATCTCATTAGCGTGCTACAGAAGGTATTAACCGATCCTATACCTACTTCTGTCTATTAGCTATACATAATCTATATTTGCAACGGCTCGGATATATAATCATAATTATTCGATTCTGTTATCTCTTCAGTAGTATATATAACTATATTTAACAATAAGTACCTTTGAATTACGGTCTTACACCATACTTCTGACTTGCACAACAACACCGATTACCACTAACTATTACCTACTAAGATCTGGTGATTGAAACATAACATGGTAGGTAAAACAATAAACTTTGTTATCTATGGATACTCGGTAGAAATCACACCCTCTTTAGACATTACATAAATACTTAACTACCTAATACCGAAGTTCGTTAGCGCGTTAAAGTCTTTTAGATTAAAGAGGAAATCTGGTAAAATTCAATCAAAATTTTAAATATGTTGCTGTACTTTGGTATAGCGTTATTTCAAAATAATTTAACAGACATACAATGATAAGATCAATGTAAGGTAAACGTATTAGTGCTCGACATGCCAATGCCCTATTATAAATGACACCCTCAGTGGCGGATTTGCAGTCTTTGCCGCCCTCGGCCCCAGGCCCTGAAGCCGCCCCTTTCTCAGCACCCATCATATTGACTACATTTTGAGTTATTTCTTTGTTATCATCAGCGAATTTTTGTCACAATTTGCCGTCCCTAAATATCATGCCGCCCTAGGCCCGGCCCTACTGAGCCTTAGGGCATATCCGCCACTGGATACCCTGCTGTCACCTCTATTGACAATGACTTAAGTTTCAAGATGACATATACTGGGACCGCGTCGAGCACCAGTACGTTTACTTTATGTACCTGCTTACTTATTCTTATTACCTAACTGTTTTTTCCTATAAATATACCTAATTGGTCAATTAAACTCTCTCCTCTCTTCCTTTCTAGCTATGTAACCCACAAGATGGGGTCAGCTTTCCTTATTTTTCCTCTAGCCCCATTTCACTTTGCACTTGCATCGGGCAATATCTGACACTCAGTCACATCCTTTTAGTAGAACTTAATCTTTTCATACTAGAATAAGTAAGATAAAGTTGGTCAAGCAGATCTTGTCAGTAGAAAAAGGCGGCAAATTTATATCGTCTCATAGAAAATTTTATTTGTCGCGCCTTTTCCTACTGACAAGATTTGCTTGACCATCTATAAGTACTGGACAAGTTAAGGATGAAGTTAGAATGAAAAAGTGGTCCGCTCCCTTGCTAAATATTCCACCTGCCAAAGTAAACAAAACAAACGAAGCTAACAATGCTAACATTATACACCACCAAAATTGCCCTTAATTTTTTTAAACCGATATCAAAGACCACGTGACGTCACCATTGTTACCGAAAACCTGTTTCGCGCCAATTCGCAGCTGGCGGGCAGCGGTTGCTAATTTTTTTTTTGTTTTTATGTGGCCTGAGGGCTGAGTCGTTCAGCCTCCGTGATACACCGTTAACCTTGCATATGTCAGTTGTTAAATTGATAAAGTTTTTGTGGTGCAACGCACGACTGGCACGAGTATGCAATTGCAAACAATGGTATACAAGGTAAAACCACCGTAACTAATAATATCCTATACTCCACTGACAAGCGACTCGACTCTTACCAAACTAAATATACACCAATTAGATTTCAATTAAATAATAATTACAATTATAAATAGATATGACGCGTTGGGCCAAATTCGACATATACAACTGTCAGATTTCGCATCCACGTCAAATCAACAGTTGATTTTATTACATACTGAGTTTTGATTCCATCAACGGTGGATAGTATCATTTGGTACAACCAAAACTCAACTCTAAACTAAGGGTGGTTCGGTTTGGTTTGCTTGTCACCCTAACTGTGGATTGTTAATGTCAAATTTTGACATTGTACGTATTCGAAAACATATGATTTTTCCCACATCAACGGGCGATCAACACGATACGTCAAACGTCGCTTGTCGAATAGTAGGCCAAGCAATAAGAAGGTATAGAGGGAAATGCTAGGAACATAATTTTTGACTCCGAAACTTTGTTTGGACTAGTTAGGAGGTGAACATATCAAAAGTCCCCGGCCGTAGCCCCGGTGCTGGGGGGTAGAGGGGGGTAAGAAGGTCGAATTTTTCGGTTTTTCATTGATATCTTGAAAACTTTGCGTCTTAGCGACATGACTACTAAGACAAACCGAAAGCTGATAAAATTAGTTACAAGTTTTATCCAGTCAAGTTTTTCGTTATCTTGAATAGTTTTTGAGATACCCACTCTTGAAAGTTTATTTAGGGCTTTCAATTTTATCTTGATATATCTACATTAGTGAAGCTGCTAGGCCGTGTTTGGTATCATTTTCATATAAATCGGGGGTGCTGAATTCATTTTTGGTATCACATTGACACCATTCCTAAGAAAAAAAATATTAACTTTAAACAAATACCTTTTTTTTCAATTCCTCTTCACGCTTAAACCGCTCAACCGATTTAATTGTAATTTGGTATACAGATATTTCAAGTCCCAAGACAGGACATAAGATACTTTTTATCTCAATAATCATCCTTTAAAGTTGTGAAATGGAGTATGGGGGGAATTCAACTTCGTCGACGAAACTGGATTCCTGAGGTTAATACTGCTTAAGGTAATGTTTGAAGTCATGTTTGGTATAATTTTCATCTAAATACAGATGTATACCATCCTAAAGTTTATCTAAACCGGTTCAGCGGTTATTGACTCCCCATACAAACTTTCACACCACTTTTCACACCCTCAAAAGATGCTTTTGGTTATAAAATCTATCCTATGTCCTGTGTCGAGACTGAAACTATTTCTATACCAAATTTCAACGAAATTGGTTCAGCGGTTTAAGCGTGAAGAGGGATTTAAAAAAATATTTTTTTTTAAAATTTTGGTTTTACTTCGGGATAGTGTCAATGTGATACCATAAATGAATTCAGCACCCCCGATTTATACGAAAATGATACCAAACATGGCCTAACAGCTTCACTGATGTAGATATCAAGATAAAATTAAAATCCCTAAATAAACTTTCAAGAGCGGGTATCTCAAAAACTATTCAAGATATCGAAAAACTTGACTGGATAAAACTTGTAACTAATTTTATCAGCTTTCGGTTTGTCGTAGTAGTCATGTCGCTAAGACGCAAAGTTTCCAAGATATCAATGAAAAACCGAAAAAATCGACCTTCTTACCCCCCTCTACCCCCCAGCACCGGGGCTACAGCCGGGGACTTTTGATATGTTCACCTCCTAACTAGTCCAAACAAAGTTACGGAGTCAAAAATTGTGTTCCTAGCATTTCCCTCTACAACGATTTTTGAGCATTCATTTCCTGACCTATAGGGGTTCTTATTCAAGCCATGTTAATTCCTTAAACATATGTTTAGATATTCCTATGAAGTATGAAATACTACCCGATTTTCTCTGTCTGTCGGTCTGGCAAGCCGTAATTAAAAACAGTGCTGATAATTTTGCAACTAAATGGTTAACATATTTAACAACTTAATAAACAAGGCAATGCCCAAACAAAATTAAATTCCGAACCATCAGGGTTAAAAGATCTGCCACTGTTTTACGACTTTTTTTTATATTTTGCGACGTTGAACTCTTAAAAAGTATGTTTCAAGTAGGGCCTTGACGAAAACCTTGAGTGACATGTGCATGTGGCAGAATATAACGTAAATTATTACATACCGACAGGTGGATGTTCATGAAACAGTAAGACACTGATGTAAAAGTTCAGTTGCTTAACAAGTTTTTAACGAATGATGACTGCCTGGATATGAGTGAGAAAAGAGAAGAAATAATAGACTATTATACACTCAGCGTCAAAAAAATCGCACATCTTAACTTTTTGCTTTCAAGCGGTTTTAAACCTTATATTATATAAGGCAAGATAAGACTATGGGTCCTTATTTGAAAGGTTATGAAATTCTCTATTGGAAAATGCCGTAAAATGGACGATCTACCCCATACAAAAAGAAAAGTTACAGGAAAAACTAATCGACGTGTATTCAGGTTAAAATTGCAACGAATAAAATCACTACAAAATCAACAGATACAGAAAAAACAAACTTAAAACCTAGTGCTGCCTCCTCTTGCCCTCCGAGTAGCTTCCATGTGATCAGTCATGACTGTCATGAGTGCCACGATGCGTTTTTGAGGAAAGTTGTTCCACTCCTTAATAATGGCATTTTGAAGCCTGTCGAGAGTGGCAGGAGCAGGATCAGGCGACCGAACCCGCCGGTTTAGCTGATCCTAGTGATGTTCGATTGGGTTCAGGTCAGGGCTCCTTGCTGGCCACTCCATAACGGTGATCCCAACCTTCCACAGATAGTCTCACACAAACAACGCAGTGTGACAGCGGGCGTTGTCATGCATAAACTGGATGTTGGGTCCAACAAAACCATCATATGGGATCACATGCTCCTCCAAGAACACCGTTATGTAACGCCGAGCAGTCAGGGATCCCTGGCTGTGACCACCTTCAGCGCGGGAAATGCACAGGAGATCAGTTTACTCGTCGATCGAAATGCCGCCCCAGAACATGCGAGATCCGTCCCCTTAGCAGACGGTTTCTTCAGGGCAGGCTTGCGTAAATTGCTCTCCCTGCCTCCTATACGCCCTCCTGCACCTGTCGTTGGTGAAAAGGCACACCCTCGTCTCGTCGGAAAAGAGGACATTCCTCTATTGTTCAAACGTCCAATCTTCGTGCAGTCGGCAAAATTGCCTCCTGGCTAGTCGATGCTATTGCTTTAATTGGGGGCCTGTAGCAGCTCTACGGGGCAACATCCTCTTCTCTTCCAGCTTTCTTCCGATCGTAGAGATGCTTACTGCTGTTTTTTGAGCTGCTTGAAGCTGCTGCTGCAGCTCAACAGCCTCGGAGAAACGGTTCTGCAAAGAGTTCGATACAATGTAGCGGTTGTCTCTAGCGGAAGAGCAGTGTTGTCTTCCAGGTCCAGGTCTCCTGATGTCACCACCAGTCATCTGGAACCCCAGCAAGACTCGACGGACTCGGAAACCGCTTATGTTAAATCTTTCAGCAACTTCTTACTGCCATAGTCTTGTTTGCACCAGTGCCACCTCTTGAGCTGTTCCTTCTGGCCTGGTATCCATGTCCAAGGGTTTTTTCTTGCTGTAACGGTTCATTAGTAACCTCAGTGACCTCTGGAGTGCGAATAAACCATAACTAACCTTTACCCTCCATTTTATACCCGTCCCGGATTGCACAACAACGGACCGATTAAAATTGGCTCTCGGCCCTTTTTCAAACAAAACGCCTATATTCGGCGATGGTTGTTTTTACGGATAATAACGATTTATCTTTTTAAAGTTCATTAATTGCGCTTTCAGATGATACCAATATTGACAGGGTACAATGCAGTAGATAAGAGCTATATTTGCTTGATACGAATTTTTGGCGAGGTGCGATTTTTTTAACGCCGAGTGTAGCAGTTTATACATATAATAGTCTGAAGTAAGGTGGTCAGTCTAAAGTTTTTCAATATTTTGTTACTGGAAATAGCTGGATTGTCAAACGTGAGATTTATATTCGAGAAATGGGGCCAAGCACTTCAACTGTCTAAAATAGTTGCAGGATGCTGGTAGGATGACATTCCTAATTGCACTACTTTACGCGACAGTATTTATTTATTTGTCTAAAATGTCTTTGTGCCTGCAAAGTGCATTAGAACCAAAAGGATAATCCTTAATTAAAAATGATATAAAGTACCTACATAAATATAGAATTCATTAAATTTAATAAGTACCTACTTATGTCCATTGAAGCATTTTTGGGTTTTAAATTTTAATACTTTTAATGCCTACCAGTGGTGCAATCACTAAAGGTCTCTGACAAGTACCCAGTTGAGTGACTTTTTACTCTTTTAAAGTTATTTTTAGTCATCGCATGAGTCACAATACCCAGAAACAGCCTCAAATTAAGCCTAAATTTGCAAGAAACTTGTCGGGTCGATAGAAACTTAATTTTATGACATAAAAGGTTGTTGTCTCTGATAAGCATCTATTGTTTGGTCGTCTTAAAAGGTATTTCAAGTATTTTCTTTGTTTTATGGCTAGTAAATATAAGTCTTAAACCTCGAGTCATACTAAGATAACTCCACACTTGCTGAAAATCTAAGGAGTTACAATAAGCGACCTTACACAATGGAATCAGAGTTCAAAATGTTCATATTCCAAAAATATCCCAAAAATACGCGAAAATGTGATACGAGTTTGCAATTGTTACCGGGTATGTTCTAGCACTTCTAACAGCAACCACTCACTGATCATTCTTGGACCTTATTTCCATGCAATAAGGTTCATAAATAGTTAATAGTGGGCAATTGTTAATGTTCCCACGTCGGCGCATGTCCTGCAGTTTCCGGTGCTTTTTTACAGAAGTTAAAACAAAATATCAAGTATTTCTCTCACGCTCGGCGTATATAATTATCGGCTATTTTAGGAGTGGCAGGATTCCTTTATATGATGCTATTTAAACAAAGGAACTTTGAATTGCGCTTCCGTGAATGCATTTTTTTTTACATTTCACAAGCTACTGACAGTCGAGCGAATAATATAAGCTAGCTACATAATTAAATAATTATCTCTTGTTTTCAGTTAATTGCCCTAGACTTTGTACGTGGTACCTAGGTATTAGTATTTCCATATACCTACCACTTCCGTAGTTCACCCCTCTTTTACCCCCTTAAGGGATAAAAAGTATCCTATTCTTATTCCCGGGACTCAAACTCCATACCAAATTTCATCTCAATCGGTTCAACAACATCATCAACATCAACATCAACATCATCAACATCAACATCAACATTTATTCAGCAAATAGGCCACAAGGGCACTTTTACACGTCAACATTGAATTTACATAAAAGCAAAAATAATAACATCAACAATTTTATAAAATAAAACTAACAATTCAATCTAACGTATTACAATTACTAAGAGATGTATATGGTCTCTTAATGTCGAATTACATACAAAATACAGATAAAAAAACACACAAAAAAAATCTATAATATTTAGAGGTGTAAATGTCTCTAGGTGTCAGAACTATAAGATTATATAGTTTATCAAGTTATCCTTAGAGATGTATAAGGTCTCCAAGAGTCAATATCCTGTATAATTAATACATTCATTAAAAGAAAAGAAACATACGAGAACAGAATGAGGCGTCTCACTGTAATTAATTAATAAAAGTTACTAAGTATAATAGCTCGTGTTAGCTTAACAGACCAGTCTCCACAAACAGCACCCGTTCACGAGTATGACGCGTATCTCAGCCATCGCCTCCCTCAACCTTCATTCGGGAAAGTGGCGACCCGATCAACAACGCCACCGTAAGCAAAGACTTTTAAGCGAGCATGACATGTTCAAGCTACCGGCCTATATTAATATTAAAATAGTAATAACATGTAGCTGTAAGACACGGCATTTTGTGCTCATATGTTACATAAAAAGACAGTAATATAGCTTCACATCATTACTAGCCTAAGTTGACTTAGAGATGTAAAGGTCTCTAAGTGTCAGAAACATTAAAAATATAGGTAAGTATGTACAATCAAAAATAAAAATCACATAAATAAATATGTACTTAGAGATGTATAAGGTCTCCAAGTGTCCAAAACTAAAATTAAATTAAACAATATAATCAAGCGAGAACATCATTGTCTCGTGTGTCAATTCTACTGGACACTAGCATATTTAATTCACAATGTAAAAAAAAACAATATTTATTTAATTCTTATTATACTAATGAAATCAAGCTACCGGCTTAAAAGCATCTCTATCGTTTATAAAATCATTTACAGTGTAGTACGCCTTACGTAACAAGGAGTGCTTAATGTGCGACTTAAATTTATGAAGTGGTAAATTCACTACATCAGTGGGGACTTTGTTATAAAAACGTGTACAGTTCCCGACGAAAGACGTACTAACCTTACGGAGGCGGTGGGCGGGCACAGCAAGTTTATGTTTGTTTCTAGTGTTATAGTTATGGATATCACTGTTAACCTTGAATTTGTGGATGTTTTTCCGAACATACATAATATTCTCTAGTATGTATTGAGATGCAACGGTAAGAACGGTTAAGGCGTGAAGAGGTAACAGACATAAAGAGTTACTTTCGCATTTATAATATTAGTATTGATTTTGTATTATTGATAAATCAATTAGAATAGGATTGAATAATTTATCGGACTAGGTACATACAGTAGGTATCCTTACTAGAGTTACTAGGTAACAGATATATTTTTTGATTAATACAACAACTTGTAAAACTAAGTCCCCCGCCGTGTCTGTATGTTTGTATTTGTAAGTAGTATTTTCGCGATAAACTCAAAAACTACTGAACAGATTTTCATGCGGTTTTCACCTATCAATAGAGCGAAAGGAAGGTTTAGGTGTACAATTTGTTAACCCTTGCGAAGCCGGAGCTGGTCGCTATTTAAATATGATTATGTAATACCTAGTCTACCCTAGGTAACAAATCTTGGACTTTTGGTTGGCTTGGTAACTAACTACTGCAGCTATTTACAACACATACTAGAACCAAGAAGCACAATGTGTTTAATAAAACCCCTTATATCTACTCGTAATCCAATTTCACAACCAGGATCTGTCAGTTCGGCTTCGGCATTCGATTGTTTTCTAAGAAATCGCTCAAAGGCCTTTGAACGTGTTCAGCTTGTGGCCTATAGAGCTGTGGGCATTGCCAATCTATGACGTCATCGAGGAATTCATGCTCTATAATCTAGCTAGCAATCAATACTTTATTGACCTGATAAGTGCCTAGGTACTTACCTAAGTTTTAAAACTATTACAAAATGGTTCAATAGATTTTTCTCTAGATTTAGTTTTGACCTAAAAGAAGTCTTATAATTTAACCAAGCTGCCAACTTTAAGTTTTTATTCGTGAGACCAGGGTTTGACAAACCGCGGTTCGCATGCCGCACTTTGGGCCTGCCATTGCGGCTCTTCAAGACACCAAGAAACAATTAACAATTAAAGGGTTTAGACCAGTTTAACCAACTTTTGTGTTTCTTTATTGACATTCCTAAAACATGATTTCTAATGTGAATGGCTCTTAACTTCAAAAGTTTGCCAACGCGTGACTCCCCTGAGCTGAGCTCAGGTTATTCAGATTCATTACCACGAAATAATAAATTCTTAAATTACTTATACATTTCTTTATAATATGCACAAAAACACCGAATATTAAATGACAATATTACCTGAACACAATGAATTGTGCTAAAATCTATTGACAATATGTTAGCGCAATTCATTGTGTTCTGTAATATTTTAGGATGTATCCGAGCTGAGAAAATGCTAGCTTAATCACCACAATAGCAAAAAATCTTCCATGCGATAGTTTCAATTTCATAATTGAAACGACTTAACCAAACGGACCTTTCGCTCACGGAAGTTTGTCAAGTTAATTTAGCAAAGCACTGGGTTAAATTTAGTACAGCCTAGTAGGTCGTCTGCTGCACTTCCTGCCTCCTTAAATAACTTGAAAATAACCGAGCAATATCGCACGGCGTCTTGCCTCACATGGATAATGAAGACATTAAATGTAGCAAGCTATCAAGGCGTGAAATGCCGGCGAATTTAACGCAGCAAAAGTAAATTGATATTTTCTTCGTCACAACCGTGAAATAATTAAAAGTTGTGTAGGAGTGTTTACTACAGCTATTGCTACATGCAGTTTAGGTGTAGTTATTATTATTTATCCCTTAGTAACGATGACAGAGTAACTAAAATATCTATTAACGATTCACATTTTTAAATATTTTAATTTGTTCGGATCGTATAATCTGTAGGTATACTTAATTTTATTGCGCCTACAAAAATAAACTTTTTGTAAAAACAAAAACAGAATTAAATTATTTATTCACATATATGTATTTGTCTTTGAATTTCTATTTAAATTAGGTACTTAATTAAATATGCCACATTAATTCGCAAATTAACGATTATGTCAGGTAGGTATATATTATTTCTAGGTAAGGAAACTTGAGTTTTAAAAGTTCAAAGTTTCAAACCCTTCCTTCCACCGTTCCAATCTCTCTGGTTAGGCAACATTTTCGCGCGTTTTCACTGACCATAAAGCTACGCATTCAGCCAACGGACTGGCTGAATAGCAACTCTCACCATGGTCATAAATGGTCTTGATTGAAATGATTGGTAATGTTAGTACACGCAGTTGTAGAATAAATTACCGCATCTTGTATAATTTAGCTTGAACTAATTACAGTTAATAAAAGTCAAGTGTAGCTGTATTTACATGGCGCAGACTTCAAAGCCTCTATACTTAGATAACTGTTAGATTCAATTAAAGTTTAAAAGTTACACGCAAACATGTACTAAGAAATAATTTAAAGGAAATAGTAAATTATGTATCGCAGTAAAATGTAATCGGCCTGTGGAATTGAATCTCAATGTTCAGTTTTCTCAGAGGTCTATAATTTATGGATTACATAATGACGTACAAGTAAAGTACCGATTTTACTAGTTTTACCTCTGAATAGTTGTTGGTGTGTCGCTTGCAGCGGGTCGGACAGCTTTCTTCGTAATGGCATTGCATAGTGTCTACTTTCAAGCGTTCGGACGTTGCTGTGGTGCCAAGTGAAATAGTGGCTATTAACCGTATCGATGGTCATGTCGCGCGTCATCAATATGTTTATGTAGAAACAAAAGAACACATAAATATTATTCCAAATTTCATTATTCCATTTTTAAAACACTGGGAATCTACAAATAAAAAATATAAATGCATATAAACGGCAAAGGTACCATCTCACGGTTGGTCTGACGATAGTAAAAGTGTTCAGTAGGTATATAGTACTGTTATATTACAGCTCGCAAAGTATATATGTAAAATGTAGGTACATTTATATAAACGTTATATTTATTAAATCACATGACATGTGGGGTGCCTACGTATTTGATGTAAACATTTTGTTCAAATACAGTAAAACCTGGATAATTGGCACCTGGATAAATGGAAAACCTCAATAATTGCAACCAAAAGTCCGGTCCCGGTCCCTTGAGACCAAAAGGCCTCTATAATTGAAATTTTGGAACCTCTATAATTGCAATTTAGATTTTAGTGCTTTTCGTAATTTTGCCTCTATAATTGACCACATCGCAACTTAAGACCTCTATAATTGACACTGTGCTAAAAAAATCCGTTATTTTTGCTCTTGTTTTTACCTCTATTATTGAAACGAGTCTTGCTTATTACCTCTGTAATTGAAATAATGTAGTTTTATACAGCAGAAACAATATTTTAATAGCAATGATCATTTTATTTATATCTCCATCCAGAATTTAATTTATTTATTGGGTATCTATCACAGCCGGTAGTAGGTGAAATAGTTTTGATCAATAAAAAACATGCTTTTTACATTCTAATAAAACTTTCTTCCACAATTCAAGGGAATTTTTTAAACCCAAATGATACGAAAATAAAGTGGTAATTAATGTAGTGTAAAAGTGCAAGTATAGACGGAAGCAATATATAGAATGTAAGCGTGTAAATCTACTTAAAATGGTTATTTGCACCTCCATAAAAGAAATTTGTCAGAACGCAACCTCTATTAATGAAAACCTCTATAATTGACACAACGATTTTTTGAACCTCGTTAATTGACACGACCTGCTTAAATGAAAAACCTGGTTAATTGACAAAAATTGGCCGGTCCCTTGAGATTGCAATTATCCAGGTTCCACTGTATCTAATAAAACGTTTATTATGTCTGCTATTACACAAGTAATCTTGTTAAGTAGGCACGCTGAAGTCGCTGAAGTTAAATACCTAAACTAGGTTGATGCATCATGCATCTAAGTTAACCCACTTCTTACTGACCATCGGCAAAGTGCAGAGCATTCGGTTTCCATGGAATCTTAACTCCAAAATCGTAACAATTGTTGGGTCTGTTAAAAATATATTAAGACTGTAATTTTAAGATTGGATAATTTGACATAACAGATCACGGTCTCTCGAAAACTAACTTTTACTTTTCCCCAAACCGGTCTACTAGCGCACCTGGCCGCGGTGCCGGGAGGATAATAATGAATATTTATCTGAATATTCATTTATCTCGCATATTAAGCTGGTACTACACTATTCAACCTAAGCCTATAGGTATTAATTTAAACTTTCACAATTTGTTTTTTTTTTTCATATTAGTTGCACTAATCAGTGAAATTTGACATGGGTGAAATTGAATAAGTATTGAATGGAATTGATTTGAACTATTATAGGTAGGTCTACTAATACATTAGCCTAAAAGTTCCGTACCGTACGTACCTCCATGATTTGTTAGCCTGCCTAATTTCGCCGGAACCGATGGGTAGGTATAGTCGGACCAATAAAAGTCTGCAGCGGATTTGATAGCCCACGCAGTGGAAGTGTTATGTATACGTCATAATTTCATAGAAGTTTGACGTTTAAAAAGACACTTGCACTGGCTATCAAAATCGCTGCAGACTTTTTACGGTCTGACTATATAACCCTTTTTGACATATTTCTCAACTACCTACTCTTGATATTTCTCTCTACGTACAAATGTTACTAGTCTGTTATTATAGTCTCTCATTTAATCTCATTAGTTATTATAAAATTATGTAAACGGTTTCCACCAAGTATCATATTGATAGACGAGTTTCCGTCTTTAAGTATGGCGTTCTACCGGGATGCGGTTCTTGAACTTTTATGAAATACGTAACTAATGATAATCTAACTAATACTAGGCACTAGGATGGCGCCTCGCTAGTAACTATTTATTAATCTGTGGCCTCGCCTCTAAACGGCACCGAAGAAAGGTATCTAGTTTAACTACACTTAAGGATCAAAATAGAAGGAACGACCTAAATATTGAATCTACTAATGAATTAAGTTGCGTCTCCCTTTCCCACCGTTCGTATAATCATTATGAAGTATTAGATAAAATTAAACATTATCCGAGACTTGCATAATACTGAGTAAAGTGGGTAAGGGTATCGTCATTAAGTAGGATGCTCGTGAGCTTAATTCAAGGCATTGCTGCACATAATATCTCATTATTTTAATATGTAGCTTGTTGCCAGGATCTGGTTTGTCTATTAACTAATCCGGCACTCCTTTGGATTCCCATCACGCTTCTAACCCGTGACGAAAAAAGACAACTGTCTCATCCATCACGAATTCATGATCTGAATCGTGCCGTAACGGCACAGAATAAATAATAGTACTAAGTACAGAAGACTCACTCTCTAACAAAACGCGTCTGTTACGATCAGCATAGATATGGCCGCTAGGTGGCGACAGCGCCACGCGCGGCTTATGGCAAACCCCAAAATTGGGGCCGAACGGATGCACTTTTAGCTACCTGTAGCAAAGCGACGAAATCGCGGAGTGAGACACGCCTGGTAACGGCGTGGTGTATTGATACACTACAGATTTACACAAAGACTCGGTAATTTCGGTACATTCGGTGTATTAAAAGAACTAGTCTGTAAACATAATTTACCTTTACATTTTGTTTGTTTTATTTTTATAAATAACGTTTTTGAATGAAAATAGGAAATTAAACATGGGCAGGCGTGCGTGGCTTACTCCGCGTTTTCGTCGCTTTGCTACATAGCTACAAGTACCTACATACATACACCAATTTTGGTGGCTAGCCATAAGCCGCGCGTGGCGCTGTCGCCACCTAGCGGCCATATCTGTCCTGATCGGAACAGACGCGTTTTGTTAGAGAGTGAGTCTTCTGTACCTAGTACTATTATTTATTCTGTGACTTGGGCGCAAAGAATATAATACTCACTAGGAGAAGAACGGTAACTCCATACAAAAAAATGTCCCCAACCGTTTATACGTTTATACTACTGGCGCCCTCGATGTGTACCAATGGAACTAAAGTTAACAACCGGTTTAGCCTGGCGGGTATTGGTATTATAGGTATATAGTAATTATGTTGATAAACATATTTGTTATCTTCATATCACGAAATATATGAAAGATGCAAATATTACCCCTTGTTTGTGGTATTATCTATTGATTTAAATAAAAGGCATATTTATGTTTATAACATTGTATTATGTTTTACATATAGAAATATACACTGAAAATTAAACCCTGACAACTTAATAAAAATAGACATTAATAAAGCGCATTCACAAAGTTTTCAGTATTATACAAATAACATTAGGCATGCCTACCTATTACATTTTACACACAGATACACTACACTTTACACACGGCATTTTACACAGATTTCTAACTTGTATTCATACATTTCTTCACGGTTAATTAATACGCTTTCCAGATGCGTTATGACTCGGTTCCTTCTGAACCCACTAAAGCTGTATAAATTTCACTCTGGCTGCTTCAACAGCCGTTGCTCCGCATTTAGCACATTTTCTATGTGCATTGCTGTAATCTATGTAGGTACAGACTTACACCGCTTACTAGACTTACTTGTACCGCTACGTTGTAATTATTATTTAAAGATTTAATAAATAAAATGTTCGTTATGAACTTTAACCACAGCAGTTGGACAGAGTCATTGACAAATATATTTTTTTATTATGGTGGGTAGACGTACCTACCCTCCATATATTTTATGAACATTGATAAAGACAGTTGGAAGCAAATATTCATTATAAAACTTAATCGCGTGTAATTAAGTTTTAAGCGTTTTAAGTCCCGTTTTATGATTAATTATGTATAAAATTCGTGATAATTTAAATCAGAGTTGGGAGCAATGTTGCTGTAGAAAAATGTTTTTATTTTTATTACTCGCAACTTTTTCTCGGAGGCCAACGCACACATAGAAGCTTCAGGCGCACACATGCGCAATTATTTGGGGACATAACTTTCTTAGGAAGTGAACAGGCCTTGCTTGGGCGACATTGACAAAAAACGATGTTAAAACGTCACTTGAGTCAAACGGAACGCATTTACTGAGCTTGGCTATTTTTACCGTCGTTTAGCAATACGTTTCATTGTACGTCACATTCAGTTGTTTTATTTTACTTAGAAACGTAAAAAACGACTAAGATATAATATATGATATACACAACGTTAATAAAACTTCATAATATTTGATAATGATATTACGTCATTTAAAATAAAATGTGTATCAAAGAATATTGCCAGCGCTCACTCGCGAGAGTGGAATGGAACGCTATGCGCACGTTTGAATATCCTTCACTACGATTGGTCCGATGACGCCATGCCATGCTTACGATCGTCCATTTTGACATTTATCACGTTGTGAGAAATGTAGACGGAGTTATTTTATTAAAATAAATATGGCTATGTTAGCGGAACCTCGTCGTAAACAGAAAGTGATTAATCTACGTGCCAAGAATAGTGCTTGGAGCAAAGATGCCAATAAATTCGGTCAACGTATGCTGGAGAAAATGGGTTGGAGCGCCGGGAAAGGGTTAGGTGCTAAAGAAAATGGAATTGTTGAACATGTTGTGGCTAGATACAAAAATGATGAGAAAGGCTTGGGCTTTGAGGATCGCAATGACCAGTGGACCAAACATGAGGACGATTTCAACGCTCTACTTGCGAATTTATCTAATGGTAAGTTTGATATATACGATTTTTTCTGTATAAAGTCAATAATATTTTGTATCCCCATGGACTATAGCCCAAGCCCTCTCGCGCACGAGAAATTATTATTTACTATTTATTTAATATTTTGTAAGAATATTTAATATTCATTATTTACAACCAAGTTTTTTTTTTGTTTTAAGGTGACGACAAAGAATCAAAAACACATAGTGGTGTTTCTTTAGAAGTTAAATCAAAGAAAAGCAAAGCGAGAGTACACTTTCATAAGTTTACACGAGCTAAGGACTTGTCCCGCTACAGTGAGAAAGACCTAGCCAACATCTTCGGCAAGAAGGAGCTGAAGCCTGAGAAGAAAAATGAAGAGATAGTAAAAGAGGACATTAAAACGACAGAACAAGTTTTCACAGAAAAAGGCAGTATGGCCGACTATTTTAAAAACAAATTACAAACTTTAAACTCTAAAAATAAAGTGACCTTACCTTTCAATGAGAACAAGCATGAAGATGATGCAGATTGTGGTTTTAGAGGATTTTCAGGCACAACAAATGATACCCAAGAGTCTGAAAATGCTTTCCCTGGTTTTGGATTTTCATTTTACAGTTCTGATGTACAAAATAATGTAAAAGATGAACCTATCACAAATAGTGAAGATAAGGAAATACCAGCTACAGAAGGTTCAGAAAATATTACGAAAAAGAAAAAAAAGAAGACCAAGAAAGTAGTTGATTCAGATGAAGTATTAGAAACACAAAGTTCTTTATCTGAGAAAAAAGATTGCTCAAATACTGAAAGTGGCAAATGTATACCCTATGAATACCATGAGGAGGGTGATATAAAGAAAGATAAAAAATCAAAAAAGAGACAGGATTTACAAGAAAATGTTGTGACGGAAAATGAAAATCATGAGAAAGGCGAAACAAAGAAAAATAAGAAATCTAAAAAGCGGCAGGACTTAGAGGAAAACGAAAATCGAGAAGAAGAAATATATGTTCCAAAGAAGAAAAAGAAGAAAAATAAAAATCATGAATAAGTAACATTGTTTTTGTTTTTATATAGGTAAATACGTATAAGGTGTATTCAGGTAATTTCGGAAATTGGATCATTCAAAAATCACTCATATTCCGTTGTAATAAGAGTCCCGTTTCGGAAATGTTCCACTTTTTTTCCTTTCGGAATTACCTGAATACACCTTAAGTATATTACTAATAGAGCATATTTCAAAAAAAAATAAAAAGCTTATATAAAAAGGGCGGCTTTGTAATCATTATGTTTTTTTAGATATTAATTTCAAATCATCTCAAATGTCTTGACGTTCAATTGATAACAGCCGTGGAACGGAACGTACGGCCGCCATTTTGAAACGCATGCGCGCTCGGCCCCGCCTACGCCATAAGCCATGTTGCATATTTTAGTGGTGTCCTGTTACGAAGTCGATTATAACGAAGCTTATCATTTCTGAAACGAATACGTGAAAAAGTAAATCAATTGGATGATTTAACTTCAGGAAAATACTCTGCGACTTCGTGAAAATAGATAACCACACATGTGAGACTACAAAATTAGAAAATAACCCCATCGCGCTAGATGGAAAGGAAATTCAACGTATTTACCGACAGAATAATAACTCCCTGTAAATAATTGGTGCATCACTACAACTGTCAGCTGTAAATCGTGTAAATGTCAAAATTGACAGTATGACAGTTTACTTTGCGCACGTGTTTATATTCAACGCTGTATTGTTTCTCTGAAATAAATTATCCGATGAATTGCGGAGGAACAATCCTATAATAAATAGAAATGGTAATTCACGAAGAAAGCGAGTGTCCAGTTGAAATAGCGGTGATAAGGAAACCTGAAATCCTGGAGCCGAAAAAGTATCTTATGATCAACAACCACATCCGAGAACTTATCAACATAGAGGACAGCCCTTCAGATGCCTCCTCTAGCGACCAACGAGAAGAAGAAGGAAACGAAGACAGTAAAAAGCGCGTTAGGACGTCCTCAAAGAAACCGAAGAAAAGAAAAACTGAGTCTGAAGATAACACAAAAGCTAACGAAATTAGTGAGAGTGATTTAACAGAACTTCGAACTGTTTACCAAAACTGTTTGGCCGTTATCAATAAAATTGAGGCCAAGTATGGGCATCTACTGAATATTGATACACCGGGCTATAGTAGATTGCAATATGGATATAATTGTGATGAAGGTCAGAGATACAATGAATGCCACTGTACCAAGAACAAAAAAATTGTGTTTGACGATGACGGCCAACAACATACACAGGAAATTGAAGATCACATATGTCCTCCGATGCCTAAGAAGTATGCAAAACCAGCGGAATGTAGTGTAACTACAGATAGTGAAGATTACAACTTATCCTTACCGGACGATTTGCCGACCTTAGCAAAGTTGCTTCAGAACCCAGAATTAAATCATCGAAATAAAGTTATAGACAAAATAAAGAGCATAAAACAAGATCATTTGAATGAGCTGAGATTTAACCGGCCAGCTATAATACAAGCTATTAAGCGAGATCCGGATGAGGTGTTAGGGTTCACAGGGGTTAATTTTGCTTCCTTGCCTGGGTATTTATAACTTTAAGTGTTAGTTATATAAGCCATTATTGTTTTTATAATAATTATACTCAATTATTTTATACCTACTTTTAGTCACAAGTACGAAGAGTGCCCTGTACTAATATATACAGAATTTCTTATGGGAAAATGTTGTTATGCAAGTTATGCTGGAACAAATAAAGTGGAAACAATTTGCCAATGGTTGTCATTCCCTTCTTTCCACATTGTGTCCCAATTCTTCTTATTGTTTACATAAGAACAGGCTGATTGTAAAATAACTTGTAACTAATAATATTAGCGAAAGTCTCTTTCTAATTCCTTTGATTAGAAAGAGACTTGCTAATATTATTTGTTACAAGTAGTTATGCAACTGGCCCCTGGTAGTTAGTATTATAGAAAAACTGCCAATGCTTAAATTCCCTAAAATAGGTTGTCCTTTGAGTATGTTGCTAGGTCTTAAAATTGACCATAGTTTTGCAGAAATCAACTGACTTTTTATATTTTTTAACGTTACGCACACTATAACCAGAGCTTGGTGGGGGTGAGCTATTTACCTTATAATTTGACATGTCTTACATCAAATTACAAGGCAAATAGCTCACCCCCGCCATCTCTGACTATTAACATGGTGGATTTGGTTGCTTTCTGTATTGATCAAAAAATGGAATTGGTCGGTCAGTTTACAACTTAGGTGTGCTATGAGAAAATTCTCAGCTAGCACAAGACAGGAACCCATTGCCAATTTGAATATATCATAAGTGTTCATGATAAGATAAATTATTAAAATTTAGTAGGTACATTTTATGAGGAATAAAGAGGATTGTATTGATGACATTCTGTATCCCAGGCATGTACTGGCATCATATTAGATTAAATATATTATATGTATACTATTTTGTTAAACACCTTCAAAATAAACAGTTATACAAATAACGACTTTTTCATCATTACAACAAGGACTATTCACTACTATGAAATAATATAGTATTTCTGGCACCACAAAGTATAGAATGACCATTGTCTGGTTCAATGATGCCAAATTAGATGTGCGTTTAATGAGCTATGCGTGCAATCGAATGAATACCTTATTCTTTGGTGATAAGGTCTTCTGTGTGGTTGTTGAACTAATTCGGTACGTTTGCATGTGGTCATATTGCAGACTGAATAATGATGTGGCCGCATACCATTTGCTAGGAACCTGACGGCTTTATGAAGTTACTGGAATTTTGTGTCAGGCCTTGTTACCTAGTTATACTTAACACGCTAAGTACATATGGTGCTACTTTACCGCACTAGTGTGATAATTAGCACATTAAGGGTGGCAATTTCTCTGTAGATTGATTTAGTTACCTACCTGCGGAATTTATTTCTATTATTAAATCTTTTTTAAGACTACCTATATCAATTTAATACCCAGATTTACGCATCTTTAGGATGCGGTTAGATACCTACCTATCTAGAGTGCCGTAATGCTATCTGGAATGTACTTACAGTTGCATAGTACTTATTATAGGTATTTTAACCGTTTAAGGTACTGCGTGTTAACTTAAAGTACTAATAGCAATGGAAACCCAAGAATTTATATTAGGTAAGTATTTAGCACCATTTGAAAATCTTGTAAATTTGATGCATAACATGTATAGCTAATTCAGGTCACGGCAAATACTCTGCTGACTCTCGGGTACGTTCAAGCCAGTAACAGTTATAGCTACATAGAGTTTGAAACCTTACGCACAAGTAGGTAACCTGCTACATCATAAGGGCTTATCCAATCGATACTCAAGGCTTGTCCCTGCTTTCCCAAGATGTTTAGTCAATACGGTCTGCCTCACGACACCTCTAGCACCGCTAAGTTCTGAATAAACAAAACATTTGCATAGTATTACCGCGTGGCGAATGCTTTTGTTAGTATACTTGTTAACCCGACCACTCGAAAAATAACCGAAGACTATTAAGCAGTCTTAGAGCGCTGTGGACGTTCAACTTTGGCAATATAACGCGTTACTGCCTTCTGATTTCAAACAAGGCAGTTCTGTAATCTTATACGGCGCTGGCCCGCGTCATCATCAGACGCCTACGACAAAACCTTTGGAATACGATTAAAATTTAAAAGTAAACGGAACGACGCGTTTGACAAGGCCTATTCAATAACAAAATTAACCAAGACACTGGCCATATGTAAAACTTAATTGACCGTTGCAATATTCAGTGTTTAAAAAAATATTTTAAAAAGTTTGCCTGATTTGGTTTTAGAGTGTAAAAAACAGTTATTTAAAAAATACCTACCCACTACTAATTGGTCATTTGAAACCTATGTAAGATAAAAGTGTAACAACAAACATGCGAAGTGATTGATATTAATGTAACGTGATACGGTGATTGCATGATGAAATTGGATAACTTTGGATTTGAAAAACTACAGGTCCGTACCTATATTTTTTACATGTCTGCCACCATATCTGCCACTATGTCTAACACGGTACAATAGGTAATAATCCACACAGTATATGTACCTTGTACCTACCTAAATTATTAGGTTATACTTAATACAATAATATTAAAATTCTTAAAAAATCTCTTAAAATCCTATTGCCTCAGCAATAGAATAGAGCCACAATTAACTCACCACACAGTTACCGGGGATAGAGGTGCACCGTCCGCACCGCCGATGCTGGTTCAAACAGTTACGAATTTAAGTGCGACAAAATAACATTAAATATGCATTTAGATTCTCAAAATGAGCTCTTTCATTTGATATGTAACACGATATAGTTTCAAAAACATATCTTTTAATTTTTCATTTAGGGTCCCCCCCCCCCCCCACCCAAAGCTTCCATGTTAAAAATTTATTTTTTTCCGTTTTTGGGTCACGAATTTACATATGTGTACCAAATTTAAACTTAATTGGTCCAGTACTTTTAGAGAAAATGATGGGCTGTGACAGACGGACAGACAGTAAGACGCACGAGTGATCCTATAAGGGATCCTCTACTTGTTACGATAAAATTTCATTGTCTATTAAGTACCTATAAGAAGAAATGGGTAGGTACTTTTATGACCTCGTAAAATCTATAGCATGCCAAAAAAAAGTTTTAGCATTTAGAAAAATTAATACATTTTCACGATAGTTTACCTAAGGTGATTTGGAGTTTGTTATCGATTCGTTAATTTTTATTGGAGTTTTATACCGTGAACTCTAATCTTACGTTCTTTTTTATAACCCGGTCGATTGTATAATATGGCATAACGTATAATTCGTAACAGTGATGAATTTAATTATAGAAGAAACCACAGATCAGGAGAAAGTGGCATTAACCGTTGTTAGTTCGTATACGTAGTCAGGATTATAATGCAGCTAGCCACAATAACGAGAAGATAAATTAATATCATTGAAGCTTTACTCATATTTAATCATCTTTACCATTGTCTGTATGAGTTTTGGCAAAAAAATAATATACTGTGACTATGCTAAGCTGCATGGCATTTGTTAACGCATTGTAGAAATTTTATCATAAGGACAAAAACGTCTTTCTCTGAAAATATTGTTCTGCCGTAGTCGTACCACGTACCCACTACGTACCTACTGACCTCTCTAATTAATTTTCAAAAATGTGTTAGTGGTAGTTTTAGCCGAGTTTTTCAAAGATGCGTTCCTATTCTTCCCATTAAATAGTAGTTAGCCAATAGACGATACGAATTATTCTTATTTAAGTGTTATTTATTGATAAAAACAAAGAAAGGAATAAACAAACATAATAAAACTTACAAAACTAAAGATAAAAAATTTGCCCTAGGTCGCCGTCAACGGGCAAGGTGCCCAGAAGGCTGGCCGTATTTCCCCGCTGAATAGCGATGCTAATACGCTGGGCGAAATAGTGGCCAGCCCTCTGGTCACCAGAAGCCTCTATTAAGCGCGCCGACAAGTCTTTGTACAGTCGACGCGCACTTGGCCCCCACGGCCCCAAAGTTTCGACACCAAACGCCGCAAATATGTAGCTGCTTCCCAGAGCGGCATATTTGCGGCGCTTGAGGCTTTCGGCTGAGGAAGCCGCAGCGCCAGCAGAATCTTTGGTACTTGGAACATGGGACGGTGCCAGGGTATCAACGCAAGTAGCGTCCCAAACTAGCGGCCGACCCATGCTCCAAGGCACCAGTGTCATTCCGTCGGGTCTCTTGCCGTCATCCCTGGCCAGACCGCTGGGCTCGAGGACTGCAGGTACTTTGGCACTAACAAGAGCCCGACGGAGGACATCATTTATACTGGCATGGCGGGGGATCCTGCCAGCGCTTCGAGCACATGAGAGGCCATGGTGGCCAAGAATGTCCACCGTGGTGCCACATTGACAGCGATGTGGCTGATTGGTAGATGCCCCTAAACGTAAGCTAGCTGCTAGGCGGAAGGTAGTATTGTCTAGAAAAGTCCCAATATTTGGAGAGGGTAGCGCCTGCAGCCACAGACCTGACTCCCACTCTGCAGTCGCAAGGAGACGAGCTCGGTCTGTCGAACTAGGTGACGTATCTAAAAGGTTTTTCCGTACTAGTTGACAGAGCGGCTCGTCCCACTGCCTCTGCGAGCAGGGATTTTCAGGCAGGTCTGTGTTGGGACAGGTTATAGACCAGACGTTCTTGGCCTCGGAGCAGTGTGCGGCCTCTATAGATCCAATAGAACGACCTAGTATTTTCCCTATAAGGCTTTGAGCACCATGCACCGAGGACAAGAACGCAGGTAAGGATACACAAGAAATTTTGCGGATGCCCAGGCCGCCAAACCTAATGGGTAGGCTAGCCTGGGTCCAAGACCTTTCGTCAAAAGAGATGTTAAAGATGGATGTGAGTGTTTCAACTACCAATGTATCTAATTTTGAGACCAAATTGGGATGTTTCCAAAGATGGGTTCCGCGAAGAATATACGTGAATTTTGGAACGAAAAGACAATGCTTAACGATCGAATAGGCTGAATGTAGATTAATTTTGGCCAGGCGGTGTGATGTAGCTGTAAAATTTTGAATTTTTGAGTCAACGAAATTTTCAAAGGATTGGTCTAAGACGGGACAGCCAAGGAGGTGAAGCGATTCTTTGTTTACAATTTTGATACCAGGGGCGAGTTGTCTAAAAAGGTTGATTGTATTGTCCTTGTCCGGACAGGAATCTGTAATAAAAAGTTCGCATTTGGATTGTAATAAAAGCTCTTGGTATTATTATGCTAAGCTATGCCAATAGTCTGCTCTATCAGAACCTTCTAACTGTCTCATTATTGGCAGATATTTTTAACTGTAGGAATAGATTACAGATTAAATCTTAACACGTGACAAAAAATTATTGATGAATGTACAGTCGCCATCAGATATATCGGAACGGTCAAGGCGCTTACAAGTATCTGAACACGCCTCTATTTTCCGGGCGTTAGAGTGTGTGTTCAGATATTGTGAACACGCTGGCTGCACTAATATATCTGATGGCGACCGTACGTACTCATTCTCATCTCAAGCCATGTCCCTAGGCGCATTAGAGGCATGCATTTTGATTTCTAGGTGAATGGGTGGTCGAGACTTCATTTTCTGCTAGAACTCGTATGTAACCTACACCTACTTGCATATGTAAATACGTTGTCTAAATAGGTTTCTAATAATGACTGTTTGTCTAGTTGTTTTGCCTCGTAACCTAATCGTTTTTGTTCTGTTTTCGAAACAGTTAGAATTTTCGGTTAGTGTATTTATTGGACAAGCCATTCGTAAATAGCATGGTGTCATGGATTCTATTAGCACAAATAGTTGCAGTATGTTTTAAGGAAGAATGTCAAGTACCTAAATTTAATAGGAAATTAATACTCAAATAGGCATTAGGTTTTGACAGACTTTTGAAGACATATAAGTAGGTATAATTCTATATAGCCACCAAAAAATGGTCGTCCCCAGGCCATCTCCCGCATAATGAGTCACACAAAGAAATGATCGCAACTTTTTTATTATATAAACGAGCTTCGATTAAGTTAGCATGTAAAGGTACCTCATTTTTTTAATATAATATATTTTTGCCAATGCGTTCCTTTTATTGACCTAAAATTAAAGTGCATGCAGGCGGGATCCGGGATGAGTCACACTTACGATGAATGAAACATTATCCAGTTTGTATTTATCAAATGTTATGGTTAACATGTGGGCGCATGCAATAACTAAACCTAGGTATCTGATTCCAAATTATGCTGGTATTGCAAGTGCAATCCCACATCCCACTCATAAGTAGGATGGACATTATTATTCTCTATCACCTACATATAGGTAAACCATGGGTAAACCTGTGACTAAAATAGCTTTGTAAAAACCGTTAGGTAGGTACTTGCCGTACTTGTAATGCAAGTAGAAATTTATCTTCCTTTTAGAGTCTGTGCGGAAAGAGAAGAGTCGTGGTATGTCTGGGGCCCAATACATTCCCAGAACTTTTCTCTTTCCGAACAGACTATGCATTATCGTACCTTTATCCTAAAATAGGCAACGCGATTAGCTCTTTTAATATCAGCTAAATTAGTTAAGATCCAATCATCAATTTCTATCAGGTGACACTGTGGAATGTTCAGCTGCTCTACCGTTTCTGGAATTTAAATTAGCAATTCCAAATTTGTAAAACACGAGACAAGTCGTGACATGTGCGCCAGACAGGCTGCCTTTATAATGGTGTCCATTAAACGATGCGTCACTACATTTGCTCTTTAGTCCCTTTGCAAAGGTCGCAACATGTAACGTATCTTGCCTACTATCTCAGAACGCAGTCCTAATGTCCAAAAGAAAAAAGTTAAGTTACATAGGTTAGTTGCTTAAAATATGACGATCAATGAAAGTGGAATCTTGAGCGTTTGCTAGGGTTTCAAGGCGCGAGGATTAAACAAACTTTACTACCGAATAAAAACACAAAATGTTTCCCCACACCAACGCGAGGAAACCGTGTTGCAATGACCTTTGGCAATAATGAAAAATAAGTAGTTTTTTTTAACTTTAACCCAAGTTAGGAGAAGTAGAAGTCAAGGCTGACTGTGGGCGGTAACCCACATGCCGCGACAACCGGTTACTTACCACAATATCTCTTAAGCCAAATATGGCATAAAATATTACCGAAGTCATCTCGTATTAATTGCTTCAGACTAAGTTATTGGATGCTGTTATGCAATTAATGAAATTCGGCAATGCTGAACCGCGGAAAACTTATGCATTTTAATGCATTTGTTTAGTCTATTTGGGATTGCATAAGATTTGATTAATGTTTGTTTCTTCACTGCCTTTTGTTTTTAGGAATTATTAAAAAGCGAAATATTTTTTGTTATTTCTATATTTTCTACACAACGTAGGTGGATACAGTCAGCAGTAGAATTAAGCACTTAGCTAATCGGATACTTAAGGGAAGTAAGAGCGTGTTCAGTCATTTTGAAAACCTTGGCTACTTAGCCACTTTTGCTGCTTAACTACTGTGTATAGGTATATGTTGACTTCCAATTCAAAAAATCACATCACTTGGTTTCTAAAAGATATTTATGATGAATTTGTGAATGGCTGAACTCATTGATATTAAGAATGATAAGATAATGTACCTACCTATTTTGGTAATGATAATATATTAGTTCAAAATATCATATTTATATCCTACATGCTTTTGCAAAACCGGCTAAACAACTTTACGCAAAGTGCGTGTTGTACGCAAAATTTAACGATCATTTATGCTTTTCACAACATTGCATGGAACATTAAAGTCTATGTTAAAAGCCTAATAAATTCCAAATCTAGCTGTAGATCTACCATATCGCTTAGTTTAAGCAAGGAGTGTCGAGCCACTCCTGAGTCCCCGTGAGAACAGCCTTTAAAGTTAATCGGTTTGCAATATTTGTTTACTATCACATTAATAATGCTTCGTGCCTTGGCTCTGTCTTGAATTGTTTAACTATGCAGGGTGGACCTGAATACTCGTATACCGAAACACTTTAACCATGTACCTTCCTTTATTCCTTGGTAATACGAGAAAATAAATTGGTTTTACCGTTTAAAATTTAAAGGAAGTTTTTTTGTTCGCTTTTAAACCATTCAGCCCAGAGAAAGACAGTAGAAGGAGTATGAGAATAATTTTGAAACTAGGTCACATTGTACTACGAGTAGGTATGAAGGCACATAATACATCATAAGTTACCTGAAAAACTGCTTTAGATTCCTGAAATACCTTCTCTGAACGGCTCCAACGCTGTATCAAGTGTCGCAAACTATAAGATTACGGAAATCAGCGTCAGTATCATCTATTCTCCATTTGTTTACAGTTCAATTAATTCTAATGCTTAGCCGTAATATATCCAAGCGAGTCGTCTTAAGTTTCAACATCATAATGTACCGCGAATGGGTTGTAGATAATCGAGTTCCAATGTTTTGCATTGTCCATCGGGAAACAAAGCGATTGTGAAACGTGCACGTCAATTTTATCACGGTCCGTATCGATTTTGCGAGGTCGTTTGAATGGGGAAGAGACAACAGCTTGCACGCACTTGTGTACATTATTGCGTATTCACCTTACCGTCTTTGCTTCTTGAACTAGCTCGTTGTATGGATAAAGTACTTACCTAAATATTTAATAAAATCTTTGACAGAGACTGAAAAGCGCTTTCTATCGTCGTATTTTCCTTTGCATTGCTGAGCTGACTTTTCTGACCTATAGGTAAAAGCGCTTACGCTTCTCGGTATTGAAGAGATAAAGAACCTTACTCTCGAAGCTAGATTTCCCACTGTTCATGTCATTAATTTTCCTAAAATCTTCTTCTTTTTTTTTCTAGACGGCAGAACGCAACAGTGGTTGGGAGACGCACAGGGTGCGGCTGAACCGCGTCCCCGGCTACGGCTTCGGCATCGCCGTCTCTGGAGGCAGGGACAACCCCCACTTCGCCAGCGGGGACCCCTCCATAGCCGTGTCTGATGTTCTGCGAGGAGGACCGGCGGAGGAGAAACTACAGTGAGTTCAGAATTGAGGTCTCAGAAAATAAGAAATCCGAATTAAATCAGAGTTACCCAACGGATATGTTTAACGTTCCGTAATCAAGACGCGTAGCCAACATGCCAATCGCTTACGCTCTGTAGTGGACAAAACGCAACTGTCACTGTTGCACTAATATTGGATAAGTGATGGAGAAACACAAAGCGTTTCGTTGCCGTATCGCAAGCGATTGTCACATTGGCTAGGCCTACCGGCCGCCAGCTTGTAACGTCAGAACCTATTAATATGTTTCTCCTACCAGAGTCCTACCTAACTATACCTGAAATATATATATCGTATTTTAAGGACCAATTTGGACCATAATAATTGACGGACTGCATGATCAACATCACTCGGCAGTGAACTATGCAGCTTTCCATATAATTTTGTGGAAGTTCTGACGGCGACAGACAGTTACTACCACCGACGTTAAGTATCCGTTATATACTAACTTACTCATCATCATCATCATCTGAGGCATTACAGCCGCGGGTGGGCCTTAGCCTGGAGCAAGTCTCTCCAGTCCGATCTATTTGTGGCTTTCCTTGTCCAACTTTTCACTCCTAAGGTCCTGATGTCCTGGTATATGCCATCCAATCATTTGAGCTTGGGCCTGCCTTTACCTCTGCGGACCTCCGGTGGGCCTTCTAGAAGGCGCTTACTAAACTAAACTAACCTAGTTCTATTTGACTAAAATAAGTGATACTCGTAGTAGAGAGCCATAGAGAGATACGGACGTAACTGTAATACCTGGCTAATTGTAGTTTAATGCTCCCAATTCCTGAACCATCAAGAGGAAATATGAATTAGCACTTAAATCTGTGTGTGTGTGTACATTCTGCGTGTGTATTTAGCGGTGTACGGTACATGGTACATTGAACTGGCATAAGTGAGGCATGTCACGCGTCCTGGTTATGTAATCACGGCCATCGATGGCGTAAGTTCCTGTGTAATAGAGATTAATAATAGTTAAGTGTAACTGTTTAAGCAGATTATTGTAAGAGTAACACTTATATAATTATCACTCCTTCATTTTCCAAAATGATCAAACAATTCATAAATATTCCAGAATATAAATCTGCCATATTACTTTCTATCACTTTCCCAAGTCAAATAGGCCCCGCGGTTAAACTACAGCAGGTAAAATATAGGTTCATTCCTCTGTCCACACGAATTAATCCGTCACTTCGACTGCTGTTAACTGCACAACAAGTTTCTTATGTATGATCCTCGCATGGCTGGACACAGTCAAACTCTGCTTTCCAATAGAATTGAGATTGAGCGTTTTGACTTGATAATCCGGAATTATTTCATCTCACATTGATTTTACGGTTAATAATTCAATTACAATAGGAATGTATTTGTTAGAGTGTAAAAAGTTAAACGTTACGTACCTACCACCATAGCTCGTTGAAAAGTAACGCACGAATAATAAGTTACGCGAGGTATTTAAGTCACCAGTTACCTACCTATAGTCGCACCAATAAAAGTCTGCAGCGCATTTGATAGCCCACGCAGTGGAAGTGTTATTTATACGCAGTTTTATACGTCATAATTTCATAGAAGTTAGACGTTTAAAATGACACTTGCACTGCGTGGGCTATCAAAATCGCTGCTGTCTTTTTACGGTCTAACTCTACACATGTACATCAGGTGTCCCAACTTAAGTGCCCACGTCGCCATTAGTACTAGGAAGTGTACCAAACATAATTTATCGGCATTTACTTTGTCATTTAATACAGTGAGAACTAGATCATGTCATGCGGTTTATGGCTAACATAAAGTCTTTGTAGCAACATAACGCGCAAATGTAACTTTGTAAAAGTGGGTTTCCTCGTGCGATAGTGATAGGTAGTTACAGTCACCATCAGATATATCGGAGCGGCTAAGGCGCTCAAAATATAAGAACACGCCTCTATTGTCAGGGCGTTAGAGTGCGTGTTCAGATATTGTGAACACCTTGGTCGCTCCGATATATCTGATGGCGACTGTACCTATCACTCTAAACTAAATAGTTTGAGTAAATAAATTGTTATCGGGCTCTAATTTGTATCACTATTAAAGTATTAAAAGGCTGCCTACATGAGTGTTTCCTTAGACTTTAAAGCATGATATAACATACTATTTGACCCTAAAATAGTGTCGCTACAAAATAGCTTACATCTGGCATTCATCTGGTTCATATAGTCAAATAAAATGTCACGATACGGCGTACCGGTCATGTTCATGTCAACGATCAATTTCAAAACTTTGTGTCTATAAAAGCGTAGTGTAAAGCGAAATTTTCTCCGGTCAGTAGGCAAAGAGTCTACTCCATGCCAGTCAAATAAAATAGCTGTAACTCAAAATCATGGCTAAAACGATATAGAATTTTTGAATAGAATCGTATTAAGTATTAAGTACCTTTGTAAATACATATGTATACTGAACTAGCGACCAGGCCCGGCTTCGCACGGGTTAGCAAATTATACACCTAAACCTTTAGATAATATCTTTAAACACAAATTAAAACTGTTTTTATTGAGAGGGTGTTTTTATACTGTAGATGAAGTGTTCGATATTGTTTAGTCTCAAGTGTTGATTTACTTGTTTTTGTTTAGTTTTAAGTTTATGTGTAAAATGTATTTTCAAACACAATCCTGTATTGTTTATGAATAAAATACTATGACTATGACTATGAAAACCGCATGAAAAGCCGTCCAGTAGTTTTTGAGTTTATCGCGAATATACAAACAGACAGACGCAGAGGGGGACTTTGTTTTATAAGGTCAAGTTAATCGCGTCCTAAAGATATATTCCTTATTTTCAGAGTCAACGACCGCATAGTGTCCGTGAACGGAGTCCCTCTAGAAAACGTGGAGTACGGCCGCGCGGTGGCGGTGCTCCGAGACTCGGGCGCCGCCGTGTCGCTGGTGGTGCGGCGCCGTGCGCCCGCGCCGCCGCCCACCGCGCCCACCAACATCAAGCTCGCGCTCACTAGGAACGGGAAGAAGGAAGGTGGGTCTCTCTCCCTTTACGGCTCGACCCCCGGAACTGTCTAATTTTGTAGTGACAGAGCATTTAGATTGCATGTAAAATCCCTCTGTCACTTATGCGAGTCGAATGTGTGCTCTGGATGTTATCTTGGCTAGTTGTTGAAGCCAAATTCTGAATTTTATTTAACTACTCGTACATCCCAAGTGAACTAGAACGTGGCACCCATATAGAATAGATCTCAATTATTTTGCTTGCTAAGTCAACAACGACGCATATTCTTAATATTGAACTTGGCTCTCATTTCACAAGTATGTTTTTGATCAATCAATCTACTTAAATATTTACTTACAACCATATTTATGCAATATACTTAAATGATATTTTAATCCCCCTTGCAGACTTCGGCATAGTCCTCGGCTGCAAACTCTACGTCAAAGAGCTGACCCTCCGAGCCAGAGAGCAGCTGAATCAAGCGGGCCAGGGACTCTGCGAGGGAGACGTGGTCACCAGAATCAACAACACGGCCATCACTGACGCCATAACGCTCAAGGAAGCCAGGAAACTTATAGAGTCCTGCAAAGACAGACTTAATTTGGTGGTGACGAGGGAACTGATCCGGGAAGAGACGGTCACTAACGGGAATTATCAGAATAATTATAATAGTTTAGGTGAGTCTTTACAACCTTATTCTAAAAACTAATGTATGCCATCCTTCTAGCATCTATCACATGTTTTATTGACACAAATATCAGGTATAAGTCCACTTTCCGATTTCACCAATATCTAGGTATATTTGGTTAAATATTTCCGTATTTGGTCATTTCAAATTAAAAATAAAGACTTGTATTAGAAAAGCTATATACGTTTCTAATATTTATGTGTAACTTATGTGAAAAACGGTTGAAATGTTTAATAGGCATGATACGACGTTAATAAATTACATCTATCAGATATATGAAATAAGTAAAACTAAGATTTCTTGCTCTGCTTGAACGCTTAAATTAAAGTAAATCATCTACTTTCATAATAATTATCGACATCACGTAACGAAAATTAACAACGAAACAATGTTAATTACGTCTATCACACGGCTCAGTCAACAAACAAGATTCATTAGGCCAAATACCTTGAAATAACCAGCTGATTAAACTGACGCATCCGATCTTACTAACTCTTTTGGTATTCGAGCTGCCAAACATGGTAATTAATGAGATTATTAATTTAATGAGACCCAACTAAACGCGGCATCGTTTTCTTAGATGATAATGCATTCCTGTTATCCCTCATTAGGGACATATTAGGGCTCGCAGAAGAATCCTCCATATGTCGTGATCTTGAGCGGCTACGTCCAGCTCTTTCCAGCCGAGTCCAGTTGAGCCAGCCTCCTTCTCAACTGATCACCTCCATGTAGTACGAGGCCTACCCGACCGTCTACTGCCAGCCGACTGCCAGCGGAGACCCTGCTTGGCCAGTGGCAGTGGCGTTTTCTTTAGGACTCATAAATTCATGTATTTGCGGTCTATGACATTATTGCCATTATATTGCATGTTTAAAGTTGTATCTTGTAGCCATTTAAAATTGGGTCTGGCCGACTATCCCCTTTTACGGTGCAAAGAAAATGTCATTTCATGAAATGCCCTGATTTTTAGCGCCAAACAAGTTACTCCCACATTCCTCTTGGATCGTTTTATTGAGTGTTATAATTTTTCCATTCCATTAGTGAAGGTTGTAAACTTGTGCAATTTCAGATGGATCCCACAACGTATACGCGGGCGCGGAACCGATGCAGTCGGCCTACTCCAGCAGCGGACAGAACCTGTACGTGGCAGCGCCGGTGCGAGGCGGGCCTGCCGGGGACGCCAGAAGGGGCCCCATGTCGCACGAAGTGGAGCAGCCGCCAAGACCACCGCCTCCGAGAAATGACGGTACCTACGTTTACTAGCATATCCTTAACGTAACGCCGCACCAACGCGTCTATTCTATCTCGAAGAGCTTCATATTACCACCCGGCTTTCAACTACATGCTTCCAGAGAATGTTGACCTTCTTTGGCCACGTGGCCCGCCAAGACCCGTCCAGTTTTGAAAAGCTCGTTCTGGTTGGGTGTGTCGAAGGGAGAAGAAGTAGAGGCAGGGCTCCAACTCGGTGGTCTGATGCCATACGCGACGCTACGGGCGTCAACATCCAGGGGGCAATACAGCTGGCCCAAGACAGGGGGGTTTGGAGAGCGGTGGTGAAGAACTGCACTCCTGATGGTCACGACCCTCAGCCTTGAGGAACCGACAAAGAAGACGTTTACTACGTTGGTGCAAGAATTATATACCTATGGTATCAGTATTCTTCAGCAACGGGCAGAATCTGTATCTGTAGAATCTGTAGAATCCGAAGACAGCAGAAGAGGGCCGATGTCGCACAGCCGCCCGAAACTATCGCCTCCGAGGAATGACAGTATATTTGTTAGGATATACTTGGTACAAGAATCATGCTGAGCATACTATTGTGTATGTGGCGGCGTCAGTTCACGAGGTGGGCACACTGAAAACAGTTACATGGGTTCCATTTCGCACGAATCGGAGCAGTCATCACGACCACCGCTACGGGATGGTACCTAAGATTGTTATTATTGTAAAAGGAAAAACATTAGGTACTGCACGTTTAGTTAGATACTTGAAAAATTCAGCAAACGTGTTAGGTACTTTGTCGGTTATGTAGTTTCAGATTACCTTTAACTTGCGTTTTCATATTTTCAGACTATTATAGCAGCAGGCGGCAACTGTACGAAGAAGACGGGATGACCAACCAGCGAAACAAACCACCGTAAGTGAACTACTTTCGCGACTACAATTTTTTGGCCATTGAATTTACGTGAAAACAAATTCAATTATTCATATTCTTGAATTATACAGAATGTATATGAAGGGGCTTAAACGCCCCCCATATTTGACCCCCAATATGTTTAGCGAAAAATAATAGTTTCCTCTTTCGTTTGATCCGTACTGAACGCGACTTCCTAGTTGTATCTACACTCGCTAACGGTTCAACGTCAACGATGAAAATCGTCAAGGCTTACCAAACTTCATTCTATTAAATTGTTGTTCCAGAAGCGAGCCCCGGCTCATCAGCTTCCAGAAGGAAGGCTCGGTGGGGCTGCGGCTGTGCGGCGGGAACCGCTCCGGCGTCTTCGTGTCCGGCGTGCAGCCCACCAGCCCCGCCGCCCTGCAGGGCCTGCAGCCCGCTGACAAGATACTCAAGGTAAACATTAAATTTATCATCCAGAATGTCGCTGAGTTTGATATTCCACCTGTCCAATACCATTGCGTCTCACTCTCTCATTATGCAAAATGTGAGACGCAATGATCACTGGATAAACAAATTGGATAGGTGGAATACCACCCTTACAAACACTAACAAATTTGTATTAAAAAAAAATTGCACAACACTGTTAAAAGTTGGTATATATCATATGAACATAATCCGTTTTCGAGCATTTGGAAGTTTCATTATATAATGTGACAAAATATACCTTGACATTAGTGGAAGTATCCCTGTGTTAATGTGCGTTGAATAATAACGTATAGGTTCAGCTGAACTCAGATTTTAACTCTCTTCATACTGAAAGTGAGATATTCATAAACCCTCCCGATCATGATACTCTACTTATCTCATTTTATACTATAACGAACTGTTCCAGGTGAACGACATGGAGATGAAAGGCGTGACGCGAGAAGAAGCAGTCCTCTTCCTACTTAGTCTTCAGGAGAGGATCGACCTCATCGTGCAACACTCGCCGAGCGAATACAGCGCAGTTGCTGGTGGACAGATGCGTAAGATTTCATCCTGAATACTATTGTATATCCATATCCACCCATCTAACCGTAATTTTAACTGACTTCAATATTTTAAAGAAGGAGGTTCTAAGGAGGAAGGAGGAAGAACCCTTTGTCTTTTTTTCTATGTATGTTCCCCGATTTCCTTAAAAACAGCTCGGTCGAATTGAGAGATTTTTTTAAAGATTTAAAAAAAAAAATCTAAAATATTTATTTGCATAAATAAGGGTATAATGGGTGGTATACAAAGTTTTCAGTCTCATTCCTTATTTTACCATAATATGGCGTACAAATATTCAATACGTTAGCCCCATAGAGCTATATTCTGGCTATATGTACATGTGTGTTTTTTCATTCTATTCCGGACAAGACGAGTTTGTGAGAAGATCTCAGAGAAATCGGCCGTCTTTAAATATTATAGGCATACCTATCTATTATTTTTTCGGGTATCGTACATTTTCTCTCGGAAAGCGAAATTTCATGAAGCGGAACTGCTGGAAACCTAAAAAATTCATCACCATCTGTCATCATTATCATCACCATCTAAATTCTTGGACAGAAGTACCTCATGACATTTATATTTATTTTACAGCTGGCGACTCCTTCCACATAAAGACGCATTTCCACTACACGGAGCCAACCGACGGAGAGATGTCCTTTAGATGTGGAGACGTGTTCCACGTCGTGGACACGCTGCACAACGGCACTGTCGGCGCGTGGCAGGTCTACAGGATAGGTAAGTACGAGTTGCGAGCATCTATATGTACCTATAGGAGTATATGAGACGGAGCCAAACGTGTTTGCATTACCCAATGCGAAAAAATGGTTTTTATAAAAAGTACCTAAAAATAAAAGATATTACTCAAAAATAACAATGATACTCCTCTCTCTGTTTGGCCCGAGGGTTAACTGGTAGAGAATGCCTTCTGGCATTAAGTTCGCCTTTTGTTCAATTTTTACTCTGCTTTAAAGTATAAAAATAAAAATACTTAGACTTAGGAGCCAGCCCAAAAGTAAAGTCTCCATTCAACTGCAACAGAGACTTGCTGAAACTCGATCCGAAAATTTCGCCCGGGATGACTTATTACTGCACATTTTAATAAATTTTTGTACCAAATACAGCTAATGAGATTATTATCCTTCATCATAACAGGTCGCAACAACCAAGAGGTCCAAAAAGGCACGATCCCCAACAAGGCTCGTGCCGAAGAACTAGCAACGGCGCAATTCAACGCGACCAAGAAGGAGATGTCAGGCAACGACGGCAAGCACAACTTCTTCAGGCGGCGGCGCTCCACGCATCGGAGGAGCAAGAGTCTTGGCAAGGTCAGTGGCTTTCGTACTTGTCATAACAGCTGGTCTAGAAATAGATCCTCTGCAATGTGTACTTTAATGCGACCAAGAAGCAGATTACTCTACGAAGGTAAGCACAACTTCTTCATGTGGCGACGTTTCACACACCGGAGGAGAAAGAGCCTGGGCAAGGTCAGTTTATAAATTATGTAACTTTTGTGCTGGTCGTAACAGCTGGTCCAGAAGGATACGAGACCCAAGGCGTAAGTACTTTAAAGGGACGAAGAAGGGGAGGAAACGACAAGTTTAACTAATTCCGGTGACGGTGCTTCACACATCGCAGGAAAAAGAGCTTGGGCAAGGTCAGTTTTACCTACAAAAAATATAACCTTATATTATAATTTCTTGAAGCTTTTATCTTTGTAAGTTGTATGTCTTTTTAACAGGAGCATTGGGATGAAGTAGTACTTTCGGACAGCATCAGCAAGTTCCCCGCATACGAGCGAGTGGCGCTGAAGCAGCCCGGCTTTGTGCGTCCTGTCATCGTTCTTGGTTGTGTCGCCGATTTGGCACGGGAGCGATTACTACAGCAGGAGCCAGACAATTTCGCGTGTCCTAGTAAGTTCTGTCATTAATGAATCCGTAATCTCCTTGAACAGAAACCTCTTTGGATGGATGGCTCAAGTTTGCATGGTTTGGATAGGTGGTGGTGCCCATGGGCATTGTCGAGTCGTGTCGTATTTCGTAGTTGGTTGACATGCCAAGGTGATCGCCATAGGCTCGTCTTATACGAGAATCAATCATAAACTCAACATTAACCAGCTAGATTTCTCTATACTTTAAACTCGTGAGCTTTTTCTTGGGAGAGTGGTTTCGTAGGTGGGCGTGGAATCATTTGTTAAGTACCTACTATTATCTCACGGCTGATAGCAAATGTCTTTTAGGTTTTATAAAAAGTTTTCGGAACATGTAAAAGCATATCCGTTGGGTATTTAAGACAACCATTTTATTTACAGAAATGGACAGCACCCTAGAAGACAGTAAAACTAAGTCAGCTGGCATCATCCGACTATCCAGCATACGATCCATCATGGAGCGTGGAAAGCACGCCCTACTGGACATTACGCCTAACGCCGTCGATCGACTGAACTATGCGCAGTTCTACCCTATCGTCATCTTCCTGAAGGCTGACAACAAACATATCATCAAGCAGTTGAGAGCCGGCCTTCCAAAGTAAGTTCCTTTATGAAAAGGTCACTGTCCCCTGGCACTTCACAGCTCTTTCTCTTAGTACCTATGCGCGAAAGTCTCGAATTAATTATGCTTTCTTGCGCGACTTCCCATTGGCGTTCAAAAGTGCATGGACATGTTTCAACCGTAGTATTAAGGCATTACGAGCGACATCTATCCATGCACTTCTGAACGCCACTGTACATTGCAATCAGGCTAGCCGCCAGATATACTTACTTATAAGGCAAAAGTGAATATTAAAAACTGTTTTCTATTCTGAGAGCGCTAACAATCATACAATCATGCCACCTCTGAAGAAAACCAGTTCATTTATCAACAAAAGATTTCTTGACAAAATGGGTATGTCAATTTTTTTTGCTTTCCGTCACCAGATCCGCGCACAAGTCCTCAAAGAAGCTGCTCGAGCAGTCCCAACACATGGAGCGCGTGTGGGGCCACGTGTTCACGCACACCATCACGCTGAGCGAGGCCAACCAGACCACGTGGTTCAGCAAGCTCACTGATCTCATACAGCGGACGCAGCAGCAGCAGCTCTGGGTGTCCGAGACCAAGGTGAGCAATTATTATGTGACCAGCTTCGCCCACAAGTTTAATTTAAAACTATATGTATGAAAATAATCTGAAATTGGTACGCCTGATATGTCTTATGTCCTAAAGTCTTTAATTAAGATAGCACCTTGTGTGTAAAATAAAACTATTGAAACGGATCATATCGCGTATATTGAATTCATATTACATCCCGACGTTACGAACCCTTTAAGGTAAACGTACTGGTGCTCGACGCGGTCCCAGTACATATCATCTTGAAACTTAGGCAAGTCATTGTCAGTAGAGGTGACAGCAAGGTGTCATCTATTGGGCATTAGCATGTCGAGCACTAGTGCGTTTACCTTACAGCGTTCGTACACTTTGTGTGTGTATTATTATTTTGTGCCATTGGTAAGTAAACATTATGTAAAAGCTTGTTATCTTGTTTGAAGACTTTAGAACACAAATAGGTATTTACATTAATCGTAATACATTTCTGTGTTTAGTATTGGAAAGGTGTCTTATTCGTATGTCTGTCTATTTACAACAGTATGCATCATGCTTCAAGATGGTTGCTTGGTAAAGGCAAAGGTGCATTTGGTAAACTATGTGCTTCGTATAAATCTGTCTATGTTAATATTAATTGTGATCGAATTAATGACTACAGCAAAATGCAAAAAGATATGATAGTTTTTGGGATCTCTTAATTTATAAATCAATATGAACGTCATTTATTCGATCATATAAAAACGCCTTATTTCAAACCAATTTCGGCGATCCCAAAGAAAAAGGGAAAGTTCTAATTGCAGATTGGTTTGAAATGGCATTAAATGTATTAACCAATTTCATTTCTTCTGTCTTTGCTGCGGTGTAGCACGTTGAAATGGTGTCGGACATATACTTCCCGATCCCCCCGTCCCCTTACCCCGCCTTCTACCCCATCTCCTACCCTATTAACAACTACCCTCAGTCTCGGTCACCCCACACCCCCATGCAATCACCACAGAACATGCCTAATCTAAACGCTAAAACCAAACGCCACAATCAACTGTATGACGCTAACAGAAATCACGTAGTGCCTTACTATTACGCTGAAACATTAACTCCTTGCATGGCTAACAACAACTACAGCGTTCCTAACACTTACTTGACTAACAAAAACAGACACACATTTGCCAGTTATCCAGAGAGGCAGTACTATTCCGGTCGAAATTATAATTCAAGAAATTTTATCAGTCCTGAAATGTCGAGAAATTTTGGAAAGAATATGTACCCACAACAAGGATTTAGACCTTACAGCGTCCTCGAAACTTCTGCTAAATCTCCCACTCCAAATATACAGAGACCATCCTCGGTTGTTCCCATGACTGAGCAGTTTAGGCCAGCCTCGGTGTTCTTTCAAAAGAATGAGGTAGAAAACAAAAATGAAGTTCCCGAATGGAAAGCTAGGTTGCAAAAAGAACTGCCAAATCCTGTATTAAAAAGTTTTGATAAGCCTTCAAGGCAAATATGTCGAATTCCGAATTGTAAATGCAACTCAAAACCTGCCGTAGACCCTGGAAGGTTCAGTGAGGCTCGGACACTTCCTACATTCACAGAAAGATCACTTCATAAGATCAAAAATTTGTCGCTACCCACTTTAAAGCTAGAGGAACACGCTGTTGACCAGAAATGTGAGCAGTCCGAGGCAGAAAGGGACGAAACAACGCTTAATAAACCTATTTCTGAGTTACATTTAGGTTACGTGTAGATTTAAATACTTATGATAAATAAATAGAACTAAAAGTTACCAAAATAGGTTAACACGAAATGACTCAATACTTTGATTTGTTTATTTCGCTTTTTATGTACCTTTGTATGTATATTTGCTGCATGTAAATAATTTGCATTGTTTTATGTATCGCTTCTTGTGTATGTGGTATTGTTACGCTTTTTGTAGATTTAATTTGTTTTAGTTTAATTGATTCTCATTAATATAAACCTGCCAAAGAGTTGACATAATGTGTTATTGTTTTTGTTAAACATTGTCATTATTTATCAGTGTTAAATACCACTTTTAAAACAAATGAACATTCAAAACTATGATAAACCGTCTTTTACAATACGAGTATTTGCACAAGCCTACAGAGTACTCGTATCATTGACGCTTGGCCTGTGTAAATGATTTTTTCCCAACACCCAATTAACTTGAATGTTAATTTGTCCAGTGTGCCCCATTTAATCATTCACAGACGCTAAACATAGTTGTAACGTTTTACTGCAATCATTCATTTGTCTTGTCACCCCATTCCATACCCACCCGGACCCGAACAAAATGGCCGACTCACAAAATGGCGGACGCGAAACAGAGGCCGGAACCGCTGTCGGACGACTTCTTGTTCTCAATGTCGTCGAGCACGGAGAACCGTCTGTCGTACGCGTCGAGTCCGGAGAGCGACTTGGAAGTGAGTCCGCCGCCGGCGCCGCGGCTGGTCAAGTCCTCGTCCGACCCGTCGATAGCCACGACGCAGGACAACATGGACCGAGATGACGACATGAATCATATGGCTGATGCTGTGCCGCCGCCTTATACGGTTCGTATATCATTGCTTATTAAATGTTGTATTGTTTCGACAAGTTACACACTCGTAAAATCATCAGATCATCACACAAAAATGGACGCTGTCTATCATGGTAATCAATCGTCATAACTTATGCGTACCTATCCACATAGGTAGGTACCTAGGTATATAATTCTTTGAAATATTTTATTACATTATTAGGAAAGATTTTTACTTACCTAAGTACTGTTAACGTCAGAAACTACAATTATAGTAGTAATAAGTAAGTAGTTTCTTTCAATAGGTAATGTACTTGATGTGCAGGATGAAGGCGCAGGGCCTTGCGTAGGACTGCGGCGAAGGATGTCGTCGAAAATAAAATGCTTCTTTTACTCAACAAAATCGTAGTTTTAATTTGCAATAAATTACACTACATTTCGTCCATGTCAAAGGGTCGATTAAATCGGATTATTATATATCACATGTTTAAAAGTTATAAAATAAAATTGACTTATGAGGAGCCATTACGTTTCGAGCGGAGGGGAAAACGAAAGAGAACCCGGATAGGTGTATAGTGGCAACATTGATCATAGAGAGAGGTGTTGCCTGTGTAATAATAGAATGAGATGTAAAGGGTATACTACACGATTCTAACACTCCTCCTTGCACTTTACATGCCTAGAAAAGCTCTAAGTATGGCTCTACATAAAGCATACTTAGAATAAATTACATGCTGCAGGCTTAAGTCTAGTAAAAACACATAGACGTAAAATATAGACATGGGTCATTCTACCGTTTCGTGCCGATTTGCCACTTTTTTGGAGATTTTTTTTATTTTGAAGTTACAGTGTAGATTTTGATATTGTGGATGTGTATACGTATTGTGTATATTATTTTAAGAAAGGCACCTATATACTAGTTATACATTTGGAAAACAAATAAGGAAAGTAATGAAAGCACAGATGGAAATGAAAAACTAAGGGAAGGTAATGAAACACGAATAGAAGTAAATGAAATTATATTAAATATAAATTAACTTTATTGGTCAAAATCAAAGTGATAATATTTTAAACGATGCAACCATAAATAGCTTGGCTTTTAAAAAGTATATCTACCCTGTTGACCTGTTTAATATAATAACCTACTTTTTAACGATACTTTTTACGATGTTTCAGTATTTCTCTTCGGTCTCATTATTTGTCAGAACTAGAAACATATAATAATGAGATTTGTAATGTAAAAAACTGCTTACATAAATGAAATTAAAAAAGCTTAAATTATCTAGAAATTGCTATAAAAAACAATCGTTAGTTTTGATATTATTCGGGAGAGAACTGCAGCATAATTTTAAACTTTCTAGTAGGTAAAGTGACTTAGCCGTCTTTGTAAAGAGCAGATGTTGTTTTTTTTAAATAATGAAGTGGGCCAGATATTAGATTTAGGACACTACCATGATAAGCCGTTTCAAAGGGAACGGCGGGCCAAAGTAAAGCTGCAGGACAGCAGAGCTTGGAGACGACCAAGTAGTTATGTATTAAAAAGCAAACTAGCGGACCGCAAACACGATGTTGAGCTCTAAAGCCGTTGGAGTCTAAAGGCGTACTCTACGAAACATCAAAACTGTGTGGATAGAGGCCAAGGGCCGAGTACGCCCGAATAATCAAAATACTTATTATAAATAACAAACTCCATAGGGTTGTAGACTCAACAAGTCGGTCTTTCGAGGAAAAATGCAAAGGTCAAGCCGCATGAGGATCCGAGATCACATTGGTTAAATTTAAAGCTCTCTTAGTTCTCAAGTTAGGTCTTCTATGGAAGCGCAACGTGATCAGACGGACTGGGCTTTCAGCGTTTATGCGGATCTCGGCCTTTGGCCTCACTTAGCAAAGTTCTGCACTCTTACAGATTGATGTTTGGCCTTGTACGGAAATGTGCCCCTATCTGAAGCTCCCCGGGCCGTCGGCCTTGCTTTTTAATACATTCGGCCAAAGAGAATAGATAGTATAGAAGGGTCCTCTCATAGTAAATGTTGTAGTCACTGTAAATTTACTGCCATCTATCGACACACGACTAAAACTCAAAATAAACACGTATACAGTTATCAAAAAAATGTGTATATATGGATAAATGATTTTATTATTTTAATATCATTTTTACCCATGTTCATTCCCTGATATCTATGTGTTAAAATTGTTAAATATGAAAAGGTGTCGTCACGCCATCTAGCCGAGGATAGGCCAAAGGTGTGTGCGCCATCTTTTCGAGAATGACTTTTTCTTGATTTCCGAGGCACGTTTTCTTCTTAGACTTTATTCATCTTATACGAAGTTATACATGTCTTTGATTCGGCTATTGGTTCTTGTTTGAGGTCAGCTCCACTGAAGCTCAGTCTTTGACCTCGCACGATTGTGCCCGCTGCCAATAGTTAAAAGAAATTTTGAACACCTCATGCGGAGCTCGCCTTTCGGCATCGCTTGCATTTCTGCATTGAAACAATTTAAGGTCTACTCTCCTGCGAAAGCTCGGCTTTCAGCCTTGCAGGAAGGCGCGCCACTTACGGACGCTCCGAGCTGCCTGCTCTTTCTTTGTGGAACTCGCAGAAAGGGGTGGGAATGGGACGCTCCTCTCCAGTTCTAGATGGTGTTGAACCATTGTTTCATGAACTTTCTGGAATTTTCTAAAGCTTGGCCTTTAAACGGTTACAAAGTTACAAGAAATTTCCCTGATACGGCCAACCCGTATTTTTAACTTAGCACAAGAAGAGGCTCCCGGGAGCAGATCTTTGTGAGACCCTCCTCATAAATATCTGCCCTCGGAGGGCTCGCTCTTGAGCTTTATTCCAGGACTATAAAAAGTTTTCAGTATGTTAATTAGCAGAGAAGTTAGGCATTAGATAAGTTCCAATAGGTTCACCTGTCCAAAATGTTCCGCATTTATAAAATGTTGGAAATATGATGTATCTATCCGATATATTTACAATATTTGCCATGAAAAAAGAGACTACTTACGCTTACGCGCCTATTTGCTTATTTATATGCAATATCCACAACCAACAGGATTCCCATGACATAGTGTCGGGTATAGGTAAGAAATAACCTATACCCTGAAACTCTGTCAAATGGTCTAACGAAGTCGAAAGAATGGGACATACATACGTTTCAAAACATGATAGTTATGATTTGAGAGCGTATGTGTGCATATAACTCTTGGGCTGTGGGCTAAAAACATAAAAAATCATAACACATCTGTCATACAAAATTATTTGTCATTTCCTTCCAAACTGGTTCATTTCCTTCACCCGAAAATATTGGAAGAAATGGAGAGGAATGAATTGGAGTGGAATGAACTTTCGACGGTTTTTTTTAAATTTCTTTATCGTCTTTAAGGTTAGAATGTCATCAAGTAAAAGTAATGAAGATATGCCAAAATGCTAACAGATTATTAACAAAGTGATTTTTTTTTACAATATATAGCACCAAATTACTTAATGGATGGAAATGAGTAGTAACCGTGACAAAGTGCCTTTCCGGTGAGGAGAACCAAAATTACTCGTAAATCAAGAGCGCGAAACCTCCTTCGTTGACGTATTGCGGTAGACTAAGGTAGTAAAAACACGTAGCAATCACAGGTATTCGTGAATAAAGGCGCGTTTAGATTTGGCATGAGTGGCAATTTTTTACAGTGAAAATGAAGTCTTTCGCGTGACAAAATTAAAAAGTGCGTTCTCTCTATGATAATTTAACTTTAAAAATACGTACCATGTACCATTATCATACTGATTATTTGTTTATTTATAAACAATAATGGAAAATAGGGTTTATCTGCAAATAATAGTGTTTTTAAATTTTTGAACCCAATGGTACGCCATTTTATGTCGAGGGAAATGAATTTTTCGCATGTTTTTAATTTTTATTTAATAGATCATTAGGTTTAGCTAAATTCCAAAACTGGCGCATTTTCCGTACCACATAAACATACCTTTTAAAAATAACCACATATAAAAAATTATAATTTTAAGGCTTGATGTGGGCTCGGACACCAAATCGGCACGAAACGGTAGAACGACCCACATGCAGCTATAACTAGGTAAGACAGGAATGAATATCACATTTAAAAATCATAAGTAGAGAAGTGGCTCTTAATTAACATTTTAAAGGCTTAACATTAAGTCCCTGCACAAATTTACAATGTTTTTCAGCACATAAAGGTTTTGTTAATACATCTGCTACCATTTTGTCAGTCTGCAAGTACCTTACATTTAAGTTCCCTTTTTGAATCAGATCTTTAATGAAGTGATACCTTAGGTCTATATGCTTTGTTCTTTTGTGGGAGTGCTCTTTAACTAACAGTAATTTTTGAGCACTTTGGCTATCATTATAAATGACAGTGTCAAAAGTTTTATCGATAATTTCTGACAAGAAATTTCGTACAAAACATATGTCTTTACAACAATCTCCAATAGCTACGTATTCTGACTCGCAACTTGAAAGAGAAGTACATTGTTGCTTTCTTGCCTCCCAGTTAATTACATTAGATCCTAACTTAATCACAAAGCCAGTATAGGACTTGCGGTCTGAAAGGTCATTGGCCCAGTCTGCGTCAGCGTATGCAGTAAGGTTAAAAGTATTGCTCTTTGTAAAACAAAGGCCATAATTAATAGTACCTTTTAGGTAACGTAGCACACGCTTCGCCATGCGCCAATGATTTTCATCAAAACATGTGTTAAACATACTAAGTTGGCTACATGCATAAGAAATGTCCGGTCTAGTACAGACTGATAAATACATTAGACTTCCTAATAACTGTCTGTACTGATAGACTTCATCATCTAAACATGTCTTATTTGATTTCTGTAATTTACAATTAACCGGTAAAGGTGTAGAAACAGATTTACAATCTGACATATTATACTTGAATAATAAACGCTTTATGTACTCAGTTTGATCTAGGGTTGTGATACCATTTTCTCTATAAATATTCATTCCTAGACAATTATTCAATTTGCCCAAATGACGGACTTCAAAATTATTTTGTAAAAGTTGTAAAATATTATTAATACAATTATTGTGAAATACATAAAAATCATCAACATACAATGCAATAATAATATATTCAGTCTTTGTCTTCTTTGTATAAATACATGGCTCACATTTGCTCTGAGTAAAATTATTTAGTGCTAAGAAATCATGTATTTTGATATTCCACATTCGGCTTGCTTGCTTAAGGCCGTATAAGCTCTTCTTAAGCAAACAAACCTTATCACAGTTTTTAAAGCCTAAAGGCTGCTCCATATAAATCTTTTCGTTTAATTCCCCATTTAAAAATGCAGTTGTAACATCGATATGGTCTATTTGTAAGTTTAATTCAGTAGCAATAGAAAACAATATTCTCAGTGTGCTATGCCTCACTACAGGTGCAAAGGTGTCCGTATAGTCAATGCCCTCTACTTGGCTAAACCCACGGGCAACCAACCTAGCTTTAAATTTGGCAGGCTTACCTGAGGTGTCGAGTTTCTTTTTGTAAACCCACTTACACTTGACGATGTTTTCATCTGCAGGTCTGTCTACTAAGACCCATACCTTGTTTTTAATTAAAGAGTCATACTCACACTGCATTGCCTGCTGCCAGTCTTCCTTTTCAGAAGATTGCATGGCTTCGCGGTATGATGCAGGCTCATCTGGCGAATATCCTTCCGCTATCATAGATAAATCATAGTCTCTGAGATGCTGTGGCATATTACCTCGTGTTTTACGTACGGGACGTGAACGAGACGTGTCGGAAACAGCCGGCAGCGTCGGCTCACTTGGTGCAGACTCCGGCAGAGAAGACACGGGACCCCTTGGAGCACCCACTTCATCACCGTCGTCATGATCATCAAATGATGACTCCGGCAGAGAAGACAAAGCGCCCCTTGGGACGCAATCTTCATCACCGGTACTGTCACTTGCACCTTCATCGCCCGTACAGTAGTGCTCAGAGAGCGGTGACCACGCCGGTTGCGTCAGGGTCTCTGCATCTGAAACTGTATTTGAAGAGGATGAGCACTCAGCTGATTTATCTTTTTCATTATTTTGAATGACATCATTAACATTAAAATGAGAGTCATCATTAAAATTATTCAATGCATTAAAAGAATTATTTTCATTATTAGTCATTGAATTATTAAAATTGTCTTTATCGATATAGTAATTATAAAAATTGGCTCCACAAGTCTTTTTACTACTGTCATGTTTACCTATAAATTTATCCTCATTAAAAATAACAGATCTGGACTGTATAACTCTATGAGGTTTAGTGGGATCAATCAAACGGTATCCTTTAAAAGTTTCACCATAACCAACAAAAATTAACGCTTTTGCTCTAGCATCAAGTTTTCGACGCTTTTGACTAGGAACATGTGCATAAGCAGTACACCCGAAGACACGTAAATGACTGATGTCTATAGGAGACCCAGTCCATAAGCTCTCGGGAATTCCACCTGAAAGCGCTCTGGTAGGAGACCTATTTTTCAGGTAAATGGCTGTCATAACTGCCTCTCCCCAGTAGCAGTTACACAGGCCGGATTCCTGCAGCATAGCCCTAGTTTTATCAAAAATCGTTTTAAAAGCCCTTTCCGCTGTTCCATTTTGAGCAGGATTGAAAGGGACAGTGGTTTGATGTATAATACCATGTTCTTTAAGATAATTGGCCAGTTTATTGTTTGTAAACTCAAGGCCATTGTCACTGCGCAAACATTTTATTAAAAATCCGGATTGTTTCTCAATCATAGTTTTAAAATTAATAAAATGTGAACTCACCTCTGATTTATGCTTCATAAGGTAGCCCCACGTTTTCCGGGTATGGTCATCTGTGAAGGTCAAAAGGTAACGAGCTCCACCCCATGTTTCGACTTGCATCGGTCCGGCCACATCTGAATGGATGAGTTCAAGTGGTTGGGTAGTGCGCTTCGTGCTGACAGCAGGATACGGTGCTCGCACCATCTTGCCTGTCAAGCACGGCTCGCAACTACCACTGATGGTGTCTTCTTTCTGAAAAAGTAAGTTCATGCATTTCTCCCCATCACCAAGAATTCTCATACCTGGTTCAGACAAATGACCTAGACGTCTATGGATTAGATCCATTGGCACTGTCGAAACAGCGTGAGCATTCACTGTCTCTTGCCTGGTTTGCAAGAGCTTGGAAGACTCCTCCTCAAGGATGTGTCGCACTTGAGCCTTATATTTATACAAACCATTTTCCTTAGAAGCAACTAACAGTTGATCGCCAGTGACTTTAACATTATCAAAGACTTTACAATGATCCCTACTAAAAACGACAGTATAACCCTTGTCAGTGATTTGACTAACGGACAGTAAATTGCTGGAGAGGTCAGGCACATGGAGAACATTTACAAGGCTAATATTGGAGCACAAAGGGACCCTACCACTACAATTGCTATGTAATTTATTACCATTAGCTATATAAATTGTAGAATTTTTACCTCTAGGTTCTTCTAGTAGCTCCTTATTAGCAACCATATGTTGGGACGCTCCGGAATCCACGACAAAATCATGGCAGCTGCTGCCGCTGCATACCATGGCTGATGCAAGCATAGTGTGATTCTCTTCATTGTTCTTCAGCTCCTTCTTGCGCTTAAAGCAACGCTTGATAGTGTGTCCGCTCTTCTTGCAGAACTGGCAAAACATAGGCGATGACTTCTTCTTCTTGCTTCCTAGGTAGGCCTTCACACCCTCCTGGTCACTCGCACTTCTCCGGTGTTCTTCTTGTAGCAATCTGGCACGCACAAGCTCCACCGTGAGTTTGCTTGTAAGACAGGCGGTTTCCAGACCCGACACCAGGTTGTCAAATTCCTGCGGTAAACCACTCAACAGGATCTCCGCTACCTCATCATCGTCTATCTTCTTGCCTATATCATCGAGCTGTTGAACGAGCCGCATCACCGCCTCGAGATATTCCGACATGCTGCTGTACTGGTTGTATTCTATTTTATGCAGTTGACGTAGCAAGAGCACTTTTCGGTATAGGCCCTTGGACTCGAAGGCATCGGCGAGTTTCTTCCAGGCATCCTTTGCCGACGTGGCATCTCGCACGTACTGGTACAGTGCAGGCTTGATCGTTAAACATATCTTAGCTAAAGCGCGGCTTTCGTGGGTCGCATTGGTGTCCGTACCTTCCACACAGCCCCATAGACCATCCAGCGTTAGTAGCATCTTCATGGCAAATTTCCAATTTGAATAGTTTGCCAAGCCATCCAGTTTCTCAACTGGAATGTGCCCGTTATTTTCACTGTTAGACGACATTTTTGGACTAAATTTGTAGTGACTAGTTGAGCAATCGAAGAAAAGTGAGGTTATATGCAAACGAGGGAAGTGCAATTCTAACCTCAAAAAAATGACACTATTTCCGACGTACCTTTCTGCGGTTTTGTTTTCAGTATCCTCGCAGCACTCTCTTCTGGGTACATAAACTGATGTGCAGGATGAAGGCGCAGGGCCTTGCGTAGGACTGCGGCGAAGGATGTCGTCGAAAATAAAATGCTTCTTTTACTCAACAAAATCGTAGTTTTAATTTGCAATAAATTACACTACATTTCGTCCATGTCAAAGGGTCGATTAAATCGGATTATTATATATCACATGTTTAAAAGTTATAAAATAAAATTGACTTATGAGGAGCCATTACGTTTCGAGCGGAGGGGAAAACGAAAGAGAACCCGGATAGGTGTATAGTGGCAACATTGATCATAGAGAGAGGTGTTGCCTGTGTAATAATAGAATGAGATGTAAAGGGTATACTACACGATTCTAACAGTACTTATACCAGTTTCTTTTCTATCTATCAAATGATTTTACTAAGTCTAGGTAACTACTTACCTTAGTTTAGCAATGTCAGATTTTTAAGTAGCTAATCATGGTAGGGGAATGTAACTGAGAATCTACATTCAACTCAAGTTTTAACAGATGAATGTGTATTCTCAGTTCTTTTCTAGAAAACCACCAAAATCTGCTTGCAACCACTTCGGGACCTTCGGGACTACTTAAAATATTTAAATGTTATAGGTATTTTTAATATTTAATTATTGGGCATGTAATTAACATAACGTTATATAAAACACCAGTATTCTAACTTCACCTGAACACTTCCTCAACCCAACAGCAAGGCGGCTACGGCGACAGCAAATACGGATTCTCAACGAACGGCAACGGGCCCACCAATGGCATGACGCACCACAACGGGCAGCAGAACATGACGCAAGAGGCTCCGCCGTACCAGATGAATCCCATGGCACATTCACCTCCGCACTCCCCGCTCTATGGGACCGGTAAGCACTATGTCAAAGTCTTAAATAAGTAACTGTAGGTAATAGCTAATGCTACGTTTACCTTCAGCTCATAATAAAATGTGGGTATAATCATTTGAGGGAATCTACCTTTTATTGTGTACAAAATTTGTTTAGACGCGATGATTTATGTTTATGTTGTATAGATACAAAGTAATGAACTAAAAGTAAACTATAAGTTTTGTGCGTCGCTAACTGAAACGCAAAGAGCTGGCAACGGCGTCACAAATCACGCATATCTATGACAAAGACTTCCAAAATGACCTCCCCCGGTCTCATCATGCAAATCACAAGTGTAAGGTTGACAAAATATAAAGTGAGCCGATCTCTTAACAAGTTTGTACAAGATCGGCTCACTTTCATCATCATCATCATCATCATCATATCAGCTAGAGGACGCCACTGCTAGACATAGGGCTCCCCCAAAGAGCGCCACAATAACCGGTCTGGCGCACCCGCATCCAGCGGACTCCCTTTAAAGGCGGCTCACTTTATATGTCATCAACTTTAATAAGGACCGCGTGTAAGGATATTCGTAGGTGTTATAATCAGTGTGTAACGCGTCTGCAAGTAGTGTGTGCACTTGTCAGTTCCAGAGCTGCCGCCGCGCACGCCCGGCCGGCCAGCAGGCGGCGTGCTGCTGCCCGCGCCGCCGCCGGCCCGCCCGCCGCTCAGCAGGCACCCGCACCAGGTAACATCCAATCATTTTCTAAGCCGCTGCAGTATTGCTAACTCCAATTTCGTCACCAATATTCGCATTTTTTTTTTAATAAATAAATATTATAGGACATTTTTTACACAAATTGACTAAGCCCCACGGTAAGAAGGCTTGTGTTGTGGGTACTCAGACAACGATATATATAATATATAAATACTTAAATACATAGAAAACAACCATGACTCGGGAACAAATATATGTATCATCATACAAATAAATGCCCTTACCAGGATTCGAACCCGGGACCATCGGCTTCATAGGCAGGGTCACTACCCACTAGGCCAGAGTGGTCGTCAAAATTCCAAATTCAAGACAAAGCGCGTCATTTCTATCAGTAATCGTCGCTAATACCCAGTCTCTTACCCAATTCCCATACCCATTGACGCCTGAATTTTCTCGCCATTTATACAAGTTTTTATTTTTATTTTAACTTCCTGAGTCCCTGAGGCCTTTATTAAGGATTTAATCCGAATCGAATTTTCAATTTATAACCCACCTTTTGCGTTGCCGTAGTAGGGTAAAAATGGAATACAAGAAGGTTCCAAATTCACGCACTTATGCAATTAGACGTCAGTTTTTGTTTCCAGCCGCATGGAAGTTACAACACTAGCCTATTTGTTGTCTCTTATTGCAGTATTTATCCTGGTAGCGTCTTTAGCTTCCGTTTCCTAGCATACTTTCTTATTTAAAGCTTTATATTTACTTATATTCTTTTTCCATTGAGCCAGATTAACGACGAGCTAAAAAAATCTTTTTTAACCGTTATCATACAAATTCTCGATTGACATAATGGGTATTTAATAAAGCCACTTCTTCCACAGAACACCCGTCCCAGCGCACAAGAGCGTCTATTCGGACCACCCAAGGAAACGAACGGCGACGACACGGCCACGTACACGGCCCGACCAACCAGCATGATCATACAACCCACGCAGAACTCGCTCGACCGACACCGGCATCCTGGGAACCCGGTACGTTGTCATCAGGAAACAGGCCGCGTAGCCAAGATGCCAATCGCTTACGCTCCGTAGCGATCGAAACGCAACTGTCACCGTCACACTAATATGGAAGAGTGATAGAGAGACATAATGATTTTCGTTGTCGAAGCGATAGCGATTGTAACCTTGGCTAGGCCGGCGAGTAGAACATATCCGAACTAGCCTCGGAATCTATAAAGCTCTGTTTTCCTGGGACAGCGGTGCCGGCATATAGCAGATGTCTCCATATAAAATACTACTCATCCATAATTGACCGTATTATTTTGTATGGAGACGGTCGCTGTATGACGGCACCACTATCCTGGGAAAACAGAGCTTTAACGACTAGTGGTTTGGTGGTGGTAAGCTGGAATAGACTGACTGATTTGACTGAAGTGACTTGTCTGGATCTAACTTGACTTTGCAACTTGACATGGTGGTTGAAACCTAATCCTCTTGAATTAGATATTATGAGTCATCCTATACTATGCTGGAGCTGGGAATGTCGGAAATGTGACACCGGTCATCACTGGCTGTGTGACTTAATTATTTTATTTTTGAATTGTCTCAACATGTCACATTTCCTTGACCCCTACCTCTCCCTAAACGTGTGTTACGCACACTACGTCCCCGAGTTTGTACCTATAGGTATTGATTGAGGTTGTTTCTCTGACAGCAGAACTCGTACGACGGCACGTCGTCGTACGACTACGGGGGCTCCAACAACGGCTCGGCCCTCGGCTCCTGCCGCCTCCCGCCCAACGCCCCCGATGATCTCAAAGTCGCCCCGCCTCCCAAGTAAGTTTACTGTTTATCAAATTATCACGTTGTAAATCCTTCCAGTACGGATATGATGGTCGTTCTTGTCTACATGACAGCGTAATAAAACGGTGTCCGTCACTTTCTATCCCACGGTGTTAAAATGTGACAGTTATTTTATCACGTGGATAAAGATGGATAAAGCCATACATAATAGGCCGGCAGCTTCCATACTAGTGCAGTTAGTGCAGGTGCCTTCCTCGCGTAGTCGCGTTGCTTTTGCCACGGCTCCTCCGGCAACTGATCCTGAAAATTGGCGTAGACACCAGTTTTTACGAAAGCGACTGCCATCGGACCTTCCAACCCAGAGGGTAAACTAGGCCTTTTTGGGATTAGTCCGGTTTCCTCACGATGGTTTCCTTCACCGAAAAGCGACTACTAAATATCAAGTGATATTTCGTTCATAAATTCCAAAAAACTCATTGGTACGAGCCGGGGTTCGAACCCGCGACCTCCGGATTGCAACCGTCGTTGCCACCAGCGCTCCCCTGAGCGCATTGCGCTGAGTAAATTATAGCGGTGGAAGTCAAGAGCAAGAATGAGCGCCACGCATGAGGACGTGCAAGACAAACGGAGCTCCCTACGATTCCTCAAACCTCGTGTATTCTGTAAGTACATTCAAGTGATTAGATTTCTGTGTCACTTCGCACCTTGTCATAATGGCCATCAACATGAAAATCGCTTGGGATCTCATGTTATAGTCACCATGAAAATACGAAGTGACACATACATCAAATTCTTTGATCGTACCTATTATAGTATAGGTTCCCATGACTCTTGGTTCATAGGAATGTGATTGTGATCGTAATCAGTAGAGAAATATTACTTATTAATATTATTGTTTCAGTAAACTTGAGCCACCGCCGCCTCCCAACCCGACCGCCATGTCGTCACAGAGTCCGCAGCGAAACTCCAACTCGCACGAACACAACTCGCTCGAGTACAGAAACTCTGACAACTACAGGTAACTTACTGAAACATTAAATTAAAGATACCTTTGTGTAATTGTCAAGGCTTTAAAAATTCTGTAGAAGGTAGAGAGGCAATAGAGAATACTCTCTCCAGGCATGTGTTACGCCTGGGCACCGAAGTCCACTGAGACTTGGTCGGCAGTTATACATATACATATATAGCAACCGACATTTAAAACTCCTTAAGCGCGATGTAGATCTCTTACTAAATGCGTTCTAGCTCCCTAACGCCATCTGTTAGATTAATACGGCACGACGTTGGCAGGGGCAGCTGGAGGAGACGCCACAATTCGATGCTTAAGCTTTTCACAATAAGGATCATTATTGAGTGTCGGGTTATGCAGCAGGTCGCAGGAGAACTTCCGCAGCCCGCAGCGGGCGGGGGCCGCGAACGGCGCGCCGCACGCCGCGCCCGCGCCCGCGCACGCGCGCGGGCCCTCGCTGCCCAGCGCGCCCACCAACGACCACGCCAAATACAGGTACCTATAAGTACATAACTTTTGGACAGTAACCCCCTTATTCACAAACGATTACTAAAGTTAGCAAGCCAATAATAATCGTTTGTCCCTTTCCATCATACCGATACGTCGGAAAGGGACAAACGATTATTATCGGCTTGCTAACTTTAGTAAACGTTTATGAATAAGGGGGTAAATGTTTCAAATATCAAGGCCTATATGGTTTTATGTGTAATAACAGTCTGTCGGTATCTTATAACAGTTATAACGCAACAAATTTAACCATAGGTATAATATTAGTACCATTTACTCATACGATTACGGTAGTCCGGAAAAATCATTGTAGATATGTATTTATAGTATTTGACTATAAATACATATCTACAATGATTTTTGAATGTCCTTTACATATTTGATTTAACATTTCTTCAGGTGACAAGCAAAACTCACTAATTTCCACCTCAAGTTCATAGCCATATTGAACCATATTAGTACTTTAATAAGGTTGGTTTTTGTTTAATTATGTTTTAGTAATTTCATCTTCACAATAGATATTTAAATATGTAGGTAGGTACTTATAAAAAAACCTTACAAGGTTGACTACTTCAACATTGGTCACTGAACCTGTATGATTATTGTAGACACACTATAATCTGTTCTGTTTGCGTGCAGCAGCCGTACGAACTCTGCGTCGCAGGCGGACTACAGCGCGCGCGGCGCGCCGCCCTACAAGCCGGTGCCGCCGCCCAAGCCCAAGCACTACCGCCCGCCTGCCGACCAGCCGCACCCGGGACACCCCAGGAATGGGGTATGTTACTCATTCATGAAATGAAATGAAAATTCTTTATTCGGATAAAATATGGTATAACAAGGTGTTATTGGAAAGATATTCCCGTACAGAAACATTTTTTGCTGGTTAAGCATGCAAATATTATCTTGAAGTTATTCATATGTAGTCTTATTAGTCTTCATCTATTGGGTATGTCAAATGGTCGCATTTTGTTTCTAAATCGAAGACGCAATATAACACATGTTTGAGATTAGTATTATTTTTGCGTTGGAGTCTTAAAACATTTAAAACATAAATGCTGCATAGAACTCTTGCGCTTGTCGAGTTTATTCCGAAAATCATGACGTTTCATTTATCAGAATTTCACTACAAAAAATCGAATACCGTAAAATGGTGAGTTGGGTGAAATTTGACTTTCAAACCTCGATAAAATTTTATTTTTACCTGTGAAAACTGAATGGTGTATATAATAAGTGGTTCGGTCGTTTGTATTTCATTTTTTGGATAGTTCCATTTCATAACTTTGACGATAAAGAGGAAAACCCACCTCACCCCGTACTGCCTCGTATTTGGGGTGAGAGGGTTTTTCATACAAAGGTTATTTTGGAAGATTGTTGGATCGATTTTTTTTATTATGCGTATTACTATAGCACCATTTTAAAATGGAATGCATTATTGTTGTAGCAGTAGCCTTAAAATCCCTTCTCACCCCCCTCTCAAACCTTCTCTCCCCATTCATAACCCAACTCTCCCCGCGAAACCTACTCACCCCGTTTTACGGTACGCAGCACAAAACTAACCAACTGTGCCCTGGAGGTTAAATGTTTCCACCTGACAAACATACATCAAGTGCAAAATGAGACTGTGTAAATTGTTGGTCAAATAAAAACAAACGATGAATATTTTAGTGGTAATTCATAATTTCTGAATAGGCGATTACTGTCTGTCAAACGAATCATGTCTCTAGGCGAGATAACGACTCTACTCAGCTTACCTATAACAAAACTTTATACTTATCAAACGTTCCACCAGAGCATGGACCCGGCCGCCGCGCCCCCGCCCGGCGCCGGCGCGCCGCCCCGCGCGCCCGCGCCGGCGCCCGCGCACTACCCGCACTACTCGCACCAGCACTCGCTGTCGCAGCCGCACCACCGCGTGCAGCACAACAGCTACCCACAGGTAACTATACCCATAGTTACTCAACCCTGTTGGACCTACAATACTGCCCTGAGGAACTCCTTACTCAACTCTATTATGCAGTTATGCGATGCGGGCGACAGCAAGGCAGCATTTCATTATACATAATATGTAGTAGTAGTAGTAGTAGTAATCACTTTATTGTACACAACACAGGTTTACAAAAATAAATTACAGTAATGGAAGTACAAAGGCGAACTTATCCCTATAAGGGATCTCTTCCAGCTAACCTTCGATACCAATATGACAATATGAATATGATGATATGTCATTACAAAAATAAAAACAAAGCTTGGATCAAATGGAAAAAGTACCACAATTTGATTGACTATGAAGTATTCTCAAAATTAAGAGACAGATTTAAGACTGAGGCAAATAAATGTTATAAAAAATATCTCGAACGAGTGGAGGACAGTATACACGACAACATAAAATACTTCTGGACCTATATTTCTAATCGAAACCATTCATCTGATATACCTAACACTATGAACTATCAAAATATAACCTCTAATAACAAAACACAAATTTGTAATATGTTTTCAGATTTTTTCCAGTCATTTTACCAGCCATCCACTGTACCAGATAACTCTTTAACGTTCCCGAAAATAACCCAACATCTAACATTAACATCCACAATTTACACATCCCTACCGGCTACATTACATATGAATTAAGCCATCTTGATTTATCAAAGGGTCAGGGTCCTGACAATATTCCCCCAATTTTTCTCAAAAATACAGTTAAAACTATAACAACACCTCTCGCTATTATATTTAATAAGTGCCTGAATGAGGGTTTCTTCCCTTCTATTTGGAAAACTGCAAACATAATTCCAGTGCACAAAGGTGGTTCCAAAAATAACGTAGAAAATTATAGACCCATATCAATCTTGTCCACACTGTCAAAAGTCTTCGAGAAGTTAGTGCATAAACTGATCTATCCAAATCTACATAATCAAATTATTCCTCATCAACACGGTTTTGTCCAACATAGATCTACAACCACTAATCTTCTTGTTTATACCTCATATTTATTTGAAAGCCTTGATAGTAATACGCAAGTAGACAGTGTGTATACTGATTTCCGGAAGGCTTTTGACAGGGTGGATCATCGATTACTATTGGAAAAGATTGCTTATAATGGTATAAGGGGAAACCTGTGGCGCTGGTTTAAGTCATATATCACCAACCGAACCCAAAAAGTAACAATTAACGGATGTGAATCGCATGCTATTAAAATCAGTTCAGGCGTACCACAGGGCTCAATTTTAGGTCCCTTATTATTCACACTATTTATTAATGACATTGGTAGTTGTTTTAAATTTTGTAATATTCTTTTATACGCAGACGATTTAAAAATATATCATACAATTTGTGACGAAAGCGACTGTAATAAATTTCAACAGGACCTTGATTGCTTCTCCAACTATTGTGCTGCAAATAAACTTGAACTAAACCTTGATAAATGCAAACTTATTAAATTCACCAAAAAAAGATTAATTATAAATAACTCTTACATCTTATGTAACGCAAAACTTGCAATAGTTGAATCTATAAGGGACCTTGGAATCACACTTGACTCAAAGCTGCACCTAGATTTACACATAAATAGCATAATAAATAAAGCATTCAAGATGTACGGTTTTGTTATGCGCTCTAGTACGGAATTTCGACGACCAAATACTTATTTGCAATTATTCAAGTCCTTAATTCGCTGCCATTTAGAACACGCTGTAGCAATTTGGAACCCCTACTATACTAAATACTCAGATGCTCTCGAAACAGTCCAAAAAAAATTCTTAAATACTATGCACTTTCGATGCTACAAAAATAGATTATCTTACCAGCAGTTACTAAAAAAATATGATCTGTTAGATTTAAGTTCCAGGCGAATGTTGCTCGAGTCAATGGTACTGTATGGTCTCTGCAACAACCACTATGATTGTGTTGCCCTTAATAATAAACTCAGTTATAAAGTGCCCAACTGTAGTAGACAACGAGAGGCGCGCCCGCACCGGCTGTTCGTGACCGGCCGCTGCCGCACCCACGCCGGTGAGCGCGCTCCTCTTCGCAGGCTCGTCCACACTTATAACACACATTTTAATCAGGTGGAAAAAAAATTTATTCAATAACAAAACTTATACAAACTATTATTAAAATTAAGTATAGACTAAATAAATTAAAACTAAAACTAATAAAATAATCAGGTGGATATTTTTGGCTGCAGTTCTGGTATATATAAAAAACTTGTAACAGATGTACTTATTAGACGTAATAACAATACATAATATTTAGTGATATGAAGCGAATCAAAATTTACAATTTAATGTACTTACTATTTTCATATAACTTATGTAACGTAATGCTGCATGCACTGTTAGCTATTAAGCGTTAAATATTTCATTTTATGATGTACTAATTTAATATAATAATAACCTTTTCCTTGTCAATGCCTTCCGGAGCCTTACGCTCCAGAGGTATAAGCACCGAATAATCAAAGTACCTACCTAATTATAATAAGCGGTGAACGGTGTTGGTCACACATACTGTATATAGTGTTAAAAATACTTTATATTTAAGCCTTTCTTGTAGTGACTGTTTGTTTACCTAAATAAACTTATAAAAAAAAAATAGGTACTCATCCACTGCAATTGCTCCATACATTACAATAGCTACTCTGAAGTCATCAATAACCATAAATACCTACTACCGGACCTAGTTTACTGCCTTGTGGAATTCTTTGGCTAGATTTATTATTCTGTTGTCAATATTGAATATCGTATTTTGTTTCTTAAATATGAATAGAATTCACCTCCAAATAAATGTATAGTCTGTTGTTTTTATTTCTACCTTTTTTATGTTTAGTCGACCACTTATATCAGTTTTACAACCGTATCGAAAGCTTCTTAAAGTTCACCTTTTAAAATATTAATCCCACGCACATGTGATCAAATTGTTTTTGTCTACAGCATCAACAAAACATGTCATACGGCGGTCAGATGCCTCCCCAGTCCCCGCCGTACTCCGGGCCTCCGTCCCATCACCGCGCCATCAACCTGCCGCACAACCCCCATCTCATAGGTAAACTATTTGTTATTACACCAAATGCTAAAAACTGATATTTTTCTTGTCACAATCTAAATTCTAACATTTAATTTCTCTTCCCAGATTTAGCAGGTAGTCGAGAACAACGCGGATCCGCCTTCGAACTATATAGGAAGCCTCAACACATGCACAATATAAGGTAAGACTTTATCAAATGGTATAACCTTGTAATTGCACTACCAATCAGTCCCCTAATTTACAAATACATTCAAACTCTAAAATTAATAAAAGTATACCTCAGTACATATCTCTGTGAATTTGCATGTTCCAAAAGTCATATCTTCGAGAATCTCTAGCAGTTTTCAGTCCCGTATACATCAGCCCTGTACAATTTGCTCTAACATGCAAACACCAATCGCTTCACAAACGACTAACAATGTCTTGTCGGGCCACAGTATTAGTATCGGTCTTGTATGTGGTTATAAATATACATAATACATATTTTGTAACATATACATATCTCTATATTGGGGTAAGTCTGTAAATTGTAATAACATTGTATATTAGAGTATTTAGAGTTGTTTGTTATGACAACTATTATTGGCAGTGCGTGTCTGCATTTTAGTGCAACTTGAAAATTCTATTTAAAAGCATATTGAATTAATTTGTCTTTCTATTTGCTTAGTTTTTCTCATTACATTGTACACCGACGTCTTTGGTTTTCATTTGGCTGTCTTTCCCCTGCTGAAATTAATTATATTCTATCATCTTTCGTTCGTTGTTTTTCTTTTCTTTTTTCATTCCTTCAAGGGGCATTTATTTCAATATGCTTTTTAAGGAATCTCTAAATTCACTTCTTGAAAATTGCCATTAAATTTGGACATTTCAGATTTTCATTGCTTTTATTCTATCTGATCTCATAAGTTCTATTTAATACATTAATGTGTGTCTGAAGTGTCCAGATTACTTATCATAGCGTAACTAAGTGGGTTTTTGGTTGTGGGTTTCCGCAGTTCATCCGATGCCATGAACTCAAGCGTGGAGCGCGACGAATCATTTTCACCAAAAACAAAAAAGAAATTGTCTAAAAAGCCATCGTTTATTAAAAACGCTGTGCTCGATCTATTCCGATCAAAAACGAAAAATTCCCAAAAAGTATCTCGGCAAAAGTCATTATGCGAGACAGATTTGCAGCCTAGACATCAGATGCATCAAATGCCGATGCTCAGACGAGAGAAGTCTGATCTTAGCGACTTGAATACGCATATGAGAAATACGCAAATAAGAAACCAAATGTTGCAGCGTAGTAACTCGTCCTCATGTGAAAAACCAGTTTTAAAACCAATCCTAAAACGACAAAGCTCATTTTGTGACGACAGAAATGGCGTAATCTGCACAGTTAGAGATTACGACGCCAAACCCGTCATTAAAAATCTAAGACGGCAAAATTCAATGTGTGAGATAGAAACGGAACCGAAAGTTACCCCACTGTTACGCAGACAGAATTCCCTCATAGAGTATAATAGGCGAGGCATTTACGGCCAATCGCCCAGCTTTAATATGATTACCAAAATAGATCCCATCTACCAAAGACAGCAGCAAACAAAACACGAACCATTCCACCCTACACAACCTCTACCTCCAGAACCAGTTTACCAAACCAAAGAACATCTCGTTTACGATCCTATTCCTAAACCAAGGAGAACGTATGCTTCACTGTATGATACCTCAAGCGAAAACCCCTATGCCAGTAGATCTGAAGTTACTAATCAGAGTTTTGAAAGTCCGTATGGAAACCGACAGTCTATAGGCATGCCCCTTATGGACCCTTATGCTACTAGAGCCGAATGCATTAGAGAGAATCCCTATGCCACACGATCTGAATGTGTGAGAGAGAGTCCTTATGGCACAAGGACCGATATTATAAAAGAAAGCCCATATGGAACAAGAACAGATTCTGTAAGAGAGAGTTTGTACGGAACAAGAACTGATTCTGTTAGAGAAAGTCCTTATGGTATCAGATCAGAGTCCATTGGGGAAAGCCCTTATGCCACCAGGAGTGAAATAATAAACGATAATCCATATACTACTAAGCAGGACATCGTTAAGCAATCAGATTCATTGTACAGCGAATCTCCTTATTCTAGCAAAGAGCACATGCTTAGGCACAGAATGACTTCTGAAAGTCCATACTCTACTAAAGAAGATATGTTGCGACAGAGATTTTCAGAATCACCTTATAATACCAAGGAAGAAATGCTTAAACAAAGAATGGATGGGTCGTTTACTGCTAAAGAACCCTTGTATGGTAGAAGGACGTATGATCCTCCAGCAAGCACCTCATGGTCAGAGAATCCCTATAGTGTGAGGCCTGACAGAAGATTACAAACTCCAGTAAATTATCCCGAAAGGCTATCACCTATGGCTAAGTGTATGAGCGAACCACCATATTCGTCTAGAACGGAAATGCTGTCGAGAACAGGGCAAGCAGAATCACCATATGCAACTCGATCCGTGATCAAATCTAGCAGCTCGGAATCTAATTATTGTACGAGGAGTGACAGTCTTGAGTTTAAACCAGATGTTCGACCGGCTTCTGCAGAGTGTACATATGTGTCAAGACAAGAAATTTTATCTCAGAAAGCCGCTATGTTAGCCAGTAAGGAGTCCACTTATGGTATTCGACTAGAAGAAAAACTGGAAATGATAAAACAAAGAAATCAAGCTAAAAAGGAAATGATTTATCAAACCAGGAAGGAAGCAAATGAAAGTGATGCCGCTAAAATGAGAGAACCTTTGTATGTTTCCAAAAGAGAACTAAAAGATAGTGTAATATACGAATCCCACCAGGAAACAAAAGAAGTATTACAAGCCCAAGAAGGTAGTGCGAGAAGTAGCCCGTATGAACTCAGTGATGCTAATCATTTATCTCGCCGAGAACCTATTTATCAAACAAAGACAGAAGCACAAAGCAGCGTTGAGAAGGAGACATTTCAAGAAATAGATTTTTCAAAACTCAGATTAACAGAGTCAAAAACCGACGCAGAAAAGGAAAAGTCACTGAACATAGAATCTACCGTACTCAAAGGTGAACCTTTATACGCACCTCGTTTGCATGGGAAGACCGAACACATATCGAATGCTTTAAAAGCAACTACCTCTCCTGTACCTTATGAATCGACAACGTCTATGGAAACTCATTATGCTTCTGAGTGCAGTATGAACTTTGAAAATAAGCCTCAAAGTACCCCTTACACCTCTCAAGATTTAGAGGATCAACCTCCAAAACCTAGTAGAACTGTAAAATTCTGCGAAAAGATAATAGAGAAAAGTCCTGAGAGCAGCCAAGAAAATTCTGAAAATATGTCGGCAAGTCAGAACGAAACAACCATTATTAACAATCAGAACACAGTGGTTCAGGCGTCCATGTCAGAAAGTGCCTCAGAGAGTAAAGAGGAAGTAGAACCTGATGGTCCGCATACTACTTGGGGAATATTTGACAGTGAAGGCGGTGTATTAGAAGATAGACAATGGGGAGTTTCCCTGATCATCCCGCCTAAAGCTATAGCTCCTGGTATCAAGCAAAAGATCTACTTTACGGTGTCAGACCCGAGGCTGAGCCAGCGCGTGGGGGGGCCACCTATCGATATGGACAACGGTAAAGCTTTTTGTAATGAAGCACGCGCCTGTAGTCTAGAATCTAGAAAGCACTTACTAATTGGGCATTAACGATGAAAATAGAGGAGCAAGAAATTTGATTTGTGCCTGTACCACTGTTTAGCTAGTTATGTACAAAACAATAAATATGTTTATATTTTGCATGGACATTGTGAAGCATGTGGGTTGTAGATATACCTTTATGTATAGAACACACTCTAATTTCTGACAATTATTATCATTACGTAGTACATTTAATCCTTGTAATAAAGTCATACCTAAATACAAAACACTTTCTATTGTACAGCAATTACCACTGTTTGTCGTATAAATTATTGCTTGTATAGTTTTTATTTGTTTTTAACATACGTACATTTATCACATTCGTTTATATACATTTATTAACCGGGTGAGTCATATATTATTATCATTTATTTGTGCAGCTTCTACCACACAATACACTCGTACTTAGAGATTGAGGAGAGACGACCTCGCCTATGCTACGTTCAACCAACCGTATGATTGTATGTTTGACCAAAACTATATATCAACACATTATTTCATTCTTATTTTCACTCATGAAAGTTATTTGTTCTTATTTACCTACTATATTTTATATAATTATATATCCTTATTATTTTAATATCTTATTTTTTATTAATTCCTCTTATGACTTCAATTTTGTTCTTGTTTCGTGACCATTGTCCATTTTAACCGCTTGGCATGCTTAATATAATGCATAAAACGTGTTGCGATTTGTGTTTGTGTGTTACAGTGTACATTACTATCTTTGATGTTATCTAATACAATTGACAAATTACCAAACAACTTACCTTTACCACTCAAAAGATTTTATCATCTTCTGCTCGAATTTCTAGCACATCTAAATTCTAATTCACTTATCCAACTAGGTACATATCATATTTAATACACCCTAAACAGTTTTACCAAAATTATTTTTTTAATAAAATTTATTTTTCTCAAACATGCAATGAAATATTGATGTTATGTTCCTTATAATAGGCTGCGAAGTATGACGTTTCAGGTGCGGGTAGGAGAAAAGGTCGTTAATGGAATTTCATACACATCTTGCAGGCCTAGGCCGGCAAAGTCCTCTTTTTTAATTTTCATTTCACAGATATTTGTGACACAGCATCGTGGCATTCATCCATTAAAAAAAACTAGAGGCAGTATTTGCTTTATGGTTCGTAATGACACTCTGCGACTACGCCTATAAAAAAAAAACAAGAAACAATGTTTGCTATAATTTGCATTTTTTTTGTATAAAATCAACATGAACTTAATAAATAATACATTCTATAATTTTAAATTATAAATTTAACTACACAAATAAAAACATTTAAAATACTTCATCTAAACGTTAGCGGTAAAAAGGTCTACTCAAACACGCGAACACGCGTAGTTATTTTTTTAAAATTGTTATGGAGGTAAAGCTGGTAAAGTTGAAAAATATTCATTCTGTTTTATTGGATTTATGGTGCGTTGTTGATTTTTTTACTTCCGACGAAATAATGAAATTAATATTAATTGTAATCGTAGGTGTTGGAATTGGCAGCGTAAGCAGAATTGATTTTAAATAACTTGCTGCCTCTGCCGCCAAGTCAAAGACGAAGTATGTATATGGTTGCTTATGGCAATTTTATTATTTGAGAAACTAAGAAAAATGGCTTACAGTTTATTAGAAACAGTTTTATGGCATATTTTAAATGAATATAACTACAAATTCGTCAACACTGTGGAAATTATACTTATTTACTCCATGCATAAAGCAACGATGTATGTGAAACATGATATCAACATGAAAGACTATGTAAACCTTTGTGACGAAAACGACAGTCAGACGGATACAAGGCGAAAAAATCAAAGATACATGAAAATATACGGGTAGTAAAAATACACGACTCGAGTAAAACATACGCGTGATAATGATATAGGTACGTGTTGGTTATATTTTGGGTGTAGTTTACTTTTAGTTTTTTCTATAAATAAAACTTGGGTTTCGTGGATTTTTTATTTTATTTATTTCATTGCATGTTTGAGAAAAGCACTATACATACCTCGGCGGGAAATGGGGTTGCCCGCGCTCAGACCTATCCGGCCTCGCTTCGCTCGGCCGTCTATATGTCTTCGGCCGGCAACCCCTTTCGTCCCGGCCTCTGTAGTAATGTACTATTCCTGATTAGCTCGAAGATGTTTGCAGCCCTTTAACGTCTTTTCCTGAACAGGTGAAGCGATGCTATCCCCACTAGTGATGTGCGGTCCGCAAGGGCTGGTGTTCCTGCGGCCGGTGACGCTGCGGCTCCCGCACTGCGCCAACGCAGTCCCCTCCCTAGGCCTCACAATCAAGGCCACCGACACTGAGGCCCACCTCAGCACCGACTGGGACCAGATACACCTCCCTGCGACTACCACGCTCAATACTGTTGCTGTCAAAGTTGATCATTTTTAGCTCATGATATAAAATGTTGTTAATCTCGTGATTATTTTGAGCTCATTAAGACCAATCGAATATAGGATACATACATGGGTCATACTGAAAATTCCTGGACTGCCCACTTACGAAAATTAAGTCGTCTCATATATCAGAATCCAGAAACTTTCAGTATGGCCCACGTATAATATATTACACGGTTAATTGTGAAAATATGACACTATAAAGCTTAAATAAATAGGCTATTGTTTTTATACCATAATATTGGACCCAGTTGTTCTACATAAATGGGGTTGCAAAGATAATGTTCTTCCAAATTGTATCTAAATTCCCACCTTTTAGGCCATAAGACCGCATTTTTAATTCGCATAAAACGCATTCTCAAAGAGCTATTTTTTGTAAAAATATTAGAAAATGTCTTAAGTAATTTTAGGCTTCGAGAGCTTGGTTTGACACGGTAATATTGGTGGTGCTCTTGCTATGCAAATATTTTATGTATAAAATAATTAATATGCCCTGATAACACAAATTTAGACTGGCAAGACTATATTGAAACACTTCTTAGAATGTTAAGAATAGTTTTTCACGTTAGTTAGTTTTCAAAAGGGTTTATTAAAGTCTAGATATTGGTGATAATGATATGAATTAATTCAATGATTGGAATTGTGAAATTAGTGAAACATTTTAATAAAATTATGATCAAGAATTTATCATTCAATAAGATGCCTTACCATAACTTAGAGCGATTACTGTAGATGTAATAATGTTGATAATGTAATGTTATTATTTAATGTAATGCATCTGTATTTAGAAATAGAAATATCGGAATGTTGGATGTTATATCCGAAATGTTTTCGTAATTTGACTTTTCAAAATAATGAAGTGACTGTTGCTTTTAACGTGAATCAAGGAAAGGGAAATGAAATAAATGTGTAATCTAATTGTGTCAAATTAATAAAACGGGGCTGAATAGTAACTTTTATTACTATTTTCCTTTCCATGATGTCTTTCTCAATTGCGTTGCAACTTGCTAAAGAAATCTTAGTTGTGGATTTAAGCGCTACTCGTAAGTATGTTATTTCCTATTCGCCTTATACCTGTATTGTATATTTTCTTGTTATTAACGATGAGTTTAACTTTGACTCTACAATAAAATTTTATATCTACAGATTTTTCATTTTCTTTATCACCATTCACCAAGGAGGTACCTTTACATATACTTATTCCTTTCAAATACAATGAATATAATACAAGGGAGGAATATAGACACTTGTATCATCTGTGGACTACCGTAATTTATGAACACATACCTACAAGGAAATTTCCTCTCCTGCAAAATGACTTACCTATTTTAAAAATCTCTGTCAAACGGCTCTGCTATGCACGATGGTTCCTTAAGTCAGTTCCTTGTCCTAGTCCAGCGGTCGCCTCTTGACTGCCCTGTACCTTCCAAAAAAAGTTGGACAGGACAGTTCCGGCGGTCCAAGTGCGCTCTGTTTCTGCCTACTTGTAGGTAGATCTTAGTTCGAGTTTGCTATGTCCACAGAGGCGCGGCTGCAGCCCAATATCAACCTTCGTGCATTCATGCACACGATAGGCTTGGCATTGAAAGGGTTAAATTAAATGCAACTGAAGGAAGAGGAATTTATTTATGAAATAAAATTGTGTACCTACCCGTAATATCGCATAAATATGCCCAAATCTTACATTAGGTGGAACCTGAATGAGGAATGAGCGAATGAATTCAAAAATAATTCTTATTCCATTCCCCAAACTTGGAAAATGATACCAAAATAAGTAATCAATCTATCTAATACCTTATAAACGAGCGATTTTTGTTTATTTATTTACCTATACCTATAAGTAAACGGTTCCAACGATTTTGATGAAATTTGCTATATGGGAGTTTTCGGGGGCGATAAATCGATCTAGTTTTTATACGTTTTCCGAGCAAAGCTCGGTCGGCCAGATATTTAGGTATTATCTGTGCAATAAAGCACCAACAAGTGTGAATATCTCGATGTTCGCACGACGATTATGCGAATGCGTGCAATGATTCTCATGTGTGTTAATGGTTATCTCGTACTGTGTGTAAATCGGACGTGTTTATACCATTATACACTGCACTTGTTGAGCTGAGTATGAGTGCGGAAAATGACGCTTTTAGCAAGCATTTCAGTGTTTTCATGTTTAATATAAAAAAAACAAACTAAACTTAAGTTATGAGAATAACTCTACTAATTTTGAGGAATATTAAATAGAGAAACTTAGGAAAACTACATATTAAGCTTCTGTATTTTATAAACTTAAACGAACTAGCTTAGTCCAACAGATTTTACTAGGAAAAGTCGTTTTCTCAAACACCCAAATATACTTACTTAACTAACCAGAGCCCGGTTTCCTAAAAACTCAGAGGAAAAAAGCTAAATTGTCAAAATTAACACTGAATAAACTGTCCGATTCCAATCTGAATATCTAGGTACATGTACATACGTATTCTTTCAAACCGTTACCCGCAATCTTATATTTAAATACTCCGGGATCTTTTTATTTAGGCACACAAATATATTCGCGCGTATAGGGATTAGAACGTAGTGCTCTGGCACTCTTAATTTGTCAATTACTGGCAACTGTTTAATAACTGGCCACCTGGAAAATGAATTTTATTCACCTACTAGCTGTGCCCGCGGCTCCGCCCGCGTGGAATTCGGTTTGTGTCAGTAAGCTGCTAAATATATAAAAAATAGTAAATTACATTACGCTGTATTTCTTTATTCAAATAATTATAACATTTATAATTTCCTGCATGATAATTACTTAAAATAATTCTATCTTATTGTTTCATACTTTTTAGAGCGCGATTTGTAGTAGTCCGACTACGCCCGACTCTTTTAGTATGAGAAAGTCGAAGTCGCCTGGCTTTGGACCGCGTGCAGCGCGCCACGTTGTCGGGCTACGCCAGATTCTTTTAGTATGAGGGCGCCGAAGGCGCCCGGCTTTGGAACGCGTACAGCGCGACACGTACGTCGGGTTAAGTCCGAAGCAGTGCCGAATTAAGATATTTTGATGCCCTAAGCATTTCTAGACCATGGTGCCCCCTCTCCCTAGGGTCATTAAGATTACATTTTTTTTTTGGTAAATTGAGTGAAGTTCATTGCTGCACTACAGTTGAGAATGGAAATCAGTCACATCATTTTATCACGAAAATTGACAGCGCCGCAGCAGTAATGTTGCAACAAAGTACCTAAAGCTGCTGCAGTCGCCACCCGAATGTCACCTTTATCATACCTTAGGTTAGAATGTTATTGAAAACGCGAGCGAAGCGAGCGCGAACATTTTTCGATATAAAAACGCAATTTGATAGACAGTTGTACATTTTTACTTTTAGTATGGAAATCAGTCACATCATTTTATCACGAAAATTGACAGTGCTGCAGCAGTAGCGTTGTAACAGAGTAATGCTGCTGCAGTCGCCACCCGAATGTCACCTTTATCATACCTTAGGTTAGAATGTTATTGAAAAGGCGAGCGAAGCGAGCGCGAACATTTTTCGATATAAAAACGCAATTTGATAGACAGTTGTACATTTTTACTTTTAGTATGGAAATCAGTCACATCATTTTATCACGAAAATTGACAGTGCTGCAGCAGTAGCGTTGTAACAGAGTAATGCTGCTGCAGTCGCCACCCGAATGTCACCTTTATCATATCTTAGAAAGTGATTGAAAACGCGAGCGAAGCGAGCGCGAACATTTTTCGATATAAAAACGCATTTTGATAGACAGTTGTACATTTTTACTTTTAGTATGGAAATCAGTCACATCATTTTATCACGAAAATTGACAGTGCTGCAGCAATAACGTTGTAACAGAGTAATGCTGCTGCAGTCGCCACCCGAATGTCACCTTTATCATATCTTAGAAAGTGATTGAAACGCGAGCGAAGCGAGCGCGAAAATTTTTCGATATAAAAACGTAATATGATAGACAGTTGTACATTTTTACTTTTAGTATGGAAATCGGTCACATCATTTTATGACGAAAATTGACAGTATCGCAGCAGTAACGTTGCAACAGAGTAATGCTGCTGCAGTCGCCACCCGAATGTCACCTTTATCATATCCTAGAAAGTAATTGAAAACGCGAGCGAAGCGAGCGCGAAAATGTTTCGATATAAAAACGTAATATGATAGACAGTTGTACATTTTTACTTTTAGTATGGAAATCGGTCACATCATTTTATGACGAAAATTGACAGTACCGCAGCAGTAACGTTACAACAGAGTAATGCTGCTGCAGTCGCCACCCGAATGTCACCTTTATCATACCTTAGAAAGTTATTAAAAAGGCGAGCGAAGCGAGCGCGAAAATTTTTCGATATAAAAAACGCAATTTCACTTTTAGTCCCAACCAGGCGTGAGTCCAGGATTTCATACAAAGAAGGGATGGGACAGTTTTCTATCAGCCTAGCTTCGCATAGGGCTCGATATTTAAGGGTCTCAGCGAGGTTGTTTTCATGCATAAAAGATGCAAGAAAGCAGAGCTTGGAATTCACCAAGTGAATTGAATTGGCGAAGTGTGAGCAAGGCAGTAGGCCCAGCTGCGAAAGAGGAAAGCTTGGATTTGGATCCACGCCCAAGTGTAATTAAGGCAGAAGATCAACTTTGCCGTAAGGCAGAAGGCATAAGCACTCGCATAAGACCTAACGCCGAACCGCAAAAGAGTGGGTTGAAATCGAATCTACATGCATGTAATCACGACTCTTCTACTGCTACCGATTGTTTCCCAAAGAATTACGCGCCATTATTTTTCCAAATAAGCTTTTGGACAGCTAAAAAAATATCGTGTGGTAAAAACGATGTGTCTGTCCCTAATTTTAGAATTAGTTCTACTTTTTCAACCTGGCATTTTGGTGCCCCCCCTGAACGTGGTGCCCTAAGCACGTGCTTGTTTTGCTTATTGGTTAATCCGGCACTGGTCCGAAGGTTTGACTATGAGAGCCCCTTCGGCGCCCGGCTTTGGTAAGCGTACAGCGTGTCACGTACGTCGGGCTAAGGTTAAGGCATTCAGAAGTTAAGGTGTAATAAAGAAACTCAGATAAATAAATATATACCTACATACAAACACGAACGTTGAAAACACAATACGCTCTCTCTCTCTCTCTTTTTTTTGGGTAGTCGTGAAAAAGATGGCACTGTGCAATGAGGGGTAATTAATTTACTGTCGTTTAATTTTGTTGTACATTATTAAATCATCTAAACTTAGAGTTAATCTGGCAAAAACCTTCCTCGGTGGCTATTCATGTCACTACGTATTAAATTCAGCGCCATCTGTTAGTTTACCAGGGTACTCAATAGTGGTAGCACATATTTAAAAAAGTTTGCCCCTCCTTCCTAAGTAGCGCCATAAGATTCAGGGGCAAACTTAAATCAAGCGAGTGTTGTGGCTACCCCCCCCCCTTTTAAGGGTTGAATATTTATAGCCTATAACCTGGCCGGAGATTTTCTCGACAGATTAGTAAAGTTTGCATCAAAATCCGTCCAGCCGTTTTCACGTGATGCGCGTTCAAATAAACAGACAAACAGATAAACAGATAAACAGACAAACAGACAAAAATTCTAAAAACTGTTGGAACGTGTTCTGTTATCGATTCTAAGTATCCCCAGCCAACTTTTTTTCAAATATCTTCCATGTACAGACTTTCGACCCTCTACAGCTTTATTATATGTACTAGCTGTGCCCGCGGCTCCGCCCGCGTGGAATTCGGTTTGTGTCAGTAAGCTGCTAAATATATAAAAAATAGTAAATTACATTACGCTGTATTTTTTTATTCAAAAAATTATAACATTTATAATTTCTTGCATGATAATTTCTTAAAATAATTCTATCTTATTGTTTCATACTTTTTAGAGCGCGATTTGTAGTAGTCCGACTACGCCCGACTCTTTTAGTATGAGAAAGTCGAAGTCGCCTAGCTTTGGACCGCGTGCAGTGCGCCACATACGTCGGGCAATTCCCGACTCTTTTGGTATGAGGGCGCCGAAGGAGCCCGGCTTTGGAACGCATTCAGCGCGCCACGTGCGTCGGGCTTAGCCCGACGCTTTGAGTATGAGGGTGCGTTCGGCTCCCAACTTTGGCAAGCGTACAGCGTGTCACGTACGTCGGGTTACGTCCGACGCTTTGAGTAGGTATGAGGGAGGCGCCCGGCTTTGTAACGCGTATAGCGTATCAAGTACGTCGGTCTACGCCCGACACTTTTCGTATGAGGGCGCCGAAGGCGCCCGGCTTTGGAACGCGTACAGCGTATGAGGGTGCCTTCGGCGCCCAATTTTGGCAAGCGTACAGCGTGTCACGTACGTCGGTCTACGCCCGACTCTTTTAGACGCTCAGCTTTGAAACGCGTACGTTACGCCCGACGCTTTGAGTATAAGGCGCCCGGCTTTGGAACGCGTACAGCGTATGAGGGTGCCTTCGGCGCCCTGCTTTGGATCGCGTACAGCGTATCACGTTCGTCGGTCTACGCCCGACACTTTTAGTATGAGGGCGCCGAAGGCGCCCGGCTTTGGAACGCGTACAGCGTGCCACGTGCGTCGGGCGTAGCCCGACGCATTGAGTATGAGGGTGCCTTCGGCGCCCAATTTTGGCAAGCGTACAGCGTGTCACGTACGTCGGTCTACGCCCGACACTTTTAGTATGAGGGCGCAGATGACGCCCAGCTTTGAAACGCGTACGTTACGCCCGACGCTCTGAGTATGAGGGCACCGGAGGCGCCCGGCTTTGGAATGCGTACAGCGTGTCACGTACGTCTCTTTTAGTATAAGAAAGTCGAAGTCGCCTGGCTTTGAACCGCGTGCAGCGCGCCAAGTTGTCGGGCTACGCCAGATCCTTTTAGTATGAGGGCGCCGAAGGCGCCCGGCTTTGGAACGCGTACGGCGCGACACGTACGTCGGGTTAAGTCCGAAGCAGTGCCGGATTAAGATATTTTGATGCCCTAAGCATTTCTAGACCATGGTACCGCCTCTCCCTAGGGTCATTAAGAGTACATTATTTTCTTTGGTAAATTGAGTAAAGTTCATTGCCGCATTACAGCTGAGAATGGAAATCAGTCACATCATTTTATCACGAAAATTGACAGTGCCGCAGCAGTAATGTTGAAACAGAGTACCTAATGCTGCTGCAGTCGCCACCCGAATGTCACCTTTATCATATGTTAGGTTAGAATGTAATTGAAAACGCGAGCGAAGCGAGCGCGAAAATGTTTCGATATCAAAACGCAATATGATAGACAGTTGTACATTTTTACTTTTAGTATGGAAATCAACCACATCATTTTATGACGAAAATTGACAGTACCGCAGCAGTAACGTTGCAACAGAGTAATGTTGCTGCAGTCGCCACCCGAATGTTACCTTTATCATACCTTAGAAAGTTATTAAAAACGCGAGCAAAGCGAGCGCGAAAATTTTTCTATATACAAAAAAGGAATTTTACTTTTAGTCCCAACCAGGCGCGAATCCAGGATTTCATACAAAGAAGGGATGGGACAGTTTTCTATCAGCCTAGCTTCGCATAGGGCTCGATATTTAAGGGTCTCAGCGAGGTTGTTTTCATGCATAAAAGATGCAAAAAAGCAGAGCTTGGAATTGACCAAGTGAATTGAATTGGCGAAGTGTGAGCAAGGCAGTAGGCCCAGCTGCGAAAGAGGAAAGCTTGGATTTGGATCCACGCCCAAGTGTAATTAAGGCAGAAGATCAACTTTGCCGTAAGGCAGAAGGCCTCGCATAAGACCTAACGCCGAACCACAAAAGAGTGGGTTGAAATCGAATCTATGCATGTAATCACGACTCTTCTACTGCTACCGATTGTTTCCCAAAGAATTACGCGCTATTATTTTTGCAAATCAGCTTTTGGACAGCTAAAAAAAATCGTGTGGTAAAAACGATGTGTCTGTCCCTAATTTTAAAATTTGTTCTACTTTTTCAACCTGGCATTTTGGTGCCCCCCCTGAACGTGATGCCCTAAGCACGTGCTTGTTTTGCTTATTGGTTAATCCGGCACTGGTCCGAAGGTTTTACTATGAGGGCGCCTTCGGCGCCCGGCTTTGGTAGGCGTACAGCGTGTCACGTACGTCGGGCTTAAGGAATGCAAATCGGTTATTTTTTGTATGGAAATAACCGCATTTCGGTTAAAAACCGATTATTTCCATACAAAATTAACCGACCGCAAAATAACCGATTTGCATTCCGTAGTCGGGCTAAGGTTAAGACATTCAGAAGTTAAGGTGTAATAAAGAAACTCAGATAAATAAATATATTCCTACATACAAACACGAACGCTGAAAACACAATACACTCTCTCTCTCTTTTTTCTGGGTAGTCGTGAAAAAAATGGCACTGTGCAATGAGGGCTAATTAATTTACTGTCGTTTAATTTTGTTGTATATTATTAATTCGACATAATTCTTCTTGGACCTAGCGTTTTCCCGGCCTAGCGCCAGGGACAATATAATTCGACATAATTATTCAATTAAATTTGTTGATGTCCGTACCCCCTCATCTAAACTTAGAGTTAATTTGGCAAAAACCTTCCTCGGTGGCTATTCATGTCACTACGTATTAAATTCAGCGCCATCTGTTAGTTTACCAGGGTACTCAATAGTGGTAGCACATATTTGAAAAAAGTTTGCCCCTCCTTCATAAGGAGCGCCATAAGATTCAGGGGCAAACTTAAATCAAGCGAGGGTTGTGGCTACCCCCCCTTTTAGGGGTTAAATTTTTATAGCCTATAACCTGGCCGGAGATTTTCTCGACAGATTAGTAAAGTTTGCATCAAAATCCGTTCAGCCGTTTTCACGTGATGCGCGTTCAAATAAACAGACAAACAGATAAACAGATAAACAGACAAACAGACAAAAATTCTAAAAACTGTTGGAACGTGTTCTGTTATCGATTCTAAGTATCCCCAGCCAACTTTTTTTCAAATATCTTCCATGTACAGACTTTCGACCCTCTACAGCTTTATTATATGTATAGAAGATAGAAGATAGATAAACATAATTTATTTTAGTAGGTATACGTAAGGTGAAAAAAATAATTCTTTTCACCTATAAGCCGAATTAATTTTAGTATAAGGTGGCTAGTTATTGAAGGGTGGCCAGTTATTGAAGATTTACCCCCTAGTAGGTATTATATTCTTTGATTTACCCTGTATGCGCGAAGCAGTGGAATCTTAACGGCCCGAGCTCGGGCATAATGTCGCAAACAGTGTCAGGCGATGAGTGACGCGCGGTATCAATCGCAGTCACCCCGTAATGCCTGCGCATCTCCGCGCCGTGTCGGACACTCGTGTACAACAGTGCAGACACAATCAAAAAGTTTCACAAAGATTTAAACCTCGTCTATATCCCAGATACTCAGCCCAGCTACTAAAAGGATCGATTGATCCCGTTTACCTAATCGATTTGTCATTTTAGTACAAAATTGTTACAAAAGCAGGATGTGTATCAGTTATAACAAATAGGTAATAAGTATTATATATCTTATTTTTGTGACTTTTATATAGGTATTATAACACAATATAACAAATATTGCGATAATAAATTAAATATTACAACAAATGTACTTACCTGTCTACATTGTTTTGTATTTAGCGCAAATGAGTTAGGTACCGAGATTATAACAAATTTAACAGTAAGTAATCATGTGAAAAAATCTCCATAATCACTGAAAAATGCTGCAGAAACTTAAGTTATGCACCACACGTTCACTGCGAAAAACACGCAGTGTGCCATATTGTATTAGAAATGTGGCGCTTGAGACTGAAAGTGTTAAAAATAAGTAATCAGCTTCCTACGCCGATAAAGCTCTGTTATCGTCGACTGTACCATGGTACGATATGCGCCGTTATTATTGAGGTAAAAGATTATGAGTCCTACATGTTGCAAGCTTTAAATAGTTCTACACACATGCAGCTAGAAAATTTATTTTACCACATTGGGATAACTCGCTGACCTACCTTACGCCTCAAAGGAATACGAAGTACTCTAAAATAGGTAGGTACTCATTCCATACATCAACATCAGTTCCCTTATAATATAGGTAAATAATAGTTGTCTGGGAGGTATGGAAAAACGGACTATTAATAAAGTTTTAAAATTGGTTTAAAGTTTAATAAAGGGTCTATTATTATTATTAATATCATCTGTGTCAGCGCTTAAAACTTAATATTTATAAATATTCAATTATAAATGAGTGTTTATCTATATATATAGTGATTACTCTAAGCTTATGTAATGTACTTATTTCTCTATGCCTACCCCCAAGTCAGTCAAATCCACTTTTAAAGATTTATATTAAGTATCTCCTTCGTAGAATGTACCTACGGGTAATTATAATCCAAAATACAATAAAAACCTACAGCTCCACATTAAATAATTATAATTAAAGTTAACTTACGACTGAACTGACCTAAAATTGATTGCCCGCGAGTAAATGTCACCGAAGATTCAAACCGGATACAGTACTAAGTACCTACTTCAAATTATTTCATGTCATGGTTCCAGTTTTTATAATATTATCGAAACGGAGCTTTTACACCTTTACCAGAGAGTCTACTTAGAGAATAGAAAGCTTAATGTGAAATAGATAAGCTCTGTAGGCTAGCGGTAGGCCTATTAATGCATGACAGGTTTTGATTGCGGTAAGCTTTTAAATTAAGCTTTGAAATTAAGTTAGGAGCTTCAAATATCCTTAGGTATTTATGTAATGAGAAGTAAAAGTCAGTAGGCCTGTACTGATCGTTGCAATTATTGCTTAATTTTCAAATTTAGTTGTATTTAGCCACTGAATTAACGATAAATTTTCATGGCTTGCAAAACTAAACTGTTAGTACCCCTAGAAGTATTCAGAAATACCCGATTTTAGCTAATAAGTAATTTCAACTGAACATTTGGTAGGTATTAATCACGAATAAATAGCAACGCAAGAGCGGAATACATTTCATGTCACGCTGCGCTCTGTCACGACGCAATATGTGGGTTACTAAATAAAATAAATAATTAATTGCTAATATTTTACGATTTATTAGTAAACTGACGCATTTACGATTTTTCGACCTAAAATTAACCTGTACCTACTCAAACAAGACTTTTCCAATTATCAGCGGATGTATTTTTTATCTCGCGTGAAATAAGGCCATTGGAACATCGTCGACAATAATTATGAAAGTTTATTCGCAGTTACGTTTCTTTTGTTAAATACATAATTAAGCTGTCGTAGATACGTCTGGCTGTCTTAAGTATGAAATTAAATTTGTTTCGCTTTTTATGGAAACTAATGAGACTACAATGACCGATGATGAGCTTGGTACGCTATGAAGGTATAAGTACTTCTTAACTTTTACCTTCAGGTCAACAAGGGTTACATTTTTGTAAGAAAAATACTGCGGATAGTTACTATGCGCTGAATAGGTACCAACTGTAGCGTGTAAGAAATCATATAGGAAAGAATCGGCGCGATGGCAGCTGGCGCTTACGTCGCATAGCGCCGCAAAAAATTATTGCGGCGCCATAAAGTACCTTTTGCCGTGGAACGTCACATATCTTTACTATTTCATATCTAGTGACTCTCTAATTCATTTCCCGAATCGCGCTGAATGAATTAACTATTAATATAGTTTATTTTTAGTGTCCGACCGAAGGTTCGGTTTCGGTTTCGGTTTCGGCCAGTTTCGGCCAAAAAATCATGTTTCGGCTGTAGTTTCGGTTTCGGCCAAAAAACGGCCGAACCTTTCGGCCGGGCCGAAACTTACAAAATGGTACTTCGGAATAAGACCAAAAGTTGGGGAATAAGTAGGACAACAATATGAATACCTACATATTATACTGATTCATGTATAGGTACAGAAATTAACTGGTTTATTTATTATAAAACACAATTCCACTAATGAGGGCGCCACTGGACGGTCGACGCAGTCTTAAGAGGCTGTCAATACCTATAACGCACACACTGTCTAATTGTTTCGGAGTGAATGAGTGATTTTACCTCAATTTACTACTTCAACTTAGCCTTTGGCCTCGCTGCGCCATGCTCGGCCTCCGGTCTCGCTTTTTAATACAATGGACATTGGTTGGAGTCTGTGCTCAACTACTTATCCTGAAGCCTGAAGCACGGCTTTGACTTCGCATGAAAGTTCGCCTCACTGGGGCACTTCCGACTTTTAGGCCCAGGTGAAGATTGGTACCCGGCCTTGCGATATTATCAACAAAAAATTTCGCGCTCGCGTTTTTGGTTGGTTTTTTGGTTGACCCTGTGTCTACATGTTAACTTGACTGGTGAATAAATAGAGTTAGACCAAGAAAATTCTTATACGTCATAATTTCATAGAAGTTTAAAATAACACTTGCACTGCGTGTGTTATCAAAATCTTTGCAGAATTATCTTGGTCTTAAAAAAACTGCTGGAAAAGGCCTCAAGGATATTGGGTGTTGACAGCCCCATAATATGAGTATAAAAGGGGTTTTATGACATTTTTTCAACGATTTTAGCAAGTCTACAAAAGTTTCGGTTTCGGTTTCGGCCGAAACTAGAGCCAAAGCCGAACATTCGGTTTCGGTTTCGGTTTCGGCAAAAAAACATGTTTCGGTCGGACACTATTTATTTTATACTTTCACAAACACCTTTTTACCCGACTACGGCAACGCAAAAGGAGGGTTATGATTTTGATCGGTATGTATGTGGGTATGTATGTATGTATGTTCATTTGTTCCCTTAGAACTCCTAAAGTACGCATTATAATTTGACAAACGATATGTCATTCGAATCGTCTTAAGCGTCCGCTGGTTATAGGCTATATGACGTCACAAAAAAAGGAACACGACGCCCTCTAGAGGTCATAAAGGCACGAACCAAAAAAATAAAAATAAGTAATGATGGCGTGTTGTATATCATTTGAAAGAGCTCAATTAGCACATTTCAAATATATACATATTGTTAGCTTTTGCACCCGGCTTTGCTTACATGAACCCGATAAAACATTAATTTATCGGGTAGGTAATTCGAACTATTACGAATCTATAAACGCTCTGAATTCTATCCGCGTATTACCCGATTAAGGCGATACGAGAAGGTTTTTGCAAAAGAAATTTGTTTGGCCACTATATACATGGTGTTTTTTAATGATCTGCAATATTTTATAAAGTGAATAGGTATAGAAGTCCAGATCAGCCAAAATGTAGGAAACAGCCCTACATTCCCTACAAGAGACGTACGAGGCACAGCCCGACGAACGAGGCTCGCTGTACGTGTTCCAAAGTCGGGCGCCTTCGGCGCCCTCACACTAGAAGAGTCGGGTGTAACCCGACGTACGCGTTCCAAAGCCGGGCGCCGAAGGCGCCCTCATACTAAAAGAGTCGGGTGCAGCCCGAAGTACGACGCTCGCTGTACGCGTTCCAAAGCCGGGCGCCTTCGGTGCCCTTACACTAAAAGAGTCGGGCGTAACCCGACGTACGCGTTCCAAAGCCGGGCGCCGAAGGCGCCCTCATACTAAAAGAGTCGGGCGCAGCCCGACGTACGAGGCTCGCTGCACGCGTTCCAAAGCCGGGCGCCTTCGGCGCCCTCACACTAAAAGAGTCGGGCGTAGCCCGCCGTACGCGTTCCAAAGCCGGGCGCCTTCGGCGCCATCATACTAAAAGAGTCGGGCGCAGCCCGACGTATGAGGCTCGCTGTACGCGTTCCAAAGCCGGGCGCCGAAGGCGCCCTCATACTAAAAGAGTCGGGCGCAGCCCGACGTACGAGGCTCGCTGTACGCGTTCCAAAGCCGGGCGCCTTCGGCGCCCTCATACTAAAAGAGTCGGGCGCAGCCCGACGTACGAGGCTCGCTGTACGCGTTCCAAAGCCGGGCGCCTTCGGCGCCCTCACACTAAAAGAGTGGGGCGTAACCCGACGTACACGTTCCAAAGCCGGGCGCCGAAGGCGCCCTCATACTAAAAGAGTCGGGCGCAGCTCGACATACTAGGCTCGCTGTACTCGTTCCAAAGCAGGGAAAGAGTCGGGCGTAGCCCGACGTACGCGTTCCAAAGACGGGAGCCTTCGGCGCCCTCATACCAAAGGAGTCGGGCGTAGCCCGATATATGCGGCTCTCTGCATGCATTTCTGTACTGCGGATGCCCTCGCAAAAGTAATATCAAGTGACTTCAAATAGTTAGTAACGAAATCATGACCCCAAAATTGCTTAAATAAAAAATAAGTTCAAAAACTAAAACCCGACTACTGCAAATCGCGCTCTAAAAAGTATGAAACAAGATAGAATTCTTATCTAAAAATTATCGAACAGGGAATATTATAAAAGTTACCATTTTTTCAATAAAAAAATACAACGTAATATAATTTACTATTTTTTTTATATATGTATTTACAGAGATTCAGAGGATAGCCGTGGTCGTATGCCACTTTACCTTCAAGTTTATAATTGTGGCATACGACCACGGCGATTACGTTGTATTTTTTTATTGAAAAATGGTAACTTTTATAATATTCCCTGTTCGATAATTTTTAGATAAGAATTCTATCTTGTTTCATACTTTTTAGAGCGCGATTTGCAGTAGTCGGGTTTTAGTTTTTGAACTTATTTTTTATTTGTCAGTAGATAGGTACGTTTCAGCAATCTTCAGTTAGGTCAAAACATTTTTTTCTTCTATTTATTACATGCCTGTATTTACACAAGTTATGAGTTAAAGTATGATTTCGTTATAACAAACACCCCTATTTTAAGTAATAACATGACGCATTGTTCACGTCACCCAGACTTCGTTACGCCTAGATTCGCGCACGACTCATTTGCACTGACCTATGAGCACAGCTTACAGGACTATGACGCTGATGACTCATTGTTTCAACAGATATTAATTTCTATGCATAATTATATGTAATTAAAGCACGTGTCAACATTATGGCGCACTCCCCAAAGCCGCTTATATCCGCTTATATATTATATCACCTACAATTTTATTACATAACGAAAGTACTAAGGTTTTGATGTTAGTACTTATTCATCTCAAAACTTTTCTCTTCTCTTTCTTTCTCCGAGAAGACACCTCATCCGGTCCCTTCATTTGCTTTTGAGCCATCTGTAAATATTCTTAAGTTTGTTTGGTATAGTCCTTCCTTCTGATCTTCTGTTAACGATATGGCGTAATCTTTCCGGAAGATCATAGTTTTTCGTATTTTCTCTATTGGCGCCTCTAACATTGGCATTTTTGAAATCATATTTCCATAGATCTTCTTACCTACCTATGTTATGCACAACTATTTAGATATTTAAACAATGATTTATTTGACACTTCGTGATATTTACTACAATTCGCTGATCTTATCCTTCCCTCATTTTCTCCACAATTAAACAATAGATGCATATCGAGTGTAGCATCGGTTTTTTGTCGCCGCCGTACAATCCACTCAATAGTCAATGCTAGTGTGCCACATTGTGCCGCATAATGGGCAATGAACTTAAGTAATGTGGGATTAACGTTGCGTGTCTAACTATCAATTCATTAGGCCACCAAACGAAGGAAAAACAGGGGAAATAATTCGTGTATGAGCGAATTTTGGCATAGTTGTAGGTGAAAGTGCCTTACATAACATAACGAAAGTACTGGTGGATAGGGGGTGTGCTAACGAGTAGGGGGGGGTTTAAAGGTCCCTTTTTTTAGGTTTTCGTAAATAACTCGTAAACGGTAGCTCATATCAAAAAATGTTCTTACACATAATTAATCTATATAAAATTGCCTACAAGAAAGATTCTGTACACTTTTTTGCTAGGATCAATATTCGAGAAGATATCAACACGGGAACGTTAATTAAAATCAATTGTGTAGTCTGTTTTTTTATATTTTCGTATATAACTGGTAAAGAGTGGCCAATAGCAAAAATATTCTGAAACGTAAATAATCTACACAAAATTTCCTACAAAAAAAATACAGTACACATTTCGCAAGGATCAATATTTAAAAAGTTATTAAAGAAGGAATGTTATTTATAATCAGTTCTAAGGTTCATGTATTTTTAGTTGTTCGTAAATAACTCGTAAACGGTAGCTCATAGCAGAAAATGTTCTATTACATAAATAATCTACATACAATTTGCTACAAAAAATATATCGAATACTTTTCACTAGGCTCAATATTGAAAAAGTTACTAAGCGAGAAAGTTAATTATAATCAGTTTTAAAGTCTCTTTTTAGTTTTTCATAAAAAACTGTTATACGGTAGCCCATATCAAAAAATGTTCTTATACATAAATAATCTACATAAAATTTCCTATAAAAAATATACGTAATATTTTTCTCTGGGACTAATATTTTAAAAAATATTAAAGGGGGAATGTTAATTACAATCACTTCGCAGGTCCCTTTTTTTGCTTTTTCATAAATAACTCGTAAACGGTTACCCACTGCAAAAAAACGTTATACTTAAATAATCGTGATAAAATTCTCTACAAATAATTGGCCAAGCACGAAGTCAAGACTACGGTGTTCAGAGCACCGTACGACACATCCCTAGGTGGTTCTAAGTTTGGATACTAATACTAATTTATCCCATAAGTACATTTTATTGACTAGGAAATAAGAAGGTAATGTCTGGGAGCTCTGGGACCTTGGAGTTTGGACTTTTATTAGTCCTCTGGGCTAGTATAGGTAATGTAGAAGTTACAAAGCTTCTACCTTAGATATATTTTTTAGAGATTAAAGATTTTATTTACCACCTTGTCGGGTTGATTGCATATCCATACCAAATTACAGCTTTCTAACACTAACAATCAACCTCATCTTGGAGGTGAAAAGAGGAAAAATCGTAAGTCCCATTTCGGCCAACCGAAATCAAGAACGTTTATATAATATAGGCCTAATACCGTTTATCTAAAACGTTTGGTGAAGGCACATTTCTAGTAGAAACAAATTATTATGAATTTCTCTGTAATTTGTACAAACCATTTCGTAAACTGACATTCCGCTAAACTGTTGTTTTTACATCTTACTAGCATCCATAACATATTGAAGTATGATATTCTTCCACTTGTCTGAACATTTTCATTATTATTGATTCTTTTTTTGTGAGAATGGCTTTTTCTGCCACGGCACTTTGCCAATTATTGATTCTTTCAAACACCAAAATAGTCATAAAATAGTTGACAATTTAATCTACGTGAGTTGACAGGCAACTTCGAGCACGAAAAACTAAATCCGTCAAAAATACTGGGTATACATACAACCTCATAATCTTTGATATAGTCGCAATTGTTGTATTTTAAACTTGTAGACTGGGCAGGCACGACTCAAAAAGGAATAATATTACAATTAAGTCTGTGATTCGGCATTTCTCGGTTTTTGACGTTAGGCTTGTTTCTGACTCAAAATATAATTAACGTAAAGTATTAATCAATTTGCTCATGTTTTATATAAGTCACAGAAATAAGTACCTAATAATAAATGTCTAAGTTTTAGTACAAGTAGGGTAACTGCGTCAGGTTGCCGTCCAGTACCTGTTTCCGTCCACTTGGCGGAGTTGCTACAAAGAATTGCGTATAATTTGAATATAAACCTAACTTACCGGACAATTTTGGACTTATTGTACATCAGTTTTTAAAAGCAAAAATATTTTAGTAGAACTGGAATTCATGAGTACCAAATCTTAACTGACATTTTTGTCACTCAAACAAGTTTGATCAAGATCGGCTTACTTTATATTTCGTCAACTTTACCTTTGTTTCCAAAAACTGTGAATTGTGAATTTTAATTTTTTTTTCGTCACAGAACAGTATCTAGTTGCTGCTCTCACCGATCGGTTGAAAAATATACATACTTTATACAATTAATACATAAATGTAATGGTACTTAATGAAAAGGAATAGGTACTGTTTCGACGAATCAGATACTCTCAGTAAAATCTATAGGTTGATGACGCCATAGCTGTTAATAAATATTGAATGACTTTATTATCTCTAATCGCTTTACTAACTCTATGTGCTCTAATGTGAAAAAAAAAACACAACGACAGTGAAGAACGGAATTCTTAATTTAAATTTGAACTGATAAACTCCAATAATAAATATGATTCTTACTGAGCACACTGCGATAGTCCATTGGTTGGAAAGCCCGTTCGAAATTTAAACTTATTTGCTTTATAATAAGGTTGCATTTTGCAGATCTTTTACTCTCTCATACTTATAGTAGGCTATTCAGAAAAAAAATGAAATATCTCACAAAAGTAAGTAAGTAGAATTAAACTTTGTATCAAAGACATAAGTCATAAATTTCAATGTCAAAGTTTTAAGTAAGGATCTTTCTTACGAAAATTACTTCTTAATATGAATGACCAGTGTAAGCATCAGTTAGCTAGCCCTAAGCAACCAAAGATCAGGCTGCAGTTTAAAAACTAATAAAGTTAGAGTTAACCTGATAATTTTCCCGCCGTCTCCATACTCGTTTTAGTTGGATATTGACTGGTCAGCTGCCTGTTAGCTATAGTTTTCCCGAAAATCGCCAGGACAGAGGTGAAAATTTTTGTATGAAAACTTGCAACTTTAAATGCATTTTTTATCGAAACTATTGCATTCTAAAATGAAGTCAAAATCAGTCCATCGACTCAATTTTTTGCAAGCTTTCTAATGGTACCTCACACGATTCTTACAATTGAAAATAAAATTCAGCCTACCCCTCTTAACCCCTAAATTTCCCCCTAAAATCAGAAATAAGCAGTTTCGACTTATTCACAGTGTTAGTGATGGTACCTGCCATAACTATTCCAAATTTCAGGTACCTACATCAAACGGTCTTTGAGAAAAACGCATTTAACCGATTTGCAAGACCGAAGTGATCCCATAAGAGCACCGTGAACAAAGTTTTGTACGGTGCTCTAAAAATATTATTTATACTTTTTCGCTAGGATCAATATTTCATGAGATATTAAAGGGGGAAATTTAATTTAAATCAATTTGCCGGTTTTCTTTTTTAGTTTTTCGTAAATAACTTGTAAACGGCGGTCCACAGCAAAAACTGTTCTTATACATAAATAATTAACATAAAATTGCCTACAAGAAAGATTTAGTACACTTTTTCGCTAGGATCAATATTTAAAAAGATACTAAAGAGAGAAATTTAATTATTATCAATTCTACACACAAAAGTAACTCTATTTTGAAGATTGGGACGTATAGTTTTATAAATAAAATTTCTAATTATCTTCTAAAACTACAAAATCATCATCATCATCATCATCATCATTGCTGACGGTGATTTCGATGGGGGCTCCGTTAGTGCATGAGCCAGAGCATACACCACAGACACTGGAGCACGAAATTCCTGCTTTTCGGCAGCTGCATCGGGCCCCACACCCGGTCGTGCATCGGCAAAATATGGTGTTGAGAATGGAGTCAGGTGCCACTGGGTCGTTGGTGGTCACCCTTTTGACGTTTCTTGCAGTAGTGAAGTCGACAGTAGCAATATTGCAACGCGAGATTACTGCCGCAATTGTCAAAATAAATGTTGCTGAGTGGATATTTGCCATTAGCGACGGTAATGTAGTCGGCAGTAATATCGCACTCCAATACTGCTGCAGCCGACTGCATTACTGCCTGAAACGTCCAATATAATATAAATGAATCGAGAAAATTACCCTTTAGACGTTTCCTACAGTAGTGAAGTCGACAGTTAGCATTATTGCAACGCGACATTAATGCCGACTGCATTGTCAATTGTCAAAATCAATGTTGCTGTGTAGATATTTTCTATTTGCGACAGTAATACAGTCGACAGTAATGTCGCACTGCAATACTACTGCATTGCATTACTGCCCGAAAAATTACCTTTCCGACTTTTCCTGAACTAGTGCAGTCGACTGTAACACTATTACAGCACAAATGCCAAAATCAATGTTGCTGCGCGATTTTCGTCATTTGCGACAGTAATGCAGTTGGCAGTAATGTCTCGGTGGAATACTGTAGCAGTAATTCTGGCGTAGTCTGAATCCAAACGGTACCTTAAGGCTGATATGAAAGATGTAGTAGTAGAAATTTTCGCTGTCTTCGGGTAAGTCTCGGTAGCTCAGTTGGCTTGGCAGAACGATGGGTTGGTTCCAGAGTGTATATAATCTTTATTGTATAAAATTTTATGTAGATTATATATGTTCGTGAATATATTTTGTTATGGGCCACCGTTTATGAGTTATTTACGAAAAACTAAAAAAAAGGGAGCATAAAATTGATTATAACTAAATTACCGGCTTTAATATCTTATTTACTATTGATCCTAGCGAAAAAGTGTACGGAATCTTTCTTGTAGGAAATTTTATGTAGATTACTTGTGTAGAAGAACATTTTTTGGTATGAGCCACCGTTTACGAGTTATTTACAAAAAACTAAAAAAAGGGACCTTTAAACCCCCCTCCACCCGTTAGCACACCCCCCATCCACCAGTACTTTCAGTATGTTGTGTAAGGCACCTTGACCTACAACTATGCCAAAATTCGCTCATACACGAATTATTTCCCCTGAGTGGCTGTTTTTGGTCTTCCTTTGGTGGCCTACATACGTAACTTAGATGTGTGTACAGAAGTCAAGATCGCGGTAGATAAGGAAAGAAGAGGGAAGAGATGCAAGAGGAACTTTTACTATAGATAAAATAAGAACGTGTTTGTGACTTCCATTCTTGTTTTGAAAAACAATTATGTTATAATATTTTAAACTTTCGCGTTTTGAACACATATACGCGTTAGACCCGTCTATAATGTGAGTTAACTTTTATGTTTTTTAAATCAATGAAATAATATAATAATAAATAAAATTATTAATATTAAACTTATAACTTATAATATTAAAACAGAAAATAGTTTGCCTAATTTTTATTGACACCGTGTCAAATTTTTGCCTAGATTATTATTTATTAAAATCTTTAGAATATTAGGACAAATATCCTAAATATCTAATAAAACGATAATATTATAGGAAATTAAAAAGTACCAAGAAGCACTAATCAAAAAAACATACTACATTTTAGAGTAAGTATAGCTTTCCGTTCGAAGTTTTACCTATGTTATCCTATGTAGTCACACTAGCCATGTCCATGTATACTTAGGTGACTAGACAAGTAGAAGATGGATTGCAATCAAAGTTTTTCATTACATTATCATTGCTACAATCCAACAAAAAACGAAGCATATTAAACGCTAATTAGCGCAGTTACACAGAACATTTCTAAACGATCCGACTCCGAGCCGTGTCAGGCCGAAATTACATCACCTACAAATTTAACCTCACCTATGACACACAGACGGACAGACGTAGGAAATCTCACATTAAAGTATCATTTGCGTTTGCGCATCACAATTATACGTTGCCAATGGTAGGCGCGGAAAAATCATATGTGGTTTGGCGGTTATAATTGAAAGGGTTCCGTAGAGTATTACCAATATAGGTACATAGGCAGAATTTACCTGACGGCGTTTCCGTAGAGAAAGATATGGGTGTGTTTACTTAGGGTGGAGTGGTGGAAAATGGTGATCCAAAAATTATAGCCCTACGCCCAAAATATCGGGTCGCTTGTGACTTGACTTTGAATTATCATTTTTGTATGTCTTTCTCATCACGGAACAATGGTGTTCCGGACCTTTGGGAGTCGTGCGCGGAGCCGAAGCCAACACGTAGAGGCCCTTTTGACACTTTAATGAAATGTAATGGGTACACCGAGCGCGTGCTGGGACGCACGCAGAGGCAGCACCCGCCAGGGTGTAAGGGCTATTGAGAGTTGATGAAATCTAAAATGAACTAGGTTATTGGGTGAAAGCGATGAACTAAGTACTGAGCTATGGGGTAAAAAACCGGACCGAATTATCATTAATCAATTTGAAAAAAATCTTAGGTATTTTGGGCTGTCTGGTGAAGCACCTACTTCACAACGCGCTATGAAAAATGATGCAAGTAACCAAAAGGCTCTTACAATATTCCTAATAATTTCTGTGCTAAAATCGTTATGGTGGTCATTAATTAGTAGGTATTATTCTACTTTTATCCATGTAAATATTTATCTTATCAAATAGGCACATTAAGGTATGCTCCAATGTGCAATGACAATTATGTTCGAGGTCTCTTAGTCCTACGGAACCGCAAAAATCAACAGAACAAATTATTTGCAGTGAATTATTAACCTTAATTCGTTATAGTTAGAATAAAACTCATGAGCTTCGACATCTTAAATCCATGATTCGCGTATAGGTCAGTAGGTAACGTTCGTGAAATATAGTTGGACCAAAAAAAGTCTGCAGCGGATTTGATAGCCCACGCAGTGCAAGTGTCATTTTTACGTCATAATTTCATAGAAGTTTGACGTTTTAAATAACACTTTCACTGCGCTGGCTATCAAATCCGCTGCGGACTATTCATGGTCTGACTCTATGTATTTTTCGGCGACTTCTAATAAAGATTGTTAGATAATTAGTTATTTGCGATGCCGTGAGAGCGGATTTCAATTATCCATTTCATTTGTTGGTGTTACATTAGCTCCCGAATAAAATGTGCAAGCAAAGTTCAAAATAGTTGGAGCAACCGTCATTAAGTGTGTTTGAAGTGTGTGATATTTATTTTATACCTACACGTAGGACGTAGGTTTATTGTATCGTATTTAAATTATTACGGTCCTACTTGGCCGCATTATTATTGACGGAAATATTTTTTATTACACACACATATAATTATATGTTCAAGTGTGTTCACACATAAATATAGATCCAGCATGCCTGTAGGCCAAATCGTTACTGAGTCAAATCTTCATAAAACACCTTATGCAATAGTGTCATGACAGGTGTATCGTGACAGCTCGAATCGGACCGTATTAAAAAGTTTGTAAATAACGGCCGACCTCTGACCCGCAGTATCACTTACGGCAGTTACGGCCAATATTGCTCTAACTCTAAGGGTGTAATTAAACGAGATAGTTCTAATGATTCGAAATTAATATCTTCTGCAAAGTGATTGGCAACTTTTGATAAACTACATAACCCCGTGGAATAAAATTATACCTATGTACATGCGTAAAATGTGGCAATGACCTACATAGGTAAGTACACCGTGTAACGCGCACCACGCTTTACTTCCATCCATGAGATATACGTACCGCTAGGATGCCACATTTGCCTCTAATTGAATTTGGATATTTTTAATCTATATTTTCAGTCAAAAGTTAATAATTCTCATTTCTCAGGCGTCGCACAGAAACTACCTTAATGGCTCCTCTACACGATGGGCCAGCGCCGGCCACTCCAAGGGACACAGCCATGCGGTAGAATGAGATAGCAATATCACTTGCTCCCTCTAACGCATAAATGCCTTGGAGTGGCCGGCGCTGGCTCATCGTGCAGAGGAGCCATAAGAGTTTAGAGTTTAGACCTACGCTGCTGGCGGACACTTACAGAGGACCTATCCTATCGCGAAAAACGAAATCAGAAGTTTCATTATCTGCCTCTCCATCGCACGAATATGGAATAGAGATAAAGGCAGATAAATGTTTCGTCACTGAAATACCGGGTGTGGCCTGTAATATGAACAAAAAATTTAACTGTAGGCTGTACTTCTCATACTGATCAACATTTGTTCAGCGACTTTTAAAAATAACTTGTGGTTTGATTTTTAATACACTTTAAAGTTTATTCTAAGACGCAATGTATTGCGAATTTTGTCATGTTTAAGGCGTGACAAGCAACGTCAATCTCAATGATATGGCGTGGCGATGGCGTCCATTGAAGATAATATTTATTTTGTATGAAAAATAGGGAGTCTAAATGCTTCATAATTTTTTAAAGTTGTTGAACAAAAGTGTCACCGTTTGAGGAGTACAATCCATGTTTTAATTATTTGCTCGTGTTACAGGCCACACCCGGTATATGAAAACTGATTAAGCAAGGATCTGGATCTGCAAATATGCGGCCTCGTTACATATTGTCCTTATTAAATTACGATCTCGGTAACGAGGGTCACGGGATCATCGCGTGAGGGCGAGACGAACCATACGAGACTGTGCCGACTGCCATACAAAGTATAACTGCTAATAAATAATGGCATAGTATAGGAAATTCTACGAAATACTTAATGGTATAGATACATTTCATTTATTGCATAAATTAGTTTTTTCATGTACCTATTAGTTGAAACGATTTATATCCTCTTAAGTCCTAAGTTAAGTTCCAAATTCAAAACAGCAAAAATGACTCTGTCGGCTCGATTCCGGAAATGAATTAGAGATTAATTAGATACGATATAATTAAATAAATAAATTCATTTATTCGCGACTAACTTGGATCAATAGTGTTAGTGACAGTTTTATCTTAAGGCTAATGTTAATCTATAATATACACAATTATTTACTTACTAGCTAATTAACTACTAAACCCCGAAAAGAAGACAAAAAGTTTATCTATAGTAAAGATATGTGATTATGTGACGTTCCACGGAAAAGGGTAGGTACCTTATGGCGGCTGGAGCCGCGATTCGGGAAATAAATTAGAGATTCACTAGAAATGAAATAATAAAGATACTATATCGTATCTAGTTAATCTCTAATTCATTTCCCGAATCGCGCCGTGGGTCTTAGGAGGTTATAATAGAAGATATGCCTAGGTACCATCAGCAGGATATTGAACGATGAACAATAAGTATTGTTTCTGTAATACCGCATTTCTGTGTGTCCTATTCAAAGAACGGGTCAATGTTAACGGGAACTTTACGTGTTTTAGAAAAAAAATACTTATAGTAACTCATACCTAAAGCCAGACCAATATAACTCTGCAGCGATTTTGATAGCTCAGACTGCGCAATTGTTATTTTAAACGTCAAATTTCTATGGAATAATGATGTAAAAAATAATACCTACTAGCACAGTATATGCTATCAAAATCGCTGTAGAGTTATCTTGGTCTGACTTTATTAAATTTTTGCTATATTCTTACGTAGGATTTTTAAATTCCTAATAATTCCACGGCATTACTCGTGAACGGGTGGACCAAATTCGCTACTTACCTAATTCTTTTTTTGTTGTGTTTATTATTGTCAAATAAAAAGTGCCAAACATGATAGAGATATACCCAGGTGAAACGAAATTCGCCGGGTCATCTACTTAAAAATGAAAAAATCAACTACAAAAATTTAATTTTTAACTACATTTTGTATAACCCGGCGGACAAACATTGTTACACTTTTATTTCAATTGCCATATTAAGATTACATTGCATTTTTGTTACGTTTAAATGATTTTAATTATATAATTGCGAAGGTTTACTATAAATAATATTCATATTGATATACAGAGCTACATGTCAGTGTTTAGGTTGTTAAAGGATGTTTCACGTTAGACCTAGCTTGAGCTATCCTTAATTTTGTTATTTTCTAGGAATTTGACCTTTTTAACGTACCTACACTGATAATTAGATGAGATTATTATCGTGCGAAACTGTTGCGGAATGATTCCTTGATGCCCGAGCGTGAGATCGAATTCAATGTTTTTTGGAAACTATATCATGTAGTCTGCACTTAAATCGGTTTATCCATTTAGGAGCTAAGATGCTACACAAAGACACCCCAACAAAACTCCTCAGATCTAATTAAATAAATGAAGCAATTGTTTCCTAATGCCGCTTTTTCGTGACAACAATATATTTTCTTACATTTATATTTACACCATTAAATAATTCTGCAAAGAAATGTTATGCTTATTACATTTAACCCAAGTCATCGTTATGACAATCTACGTTATGCGCATTAACATTATGTGTACTTATAGTTATGCGGAATAAGATACACTTAAGTGGATCTCCTAATTCTCCTATCTTCCTAATTCATATTGTTAAATCGCATAACATATGTACCTATATGTATATGCGATTTAAAAGTTATGCGTAATATATGTTATGCCAATTTGTATTAGGAGTATTACGTTATGGGAATTAATATAGACCCTTAATCTTTCATTAATTTCCAAATCCGAACAATATAAATTAGGAAGATAGGAGAATTAGGAGATCCACTTAAGGGTATCTGTGTCACTCAAAAGTGTTTTTTGTACCTTCGGAATAAAGTGACATTTTAAATGAATGATAAATTACTTATTCCAGTGGAAATATATTTCTTATTATTTAAATTATTAATTAGTAATTGCGTTTGCGTTTTTATGAACGTCTATTTGCATGTAAATTTGTTCTGCATTTTTTTGACGTAACAGCTCTCTCTGGTATTGTTTCTTCAGTCGGCCGACCAGAATATGTATCAGGCATGGTTTTGTAAAAAATGACTTGTGTCGAATAGTATTTAGGGTAGCAGTAATCTAATATGATCACCCCGCAGACCTCTATACTTACCCACTGTTCCCACTGGTCACATCACACGTGTAACTTTATTAACGAATACCTTAATTACTTCTAAATTGGTACGTTCGTGTCAAGAATGGAGGTCAATTGTCCAATGTGTAACCAGTGTGATGCGCATGATCGTGACCTTCCGTGCGCCGTTGCGGAACTTTTAAAGCCCCTATTACGTAAATAATAAACTTTTTTAACACTCATTAAAGTATGCTAGATGTGTGGTTGGACATCTGCAGGACATCTCTTGGACTTGGACACTAGATGAATAAGTTTAACTCTTGTCCGGACTAACAGTTCAAAAAATGACAATCGAATTATTTTATATACGTAGAACATATGATATGATTCAAATGCCGCAGGTGGTTGCTAAGTCGCCAGCCGCATTTGGGTGGCCTATTTAACCTCCTGTGATAGAGTGTGCTTCATATACTGGTTGTCTAGACAAAAACAGTCCCTGAACCCTGAATTCCCAGTTCTCTCAACACATGGTCAGTACCGGGAGCATTCCCTATCCTGAGACAAAACGAAGTTTTGTTCGCAGAGTGTACGAACTCACGGGTACTCATATACTTCGTTTTTTTTAGCATTAGAAATAAGGTAAACAATATTGATGTGTCTTTTCATTGAAAAACACGTTTAAAAAATAAGTCACGGCAAATATGTAACAATTATGAATCTAATTACTTACTTAAAAACAGTCCCTGAACCGGGAATTCCCAGTTCTCTCAATACATAGTCAGTACCGGGAGCATTCCCTACCCTGACACAAAACGAAGTTTTGTTCGCAGAGTGTACGAACTCACGGGTACTCATATACTTCGTTTTTTTTTAGCATTAGAAATAAGGTAAACAATATTGATGTGTCTTTTTATTGAAAAACACGTTTAATAATAAGTCACGGTAAATATGTAACAATTATGAATCTAATTACGTACTTACTTACTTAATGGCGCAACGACCCAAAATGAGTCTTGGCCTCCGACACGAGTACACATGAATCTAATACGATCATTTATATTCTTCTGCTTTCATAAGTAATAGTTACTGATTTTTAAAAAGCGTATTTCAATTAAAAGACATGTCAACATCGCTTACCTTCTTGCAAGTTCTTTCTAATGCTAAAAAAAACGAACTATAGATACTGAACAACGTTTAGGTACCTAAATACTATAGCTTACATCCGAAAAAGTATTAAGCCTTTTCATGTATTTCGGCTTGTCAGATGTCGATGTTTCTGGCCAGCCAATTTTATTCTCGATTTCAATGTTGGTGCCATAGTAAAACCTCTACTAAATTTTCCACAATTCTAGACGTCTATATTTTATACCACGAAGAAGAACTAAGGTCCGTCTTTCAAGGACACAAGTAATGATGAACGTCATTTTTCAAAGAAGTCTCCGGATTAGAACAAATTGTACATAATTGTGTATATTTCCTATAAACGTTACGTTACTCTTAATAATGTAACTTGAATTGCCGCAGGCTGTATCTTCATCACTCGTGTCAGCACCTACTTACGTGATCTATTAAAATGCCGACAAATATTTTCCTTATTGGTGTTATTTTAATAACATCGTGACTTTTTTAATTATTATTTTTAATTGGATCAAAAGTGACTGTTTATAAAGTTTAACCTCATGGTGTTTCAATGACCCCATCTTTGATTAAATTATATCCGTTTATTTCATCAATAGCGAGTGCAGATCAGGGCAGCAAGATAGGAACAGCATTGTATATGGTGAAAAAAATATATGATTGTCTGTAAAGTCGGTTTACGGACCGTGGCCGTAACGTTAACATGGAGATCTGTCCATAACATTACCATGGAGATCTGTCCACAACGTGACACTTTTTCGTGCATGTTAACTGGTGTTCATCGATTTATAAGACGTTATCACGTCAAAAAATGGAAAAAGAAGATCACCACCGGTCGCTGTGTAGATAATTAAATATTTCAGAGCTATTCGTCCTGCAATGGACGTCTTTTGACGAATATGGTGATTCATGATTTACATCAAGTAAAAATTTTACAGGACTTTTTTCATGATTAGGTACAACAAGAAAAGACCTAAAACCTGGGCTTGTAGGTATCATTTTATCGCCTAGGTAAAAATACATAAGTTCTTATATACATAGCTACCATGTATATAAGCACTTATGTTTTTAAGAATTTTTATCTTTTTAAGAATTGGTTAGTGCTATACTTTTACTCGGTCAACTTAGTAGGTCAAACTTATTCACTATAACTGTAAATAACAATATTTTTATTAACAAAAACAAGTTTTTTTCATAAACACTATTGTCTAATGTAATTTATCATATATTTTTTTAGTCAAATGTACTAAAATTGAGTATATAATTGTTAAAACTATGCGCATATCAAAGTGCTTAATTTGAAGTTGCAGGTCGGCACAGCTAGAGCTCTGATTGTAGTGCTTAAGAAATGCGGGTTAGGTTACCTAACCGGGCGACGTGATGCGCTCGCCGTGATCGAGTTCATGCGCCCGAACTTTCTCACAATAATATCTAATAGTTACTCATACAAATTCCTTGATTTATATAGATTTAGAATTGTGATTCATTAATTTTAGTCAGAGTTTCGCCTTTTACTATAAAGGAGGGCTCACGCTAGACCGGGCCGGGACCAGGCCGAGGCGTCCCACATGTCATTTTTTATGACGGCTGATCGGTGATCACTTGGTGCTTTCCATAGCGCCGGAAGCTCCGGTCCGGTCTAGCGTGAGTTATCCTTAAGAGTATGTTTTCATCCAAATAGGGAGTATTACTGCAATGTTCTGCCGCCAGAGTGCAGCACTAATTTGTTTAGTAAACCATAGAATAACTTATGAGGTTTGTTTACTGTATGCGCTAGTGGTGCCACCCACGCAGAGCTTTATGCCTAATATTCCCTATAGTTACGCCACCTAGTCTAGTAACTAATTACCAATACTTTAATTCGACCAAACCGCCCAAGGTACTCGATGGAGTGATTGAAACCATGACCCATATAACCCTTTATTGAATCTTTGACAAATGGCGTGCTTGCTCATCAGCCTGAGGTTTCATCTTAATAGTGTGTCAGAATTTTAAACATTCTTGGGTTCGATGCTTAGGTGATTGGCAGAATGACAGCCGAAGCCATAAGTACCAATGGATAGTACATAAAAGCTATAGAGTCTGGGTTCGATTTCGTGTATTTCGTTCAATAATATCTCCACAACTAGGTATTTAAATTCTACTAATAGAATTGAAATCGAGTGGTCAATGCCTAGATTCTAAATTTCTATCGTTCGTATTTCAAAATCAGAATTTCTCCGTTTTCCACTGATTTTCGAGTGACGAAATCGAGCGATCGAAATTCAAAAATCTACGACTCTTCTCCATTGCACAGACTCTACCACATAGATGCCGATTTATAAACTGCAGATATTGTATTGTTGAAATATTTTTCGAGTACTCAAGTACAAATCATATTTAGAAAAATATATTTTAGTTTATTAAAATGAATTTTAGAGGGTAAAAGGGTAATAGCATTACTAATAAATTAAAATACTATGGTCGTTTCTCTATTTTATCATACACAGCACTCAAATTAGGTTCACGACTCTTTTACCGACTTGACATACTATCAAAAAAATAATTAATTTGGTTCCTTATTTTTATATCCACCAAAAAGTTAAAGGCTATTCGCATACAAGCTGGTAACTACGTATACTTGGTCAAGCAGATCTTGTCAGTAGAAAAAGGCGGCAAATTTGAAAAATGTAGGCGCGATGGGTTATCGTCCCATAGAAAATTTGAGTTTCGCGCCTTTTTTTACTGACAAGATTTGCTTGACCAGCTATAGTATCCATATCCATATCCATATGAGTGACAATATAATATTTCCAATAATCGAATTTAAGCTGTTGTGACTAAAAACAAGTGAGTCTAAACCGTAAAATTATTCAATATACCTAATATTTGTTTAATAATCTGTGTATCCCCAATCGGCATTGGGCCAGCATGGGTAGCGATAGCTCATGCCCTCTCGCGAGTGAGAGGAGGCATAGGGCTTAGGGCCAGGAGTAGTAAACAAAGGAAAGTTTCATTTCAAATTATGTAAAAATTCGAATCCCATACAAAAATACCAACTTACCAACCCTCTATATAATTTCACACCACACTGATTTTGTTTGGAAGACTGGTAAATATAATTTAAGTAGGTATGGCTCATAATTTCAAATTTCTTTTTCTTTCTGCGGTTATTATGTAGGTATGTTAACATTATGTACCTACTCATTAATGAACCTCCAGGTCTGTTTCTTAAGTATGTTGAGTACACTACATTGTACTAAAAACCCATTTGCATTAGGTATGTGACTGTTTGTGTTTTAAATAAATTAAAAAAAATAGAACAAGTTTCCGAGATGTTTCAATGTGAAACTTTCCGAGGGCACATCTACAGATGTGCCTCACAATGTAAATCAAATGTAACTTTAGATAATACAACAGACCCACAGCGATCTCTAAACGGGCAGTAGATAGCCAAATAACCATAGTGCCACAGATAATCATCGACAGACGAAGCCCCGCGAGATGTCATTGATGGGGCTGATTGCAGACGTCCACAATCCGATAATTCCACAGTCGGATGGCTGTGGTATGCGAGCTTTGGAAGTGAAATTATCAATTATAAAACGAGGAAAGAGTTGAATTGTGTCAGCGTTGAAGATCTACTTATCATCAGCCTATTGGGTCATTCAACGGCAAAAGTGACACGAGTCGCCATTTTACTTCGCATGAAAATGAAAAAAAGAATTGATATATTTTTTAACTTTCATAAGTTCCGAAAAACTCATTAGCACGAACCGGGAGTCGCACCCGCAACCTTCGGATTGAAAGTCGCACGTCGCCATCATGCTGGGCCCCAGTTCGGGGGGTGCGACTTCTCGGTAGACATAGGTAGGTACTCAAATCAAAAACACGCACAATGAAATCGTGACTCGCGTTATTTTTTCATGAAATGCCCCAGATTGGTATTTAGGTCAACAACAGAACAACACTGATTTTGTATTTTATTCTAAAACATACTTATTCATTTCAAAATAGGATATATGTATTTTATACTCTCTTTACTAGTCTACGTCCGCGTAGTTGTTAATAACATTCAACCCTATTTTCGCCCCCGGGTTAAATTTCCAAAAATCCTTTCTTAGTAGAGTGTTTCAATGGTGTCCGTGCTACAAAAACTTGGTAAATGCCGCTCCCCAGAAAATGTCGTTTTTCGAGTTTCCATTTGCTTGTAGAACGCAAGAAAAACGCATATGTATAATTGTCTTCCAAAGAATTTTGACGCCGATTTTTTTCTCTATAACACATACCTACATTTAGTTTTTGAATGCTTAAAAGCGATTTTATGTAGATTTTTTGCTCACTGAGAAATAACTTTTTACTCGTCCTTATAAAAGACATCAACGGGATTCAGACAATTGAAAAGTTTAAGGTGAAAAAAAGCTCTATCTCAATCGGAATCGGAAATGTCAGATTAGCCTCTTTCTCTTACACATTTGTAGATAAATTTAACAGCCATAATTAGATGTCAATTAGCTGGATCATTATTTGATTTGGTGTAAATCGCATGTCGCTCGCGTTTTTTGGTACTAAAGTTGGATCTTCACCGTGTCTTATACTTATAAGTAGTAAATAAATAAAAATTAGTACAGGCCGTTTTCCATTTCACGACATCTTAAGAAGATCTATGTTTTTGACGGCTCCAAAGGATCAAAATGTCACTACCAACGCGTGTCGCCTGACCAGATTTCATCATAACATGAGCTAAAAGGCAATTTAAATGTAACTTTATGGCTAGTATTTACTAAGTGCTTAAAACTATATTAGTTAGTAGGTACATTCATTATTGATTGCACAAATTAAATTGTGTCGTCTAAATGGCAACATCGAACTTTTCCCGCCTCGCGGTACCGTCATTTCCGTGGATGCTACTTGCACATAATATAGCTGTCCAATAGAAGGCCGTGCTGATGCTGAGATCGTAATAGTAAGTAAAAATCATTTTAATACGAATCCTATTTGATACGATAACTTATTCGAATTTTTATGACGTAATTGGAGAAATGTTCTGGAACATTAACTATGTTTAGGGTTATGAGACAAAATATTAGTTTTTATCATTACTGTGCCAGTCATTACCACGGAATACCGTGGACTTTTCGACCACGGTAATGATTATTCTTCCACGGTAAGGATATGAAACACTGTTTTTATTGTTTATATTCACTTTTCACAAAATTTGCCGAAAGAGAGTTATTTTTTCTTTGTTGTAGTTTATTCATATACTTACTATAATATTTCACTTAAAGTGATAAAAAATATATAATTATTTATATGGTGAAAATGATAACTTGTCACTACCTTCTATTAACACCATACTAAGCACATAAAATGTCATCACCACTTGACACTTTAAAATTGCGAGGTCCATATCTTCGCAAATAAATTTCACAAAAAGGGACCAAAAGGTTTTTCAACATCCTTGCATCGTAAGCATTTGATTATGAATCTATGATCAATCAAATTCATTAAGCCAGCATTATGGGCACCTTTGCGCAGGGATCGGATCTGGGGGACTATTTGTGTTAGTTTTAATTTCGTTTTTATTTAATTGTAAGTTATTTTATAAGGTTAGATTTAGATGTGTTGAAATGTATTTGTTTGTGTACTTAACTATTTTGTGATTTAACACAATTCATTAAAATTAAGATTTTTTTTTTACCGTGGACTAGCCATTTACACCAGTTCAAATAATGACCCAGCTACGAGTACAATTAATTTTATGATTTTAGTGTACAGTCGGCACTCGCCATCATATATATCGGAACGACAAAGGTGTTCACAAATATTTAAACAAAGCCTCTATTATCAAGACGACTCAAGATGTTAAAGTGCATGCTCAGATATCTTTGAGCACCTTGGCTGCAATTCAAAATTCTTGAAGGTCTAATACTGAGAAAATCTCTAGTTTATGCCCATGTAAAAAAAATATTCTACGTTTTATACCTCTTCAGTGGCAAAATCAAACCTTCGCCTGATAACTAGTAAATCGGTTATCATTACGTTAAGCCTTTTAATCTAGGAGTGTCACACATGCCCACCAGTTAAAAAGATCCGTTCTCAAAATCCTTTAAAAAAAAAACACAAATAATAGAAGCCTTTATTAATTCTTAAACCTTCCTTTAATGATTTGAAAAGCGGGCCTGCTTCAACCGGCAAAAGCCTACTTCTAAAACCCTCCCTCGTGGAAAGCCTCGAGCCTTCTAGCGACCCTGTGCGCGCGCACCCTGCGTTGCCATGGCGACGCGCATATAAGCGTGCGCCGACGCCGCTCCGCACAGTACGCGACGCTAGCCCGTACGCACACGGTGAGTTTACCGAATTTTTACAAGTGTTTTGGGGTTTCAAGTGGTTTATGTGGATTTTTAGTGTTATTCAAATTTTAGTTATTAAGTTAAATAATCGCTTAAAACGTTAAAGCTTAAATATGCTGAAACTGAATGATAGTGAAGTTTTCAGATGAGTAGATGTATTTTAAAATGTTGTGTCTTTTGTTTATTTTTAGTGAATTTACCAAAATCATAATGGCTAGAAAGTTTTAACAATAGATAAGAAGTGAGTTTATATGTGCTGTCAAAATAGTTTGTAAAAAGCTTCAAAAAGCTCCAGCTAGTAACTCAATGATAAGCTCATCAATAACATAAATTTAAATCTGTAACCAATTGTCCAAAAAAGGACTAAACTTTTCAGAAAGTTTGTTTATCAAAATACAATTGTAACTGGATTGACCGAACAATCACATACAGGCTAAATTTAATTGTAATTCAACAATTTAAAAGGATATAAAACTTCATACAAAAGTTATGCATAGTTTACATCAAGGTTTTATTTAAAATCTTTATGCTTTTATGCAAGTTATTCACCTAAAATCTAAAACCCACTTTATTTAAAATCATAAACTAGTAGTCAAACTTCAGCGAAGCGCAATTGGGAGTTTTTATATAATTTGTTTTGCCCGACACTGAAAAAACATCAGGTTTTCTACCATTATTGTATGTTAGGTAAAAAGTAAGCTCAATTAGCTCAACATACAGATATTATTGACGCCACTTTGCAATCCGCAGCATCATGTACGACGCACATATCTCGCGAATCTCAACCCAATTAAAACGGCCGTAGCGCTCGTCACACGCCGCGGTAATATATTCTCCTCATTATATCACTTCCCTGGGAACGTCACAGATTGCCCAAACCAACCATTCTCAAAGTATGCTCCACGGACCCCTAGGGCTCCGCAAAGCCTTCGTTGAGGCTAAGCGACAATACTTGTAAATCTTGTAATACTAAGAAAAAACCAGCTCTTCTATATCTTCTATACATATAATAAAGCTGTAGAGGGTCGAAAGTCTGTACATGGAAGATATTTGAAAAAAAGTTGGCTGGGGATACTTAGAATCGATAACAGAACACGTTCCAACAGTTTTTAGAATTTTTGTCTGTTTGTCTGTTTATCTGTTTATCTGTTTGTCTGTTTATTTGAACGCGCATCACGTGAAAACGGCTGGACGGATTTTGATGCAAACTTTACTAATCTGTCGAGAAAATCTCCGGCCAGGTTATAGGCTATAAATATTCAACCCTTAAAAGGGGGGGGGGGTAGCCACAACACTCGCTTGATTTAAGTTTGCCCCTGAATCTTATGGCGCTACTTAGGAAGGAGGGGCAAACTTTTTTAAATATGTGCTACCACTATTGAGTACCCTGGTAAACTAACAGATGGCGCTGAATTTAATACGTAGTGACATGAATAGCCACCGAGGAAGGTTTTTGCCAGATTAACTCTAAGTTTAGATGATTTAATAATGTACAACAAAATTAAACGACAGTAAATTAATTACCCCTCATTGCACAGTGCCATCTTTTTCACGACTACCCAAAAAAAAGAGAGAGAGAGAGAGCGTATTGTGTTTTCAACGTTCGTGTTTGTATGTAGGTATATATTTATTTATCTGAGTTTCTTTATTACACCTTAACTTCTGAATGCCTTAACCTTAGCCCGACGTACGTGACACGCTGTACGCTTACCAAAGCCGGGCGCCGAAGGGGCTCTCATAGTCAAACCTTCGGACCAGTGCCGGATTAACCAATAAGCAAAACAAGCACGTGCTTAGGGCACCACGTTCAGGGGGGGCACCAAAATGCCAGGTTGAAAAAGTAGAACTAATTCTAAAATTAGGGACAGACACATCGTTTTTACCACACGATATTTTTTTAGCTGTCCAAAAGCTTATTTGGAAAAATAATGGCGCGTAATTCTTTGGGAAACAATCGGTAGCAGTAGAAGAGTCGTGATTACATGCATGTAGATTCGATTTCAACCCACTCTTTTGCGGTTCGGCGTTAGGTCTTATGCGAGTGCTTATGCCTTCTGCCTTACGGCAAAGTTGATCTTCTGCCTTAATTACACTTGGGCGTGGATCCAAATCCAAGCTTTCCTCTTTCGCAGCTGGGCCTACTGCCTTGCTCACACTTCGCCAATTCAATTCACTTGGTGAATTCCAAGCTCTGCTTTCTTGCATCTTTTATGCATGAAAACAACCTCGCTGAGACCCTTAAATATCGAGCCCTATGCGAAGCTAGGCTGATAGAAAACTGTCCCATCCCTTCTTTGTATGAAATCCTGGACTCACGCCTGGTTGGGACTAAAAGTGAAATTGCGTTTTTTATATCGAAAAATTTTCGCGCTCGCTTCGCTCGCCTTTTTAATAACTTTCTAAGGTATGATAAAGGTGACATTCGGGTGGCGACTGCAGCAGCATTACTCTGTTGTAACGTTACTGCTGCGGTACTGTCAATTTTCGTCATAAAATGATGTGACCGATTTCCATACTAAAAGTAAAAATGTACAACTGTCTATCATATTACGTTTTTATATCGAAACATTTTCGCGCTCGCTTCGCTCGCGTTTTCAATTACTTTCTAGGATATGATAAAGGTGACATTCGGGTGGCGACTGCAGCAGCATTACTCTGTTGCAACGTTACTGCTGCGATACTGTCAATTTTCGTCATAAAATGATGTGACCGATTTCCATACTAAAAGTAAAAATGTACAACTGTCTATCATATTACGTTTTTATATCGAAAAATTTTCGCGCTCGCTTCGCTCGCGTTTCAATCACTTTCTAAGATATGATAAAGGTGACATTCGGGTGGCGACTGCAGCAGCATTACTCTGTTACAACGTTATTGCTGCAGCACTGTCAATTTTCGTGATAAAATGATGTGACTGATTTCCATACTAAAAGTAAAAATGTACAACTGTCTATCAAAATGCGTTTTTATATCGAAAAATGTTCGCGCTCGCTTCGCTCGCGTTTTCAATCACTTTCTAAGATATGATAAAGGTGACATTCGGGTGGCGACTGCAGCAGCATTACTCTGTTACAACGCTACTGCTGCAGCACTGTCAATTTTCGTGATAAAATGATGTGACTGATTTCCATACTAAAAGTAAAAATGTACAACTGTCTATCAAATTGCGTTTTTATATCGAAAAATGTTCGCGCTCGCTTCGCTCGCGTTTTCAATAACATTCTAACCTAAGGTATGATAAAGGTGACATTCGGGTGGCGACTGCAGCAGCATTACTCTGTTACAACGCTACTGCTGCAGCACTGTCAATTTTCGTGATAAAATGATGTGACTGATTTCCATACTAAAAGTAAAAATGTACAACTGTCTATCAAATTGCGTTTTTATATCGAAAAATGTTCGCGCTCGCTTCGCTCGCGTTTTCAATAACATTCTAACCTAAGGTATGATAAAGGTGACATTCGGGTGGCGACTGCAGCAGCTTTAGGTACTTTGTTGCAACATTACTGCTGCGGCGCTGTCAATTTTCGTGATAAAATGATGTGACTGATTTCCATTCTCAACTGTAGTGCAGCAATGAACTTCACTCAATTTACCAAAAAAAAAATGTAATCTTAATGACCCTAGGGAGAGGGGGCACCATGGTCTAGAAATGCTTAGGGCATCAAAATATCTTAATTCGGCACTGCTTCGGACTTAACCCGACGTACGTGTCGCGCTGTACGCGTTCCAAAGCCGGGCGCCTTCGGCGCCCTCATACTAAAAGAATCTGGCGTAGCCCGACAACGTGGCGCGCTGCACGCGGTCCAAAGCCAGGCGACTTCGACTTTCTCATACTAAAAGAGTCGGGCGTAGTCGGACTACTACAAATCGCGCTCTAAAAAGTATGAAACAATAAGATAGAATTATTTTAAGTAATTATCATGCAGGAAATTATAAATGTTATAATTATTTGAATAAAAAAATACAGCGTAATGTAATTTACTATTTTTTATATATTTAGCAGCTTACTGACACAAACCGAATTCCACGCGGGCGGAGCCGCGGGCACAGCTAGTACATAATATATCTGGTTCTGGGGGCCGATTTTTTAATTTCGATCACTCGATTTCGTCACTCGAAAATCTGTGGAAAACGGCGAAATGCTAATTTTTGAAATACGAGCGATCGAACTTTGGAATCTAGTGGTATTGACCGATTTCAATTCTATTAGTAGAATTTAAACGCCTAGTAGTGGAGATATAATTTAACGAAATTCACGAAATCGAGTGGTCGAATTTCAAAAATCGGCCCCCTGGTCCACAGTGACGAACGAAAATTTTAAATTTGGAGCTCCGTCAAATATTTCGCTTTCCAAAAGTTTCTGTCACCAAAAAAGTCTGTGAGAACCCAAACGTTATAGTGGCAAACCTTACTTTTCTCTTTGCTGGTAATTTTAGTTTGCGCAATAAGGTAACTTTTTTACAAGCAAAATCATAAAAAGTGTACTTACTAGGCATCAGGGACGTAAATTTTAAAAATAACAAAATTTTTCTTTAAATTAAAAAAGCAAAATCTCTTTTTGTAACTTTGATAAAACTACATTTGTTGTTTTATATATAATCGAAAAAAAGCCGGGAAAACAAGCGTTACAAAATATTTCCAACATGTAAAACGGGAAAAAGTACCCTATGAGCTGTAGCTCATAACCATTTTCATTGGCTGTAGCCAAGAGCAATAAAAATGGGTAATTGTATATGAAATTAATATGTCAGCTAACATTTGAAATTATAACCTTTTAGAATCAGATTTTAGTATAAAAATAAAATTTATGGTTAAATTTCGTATGTTCATGTTTTAAATGTTTTACTTCAAGAAACCATAAAATGATACCTACTCAAGAAATAACAAAGTATGCAAATACAAAGTAGGTATAAGGCTAATGCTTAAGCGCCTGCGTTGTATTTATAAACAAAAGAAAATTGAATAGCCCTGACGAACAAGATAGTAGCCTTAAGAGGGGGCTAACGTAAAATCGTAGTTTTATATTTTTTTACACGATTTAATCAAGGGCAAATACCATGAAATAATTCACATGGAAACAAGCCTATATTTGCAAGGGCTGACTCTAACCAAAACCTTAAAGGTTAGTGTTGGCTCAATAGAAAAAAAATCACGAAAACACGTCTAATCTTCATTTATTTTATATAGCAGTAAATTTTTAATATGTATAAAATAGCTAATGACATAGCCGAGACATTCGACAAGCAAAATTTTAAACAGAAATATAAGTAGGTACCTATTTGAGATAAAAGGAAAAAAGCCGCGTGACGGCTATAACTTTCGTCGCGTCGCATGATTCGTGCGGCGCGCCATGGGCTTTACTGTCAGATTTCGCATCCACGTCAAATCAACTCTTGATTTAATCGCATTGATTCGATCAACTGTGGATAATATAATTTGGTACAACCAAAACTCAGTTCTGATCACGGGGTGGTTCGGTTTGGTTCGGTTGTCACCTAACTGTGGATTGCTAATGTTTGCTTAATTTCATAGAAGTTTGACGTTTAAAATGACATTTGCACTGCGTGAGCTATCAAAATCGCTGTAGACTTTGTCTGGTGCGACTGCTGCACGTATTCGACAACTCAAAAATTTTCCCACATCAACTTGAGATCAACTTGATACTGATACGTCAGTAGTCGTATAGGGGTCCAGATCTTTTGATTCCTTCTCCATAATATCCTGTTTTAACACCCCCTCTTAATGTGTCATTTCCTTTCAAATAGTCTGATAGGTCCCAAATGTCCCAATCGTAATGACGCCTGATACCCCGGTCACGCGTCCATTACTGACCCCAGCAGTTGATATGGAAATGCCCGCGGCACTGTCTGCTTAAACGCATCGTTTACATGAATATTTGGCCTACATAAGCCTGTATGGAAGGTGATTAGTGTTCAATACAACATAATGTTGGTACATCACTGCAAATTACATATAGGTATCTATCTACTAGGTATTTAACTTTTGTGCCGCTAATGTCGAGTAGCTGAATGGCGGTGAATCTAAGAGTTTGTGTCACCTTGATATCTATATTTCGCAAATCAGGAAAGCAAAATCCTAATCGTATCTATAATAAAATTATAAAATATCCTAGATGTCTAGTTTTCGATTGTTTCTCCTTGAAAATTGTAACATTGAAAGTTCCCTAGTTCCCTACAGTTATCTTTTTTTTTAAAGTTGGAGATCATTTGGAAACGAGAACTCAATAATTGCTTACCTAATTAATGTCTGCAGGTCCAATCGAATCTCTTATGGTCCTCTCTACCTTTGGCCTCTGTTTGATCCATCATGAAGACATCCTGCATTTTTTATACAGGGTGGCTAAAAAATAACTGCATTCCCGTTGCCAGGGAGGTTTTAGGACTTTTTCGCCACTACCGTGTATTTCTGTAATTATTTGACAAATTCCATAGATCTTTCTTTTTCAAAAGTCGGTCAGAAATAATTGAGTTTTATATACTTATATATGTACCTACATGTTCATATATACAGCAAGCATATCGATATTACCCAGGTTACGAAAATAGCAGTCGTGTTTCATTACTCGTGCCACACACTGAGTGACTGCTCGCGATTAGTCCCGCACGCTCATCGTGTCAAAGATCAGCTACCATCATACCATCTTTCAGCACGTCTAGTGCTCGGGCTGAATAGGTCTTGCTGCGGCAGGCGCTTACACCGTTATTTAAAAAAAACTTTACAACTATATACTTCGATTACTTCGACGCGTGGCAACGTAAGCGCCCACGACACTAAAGTCCCTTTTCCTGACAACGAAACATACGGAGACACATAAAAGAAGAAGGCACTATTAGAGTGACATTCCATTTCCAACTGCAGCTGCAATACTGTTCATTTTACTATGGAAATTGACAATGACAGCGACGCGTCTCCATAGTAAAATGAACAGTATTGCAGCTGCAGTTGGAAATGGAATGTCACTTTTAGACTAGGAGTTTCATAGCGCATATTGACTTTTTGATTTAGACGGTGAAGACTGTCTTGTATTTGGAAGGAAATCGTGATTCGGTTATTTTTAATTGAATGAAAATAAGTAATTATGGTATTTATGGTCGAATTAAAGAGTCAGAATTTTTAATTTGAAATACAGGTACTCCTCCAAAAAAATAACGTATTGTCATATCGTAGTGTCAGTAGGTAATACCTATGAGAAAGCAGAAGTACATATTTACTAGTTACTCAATATTTAAATCATCATCCTCTTTCCACTTCGCACACACAACATTTAAATAAAGATAGGAATTACACTGTAAACTACAAATTTTATTAAATATTGTTACGTTAATGTCGATGTTTGACCCTTTTAATGTAATCTTCCACAATCCTAGTTAGTATTTACCTAAGGTACCCAAGTTTAGTACCTAAGGTTCTGCCCTAATACCTTGTATTCGTACTATTCGTAGATACTAAGATTGCCATTAAATTCTTAATTCATAAAATGCTTTCTTTTCTCATATCTTATATTATGTTTATGAGTAGGTATTTAGGTACATACTTTTAATAGAGAGTCTGTGTCAGGTATAAACATATAATTTTAATTAATTATACCTACCCTAAAGTTAACTCCTCGCATGACCGCCCGGAGCGGCCGTCCATCCGTTCGTCCATCTGCCCAGACTTTCTCTAATCTAGTTCACATAGTTACATAAAGTGTATGCGAGGATCCAAACGGACTGATTCTCAGAGCCTAATGTATACAATTATAATGACCTAGGACTATAACGAAATAAAATTAATCGTCTCATAGTACACAATTGCCTTATTTCTCAAACGTTTCTTAGGGGTAGGTAACATACAAACGTCAATAAGTACTTGGTGAACTCCAACACAGTGAGTTCTCATAAACTTTAAAGAGTCGCTACGCATAACGTACGGCAAATGATTTCAATCAGGGCTCGGAACCGGTATTTTTTAAAAACCCCGAAATAGCCCAATATTTTGAATTATTTTATGCTCTTTACGTAGGACTGAATCATGTTGCACTGACAAAATCATGTATTTGGGTAACAACTTTGTATTATTAGGTTGCCCCGTTAAAAATGAAATAATAAAACAAAGAACGTAATAATACCGGTATTTTTGTATGGAGCAAATATCGGTTTCTGACCCCTGATTTCAATACGGTCAGGTACCAACAGGCCTACGGTCTAAATCGTAATCAGACATCGTCCATTTTCCAGCATTTTTGGTGCAGCGTAGTGGTGTTAACGGATTGGTATAAATAACCCTAATGATTAATTAGCGTTAATTACGTTAATATTAACCTTAATTTACCATTTCAGTTGAAATATTATTTATACCAATTTCCTTAACACCACTCTGCTGCACCAAAAATGATGGAAAATGTACGATGTCTGATCGTAACAATTAAACAACCTGTATAATTGTATATAGAGGCAAATATCGGGTGAATTTTTCGGCTTTGGATGGTGAAGTGAAAAAAGTTTCCTAATCTTGGCTACGCCTCCTAATAAGTTCAACTATAGTACACTTTCGTATTTTTCTCTTGGCGTAGCACGGCAGTACGTAGCAGAAATACAGAATATGCCTTCGATTATAACTATTATAAGATCCAATATGTATCTTACTTACCTTCTAAATTTGCTTTCAGGTATAGCTTAAGCTTTGTGAAGCAGCACCAACATGATGCTACGTTTGTCAACTTTTATTGGTAAGTACTTACCCACTAATTTACTCTTACCTAACAAACCCCAATCTACATAATCAGACTATTAAACACTCGTTGCGAAAGTTTACCACAATGCCATCTTTAACTAATCTGACAATTGACATTGACAGATTCCTTAAAACCAAGCTACTTATGTTATGAATCATAAGATGAAAGTATTCTGTGACTCTAATTCCATTGTTTAAACGCTATTATTATTAAAACAATAGTAGACAGTAAAGTATCTTCAAATAAAACTAATATGTACCTACAAGTTATGATATTTAACTATTATATATTAGATTATTTTTAAGTTAAGTTAATTCCTGAGCTCGGTAGACTAGCCGTTTTTCATCCAGACCAAAGAATGTTTCGTTTTCTATACAACCGAGCCGGGAGTACATATGAGACTTGATATTTGCCTAGGTTATATAAATAATTTAGGATCAAGTTGAACAATTTTCTTTAACGTAGTTTGCTTTTACAATCTAAACCAAGAAAGACTTAGTCTTAGAACCAAGTTTTATATTGCATGTAGTTTAGTTTTATTATTGTTTAGTTTTTATTTCTATGTCCCGATAAAGTCTCTTTACTTTAGAAAGACTTAGTTGACAATTCTTTTACTTGCTTGTAATCACAAATATCAAAACTACAGGATCGACATGAAGTCCCATTGCCTATAGGTTTATAATCAATGTTGGTCAACATACTGCTTATAGCTGTATTGTTGGAATAGCGGTATTAATTACAAGATCAGTTTCAATCATGTCAATCAAGCTTCACGCTTGACCAGATTAATCGCGGCCTACAATTATGTAGGTACTTAGATATGAAAATCCTATGACATATTTTTATTTTTTTAACAAGCAGAAACGTCTGCGAACGATACTATTAAGCTTAGAATAAATTTAAAAGTGGAAAAAAAAAGTGGAGAGCGCTGGAGTATCTATCCAGAGGTCGTTAGTTCAAGTCTCACCCAAGACTGTAATTTTTCCACTTTTAAATTTATCCTATGACATACTCATTGAGTTTTTACGACAAATAATTAAACGGTTGGACATTAACGTAGCCTATTGTCTTGTTGTAGGTACCTACTAAATAACACTAATTTTTCACACGCTCTTGATTTTGAATATTGTGATAGATTACGAGTGTAATGCACAATGTACCTACATACCTACATTAGGGTTAATGTGTAAGTGTTTTGGTCCAGTACTGTAAACTTGCATGTGGCTTAAATAAATGAAATGAAAATGAAAATGAAATGAAATGAACCCGATACGTCTACGCTCGCGAGCAATGAAACGGAATCACTTCACTTTTGTAAAACCTGAAACCAACCTGATGGTCGTATTTGTCTACGTGACAGCGTGATAAAACGGTGTCTGACTCTTTCTATCCCGCAGATAGTAGAAGAGCCGGCCGCAAATTTTCTAACCGACTTGATACCACGATGAAATACACAATGGGAAACCATAAAAGTGATGCTAAGTCCGAATTCGATAGTCTGCCACGGCGGAACTTGCCGAAAGTACGAAAAAGAAGGCCACTTCCGGTGCGAAAAAAGGGGGCTGATTTAACCCATCTGATACCGAAATAATAATTATGGCAGCAGTTGGAAATTTACATGTAGGCACATAAAAGCGAAGTCTGCCAGTATTTTTTTAGCCGGAAGTGCTTGGCAGACGCTCTCAAAGGTGGCCAACGGGACCCCTAATTTAACCCATCTGATACCACCATGAAACCAATTCCAGTCGGTAGGTATGAACCCTCACGTCAGGAATATATAAGTCTGCCAAGGCTTTTCCTGCCGTAACACCATGGCAGACGAGATTATGTAAGCAAGGTCGGCATCGGTTACCCTACACTAACCCATCTGATACCACCATGAAACCAATTCCAGTCAGTAGGTACGAACCCCCATTTTAGGAATATATAAGTCTGCCAAGGTTTTTCCTGCCGAAACACCTTGGCAGACGAGATTATAAGCAAGATGACCATCGGTTACCGTACACTAACCCATCTGATACCGCCATGAAACCAATTCCAGTCGGTAGATATGAACCCTCATTTCAGGAATATATAAGTCTGCCAAGGCTTTTCCTGCCGTAACACCATGGCAGACGAGATTATGTAAGCAAGGTCGGCATCGGTTACCCTACACTAACCCATCTGATACCACCATGAAACCAATTCCAGTCGGTAGGTATGAACCCCCATTTTAGAAATATATAAGTCTGCCAAGGTTTTTCCTGCCGAAACACCTTGGCAGACGAGATTATAAGCAAGATGACCATCGGTTACCGTACACTAACCCATCTGATACCACCATGAAACCAATTCTAGTCGGTAGGTATGAACCCTCATTTCAGGAATTTATAAGTCTGCCAAGGCCTTTCCTGCCGAAACACCTTGACAGACGAGATTATGTAAGCAGCATCCGCATCCGAGGGATCCGTATTTTGGAATTATACAGATTACGGACATTATTAATAGCTGCAGGCTTATTTATTACTTTATGATGATACATATTTGTATATTATTATGTTATTAATAACATATATTTATAATTTATTAAACCTAAACTTAATACATTGGGAATTCATTACCTGCTTACGGCAGTAGTAGGGATTAGTGGGTGAGTTCTGGCTCACTGAGCCAGGCCAACAGTCCCTCCCCCTTTTTTCCCTTGTTGAAGCCCTGCAACCTTGCCTTGAACCCAAACTAATGTCATTGTAGCTCGAATCTAACCTAATCTATTTTTATTGCTTTTAAAATATTTCAATTATCTACTTTTGCAAAGTTAAATGTTGTAATCTCTATTTCGCAAAATATAATTTTAATGTGACTTTAATGTATGTGCAGTTTACTTAGTAATTGGGTTTAAAGATATAAAAACACACATTTTATTTCCTATCCTAAGTATCCTATCCTAAGTTTATTCAAATAATATTCTGAACATATATAGTTATATAGAACATCATTACTTATTCTGTGTACAGTGGAGAAAACGAATGAAATCATGCAATTTGATTTTGCTATTTTTAAATAAAGAGTAACCAAACAGTATTTTCCACAGTTGTTGGTAATGATACCATCTCTTACAATTTCTCTTCATGAACATTTTATGATACCTAACCTTCCAGTTTTCGCCCGAATTAATAAAAAAATTCACCAACACCATTTACACCAACCAAATAGAAAACGGGTCCGTGTCCGAATTCGCGATCTCGAGTCCGGGTCCGCGTCCGGGTCCAGGTTCAGGTAGAAGTCGAATTCAAAATCTTGCTTGTTTTGCCAGTGGGGTAACTTGCTTAACAATCAATTAGAAAAAGACAAGTCGTCGAGAAGTTCCGTTCTGATCACCATCAGCAATACCACTTCTACACCGGTCAAATCTTACAATAAAAAAACAATGCGTGATGTAGTTCTGTATTTTTTGTATATTGTTTATAGTCCTTAGAGGAATGTGAGACTATGTTTTGCAAGCAAAAAAAAGTTGTGCTCTCTGCGTAGTTTGCGAAAAACTGCAAAAATTTCGGACTTTTTTCAGATTTTACAGTTTCATCATAAAACTATGGGTTTTTGGTCAAAACTTGCTATGTAATGTTGAAAGAATATTAAATTTGGAACAATTTAAGTCCATATGGGGGTCCATTATAGTTCTTGAGATATGGGGCTTTAAAAAAAGGGTATTTTTTTCCTTGGAATGAAATTACAAGTTTTTCCTATATTTTAAGACAAATATCGGCACAACCGCTCATGCTATGATATATATGGCAATGAAAGTTATAGCAAATTTAATTACCTTTCATTTAAGTGCTAGAAAAAGTCAGTAAGTCTTACAGTACTGAAGTTATCGTAAAAAAATGAAATTGCTATAATGGGGAAGGCAACTAATGTATTGTTTTAGGCATTATCAAAATCCCTTCAAAAGGCAGTACCATTGTCGAGAACGCAATCTACGATTATCTTTTACCGGTTTTCCCCGATAGCAGTAGAGCGACGTCGGAGATCAACCATTTTTAAAATGCACTCACGCCACTCACCTCTTAAGCACTTCATTCATTCAGTAATGAAATCAAGACACAATCTGTAGTTTGGCTTGTTTCTCGGCTCCATTTTTTGCTTGTAGCCATAGATCCCACGATGCCGATTCCGATTTAACAATTTGTTATGATTTTGAACTTGTTTTCATACGACCGACCTTGACGGTAATAATTATAGTTCACGGCAATTGGCGTGGTGTTGGATAAACACACTGAAAGTCATGTCACTAGTATCTAGCTCGCGCTCGCTTATTGGTGTTCTTGAGTGAACTCTGAGTCGTGGTAATACAAGATCACGATAAAATCCTAAAATTGATACATCAGAATCAGTTACCATTACCCACTCTAGGTATACGTTTGTGTTATAATCCACGGGTCTTAACTGGCAATATCCTGTTGCTACTAGTCTTTACTAGATAGGTGTATAAACTGACAAACCAAATCATTTATAGAAAAAGAACTGAACGAAACACGTAGGAAAGTATAGATAAGTGTGTGTTAACATGATGTGCCAAGCCGGGCGGATCGCATACATTTGTTTCATATCGGTAAGCTTACATACCGGTTTCTTTAGCCCTTGACTCGTATAAGCGATATTAATAATGAACTACAGCATCATGTTGAGTAACTGGCGTGATTGGCGTTGGGCGAGCTTTTATAATTAAAGAGAATATTAATTAAGTTAAGATTAAAAAACCCGTTTTGAACACCCTAAATCCGATAAATTTCCGAATATTTTTAGTTAAATGCCTAATTCTACAATCCGAAAAAAGTTTCACTTGTATCGTGGTTTCATAAAACCACACAATTACTTGTTTTCTATTGATAAATTGACCCATTTACTTTCCAATTATTTTTATTTTTTACTATAAATACATTTATTTTATACAGTAAATACTACTAGTGAAAGAGGTATTGCTAGTTTACAACCCGTGGATTGACAACTCTCTGAGCAGAAGCACCACATTCATTTCAGCCTTAACAACCATTGGAAATGAATTTGTAATTTATTGTGTAAATTCGGTAAACCATTGAAGAAGTTTTGATATACTGGTTACATGACAAGACTGAGTCACATACATGCCCTATAACTAAACGGTTACCTAGAGTGGGTAATGTTAGCTGATTCTGATGAATCATTATGTTACGGTTAGGATATTATCGTGATCTTGTATTACCACGACTCAGAGTTCACTCAAGAACACCAATAAGCGAGCGCGAGCTAGATACTAGTGACATGACTTTCAGTGTGTTTATCCAACACCACGCCAATTGCCGTGAACTATAATTATTACCGTCAAGGTCGGTCGTATGAAAACAAGTTCAAAATCATAACAAATTGTTAAATCGGAATCGGCATCGTGGGATCTATGGCTACAAGCAAAAAATGGAGCCGAGAAACAAGCCAAACTACAGATTGTGTCTTGATTTCATTACTGAATGAATGAAGTGCTTAAGAGGTGAGTGGCGTGAGTGCATTTTAAAAATGGTTGATCTCCGACGTCGCTCTACTGCTATCGGGGAAAACCGGTAAAAGATAATCGTATATTACGTTCTCGACGATGGTACTGCCTTTTGAAGGGATTTTGACAATGCCTTAAACAATACATCAGTTGCCTTCCCCATTATAGCAATTTCATTTTTTTACGATTACTTCAGTACTGTAAGACTTACTGACTTTTTCTAGCACTTACATGAAAGGTAATTAAATTTGCTATAACTTTATTCATTGCAATATATATCATAGCATGAGCGGTTGTGCCGATATTTGTCTTAAAATATAGGAAAAACTTGTAATTTCATTCCAAGGAAAAAAATACCCTTTTTTTAAAGCCCCATATTTCAAGAACTATTTGACATACGGCGCTGTTTATGGGCTTAAATTGTTCCAAATTTAATATACTTTCAACATTACATAGCAAGTTTTGACCAAAAATCCATAGTTTTACAATAAATCTGAAAATTCTGAAAAAAGTCTGAAATTTCTGCAGTTTTTCGCAAATTACACAGAGAGCACAACTTTTTTTTGCTTGCAAAACATAGTCTCACATTCCTCCAAGGACTCCAAACAATATATAAAAAATACAGAACTACATCACGCATTGTTTTTTTAGGAGATTTTTTTGGAAGATTTGACTGGTCTACAATGCCATTCAGACTTGTAGAGTTCCCTCGATTCCTTATGGATCCCATCATTAGAACTTGAGCTTGCCGAAAATGTGACTTAAAAACCTAACGTGCTTAACAAACATAACGAAGAGGACAAATCCCCAAACATGAGCTATGCGTCGTTGAAGAGTTCCATTTTGATCATCATCAGCAGTTTCACTTCATCAAATATCACAATTTTGAATGTAAAAGCTTGGTTTGTTTATAAAAACACCAGTATCACTATATGTTAGGATGGTTCAAAAAACATTTTTTTTCCTAAGGGGCCCTTATTTAGTTTCGTAATTTATCTCAACTACAAGGGGGTGCTTCACCACGTTAAAATTTTGTGTTGTTTGAAACCCAAAAAAATAGAGTATTATTAGAGTATTACTATTATTCAGAATTTTATTTAAATATCTGGTTTCACACTATTTGCACATGTGATGTATAAGTTTTGAAGTAGAAAAACATTTTCTATCAAAATAATATCTTTTAAATCACACTTTCAAATAATGTGAAAACTACTACTTACATAAAAATGTAAAAAATAGTAACTTATTTTTTTTGGATTTCATACAATTTGAAAAATTTCTAAGTGTTTGAGCACCCCCTTGTAGTTAAGATAAGATTACAAACTTGGTGTATTTTGTCAACATAATAAATGTAACAAAATAAGGGGGTGCCGCTTCTTCTAGCTAGAGTTTGAATTTTTCCCATACAAACGTGAACCACCCTACTACTATATGCAGCACAACGTCCGGAGTGGCGCAGGCTGGTGCATGACAAAGTGCGCAATTTCGAGAAGCAACGTAAAGTTGACCTCGACACTAAACGCGATGATCTGAAAGCGCGCCAGCCTGCTTCCATTCACTACCACTATGTGGCTGGTGTTCTCACGTGCCCTCAATGTGCGCGGAGGTTCACCTCCAAGATCGGCTATGTCAGCCATATTCGGGCGCACGAGCGCCGAGCTAACTAGGAGTCGAAGTGGTCGCCATGGTCGAAATCGGCCGGAAGGATCATCATCATCATTTCATTCACCTAGAAGATTTGAAGAGTGCCCTCGATTCCTCATAAATCTCACCATCAGAACTGGGTTTTGACAAAGACGGAACCAATCTGTATGTATATACTTACAAGTTACAACTCAACTATAAAAAGAATTTTCAAAATCGATCCCGAAATGACGGAGATATCAAACATTAAAAAAACCTTAATACCTCCTTTTTAGGGTTCCGTAGCCAAATGGCAAAAAACGGAACTCTTATAGATTCGTCATGTCTGTCTGTGCGTCTGTCCGTCCGTATGTCACAGCCACTTTTTTCCGAAACTATAAGAACTGTTGAAACTTGGTAAGTAGATGTATTCTGTGAAACGCATTAAGATTTTAACACAAAAATAGAAAAAAAAACAATAAATTTTGGGGGTCCCCCATACTTAGAACTGAAACTTAAAATTTCTTTTTCATTAAACCCATACGTGTGGGGTATCTATGGATAGGTCTTCAAAACAAAAATGATATTGAGGTTTGTAATATAATTTTTTTCTACACTGAATAGTTTGCGCGAGAGACACTTCCAAAGTGGTAAATTGTGTGCACTCCCCCCCCCTTCAACTTCTAAAATAAGAGAATGACAAAACTAAAAAATATATATGATGTACATTATCATGCAAACTTCCACCGAAAATTGGTTTGAACGGTAGTTTAGGTAGTTTTTTTTTAATCGTCATAAATCGTAAACCGCAATTTTGTTATGTTACTTGCTGCTACGGAACCCTTCATGGGCGAGTCCGACTCACACTTGGCCGCTTTTTGGGTTTGCTTTATTATTGAAGTGAAAACTTCTTTAGCGGCGCTGAGCACTTTTTAAGGTGGGGAAAAAATGATAAACTTGAGTCGAGACAGCGTAACGCGTAACACGCTGACGTCATGGCTGACGGACAATGTTCATCATCATCATCTCAGCCATAAGACGTCCGCTGCTGAACATAGGCCTCCCCCTTGGACCTCCATTCGTACCGGTTGGAAGCGACCCGCATCCAGCGTCTTCTGGCGGCCTTAACAAGGTCGTCCGTCCATCTTGTGGGTGGACGCCCTACGCTGCGCTTGCTAGTCCGTGGTCTCCACTCGAGCACTTTTCGACCCCATCGGCCATCTTCTCTGCGCGCAATGTGGCCTGCCCATTGCCACTTCAGCTTGCTAATCCGGTGGGCTATGTCGGTAACTTTAGTTCGTCTACGGATCTCCTCATTTCTGATTCGATCACGGAGAGAAACTCCGAGCATAGCCCTCTCCATAGCTCGTTGAGCGACTTTGAATTTTGAGATGAGGCCGATAGTGAAAAACTACGTTTCGGAGCCGTAAGTCATCACTGATAACACACATTGATTAAAGACTTTCGTCTTGAGGCACTGAGGTATGTCGGACAAAAAGACATTACGTAGTTTCCCGAACGCTGCCCTACCGAGTTGGATTCGGCGGTTAACCTCCTTCTCGAAGTTGGACCTACCTAATTGGACTACTTGTCCTAGGTAGATGTACGAGTCAACAACTTCGAGTACCGAGTTCCCAACAGAGACTGGGATGGGCACGACATTGGCATTTGACATAAGTTTCGTCTTGTCCATGTTCATTTTCAAGCCCACCCGTTGTGAAACTCGGTTGAGGTCATCGACCATCATACTGAGTTCCTCCATCGACTTTGCCATGACTACGATATCGTCGGCAAACTAAAGGTGAGTGATGTATTCGCCGTGGATGTTGATGCCAAGTCCTTGCTATTCCAGGTGCTTGAAGGCGTCTTCCATTACGGCAGTATACAGTTTCGGAGAGATAACGTCTCCCTGCCTTACACCTCTTTGCAATAGAATCGCCTTCGCACTCTGCTCCTGACTCGGACCGACATGGTGGCGTAACTATACAAACACTTCAACACTTCGATGTACCGATAGTCAATATTGCATCGCTGAAGAGACTCAAGCAGTTTAGAGGCTAGTTTAGATCTCGTTCAAACCAATTTTCGGTGGAAGTTTGCATGATAATGTACATCATATATATTTTTTAGTTTTGTCATTCTCTTATTTTAGAAATTAAAGGGGGGGGGGGGGTGCACACAATTTACCACTTTGGAAGTGTCTCTCGCGCAAACTATTCAGTTTAGAAAACAATTATATTAGAAACCTCAATATCATTTTTGAAGACCTATCCATAGATACCCCACACGTATGGGTTTCATGAAAAAGAAATTTTAAGTTTCAGTTCTAAGTATGGGGGACCCCCAAAATTTATTGTATTTTTTTCTATTTTTGTGTTAAAATCTTAATGCGGTTCACAGAATACATCTACTTACCAAGTTTAAACAGTTCTTATAGTTTCGGAAAAAAGTGGCTGTGACATACGGACGGACAGACACACAGACAGACAGACAGACATGACGAATCTATAAGAGTTCCGTTTTTTGCCATTTGACTACGAAACCCTAAAAAGGAGGTATTAATTCGGTTTTTTTTTAATGTTTGATATCTCCGTCATTTCGGGATCGATTTTGAAAATTGTTTTTTTAGTTGAGTTGTAACTTGTAAGTATATACATACAGATTGGTTCCGCCTTTGTCAAAACCCAGTTCTGATGGTGAGATTAAGGAGGAATCGAGGGCACTCTTCAAATCTTGTAGGTATACATATAGTAGTAGGGTGGTTCACGTTTGTATGGGAAAAATTCAAACTCTAGCTAGAAGAAGCGGCACCCCCTTATTTTGTTACACTTATTATGTTGACAACCAAGTTTGTAATCTTATATTAACTACAAGGGGGTGCTCAAACACTTAGAAATTTTCAAATTGTATGAAATCCAAAAAAATTAAGTTACTATTTTTTAGATTTTTATGTAAGTAGTAGTTTTCACATTATTTGAAAGTGTGATTTAAAAGATATTATTTTGAAAGAAAATGTTTTTCTACTTAAAAACTTATACATCACATGTGCAAATAGTGTGAAACCAGATATTTAAATAAAATTTTGAATAATATTCTTTTTTTTGGGTTTCAAACAACATACAAAATTTCAACGTGGTGAAGCACCCCCTTGTAGTTGAGATAAATTACGAAACTTGGTGTATTTTATCAACATAATAAGTGTAACTAAATAAGGGGGTGCCCCTTAGGAAAAAAAATGTTTTTTGAACCACCCTAACATATAGTGATACTGGTGTTTTTATAAACAAACCAAGCATTTACATTCAAAATTGTGACATTTGATGTAGTGAAACTGCTGATGATGATCAGAATGGAACTCTTCAACGACGCATAGCTCATGTTTGGGGATTTGTCCTCTTCGTTATGTTTGTTAAGCACGTTAGGTTTTTAAGTCATATTTTCGTCAAGCTCAAGTTCTAATGACGGGATTAGGGCATGCAGTACCGGTCCCGGTACCAAGAATTTCATTTCCCGGTTCTTTGCATGGCCGGAACCGGGATTCCCGGTTCTTCCCGGTTCTCAAGTCATCTTTTGATTACTTTTAAGAAATTGTTTCTCTTAGCGTACAATCTTTATGAATGACTTATTTTCATATAAATGATGCCCAATGGAGCAAAACACGGGGTCACGGTAGATGGGCAGGATATACAGTATGTTGATGAGTACATTTAAGTACTTGGGCCAGATAACCTCCTTTGAAAACAGGCAAACCATAGAGGTCAATAGACGTATTGACAACGCCTGGAAGAGCTCATGACCAGAGTCCATGAAGGCGCTACTGAAGGGTGACCATCCCCTGTGTCTCAAGCGCAAACTCATCGACATGTGTATCCTGCCTATCCTAACCTATGGTGCTCAGACATGGTCATTGACTGAGGCTTTAAAGTCCAAACTCAAGGTTTCCCAACGAGCGATGGAGCGCAGTATACTGGGTGTTCGCAGGACTGATAGAATCAGAAACACGGTTCTGCGCTTCAGAACTCGAGTTTTAGATGTAGGTGTCAAGACCGCTAAGCTTAAGTGGGACTGGGCTGGACATGTCTGCCGCATGCACCCTGAAAGGTGGGCCAAAATGGTTACGGAGTGGGACCCACGGAACACCATAGATGGTGCTGGCCGTAGTGCAGGCAGACCGAAAAGGAGATGGCGGGACGACTTGGACGCATTTTATCCGGATTGGCGGGAAACTACAAAAAACAAGGTCGAGTGGAGGAAACGAGGGGAGGCCTTTGCTTAGCAGTGGGACACTCAACCAGGCTAACAAAAGATACGCGTATACGAAATTAACCGGCACACATTGCCTCCACCTGGGACGAGCCACACGGCCGTAGCGTAGTCGATACAGCACTATATGACGGCACGGCCTGCCTGCACTAATGCCACTAATGCCTACTTTACTGGGTTAGTTTGTCGGTTTATATGGGTCCCCCGTTTCATAGCACCATTATTAAATGTTATATAATGTCCCGAGCTAAAGTACTAAAACATTACTTCTATTGAAATGGGAATAAATACCCTATAATATGATGAGAACCGGGAAGTACCGGTGCCGGGTCTTCAGTACCGGTTCTTTTGACACTATATAATTCCCGGGAATTCCCGGGAATATGAGAACCGGGAATTCCCGGGAGCATGCCCTAGACGGGATACATAAGGAATCGAGGGAACTCTACAAATCTGAATGGCATTGTATAGTGACTCTTGTATTTTCATCAGGCAAACAAGGATTTACATTAAGAACAGTGGCATTTGATGAAGTGGTATTGCTGGTGGTGATCAGAAAGGAACTCCTCGACGACTTGTCTTTTTCTAATTGATTGTTAAGCAAGTTACCCCACTGGCAAAACAAGCAAGATTTTGAATTCGACTTCTACCTGAACCTGGACCCGGACGCGGACCCGGACTCGAGATCGCGAATTCGGGCACGGACCCGTTTTCTATTTGGTTGGTGTAAATGGTGTTGGTGAATTTTTTTATTAATTCGGGCGAAAACTGGAAGGTTAGGTATCATAAAATGTTCATGAAGAGAAATTGTAAGAGATGGTATCATTACCAACAACTGTGGAAAATACTGTTTGGTTACTCTTTATTTAAAAATAGCAAAATCAAATTGCATGATTTCATTCGTTTTCTCCACTGTACATAGAATAAGTAATGATGTTACTATATATGTTCAGAATATTATTTGAATAAACTTAGGATAGGATACTTAGGATAGGAAATAAAATGTGTGTTTTTATATCTTTAAACCCAATTACTAAGTAAACTGCACATACATTAAAGTCAAATTAAAATTCCATTTTGCGAAAAAGAGATTACAACATTTAACTTTGCAAAAGTAGATAATTGAAATATTTTAAAAGCAATAAAAATAGATTAGGTTAGATTCGAGCTACAATGACATTAGTTTGGGTTCAAGGCAAGGTTGCAGGGTCTCAACAAGGGAAAAAAGGGGGAAGGACTGTTGGCCTGGCTCAGTGAGCCAGAACTCACCCACTAATCCCTACTACTGCCGTAAGCAGGTAATGAATTCCCGATGTATTAAGTTTAGGTTTAATAAATTATAAATATATTTTATTAATAACATAATAATATACAAATATGTATCATCATAAAGTAATAAATAAGCCTACAGCTATTAATAATGTCCGTAATCTGTATAATTCCAAAATACGGATCCCTCGGATGCGGATGCTGCTTACATAATCTCGTCTGTCAAGGTGTTTCGGCAGGAAAGGCCTTGGCAGACTTATATATTTCTAAAATGGGGGTTCATACCTACCGACTGGAATTGGTTTCATAGTGGTATCAGATGGGTTAGTGTAGGGTAACCGATGCCGACCTTGCTTACATAATCTCGTCTGCCATGGTGTTACGGCAGGAAAAGCCTTGGCAGACTTATATATTCCTGAAATGAGGGTTCATACCTACCGACTGGAATTGGTTTCATGGCGGTATCAGATGGGTTAGTGTACGGTAACCGATGGTCATCTTGCTTATAATCTCGTCTGCCAAGGTGTTTCGGCAGGAAAAACCTTGGCAGACTTATATATTCCTAAAATGGGGGTTCGTACCTACTGACTGGAATTGGTTTCATGGTGGTATCAGATGGGTTAGTGTAGGGTAACCGATGCCGACCTTGCTTACATAATCTCGTCTGCCAAGGTGTTTCGGCAGGAATAGCCTTGGCAGACTTATATATTCCTGACATGAGGGTTCATACCTACCGACTGGAATTGGTTTCATGGTGGTATCAGATGGGTTAAATTAGGGGTCCCGTTGGCCACCTTTGAGAGCGTCTGCCAAGCACTTCCGGCTAAAAAAATACTGGCAGACTTCGCTTTTATGTGTCTACATGTAAATTTCTAACTGCTGCCATAATTATTATTTCGGTATCAGATGGGTTAAATCAGCCCCCTTTTTTCGCACCGGAAGTGGCCTTCTTTTTCGTACTTTCGGCAAGTTCCGCCGTGGCAGACTATCGAATTCGGACTTAGCATCACTTTTATGGTTTCCCATTGTGTATTTCATCGTGGTATCAAGTCGGTTAGAAAATTTGCGGCCGGCTCTTCTACTAAGAGTTAAAAAGTGACAGTATGTTTTATCACCTGGATAAATGTGGATAAAGCGATCCATAATAGGCTTGCTGGTGTTTTTAATAGGTTTATTTCTCCTAATTTCTTCTGGATATTTTTTGCATGAAAATTAGAAAAGTGACTGAGCGAAGAAACCGAAAATGTGAAATGATTACGTTTCTTGGCTCGCGAGTGTATGTGTGTATGACGTGTAATTACCGGCTAACGCTAATACACTAGGGTACCCCAAAAGTTAAATGTTGCACAGCTAATCAAAATCATGTAACTTCACGTACTTACATAGACAGCGTTTATTACCAGTTTTAACATAATAATACTTTTTGCATTGTATAATGGTGTGCTAGATGAGCATATCCTGGCTAAAATATTAACGGAGAGATTTGCATATGATTTGTATAATTAATCATGTTGCTTCACTGAGACTAATTAGTGTCGACGCAGATCGTTGATCAAAATAACCGTAACCCCAGACACGCCTGTTACTTTCGCATTACATATAATTAGGTAACAGTATTAAAAATAACACATAAATACCAATACCTATATCTTATTTTTTGGTTCACCAAGTAATCGCGACTTTATACACCTTATAAAACAAAGTCCCCCACCGCGTCTGTCTGTGTGTATGTTCGCGATAAACTCGATAACTAGGCACTAAACGGATTTTCAATTTCATGCGGTTTTCTTTATCAATAGAGTGATCTTGAGGAAGGTTTAGGTGTAGGTTGTATAATTTTTTATGGTTTTGTGTAACCTGTGCGCAGCCGGGACGGGTCGCTAATTAAGTCTTAAAGCTAAGCTTAACTCTTAATAATGTTACTGGCCTCTAATTTTTATGACTATTTCATTTTGTCAAATGTTATCGCGACAATACTACAATCAGAGATGTGACTTATTTGAAATACTTGTATTTAAAATGCAAATACAAAATGCAAAATACCTATTTTGTATTTTGTATTTAAATACCTTTTGAAGAAAACTATTTTGTATTTTATTTGAAATAGTTTTTGGGACCTATTTTCTATTTTCAAAATACAAAATACTTTATAGTAGGTAGTAGGTAAGTAGTGTAGGTAGGAGTTACAATCTCTTCTGATGTTACAATCCTGGCAACTCTGTCATTCTTTTAACATGGAACTGTTGAATCTGTTTAGTAACGTCGCACATGACCACAAGCGTAGCGAGTGGTTAAAAAAGTGGAATCTTGAGTGTTGGGAGGGTTTCAAGGCACGAGAGGAGAACAAACTTTTCTGCCCTGGTGAAACACAAACGAGACGTTTTTATCACACTAACGAGAGGCATTATACTAGCTGTGAAACATTACAAATTAATGCTTTAAAAGTTGGCCCATAAAAACCATCATCCATACCTAAATCCTACCGGTTAATATGAGCAAACAACTAGAAATTTACACTTTAGATAGAGGATTGATTTCAAAGAATAAAGAGAGTCTTTTCAACTTGGAAATTCCGAGTAATACTTTTTAATTCAGACTAGGTATTCACTACTCAGAGTACCTTATATCGAAAAGTATTTGTATTTTAAAAAAGTATTTTGAAAATACCTATTTCGTATTTTGTATTTAAATACAAATTCAAAAAATATTTTGTATTTTGCATTTGAAATAGTATTATCAAGGAAGTATTTGTATTTTGTATTTAAATACTTTTCATAAAGTATTTTTCGCATCTCTGACTACAATACTATGTTACAATATGGTTACAATACACTACAATGTCATTTTATTACTCGTGAGACATATGTTATCTTTATGATTTGTACCTAATTATTTTATTTCTATTCTTAATAACCTACTGCTTGCTGTCTCACTAATAAGTAATGTTTGACATCATTATTAATCATAACTTATTTACTTATAGGCTATTTATATTGAGCTAGGTATCTTAGGTTAAACGAAATAGTTCTTCAAAAGTTATTTTTTAAGCCACAACCCACACCCTTACAAGCGGGGTAAATTTTTTCAGTACTTGAGACTCAAACAAGAAAAAATGATATATGTCTGTAGGTACCCGGGTCATTATCTTTTATTGTATTGTCTACAGAACTGACCTTCTTCTGAAATGTGTCAAATGGGTCAACTATTTGCTTTATCTTTTCGGTGTTCAAGTAAATTTTAAAGAGAAAAGTAAACAAAATGAATTGATTTCCTTATGGTCGGAACATGCGAGGACGGGAAAGCAATATCAATTATGTGAGCACACGAATCATGTCAATAATCTTGTCAATATTACCCTTAATGACAGGGTCAAAGAGCGACCACACAGTAACTTACGCATGACACGTGACTGTTGCATTCTCCGAATTGAATGAATTTTCATTTAAAGTTTTTTTTCATAAAATTATGTACACTGATTTAGATTAAGAGGAAAGGGGATGACGTCACGTGACCGCTTCTGTATACAAACGTAGTCTCCATTTTACACTCTAGATATTAACAATATACAAATATTTTTACGCATTTTGATGTTTAATTAAAACTTGATATGGAATTTGTGTTTCGCTCCTAACTTTTGAGGGAAATTGGAACTTCATTTGTGCGGTGAAGCGGTCCACTATCATCTTAATAAAGCTCAGTATTACTTATTCTGGCTCAGTGTAAGAGGTCTTCAGTACCTTGTGTTACAAGTTACATAAAAAAATCGTTCTAAGCAACAACATTAGATTGACGTATAATCCCGTCCGAATGAAATAATTTGGCAGTTTAATGCCGTGGGTGTTTGCATTCTCAGAACTGTCGCTTTCTCAAACCAATTATGAGACACGTCGGTAAAGTGCTAAGCAATACTTTTTAATTAAATGTATTTTTTTGTTAGAAAACCATTTGCTGGGACGATTAAATTTGTCTTGATTACAATGCTAAGATTGTACGCGTAATTTGATTCATTATTATTGGAGATAAAAATTATGGAGTGAGACAAGATCTAGGGCCAACACTGTACCTATACCTATTAACGTAGATATTATAGTTTGACCTATAATTAATACCGCTCAGTACAAGGCCCCTACGCTTTCTGTTATCTTTGACGGCGCAGCAACTAGTATAATTTCTCTCTCCTTGCTATTTTAAAAATGCCATGTGTCAAAAAAGGACAACCATACTGTTGACAAGGTGAACTTCAAATCAAGTGTTGCCTTTTTTGATGCATCCAGGCTGTGTATGTGTGCGTAAAAACATGTATGTGTGCTCTTTTAGGGATGATAGATAGATAGATAGATGCTAATGAATAACAAATATATTAGAATATAATAAAATATTTCAATTATTGCGGAACACATATCTTAGTAGGTATTTATGTATTTTAATTAAATATCTGAACTTTCCCTTTGTTCCCTGCTGGGGCGTGACGATAAAATTGTGATCTGATAACCACAATAAAGAATAAAAGCGTTATTGTTCATTTTAGATATCGGCAAACCTTTGAAGTAAAATTAAAATTGTAAGAAATGTCGATAGTTTATCGATATGACTTTATCGACATGGCTACAGCAAGGTGGTGTTAAATTGTTAATCGTAACACTAAACAAAAGTGGCAACAGTGACAGCTTGCTTTGACACCGTCTCTATTATATTATAAAGTCTATGGCTCATTAATACAGTATAACCCATGCAAGCGTGCAAATGCGGTTTTGTTGTAAATAAGTCCTTGAGCTTTTATGTTACAGTAGAATAATAGATTGAAGTTAAACTTGCAATACAGCGGGAAGCGTGATAAATAAATAATATAAATAAACATTCTTTGTTTCTTATAATTTTGGCTTAGGCAAAGTTGTACTGTAATTTATTTCACGAAATAAATAATCTAATCTAATCTAATCATTGTGTTTCGAACATATTTTGCAGGGAAGTTAAATTAATTCGTAGACGTAATCAATATTTTCTTCAGCACGTAGGGTGTTGGTACTATACCTTCCATGCGGTTTGACAAAAGGCCACTGCTGGCTCTCTTATAAAAGTCAGCCAGCTAAAATACAGGTTCTATCTAGGATTATGTTCAGGGTGGGTACATAAATATGTATAAGCAGCAGTTTTATATTAGTATTACACATCTTGGCTACCGTATGGAATCTGGCCTACAGCCTGCGGGCCACACATCACCCACCGTTACGATTACCAACACTCCTGCATCTCGCAATGCCGCCGCGCCGCCTAAACACAAAAAGGCTTATATTAATAGAAGACGTGTACTAACAAAAACATTCTTATTTGACAATTTGTAGATCTTATTTAGGTAATCACGACTTGTTCACGCATAGTTAGTTTACTGCATTGAACGGTGGTATGGAAAAAACCGGGCAAGTGCGAGTCGGACTCGCGCACGAAGGGTTCCGTACCATAATGCAAAAAAAAAACAAAAAAAAGCAAAAAAATAAAACGGTCAACCATCCAAGTACTGACCATTCCCGACGTTGCTTAACTTTGGTCAAAAATCACGTTTGTTGTATGGGAGCCCCATTTAAATCTTTATTTTATTCTGTTTTTAGTATTTGTTGTTATAGCGGCAACAGAAATACATAATCTGTGAAAATTTCAACTGTCTAGCTATCACGGATCGTGAGATACAGCCTGGTGACAGACGGACGGGCGGACGGACGGACGGACGGACAGCGAAGTCTTAGTAATAGGGTCCCGTTTTACCCTTTGGGTACGGAACCCTAAAAAGACTGTAAAGTTCGTAGAGTGAGAAATGCACCGAGTTTGATTCAACTTTACTATAAATGCATTATTTCCTTGAGACGCCATGTATGATCCATGCTTAGTAACCCTACCCATAAAATCAGACCAAATATAAATATAAATCATTGAACTAGTAATAGGTAAATCGGTACTGTAAGAAAAGAAAAATATTTCTATGCACTTTAGAATACAATGCTAAGCATTATCTTAAATCTTTAAATGCTTGGTAGAAGTTTAAAGCAAATAAGTAGGTATATCTTCATATAATCAACGGCTCATTGCTTCGACAATGATGCATTTTAGGTTAAGTATTAGTACTAGAAGATTACGGTATTAGAATTATGTGCTTAAAGCCGGTTGCACCGTATGTAATAAAGAAAAACGTGCATAGTTAGTATAAGTATATCGCAAAATTATTATACATAATATAATTACACCATTAATGTGTGATGTATTAACTTTAACTACATTGGGAAAAAATACTGCACCTAAAAACAATTGTTTGACTAGAGCTGAACAATGCATGCGTGTAATTTATCTTATCTTATTAGGTATCGTTTTAATGTTCTATTGAAGATAAGTTCTATGTTTAATAGATTTGACTTACTCCCATAATAAATAAATCTAGTCTAAAATAGCTGGAGAGTTTTTCTCATATATGTATTAAGTATGTACCTACCCTTTATTTACCTGCCGCTATTCGATTTAGGTAGGTATTAGGTAGTAGTTTTTCGGTAACCCAATATGAAGTCGAGATCCACTTACTAGGTGTATTATACTTATAATGGAAGATCACACTCATACTAGTTTTCCTGAGCCTTCTCCGCAAGATGGGAATTATAGGCAAGAAACGCTACGTCAATATTATTAACCCGTAGTGCAACGGTTGCGACCGCGGCGTCTCATTGCTGATTATATACGAGCGCCGTGCGATGGGCAATCCGAAACTGATTAATGAATATAGTTTTGCGACCTCAATAACCAACGATAAGTATCTGGTAAGCGTGCAACTCATCTTGGGAACGCTGCCTGAAAAGTACGAAAGATGTATGATTTCTGAGAAATGTATTTTTACTGAAAGAGAGAAATGTTGAATTAAATCAGTCCTTCTGAATATCTAGTAATTTATCAAACAGAAAATAAAGAAACTTCAAATAAAAACATACAAGGTATACCTAATCAATAAATGAAGTAGGTCAGGCTCAAACCTCCATTATCCTCAGTCATCAGAAATTTGCTATTGAGAATAAAATCGATTTTAAATGAGAGTTTATATTGTCAAGCCATATTTACGGAGCCATTTGAAATGCTTTTTTTCTGCTAAAAACAATGATTTACAAACACCTAAGACTTTTCCTTCTGATTGATGATATATTTTCTCTAAAGGAATCTAATCAGTGGGTGATGTATAGTATAATTTAACCCGGTGACTTCGGTTACATGGGTGTCGCATGGCATAGTTTCCATAAAGATTCCGACATCCAAAGTTTTCCACATTATCTGTCGTAGATTAATTGAAATCCATATACATAGGTTTACGGAAGAGCATAAATTATATGACCTATGTGTATGTGTAACTTTTGGTTCATATAACTACCTTTCTATTATATATCTTATTTAAGCAGACAGCTCTAAAGTGTGATAAGGCCTGATTCGAAACAAATTTGACAAATTCAGAGTGATTTTTCTTGGATATTTTCTAGCTTACTTTATATATACACTACGACATTATAATTATCAGAATCACAAAATTATTATACCAAAAAAATTTTTTTTTATCAATTCTAAGATGATCAAAAAAATCAAATAAACGCCGCCGTCTTTTTAATTAGGCGCCAAATTGCTGTCAAAAACTTGATAAGTATGGAAGAAACTTGCACATAACTAATTTCCAACATAACCTGTTACCTAATATTATACCAATACTGAAAGGTAATTTCATTGCAATATCCATGAAACAATGAGGATCTAGACATATCTTCAAATATCTGGCGTATCAGGAATTTCGTCGATGTGGTGTCAGTTACCGGGCATTGGTTACTTTTCGACAGAGAAATCGACACCAACATCACTAAAAGAAACGGTTCGCAGCTTTAGTTTAATAATGCGGATTTCCAATATTACTTTGATAATATTTGGAGATGATCCACGATGTTTATGAGGCAATCAGCATGCTTAAGCCAGTACCCTCGAAATCGGACCAAAAAACTTGATTCAACAAAGTCCCACAGTATTGACCTATTGAACGGTATGGAGTGGAGTGTCCAAGGAATTAGTTCGTTAAAACAACAAAAACTACAGGGCGTCCCACGGCGATGCCACATGGAGGGAAAGTACCTTAAATATCATAGATAGCATATTTTGCTGAAAGAAGACTTCATTTTATTTTTAAAACTTAGTAAAGTTGCATTCATACTTTTTTAATTTATTTTGAAAAAAAATGTATGGAAAAAAATTTTCGCGTCATTGGAGGAAAAGTACCTTAATTATTGTAAATGAACATCTTACTGAAAGAAGACATTATTTCGTTTTAAAAAAACAAGTTGAATTGCATTTTAAATAATTTCATGGTTAAACCGGGAATCGAACCCGCTACACGAGAAAAAAAAAATACCTTGTACCAAAAAAATAATTCTCACATTGAAGCCTTTCGATCGGTATGACAAAGCTAACTACAAGGTATTTTTTTTCTCGTGTAGCGGGTTCGATTCCCGGTTTAACCATGAAATTATTTAAAATGCAATTCAACTTGCTTTTTTAAATCGAAATAATGTCTTCTTTCAGTAAGATGTTCATTTACAATTATTGAGGTACTTTTCCTCCAATGACGCGATAATTTTTTTCCATACATATTTTTTCAAAAAAAATTAAAAAAGTATGAATGCAATTTAACTAAGTTTTAAAAATAAAATGAAGTCTTCTTTCAGCAAAATATGCTATCTATGATATTTAAGGTACTTTCCCTCCATGTGGCATCGCCGTGGGACGCCCTGTATATGCAATATAATATTTCAAAATAAACATTGTTCTTGATAGGACTCAAACTAAGAAACTGTCAAAAAACACTGTCGGATGTATGATGGAGGGCATACAACAAAACTAACGACAGGAGCGGGAAGAAATGGAAAATGATGAATTTACTTATAAATAACAATTTTTAAACAAATTTTCAATAAATTATGGAAAAACAAATCTTGATTCAGCTAGCTTCAGTACCATTAATAGGGTTTTCAATTTGGCAGATTGAATTCGAATCAGGCCTTAGTTATGTAAGCAAATTAAAATTAGAATTTATTTGGCAATCTTACGTGCAAAATACTGCACGTAAGGTACCTGTACCAAAAAAGGCCCGGTTCTTAAGCTTGCCTATTTTTAAAAACTTCATACTTTTAATATAAGTGGTAATGGGTTCAAATTTGGCCTCCATGTTCGCTATTACTATAGACAATACTGCAAATGCAATAGGTACCCTCTGTAGTGCAAGTACCTTTGATTTAGTTATAGGTAAATTATACTATTACAAGGTATCTTTGGGTTTCAAGTTTCCAACTTTTAACAAAAGGTAGGTACGATACGACAGTTATCTCAAAATGTCAGAACAGTCCCAATAATTCGTTTTCACTTGATTGTTTTAAAGGTCACCGTACAATGTCCAGTTAGTCATTAGGACCAATTTGGAGTTTAGGAACGAATACAACATTAAGAATACATTTAGACTTTTGGATCGTGAATCGATTATTATCAGCGATGGGAAATAGGTACTTCTGTAGAGACCGTAGATCTTTATACTTACTTACTTACTGCTGTGGCGCAACGATCCGAAGTGGATCTTGGCCTCCGACACCAAAGACCACTAAACTAACTAACTTTTTTATAACTAAAATTATATTATCCTTGTAATCAGGCACAAAACTACGTTATGCTAAAGTAAATTATTCTTTAACAATAAAGAGGTTGTGTAGAATTGTACAATACTCTAATAATTGGTAAAGGAAGTAAGCCCTTCATTAAAATTAGCAACGCCTTATTATAAAATCATATTCACAGATAATGTCGGGATATTATTCTTTAAAATAATGAAACATCATTTCCGTCATTGTAACCTTCAGAGTTCAGAGACATAGTCTCAGACAGACATCCGAGTGCTTGCTATCCCAGTCTTATATGTCGAGTCTTATATCCCAGTCTTATGTATGTGTTATATGTCGTATTTAAACTTAGTCTTTGTCACGGTGTTGTCAATAGAAGTGTCATCTATTGGGCAATTTGGGCATTAGCATGTCGAGCACTAGGTTTACCTTACCTGAACCTGTTGTCACTACACCTTATAAAAAATACTTAAAGTAAGGTAGATGTACCAGTGCTCGACGCTGCACTAGTATTCGACATGGGCACTTTATGTCAAAGTGACAAGGATTAAATTTGAACGGCGCAGATTTTTCTGTATTCAAATCTAATCCTTGTCACTTTGACATAAAGTGCCCATGTCGAATACTAGTGCAGCGTCGAGCACTAGTACTTCTACCTTACCTTTATTTAGAGGAATGAATAGTATTCGAAGCTTACTTTGCTTACGAGTTTTTAGGACCTAAGTATCTAAGGTGGTATCCAGTACATGTCAATTGTCAATAGAGGAGACAGGAGGGTGTCATCTATTGGGCATTAGCATGTCGAACACTAGTACCACCAAATTATCTGCTAGATTATTCCGTGTGTATGGGTTCCTTTAGCCATATTCCCTAATAATGTTTGTTGTTATTCTACTAAATCATAAAGCTAAACATTTAATCACCCAATTATGTACAATTCCGCACAATTTACAAGCAGGCTTCATCCTCGTGACCAATTGAGCAGCAGCAAATAACATGACGCTCAGCACTTCTGCATTGCCAAGTTTCATAATAATTTGTACTGCACATGATCAGTCCCTATACATACAGTACCTAAACTTGATGTTTGGACGTTGTCTTGGGTTTGGACCTTGGGTTCCTAATTTTAATGAAATTGGAACGTAATATGCAAACGACTTAATCCAATTAAAAGAAAAACATGCGGTTTTGAATAGCCATGTCGCAATTTTATGTAGATAGGAGTCAAAGTTACGGTTTTGTACCTACTTTTTTATTTGAAATTCCCTCTTTATTTATGTTGTGTATCCTAAGAACACTGTACGCACTGTGTAGGTAGTAGGTATTACCTATTGGTTGAAAGAAAATCTTACATCTCTGATATAGTATACAGATAATCATTGAGATAGAGGCATGTGATGCCTAATTAAAACGCATATATTACGTGAATCTCATCAGACTATTATTCCCAGTCCTATCGCATTTCCCATTGCACACCATTTACAAAATCTAACTTACACAACAATGACATAAAGTGTAGCGGCAGAACGTCTTCGCACGTTATCAAGGTATGTCTTCAAACCAAACCCCTGCCGCTCCCAACCGCAGCTACCAATTAAAACTGCTCTTTATATCCTGATGAATAAAGATGTAGGAAATCAGGTCTGGTTAGGTGCCAACTGCACATTTAAGCTTGCGGTGTTTGAAGTCTGGCTTCCTAGTTTCGTTGTACTATTTCGTGACGATTCAGCACGAGACGCCTTCAGCGTAATAAATTAAAATGGTGTATGTTTATTTAATTCGAAATATACTTAAGCCTTTTATTATATACGCGGTTTTGGCGTGGCGGCGGTTTGGTTTGTTTCTAACGTGGAACGTTTCCCCATACTATCTGAAATAGATAAACTGAGTTTTTCCTTAACATCTGGTCTTTCAAAAATATGCACCATTCTCGATCATTTCAGGAAAGTAAATTAAGTAAAGTCAATAAAGCAAACTCCACAAATCTTGAAATCTTGCAAAATCCTCTTAGAACCTAATGAATAGTTAGGTCATACTCGTACAGTCCTACTATTACAAGTATCATCTTTCAAAGATCTACTCCAATGATTCAAGTCACTTTATTAATTTTAATGATTTTACAAACCGGCATTCTAGGCGTTAAGAAACTAAATAACATATCTCCTGTGCCCTGAGCTAGAATCATTACAGTTTGCCGAACCAAAACCACCTTTAGATCTTCCAGATAGAAATCATAAAAGTTGTTAAAGATTCACACTTAAGTTATATTTCGTCACCGGCAAGATTGTAAGAAATCGGTGAAAATGACTACCTTTGCACGTTCGTCGAACGATCTTAATATTGCATTGGAACTTTTAGATAATTGACTATCTCGATATCGATCATTATATTTCTCAACTCGTCCCCGTGTTGTATGGGTGTTAATGTAAAAGAACATTTAAAATATGGTGTTAGTATTCTGGCTTTGACCTCGACCCAATGTGCGAACTATGTTGACTGTAACCACCTATAACAGTGAAAAAACAATGCAAAACGACCAACGATGACCCTTTCACAATGGTGAGATAGTAAAACAATTAATGACGCTTACGTAAAATTTAATATACGTATAGGCGGTTTAATTGTTCAAAATGATATAAACAATGGAGCCGTGAAGTGTAAACAATACTTGAACAACATTTTTATAGCGTATTGAATATTGAAGAATATATTTAATCGCCCCTTGATATGATGTCTTCTGATTTTATGAAGGATTCAGACATTCTAAGTTGTCGTTTCCATAACACTTAAGTAAGTTCTAATGAACTCTAAAGTCCAAAATGGTTTTAAGTGCCAAAAGGATACCATATCACCGCATTGCTCCAAAATACTCTAAACCAAAAATTGGCTTCATAAGTGTCCTTTGTTTTCACTCGTGTCAATTTTACCTGCGGCTGCTATTCAAAATGTTTTAATGTTAATTTAGTGATAACTTACCTATATATACATCGTAATATCATGTAGGTACGGATTATTATATACAGGGTGAGTCGTCGTACTAAATGTATGGGAGGGTTTGAAGTTAATGTTTGGGAGATTTCTGCTTTTATTTAAAAAAAGTTATTCATGTAATTTTACTCATTGGGTAACGCACTTTCGACACCAATTTGAAGTTTTCTGATATCTGTTATATTTACGGAATTATAGCCTGGCTACACTTAACGATTACACCCTGTAGGTACCTGCAATGAAGGAAGAGACCCTTAGATAATTATTGTAATAACGCACTTAGTGGCTTGCGGTAATGAAGATCTGTGTAAGACACGCGAGGAGGTCAATTTGACAAATTGTTCCTCGCCAAGGGCATGTCAAAACCGTTCAGACTCATTCCTCTTAAATATTATAATAATTACGGCATGAATGTGCTGCGAGTGTATGATCAATTGATCCAAGTTATTATAAAATAAAAATTACAAAAAACATCATAAGATAACGATGTCATATTTCAATAGAAATGTGAGGTTGCCAAATTGTGTCAATTCATTCATGGACAGATTTTAGTTGGCTTCAGCGGTTTTGAATGGATTTGCGTAGTGATTTGTCATTATCGTAATATTGCACAACTGCCAATGTTAAGAAAACGCAGTCATTTAGTTTAGCACATCGCTCCCAGCTTCGCATAAACGCATTATTGCCAAAATGCCATCTAACCGCACTCAGCACGGACTCTAGTTTAATTTTCTTCTATTTTGAATAAACCGTCATTAGTAATTTATCATTATCACGACATTGCACAACCGCCAATGTCAAGTTTCCCAAGCTGCAGGGAACGAGGCAATCAACGATCGCTCCCAGCTTCGCACTAAATTGCTGTCACGTGAGGCCGATCCGAATTGCAAACTAAACACCGTTTATCTGGCTGCATCTATATTGCACTACAATAAACTTAAAATTGGTTAGTGACCCTAATTGCAAAGCTTACTGAATTCGAGTTTTGGTACGCGTATACCTAAGTATGTAAGTGTAACTTCAATGTCTTCACCTAGTTCCCATAGTAAGTAGGTACCTACAAGACAAGTTTTGGTTAGTTTGTTGGGATGGCAGAGGTATGGGATAGTTTGGGTCGATGTATGTTGATTGTCCCAAAATATTTTTCTCCTATTTAAAAATTAACAACAATAAAGATTCTAGAAGCTAGTTTTTCTGAAAGGCACCTATTTTATTTCGCGATATTTAATGTACATAAGTATAATAAATCATTTATTTACATATATAGTAGTGGACCCTATAATGGACGTGGAACCAGTAATGGGACAAAAAACTACAATTTCTCTAAAATAAGTATCTAAAAGTAGTTTATAAACACTAGATATATTTTTATCATAAATAAGAGTCCTAGAGCTGTTTATGTTTAAATTTTTATTAAATTCGGTTATCTTTTAAGAAATTGGCGTCAACCCAAAAGTTGTCGTGTCACTGAAAAAAAATACCACTACGAATTCTTAACAACTTAGCTAAGAGAGGTGAGTTAATTTATCAAATTTTAATTAATTAATACTTGATGAAAACTAGAATGTGCTTTTTTAATTGCATTTATCATGAGATAAGGTATACAACACACTATGTTGTGACTCCACAGATGTAAAAAAATAGTGGTATTTGGCCCAATCCCATTATAGGAGCTGTAAAACTGCATACCTCCTATGATGGGACAATTGACATAATGATGCTTGCCATGCCATAATATCATGTTTTTAAACAATACAGAAGTAAAATGTAGTTACGAAATATGTCAACCAGGAGGTATTCTCGGACTTCGGATAAATTAATATCGTTTTTCCAAACTTTTATTTAACTTGCCCTTTTAGTTAGTGTAGGTCAAATCTTGGTAGCTGAATTTGATCCACTTTTCGATTTCCGATTCAGTTGAAATTTTGTGTAAGTACGTAATTAAGTATGCAAATCGGATGATAATGCAATATTATGATAACATGGACCTGATCTGATGATGGAGACAGAAGGTGGCCATGGGAACTTTATCGCAATAAACCCTAACTAATTTTGTTTGGGTCCATTAGAATTGTCTCGATGGATCTAATACAATAATAATTGGCTGTGGAAGAGAAAAATACATTCAGCAATAAAAGCTTATACCAAAAAATGATTTTTTTGCCATAACTTATTCCCCATTTCAATATTTTATACTGATAGAGCAATGTCCATTATAGGGGGCCCATTACTGGATCCACGTCCATTACCAGGGGCCCATTACTGGAGCTTTGGTGTCCATGACTGGAGAAAAAAAGCATAGTTTTAATTTGTTAAGTATGTGGAAACTCCTTGCAGTATCTTTGATACAACACCCCTAAAACATGAAAGACGGATAGGACTTTCATCTTTTAACACGCTAAGCGGTAGACCATTTATATTTATAAGGGAAATATCATAAATACTCCAAATTTCCTCTTAAATGTCCCATGACTGGCGCTGTTACTATATACAGTGGTACAACTAAACTCAAATTAATAACTAGCTTAAATCTAAAATAGGCCCATGAGGCATTGTACCAAGGATGCTGGCGGCATTTCCCCGCTGTATAAGTATAATAAATACAGGTAAAGTGAAAATAGGGTGACAAAAGCGAGCGCCATAATTAATACGATTTTGCGTGCACCTCAAACAGAGGCCAGGCGTATCGCAAGAGAGCTATGCAAACCCACTGAATAAAATTCATTACAAGCGCCATAAGGAGAGTTGCTTCACTGAAAACTGTTTCATCTGCGCACACGAAACTACCATCGCCTGATCCTATCAGTTAATAGAATCATTTGCTAGATAAAGAACTTACCCAATTTTGTTTTGGCCAAATTAGGCTGTGTACGAAGACGTGTAAATTAGCTAGTTACCTACTTACAATAAAGAATGAACCTAAATATATCTACTTAGATCTAGATCTAATTTTAGATACAAAGGGGCATCACAATAAACAATACGTATATATACTTATTTGGTAATGTAGGTAAATGCCCGAATACCGCCATCGGCATTTCTTAATTTGGACAGCTCCAACTAGGTAAATGTAAATTTTCATAAACGCCTCTTTACGAAATCTAGGTCAGAGGATTGGTGGGAATCAAAACTATAGCGCCTTTTATTTTTCGTGTATAAAGTTATTGTTACTTTTTGATTAGCATAACATAGTATTCAAGGACAAAAACATAATTTGACAAAATTCACACACTAGCAGTGTTTTAATTATTGACAATTAGGATTCATAAATGAGTGCATCAATTCACATTTGGTACCGATTCACAATCAAACGGCAAATATCCTCAAAAATTATTTTTCGACAAAAGTCCTTAAGCAATACTGACTGACTGACTTTGACTTTTTGGACTGATAATTGAATGCGGCAAATTGGGGCTTATCAGGCTGTATCGTTAGTACAATTAATGATGAGCTGGTTCCCCGCAGCTTCGCCAATTTCCCGACATTTGCGAAACACTCTCACGCGATGCCATCTCCTTCATTCTATTGTCCAGAGAACACTTAGGAACAAAGCGATATTCAACTCTATGTTTATTACTTTATGGTTGATTATCATAAAATCTCTATATTCAGATACACTACGGTGTTATTTGCCAAGAGGTGGCAAAGGAATTTGAATTTTATATTTAGGCGGTTTTGATTGAATATTGTTTGTCTGCTGGTGCAGTACACGTGCTTGTCGAGGTCGGCGGTGTAAAAATCATGCGTCTGAGAATTTTGCTTGAATTATACACGGGGTACGGAGACTTATTTGTATTTACCTATATTCCTAAAATAAATACATTTTCTAAGATTATTTTACGAAAAGTACCTGCCATTAACTAGTATGACATGCATCAAGTTATAATTCAACCTATCCGTGCAGGATCACAAAAAAAACCTACCAACATACATATATAATACGAAGAGCTTATAATATAAAGAACAGGTGTACCCATCGTTGATCGTGAAAAGTCACTAAATACACATAGCTCGATTCGGAAAATGAATTAGAGATTCACTATAGTCCGTTTTTTTTAGCTTTAGAAAGAACTTCGCAGAAGTAAGCGTGTGGTTCCAAAACCAGCACTTTTAGCGGTAATAATTTGAAGTAAATTATATATTAATTCATTAGATAATTATATTGCATATGTTAATAATTATTGAATTATCTAATGACGAATATTAGTCATTAGATAATTCAATAATTATTAACAATTAAAGAGCCTGATAAAAACTGCACGCTTGCTTCTGTGGAGTTCTTTCTAATGCTAAAAAGAACGAACTGTAGATATGAAATAGTAAAAATATGTGACGTTCCACGGCAAAAGGTTTTATTTTATTTATTTATTTATTTACCTTTTGTCGTGGGACGTCACATATCTTAACTATTTCATATCTAGTGAATCTCTAATTCATTTCCCAATATTTTGAGTATATTCAAGGCTGATCTTCATATAAGTATTAGGTACGATTACAAAGTAAAACAATAGTAACATTAGTAACTGAAGACTCGGAATAAAACAGTGAGTTCAGATAATAAGCCTAATCTGCCCAATCGCCAGCTTTTTAATATTTATTTTGTACTTTATAATACAGTTTGATGATACTTGATAATATTTTTATTTTAATGTAATTATATTAATATTTTTACAGTAGCTTATTAATGTTGGTCAGATTAAAATACGGAAGTGAGTGATTATGATTTTAATGATATCCAAAGAGATGAGTGAAAATCTTACTTACCTACCTATCATGTCATTTTAAGTAACTCGTGCTTTAATGGCAATAGATACGGGCCATTTAAATATTAAACCTCGGAAATTACGTACAATATACGAGCGGAAGCAATTAAACAACTATATTAGACAAATATGCAGACGATCTTATTGTTACATTAAGCACAATGGCCATATTAAAGTTAAGGTATTGGCAAAAACGTGCGATCCCGAAATGCATTGTAAGGCGACTAATTCGTGGGAGATTAGGACAATAGTTTAGTTTTAATTGTGCGGGTACTGGGTACCAAACCGTTTAACTTTAATATTTTTAGATCAAGGCTTTGCTTAAAAATGTTAATGAGCAACATGTTGAGATAATAATGCAGCGTACATAATGTTTTACGCGCTCAAGGGCTTTATCAAAGCGTAACGATTTTTAGCAATGTTATGTTCGCACGAACCCATTGCTGTGTGCACTAAATTTAATGAATACGACATAGATATTTGGTAAATAATTAATAAGTATACAAGCCATTTAAGTTAATTGCAAATACAATGAAGTAGGTATAAAAAAAAATGTATAAGTGCAATGAAGGTTTTATACCTAGAATATTTCGACCTAATATGTCGTAATTAAATGCAAAACATCCAGCGTTAATTAATTATTCATCATTTCATCAAGTGTCGACAATCTCAACAATCATACAATGTAAATATAGTTATGTCCACAGTATATAATACCCAATTCAGTCTTTCAAAATGTCTAACGCGTATAATTTTGTAAGATTACCATCTCGTGACTTTGCACATGACCCCATACATTCTTAAATAACATTATGTATTACATTGTCTCCTGCTAGATGAAGAGATTTGCTTTATCTCCCGACAAAACGTGTCTTTTTACCGGCCCATTGAACCTAGACTGAATTGAATGAACCTATTGTGCTTAAATCTATTTTTTCTTGTTCCAGCGTTACTGGCAGTTACATTGGCCCAGAGCGGCTACGAATACAACAAACCGAACCAACCGTTTGGATCGGGCACTACGCCGAATCGACCCGGCTTCCCTGGAACCGGTGGAAGCTCTGGCGGCTACCCCAGCTCTCCGACTGCACCATCTTCCCCCAATGGACCTCAGCGTGACGAGTACCCCAGCACTGCAGGCGGTTCTACCCCGGGCTTCCCTTCTGGATCTCCTAGCTACCCTACTGGCCCTAGTCAAGGCTTTCCAGGGTCTAGCCAACGACCAGGACAACCTGGGCAGTCCAGACCGCAAGGTGGTGCCGGATTTCAGCCCACTTTCCCATCTGGGCCACAGAACGTTCCGGGACAGCCCGGCGCGGGACCCTCTGGGACCGGTTTCGGCTCTGACACTGGCGCCTACGAGGGTGGAGACTACTCTGCTATCCCCGGTGAACCGGACAGGGACTACCCCATCCTTACCGAGATCCCTCAGACGTCCTTCAGATGCGATGCTCAGGCTTATCCGGGGTACTACGCCGATGTCGAGGCCCGCTGCCAAGTCTTCCACGTGTGCGCCAACAACAGAACCTATGATTTCCTCTGCCCCAACGGAACCATCTTCTCCCAGCAAGTCTTCGTCTGCGTTTGGTGGAATCAGTTCGACTGCAACTCTGCCCCTGGTCTATACGAGTTGAACGCAAATCTCTACCAAGAATCCCCAAGACCCGGTTCTGCTCAACAAGACTACGCTCCGCAAGGTCCCTCAGCTTCGTACCCTGGTAGCATTGGTCCTCAAGGTCCTTCCTCACCTTACCCTGGCGGCAACACCCCTCAAGGTCCTTCGTCATCGTATCCGGGTAGCAATGCCCCTCAAGGTCCTTCATCTTCTTACCCGGGCGGCAACGGTCCGCAAGGCACACCATCCTACCCTGGCAGCACTCCTCAAAGGCCTTCCTCGTCCTTTCCCGGTACCCCGCAAGGGTCTTCGCCGACATACCCTGGTAGTTCTGGACCACAAGGCCCTTCGTCCTCTTATCCCGGGAGCACGGGTCCATCTTCTGGTTTCCCAGGCTCTAGCAGTCCGCAGGGACCCACGTCATCCTACCCAGGATCGCAAACTCCGTCGGGTTACCCTGGCTCTTCTACTGGAAACTTCCAAGGGTATCCCTCGGGGGCACCTACTGGTCCGAGCTTCCCCACCGGTGGAAACACCGGGAGACCACAGGGTCCCTCCAACGATAACTACCCACAACCACCTAACAGAGAGTACCTGCCACCTAGAAATTGAGCCATCCCGATCTATTGGTAACACAATGTACCTACCTATCTAGATTGAGAGACTTGGAGCTGTTAAGAGTGTTAAGTTACTTTTAATGTAGTCGCGTTGTGAAAACTACGTAAGTAGTAGTTGCCATAATGTTGTATTTGTAGCCAGCCAGTATTCTGAGGATTAACGTCATTTGACGCACAACTACAGATATTTGTACAAATAATATTGGAGCTACTTTGGATATCAAGACTAAGTATTATTATTAAGTACTAAGTACTTAATAGTAGGTACTTATTACCTACTCATAGATCTATATTATTTTTCTGATATCATGTATTAAGTAAATGTGTCAGGGCATTAAAGTTAGACAAACGATAAAGTTGGTGCTGCCTAATGTTTTAGCTTAAGTTTAGTTTTTAAGACCTTATACCTAGGTATAATTAAGTATAAATATAAGTTTATTTTCTTCCAAAATTCTTCCTCTTATAGTTTTGTTTATCTACTAAACTAACAATGTCTGTTTCTTTTAACTCTTGTTTTATTAATGAAATTATAGTAACCAAACGGTGCAACTTACTGTGCCTTAACTAAAGTTACCAAATCTAGTGTTCGTAATTATAAGATTAATCATTAGGTAATCTTTATAAAATATACCCGACATTTAATGTAATATGAACACTCTTTTTAATATGTATAGATTGTTCAGAGACTTGAAATTTTGTGTTTATTAGGTACTTTTCTTAAACATTTATTGAACTTTTTTTATCAAAATACTTTTATACATCTACTTCGAACAAACCTGGGGGCCAATTTTTTAATTTCGAGCGTTCCTGGAAATATTATTGAAAGAAATACACTAAATCGAGCGGTCGAAATCCAAAAACCGGCCCCCTGGTCGGTGCTAGCACCGTTTTACTAGTAAAATCACATAAACTAAAAACTAGATTTATTTAGTATCAAAAAATAATGTAGGTATCTTGTACCGATATCATTTTGTAATTACACATCAGAAATACAATAAAATATTATGAGAGCATTTAAAGTATTTTTTTTTTCAGTTTTTTTTAATGCCTTAAGTATTCCTTCTTTAGCAACCGTGAGATGTCTTACCTCACTTATTAATTTAATCATTGCATTTGGATTTACAGATTCAATAAATCTATACCTATCATCAAACATGAATGTTATAACCGCAAATATTTAAGTGCGTGTTCGAATATAGGTTACAGAGAAATTCTATCAACTACTGAAACTAAGGCTGCGGTCCCTTTAACCAGACGCCGCTCTCGACTGCCAGATGCCCATACCAACCCATACTAAGTATGTTGGTAAATGTATGTACGCCAGTCGGCTCACCCGCCACGCGCGACGTCCACTCGGTCCACTTGTGGGGGGACTGATGTCGCAGGCCGTGGACGGCGACCGGCACGGCATTCAAACATAGCAATACGGCGTCCACCTAAGCGTCTTCTATTGTAAATAAAAAATAATAGAGATGATTACTAAAGAAAAGATGAACCAGTTCCTAGAGCATGATGCAGCCTAATACTTTTTGTATGACACGTGACAGTCGTCCCGCCACCGACGGCTAGTGGTCAAGCCTATGGAGGGTAGAGGTAGTCAAGCGCTTGACTACCCCGCGGCGGACAGTATGTCGTCACCTATTTTTGACCGAAGCGAAGCGAAGGTCTACGTTTTGACTCGAGCGTTTTGCTTTTGTATGTCCGGATGTTCTCCTCTACAGGTCGCAATTCTTAACCGATTCTCGTGAAATTTTGTAACCGAATTCTATGAACCGATAATTTTTTTTTGTCGAGCCGGTTTTTGAAAATTTTTCAAAATGGAAGAGTTGTGATAGCTCGTGCTTAAACAAATAGTCGTATCGGTATCATAAGAGTGTATTCTTTTTAAGACATGTTTACAGATTAAATGGCCAAAAATTCAGAAATTTTATTTCGCTGGTTTTGGAGGTATTAAGATATTTAGTTTTTACTTGAGAATGAGTAGCTAAATTTCGTCACCTCATGTAAGAACTATCATGGTGTATTTTGCAAAAGTTTGCTTTTTTGTTTGCACGGAAGGTCTGGGTTCGATCTGGAATATAACTTTTTGTATATTTTTACACTTAAATTTCACATCAATTGTTGTTTTATATTTAATTTTTTTATTAATTTACTCAGTTTTAAGCTCTGCTCGCGAGGTCTACAGCTCACAGAGCCACTAGTTATATTGTTGTGAAGTTGTTCGAAGCAGACCGTAGCTTAAAAGCTCACAAGGCAGTGTGGTTACCTGCGAAAGTTAAACACCGCAAATATCTATTACTTATGTTCTGTTCTCAAAACTCCGCCAGAATATTCACTCCGCGGCGTCCATTATGTGGTTGCAAGATACATTTCGAAGCATTGAGAATGTTAGGTACTTCTTGTCGGTTGTGGTCACATACTGCCTACACCTAGACTAGTCTATCCTGATGAATATAGTTTACCTACTGATGTAGTGCATAATTGTTTTCCATCGTATTTTATCGGAAACGTTCGTATTTGTCTTGCTAGTTCGATCCACGTCAGTAATTTTGGTACCGAGACTGACTGTAATAGCAAGATACATTCGTGAGTTTATCTATGCACTACTTATACCTCGTTTTTTTTTTAGCATTAGAAAAAAGGTAAACAATCTTGATGTGTCTTTTAATTGAAAAACACACAAACACATTTTAAAAATAAGTTACGGCAAATAAGATAAAGATAAAAAATAGTTTATTCAAGTAGGCACATGGACAAAATATTAAATTACCTAAATTACTAAAAAGACATAAATAGGAATATAAAACTAAAACTAACTACAATTAAAATAATTAAAACTAAAAATTAAAAATACCTATCAAAATTTGGTGCCCTCGGGAGGGTGCCCAACGTACAGCGACGGCAATTCGCTGCGCGAGAAAGCTACGGCAAATATGTAACAATTATGAATCTAATACGATCATTTATATTCTTCTGCTTTCATAAGTAATAGTTTTTGGTTTTTAAAAAGCGTGTTTTAATTAAAAGACATGTCAAAATCGCTTACCTTCTTGCAAGTTCTTTCTAATGCTTAAAAAAACGAAGTATAGATCCTGTAATTAGCTTCGGTAGCTTGATGGTAGAGGTGCAGCGCCGGCCAGAATACTTGATCGAGGTATAGAGACATTAAGTTTTAGCGCCTTTGTTTGAAGTCATCATTGCCGTTAAATAAAAACCGGCCAAGAGCATGTCGGACCATGCTCTGTGTAGGGCCATAAACGGGGGCTATTATAGGGTATCATGTACATAACAATCAAAAGGCACCTTCGCAGCACTTATTGTAAGTATTTTACTAAGAACCGAAGACTTTTTTTGCGAAATCCAAAAACGGGTTAGTTGATTTCCCCTGTAGTTTTCATTGATAGATCTTTTATAGACGTCTCTTCGCACTTCGCAGACGTATCTGCTTGACAAAATATGAGTAGGTATGTGTATAGTACAACGTTTTACAGTATATATGCAGGCCCTTTAAATTTTCGACGTAGTTACGTAATGTGCTTATTATAGCACACGGTATAGCAATGGAGCACCAGATATACTGTAAATATTTAAAATATTATTAAGGCATTACAACTACACTAGAAGAGGCATTTCTGGAACTTGTCTCACGTTGCGCTTTTGATGACGGCTTTCGTTTCTTTTTGTAAGACCTAGCTTCGTTATTAAGTATAGCCAAACACATATCTATCTTGTTGTATTCCTCGCAGCTAACTGGCAAATTGTTACCTTCTATAACAATTCTCAGTAAACCACTTCGCTTTAGAGCTCTTTGTTGATCTTTTTGATATACTAACACATTGATAATCTTTGACAAAATTGTATAATCCAAATAGTTGTATCCGAGATTTAACGAACACAAAGTTAAGTTCCCAATAGAAAATGAACGGCCATTCTTAAAAACTGTATTAGAAGGATCCGAAAAGTCTTCGACCACCACTTTTTCGTCAAAACCAGTTAAATTCACAACTGTCTTTGAATCAAATGAAGAATTTTTCTGAGGAGTTTCTCCGTCTTTAAGAGATTTTCCATTTTCATTGCTCAAATTTGTATAGGTACTTGTTGGTGATTTTGGAGTGGCTGTTTTCTTACTATAAAAATCTCGTCTCCTGCGAATCCTTTCCTTAATTTCTTCTGTAGAGAGAGGGAATTCTGATAAAGGCTCTAAAAGATATTCAGCACCCACATTTGTAATGCTATTGCCACATAGATTCAAATGCATAATATGACGATTGGTTCTCAGTGAATGTCCTAACGCCTGAGCGCCTATATCGGTAATCAAATTACAAGACAAGTTGAGAATACGAAGATTTTTAGAAGCAGGACCATTACATCCTAGGCGTTCAGCTATTTTCTTGCACACTATGTCATTGATTTTACACTTACTTAAAGAAAGGCATTTTAGTGTCGAAGCTTGGTCCAATAAGATATAGTAAGTCCCTTGGGGCACAAAAGTATTATCAAGGCATATATCCGTTAAATTTGAAAATTGCATCATTTTCACGATTTCACCAATGACGCCGTGATCTAGACCTTTTCCTTTGCAGGTGAATTTATTGAGCCGTGTATGATACGGAAGAGAGATTGAGATGACATCAGTTAGCTTTCGGTTTATCGGAGAAGGACAGCCGTTAATAGCAATTTCTACCGCATGGCCGGTTCGGCTGTAAACTATCGTCAATTGTATGGCGTTTTCTACATCAGTAAGGTATGTGTTAGTGGGTACCGTTGTTACTAGTGTGGGATAGGATTCTGTTTGCCGAACAGACACGGTAGATACCCGTGAAACGCGTGAGCTACTCATGCATCTGCTGTGGCGACCTCGAGGGAGTTCCTCTGAAAAATTAAATACGTTTTAGTGCACATTATTTCAATACGCTATAACTGCTATAAGGCTGGTCAGGGCTATTTCCCCACAGAAGTAATTTTACAAAAGCAAGCTTGCTGACTCAAGATGAGATGTAGGTACCTATTTGTTGATTTATTCATTATGCACTGGTGCCAAATGGAAAAGTGCACCTTTGGTAAACGTGCCATTGCCATTGCCATGGTCTTGCTCTTGGTTATCTTGGGAGACTCTACCCTTACCCGCTGAGTAACTTGTTTTTATTTACATTACTTTTTATTTCAAAGATGTACAGTCGCCATCAGATATATCGGAGCGGCGAAGGCGCTCACAAATATCTGAACACGCCTCTATTGTCAGGGCGTTAGAGTGCGTGTTCAGATATTGTGAACACCTTGGCCGCTCCGATATATCTGATGGCGACTGTACCTAAATGTAACATGGGAGTTTTAGGGTGGTGCAAAAGATGGGATTGACACCGATCACTGTAAGGGTGGTATTCCACCTGTCCAATATCTTTGCCCAATGTGAATTTTATCTCACATTTTGCTTAATGAGAGAGTGAGATGCAATGACATTGGATCAAGATATTGGACAAATGGAATACCACCCTAAGGACCAGTCGGGGCACTCTAGGGCTACTCCTATGTATAAATTATTAAAAGTCCCATTCTCTTGAGAGAAAAGTTTCAGAATCATGCATTATACCAATACCCATAACAGACTACCGCACCGCGACCTTGTCAAAATATCTATATCACTACGCTCTCTTATAGCTGCGTCCTTAACGCACGTACGGGGACCACCTTACACACTATCGATACGTGCGCTGCACCGCAATGTTGGCGACGCGGTGCGGTAGTCTGTTACGGCTTTTATTTAATATTAACTCACCTTGCTGTACTCTTTGGATCACCACAGTGTATTCCGACTGCAATTTCATGAACATCCACGGTATAAAGCGGTCCAGCTCTAAGGGCGTGGGATCCGTTTTCTTGCGAGGACTGGGGCTTCTTGCAGCAGGTGACCTTGATTTTGGCTTATGTTTATCCATTATCTAAAAAAATGAAAACTTATATTATAGGTACCTCTTAATAAATATAGGTAATAAAATATATTTAGCCCGAAATAATAAATTGCTAAAGAAAAGGGTAAGTAAACTAAATAACACATTTTTAGTTGTAAAAATACACTGCCTAAGTTGCTGCCTAATAAGTTTTAGGCCATAAGGTATTGTTATTGAAATATTTTAGAAAGTTTTAAAAAGAGGTGTAATTTTCCAAAATAGCCTTTCGTTTTTAGGTAATAACTACAACAGTTATATTAAATTTATTATTACTTATGAAACTTACGAGTTACGCCTTAAAAAATGTATGCGAACTCGATACTACATACAAACTCTACATAGCATTTTTTCAGTCCATGCCGCATAGTTTTAAATTCAAATTTAAAATTACAGCAAGTGATGTAGATAGCGCCATCTAGAAAATTATGTAAAAACTATGAAGCTGCCAGTCCTACTGCAAAACAAAATAATGTTCTCTTTTGGATACTGTGGTAAATTTGTTATATTGTTATTTAATTTTGTTAAAGCGTTATGTGTAGGTATAATTATAATATATGTATAATTATAATTCTTTTCAACAAGGTTATTTCTAACTTTCCGAGTGGCAAATCTCGTTATACATGGCAACATATGTATCTATCGAAAATATCTAATCTGTGAAGTGCTGTCATGGGCAGTGTTGCCAGATGGTCACAAAAGTCACATTTTTCGTGAATTTTGGCCTTCTCGTGTGACATGTGCGTGACTTTCGATCATGAGGCAATTTTTGTGACTTTTTAAGCTAGTCAAATTTTGGACAAGTTTAATTCTGCAATTCGTATTATTTAGGAACGCAGTGAACGCACCCAAGTTGACACTTGCACTGGCACTTTGACGTTACATCCACCATCACGTTTATTATAATAGTCGTGGCAAAATGAGACTTGTTACCTTGACATGACGGTGTTATTTAGTTTGATAGTATACCTAGTAGTTATCTATACGCCGGCGGCCTGATTCGATCGGGCAGTTTAATCAGATTGGCGAAAATTTGACTAATCTGAATACGCCTTAAATCGGAGATTGATGCCAATTTTATTTCTGATCAAATCAGTCGATTTGTTCATCCTGTCTGGATACCGCTTAAAGGCTCTCGTGATTGTTCAAAAACTGATAAGAAAGTTGCATTTTATCCACATGTGAGGCAAAGTAATCAAGTGCAAATTTTGCTGGTAGCGTTGATTATTTTCAGGAACAAAAATATCAATTAGATTTATGGTGATATTATATTAGCACCCCTAAATTGAAAACATGCCCCAAAAAGAAAATACTGGCGTCACAAATTGGTATTCTTGCGCCCGTACTCCGTTTTATCGGTAATATCGGTCACAATCGGCGATTTAATTCGGCGAGCCAAATTGGCGTTTACGTGCGCACGTCCTGATTCGATCGGGCAATTTAATCAGATTGGCGAAAAATTTACTAGTCTGGATACGCCTTAAAATTCATGAAATCGATCACAAATAGCATTAAGTATGAAAATGTGTGTTTCAAAAAGAAAAATCATATAAAGTTAGTAGATTTTTTGTGAAATATATTATTTTCTGAATCTGAAAATCGATTTAAAGTTGGTCAAGCAGATCTTGTCAGTAAAAAAGGCGTCAAATTTGAAAAATGTAGGCGCAAAGGGATATCTTCTCTTTCAAATTTGAATTTCGCGGCTTTTTGTACTGACAAGATTTATACCTACCCATACAATACAATAATATAAAAATGTGACTTAAGCAGCAAAAACGTGACTTTTAGGGAAAAGAAACGTAACTTAGGACTCCAGAGCCCTGGCAACACTGGTCATGGGCTGATGTGTATTTTGTTGCATTCATTTTTCTACGAATTGTAGATATTAATCGTTTTGCATATTTTTAAATGAAACCCCACGTTAAACAATTGGATAGTGTTTGCTATCGTATCAGTGTTGTTAAACAGTGGTCGAACCGAGCCACCTTATAGTGGCGGGTGACATAATTTTCGTATTGCGTATCATGTAGTTATTGTGGTTTATTTTGTGGCTTGCAGCATCTATTTTCGACTCGAGAATCGTCCCTAAGGTTTGTATATTTATGTCATTTACACTGTCTCCGCTCAGCGGTAACGTAGTCGTCATAAAATGTATTTAAAAACACAGTGTTTAAAGTTTTAGGTAAATACAACTTAATACTTTAATGTCAAGGTTCACAAGTAGTCATGTACCCTTGATGTATATTTAATCTCATACATTTAACGTGAAATTCTGTTGATAATTCATGTTTTTAGCAAGGAGAAACGTGAATGTTTTTATAATTCTTTAACACTTGGCTACAGAATACTTTTAAACCTTTTAATGATCTCAATTACTATAATATTTGAGAATATTAGTTTTGAATTTCAATTACAAATCGTACTATAGTAAGGTATGGAATGTGCATATGATTTTGCTCCATGGTTTTGTGGCGACACGGCATTGTTATTGTGTTCACACAGATCTGATTTCCCCTCTATTGTGGCAGATAGTGAAAGTGGACTGTGTAATTATAATTTATTTCGCAATTCATTAGGCTGTTGGTGATATGCTTTTCCTGTCCAGTGGGTACATTGCAAATTACATTGATAACATATTTGTAATGTTGTTAGAATTTAAATACCTATTTAATTGACCAATTAACAATTTAGCAAATTTCTTCCATTCGTTATGTGCACTGTTATACTAAGTTGTTTTAAAATCATGGTTGTATAAAATAAAAATATATAAGCCTATTATTTCTGGTTAACATAAATTATTAAGTATAAGCACTGGACAGATTGGAATGGTGTCACTTACTACGCAAAGGTAGAACAAATCACTACGATCAGTGGTTTAAAAAACTTAAGGAGCGTCGTCTAAAAAGACAACAACCGGCACCTCCAGCCAACGCCAAATTTACTTGTGACCGTTGCGGGAAGCAGTGCAGAGCCCGCATCAGTTTGTTCAGTCACAAGAAAAGATGAGACTCTCGGAATACACAGCAGCTGTAATAAACATCTGAAGAAGATGTAAAGGCCAATGATGATGATGATGTAACCTAAGATAAAATCTAAATTTTACTAGTACACTCTTACCACTTCCACTTAATGCAATCTTGGGCCGCCCATATCCAGTTGATCCCTGCTAGTATAATTCAAATCAAGGTGTAAAAACATATCACCATTTTATTTTTCTTGAGTTTGGCTTTGACTCAATATAATATGTGTAAAGATAGATGTCTCATTAGAGTTGAGTAACTTTGTACCAATAGATCTGAACATAGTAGATACTGTCAACATCACTACTAACACTAATTATGTGACAACAACTCAAAGCAGTCATAATTTCATTTAGCATGACATCATGTGTTGATTTCAGATTGGTTAGAATTAATAGAGAAAGGTGGTGGTCATTTATAGCTATAAGGCATGCAACTTCCAAACTGAAGGTCTGTGCTCCAAGTCTTTTGTAACTTATGTATGCTATAAAAACATAGGAAACAAAACTAATCCCAATAAACCCTAGGTTACCCTCTGGGCTGTAATGTCAGCACAATTTCTCAGGATCCATTAACCAAAATTTCAGTTTTGTCATTCTAATAATAAGTTTCCAATAATTCCAAGGAACTCTCACTTTGAGAGGCTTAGACTAAATATAACTGCTTTGACCCAACACTATCCAACAGGAGCCCAAATGACGTGATCCAAAATGAGCTGGCTGCGGACCCCGGTGTTCACGCGGCAACTCTCGCGCAGCCTCGACCCGCGGCACGACTACGAGCCGCAGGCATGCTACAGTTCCTTCTGCAAGCACTGGCAGCAGGCACACGAGATCATACTCAAATCACAGGTAAATATGGTTCAAATTGCCTTGACAACTCTCGCGCAGCCTCGACCCGCGGCACGACTACCAGCTACAGACCTGCTAAAGCTCCTGCAAGCACTTGCAGCAGGGACACGAGATCAAACTCAAAACACAGGTGAATATGGTTCAAATTGCCTTGACAACTCTCGCGCAGCCTCGACCCGCGGCACGACTACCAGCTACAGACCTGCTAAAGCTCCTGCAAGCACTGGCAGCAGGCACACGAGATCAAACTCAAAACACAGGTGAATATGGTTCAAATTGCCTTGACAACTCTCGCGCGGCCTCGACCCGCGGCACGACTACGAGCTACAGACCTGCTACAGCTTCTGCAAGCACTGGCAGAAGGCACACGAGATCAAACTCAAATCACAGGTGAATATGGTTCAAATTTCCTTAACAACTCTCGCGCAGCCTCGATCTGCGACTACGAGCCGCAGGACTGCTACAGTTCTTCCTCCAAGCACTGACAACAGGCACACGAGATTAAACTCAAATCACAGGTGGATATGGTTCAAACTCGTTTATAGCAGCTTTGGTGCAGGCTCAATCAGATCTAATTGTTATAACATCCGGGATAGATACCTGCCGCGCACCGCGCAGCTTGGATGTCATAGCAGACTACACCAGTTCTAAAGCACCTGTTCGTGTTGCAAAATTACATTTCTAAGCCTTTTTTTAACACGATTTTTTTCCACAGCCACGCCAACTTCATGATGACGTGCTGGCCGTCGCCAATCACCTAGAACAGCTGTCGACCCTGCTGGAATTAGAAGCGCGGGCCCGAGAGACCAACACCGTGGCCACGTCCGGAGCGTGCCTCGAACACTTGCTGTCGGAGAACCTTCTCGACAAGCTGTACGAATGGGGCAATTCTACTGGCATGTAAGTACTGGTTACTAGAACAGTTGGCATCGTTGCTGGGACTAGAAGCGCGGGCCCGAGAGACCAACACCGTGGCCACATCAGGGGCGTGCCTCGAACACTTGCTGTCGGAGAACCTTCTCGACAGTTCAGTTCAGTTCAGTTACTTTATTGGTAAAAAATATTTTACAGGTCACACAGGTACATTTGAAATAAGATAGTTATTACAATTCTAGATAAAAAATACTACATCAGTCAAAGTTTACAAATCTCTAAATATGATAATAATGGTCGTGCAATAATTGTTAGTATAGTAAAATTATAATAATCTATTTCATAAAGTCATCAACAGAATAACATGCTTGGTCTATAAGTAAACATTTGAGTTTTTTATTGAATATTGAGTCGCTATCTGTAAATTTAATGTCATTAGGAATTTTGTTATATATTTTTGGCCCGATAATACTGAGAGACTTTCGGGCCTTCGCGAGTCGTTGCGTAGGAGCGACTAGCATGGGCAATCTGCGGCTGTTTGCGTCGCGGGTACAGGTTTTTGTGTATGTTTCAAGGTTTGCCCTAACGTATCTGCATGCTTCTAATATATAAACAGCTGGTAGTGTAAGTATTTTATGGGACTTAAATAGTTCTTTGGCAGGGTGATCAAACGGTTTGTTGGAAATAATACGAAGAGCTCGTTTCTGTATTTTGAAAACCTTGTCGCGGTTTGCGGCCAGACCCCACATATCAACGCCTCGGATAAGGATGGAGTGGAAGTATCCATAATAGGCCTTTTTCAGGTTACTTGTAGATAGGCATGGAGCGAGTCTTGACAGGGCGAAATATGCTGACGAGAGTGAGTCACAAACATGGTCTATGTGTGAGGACCACGTTAACCCTGAGTCAATGACATATCCCAAGTACTTAGTTTGATCCACTTGTGGAACTAGAATATTATTTACTTTAATATTTAGGGGGCATTTTTTGACGTTACGTAACTGAAAGTGAATAATGTTAGTTTTTTCTAAATTTAAAAGCATTCCATTTGCCAAAAACCATTTATTGATTGCAACCATTGCTAAATTAACTTTAGATTCAAGGCAATTATAATTTTCAGCTACTACTATTATGCACGTATCATCCGCATAAATTACGTATTCTAATTCAGGGGATGCCGCAGTTACGTCATTTACGAGCATGAGAAAGAGGTTATTTCCCATGCTCGATCCCTGTGGTACGGCACAGTCTCCTATAGATTCTAGATCAGATCTAGCATTGAGGACGCAGGTAGTTTGTTTTCGGTTTTTTAGGAATGAGACAATGGTGCTATAAAATTTGCCTTCAAAGCCATATCTCGCTAGCTTTTTCAATAAGAGGGAGTGATCTATCATTTCGAAGGCGCGGGACAAGTCACAAAAGATGGCTGCAACTTGCCGCCCGCCCTCGAGGTGCGTCAGTACACGCGAGATCACATCACGAGCTGCGGCAGTAGTAGATCGGCCAGGTTGGTACGCGTATTGTTGTTCGTTAGGCAGGTTATTACAGGTAATATGTCTCATTATTTTAGAACTCAGCATGTGTTCAAAAATCTTCGATATTATTGGGATCAGAGATATTGGACGAAAGTTTTTGGGCTCATTCATTTCGCCTTTGCCTTTGTATAGTGGTTGTATTTTAACTAATTTTAATATGTCCGGATAAATTCCCGCGTCGACACAACGATTGAATAACATAAGCAATAGCGATATTAGTGTCGGTGGTAGATAGTCTAATATACGCGTTGACAAACTGTACGAATGGGGTAATTCTACTGGCATGTAAGTACTAGACTGGCTACTCATATCATAAGATCAGTGGCATCTTTGCAATTCGTCTGTCACCGTTAAACATTAGGTAGCCATGTTTGTGTACTTATGGGAAATTTCTTAGTTCACTGCTGAGTGGCATCGATCAGTCCGTTTATGCAACTGTTGGTGCAACTGGCCCTTAACCTTTAAAACTGTAGCATTTTAGGTGTAGTGTATACACAGAATTATCGTAACAACCTAATTTGTTTGTAATTAATATCAAGAAAGTCCGTAAAAGTGGGGTGCAAAAACCGGTATGCTTACGTAGGCTTCCGAAGTCCTAAAAGATACCCAACCCCAACTAACACCAAGCGCAAATAGTGTCTTTATTTATTTTGAAGTGACGATTCCTGGAAATGTAATCAACAACGTTCCAGTCCGTAATGTTAATAAGAGTCATAGTTCATATCATCGTCACATAACTATATAGGTATACGCTGATGAGTCAGACCCTTTAGCGTGCTTTAGCATTTATTACTTATGATATTTATTCGTGATTTAGTTCTACAACTACATTAAGTGAAGGTATTAATTATTATGCTTTAATTAACCTTATTACGCGCAATTTATTTTTAGGACAAGTAAATATGGAACCAGTGACTTAAAAGGGATAAGGCGTTTATTAAATATTCTCAAAATCCAAAATAAGGTCAAATACAATTCGAAAAATTTGACCTTCCTTGTTTTGTTACGAATACATGTTATAGTCCCAAAATGACATCAGACATGGCGGATGAGGTTTATATTGCCATCCAATTTATTTTTCTATATTAAATATTTTGATTCCTGACTTAGTAAATTTTACGGTAGGTACTCACTTATTAGTGTACCGTACAAAACTTTGTTCACGGTACACTTATGGGATCACTTCGGTCTTGTTTCTTGTACCTATTAAAAGGTAACCTGATATAAAAAACTCGCCATTCTTAAATATAAAGATGTTCCTTCCCTAATCTGATAACTCCTCATTATTAAGACTAGAACAACATTATCATTTATCGCAGTCTTGTCATGTGTGTGCACAGACACACTTGGCGCCTATTCGAACTCTAAAAATCTTTACTTTATTTGTTATGAACATGACACGACTCGCTGTACATCTCCCTCGAACTTATAGACCGGGAGATAGTGACACATTTTACTGGGTCATTTGTACCAGTATGGCAGTTCGTCAGGGGTCTAAGTACGTAATAAACGAAATAAAAATGATGGTCATAGCGCTGGTACCGGCGGCCCAATCGCGTGGGCGTTAGTCGAACGTGTCGGATAAAATACGAGTGTCGAACGATTTGTTCCACAAAAATCCTCGTATTATTCGATAGTCCATAAAAAAGAAGTAGACGGTAGCGTAATGCCATACTTCTCCGGTGTGACTTACAGCCCGCCATACTGAGGCGAACACATTAATTAAAAAAAAAATAATTCAATCATTTGTGCCAAGCTAATTTTTGCACAGCTGATCACAGTTTAGCAAAAAAAAAAATAACTCCCTTGCGGCGGTATGGCGGCCATTTGGAACCGTCCGAAGAGTATGGCATGGTGATGTCCATGAATGGCTGCTCGACGATGATCACCTGTGCAAAAATTAGCTTGGCACAAATGGTTGAATTGTTTTTTTTAAATTAATGTGTTCGCCTCAGTATGGCGGGCTGTAAGTCACACCGGAGAAGTATGGCATTACGCTACCGCCTACTTCTTTTTTATGGACTATCGGAAAATACGAGGATTTTTGTGGAACAAATCGTTCGACACTCGTATTTTATCCGACACGTTCGACTAACGCCCACGCGATTGGGCCGCCGGTACCAGTGCTATGACCATCATTTTTCTTTCCTTCATTACATGCTTAGACCCCTGACGAACCGCCATACTGGTACAAATGACCCAGTAAAATGTGTCACTATCTCCCGGTCTATTATTAATGTCTGTTCGAATTTCAAGTCACAATAACAAATCAAGTAATGTTTTTAAAATTTCGAATAGGTTTCTTGTTATGATTAGGTCCCTACGTAATGTAGTGTATATGTCGTAGTCAGATCGTATAATCCGCCGTATTACATTACGGCTAGCCGTTTTCAAAAACAGGGGCGTTTTGAAATGCGGCGGTTCGACGATTAGCCGGATTGTCACTGCGATACGTTCTTCAATAAGGCGGCCCACGTTTAGCCGCATCGTACATTGTAGAGTGACCAGTTCTTTCGGTCGCCTACGTAACCGGAGTTTGACAATGTTTGCAATTTAATTTATTTCTACCATGGTCCCACCGCACTACATGTGTTTCTTTTCCAAAACATTTCCTTCACAACTTAAATAGACGGAGCCCCGCAAGCGGGGCTCCTATTTCTGGGCGGTTTGCCCTTCGGGCATCTGAAGTTACCTAACGAACCTAACCTAATTACCTACCTACGCTTTTTTCCCCAAAGTGTAATGTTTTCACGGACGTCTCACTTAATCAATAGGTAGGTAGGTTAGGTTCGTTAGGTAGCTTCAGATGCCCGAAGGGCAAACCGCTCAGAAATAGGAGCCCCGCGAAGCGGGGCTCCGTCTAGTTAAGTTGCGAAGGAAATTTTTTTTGAAAAGAAACAGTCCGACAAACTCCAGATTTGATGGACACCCCAGCGTTTGTCAGGCAGCGCCACGAGTGTTAAAAATGGGAACTAAAAACTGTCAAAGCGGCGGCTAATGACTCGCTGTATTACATTACGGCTAGCCGTGTTGAAGAACGTATGGCGCCGAATACATTCCGGCGGATTCTCATTCAGCCGCATTCAATACGGCTAATCGTTAAACCGCCGCATTTCAAAACGCCCCTGTTTTTGAAAACGGCTAGCCGTAATGTAATACGGCGGATTATACGATCCGACTGCGACATATATTTCACACAGTTATGTTTGGCGACCCTGAACATAATTTGCACTATTCTATTGACTCCGTCGTACTGACGTTAGCTTAAATGATGTTTAATTATAGAATACGTCGGAAATATCCGAGCTGGTAACGGCAGCTTTATAACGCCCAACATACAGTCAGCAGCGGAAGTTGTTAAACGTGCGATGTGTTCCAAATGATTCAGCACCTTATTGACAAGATAATAAGAGCGTGAGATGTTATATACCTCACCCGCTTAGCTACTTCTACTGCTGACTGTACTGTATTTTCATCGGTTTTTGACGTATCTTTCATTTGTAGAAGCATTCCACGGGCTGTCCCGTACAGGCGCATTTTATTTCGTGTGTTGCGACTTTTTTTTTGGCATTTAAAGCAGGCGATTATTTTTCTGAGCATATTTTTGACCATTTCTCATAGTAAAGGAAACTCTTATACCACAGAAGAAATAATAGTACTACGGTACAGAAAGGACACTTCCTACAAACCCGAAGTTTGACAGCGATTCAGGGTCGAATTATGCTATCCCTTTCTAATATACAGCACTATCCCTTTCGGCTATTTAGGGTTGTCAAAAATCAAGTGATTATCTTATCTGTGGTCGTGCACGCACAAGGAAGTCAAGTGGTGCCAACCCTAATAATTGCTTGGAGCAATGCTGAGCCGAACGGAGCCGAGTTCGACCGAAGTCAGGAGTGTCTTCCCACTACTTATATGTAGTACCTGCAAATCTTGAGAAAATTCGCGTTTGTACGGGACAACGGTAAACGATTTCATGGTTCTAATATGTACGAATGATAAAGAGGTAAATAACGAAATTTCGATTTTCTTGTTTCGCGGTAGGCCCTCAGATTGTGCTAGTGGCGCCCCCTACGCAGAGTTTTGCTTAATATTCCCTATTGAGCGATGAAGCGAACAAAACAACTAAATGTAAGACAGACCATCATTACCACAATATAACGTAACAGATATGTTAATATGTGTCGTGCTACCGTTTTCCTGTTTGCAACTAAGTTGCGGAAAGACAAGTTTTCCTGATTGTGCGTACAGTCGCCATCTGATATATCGGAGCGGCCAAGGTGTTCACAATATCTGAACAAGCACTCTAACGCTTTGACAATAGAGGCATGTTCAGATATTTGTGACCACCTTGGCCGCTCCGATATATCTGATAGCGACTGTATGTTAGAATTTCATATAAGATCGGGTGTTGTGAAGACACGCAAAATGCAGACAGCAAATTAATTACAAAAAATTGTAATAGATGTCATACTAAAGAAACAGTCGCGAAAACTGAAAACGCCGGTTTGATTCCGGCCTCCGGGCTTTGTCACTAAGTATATGACATCTATTTTAGTCAACAATTTTTATTGTTACATTTTTGTTTTTATTACACAGGTTACACTGGTGATCGTCAGAGAAGTGTTAAATAAAAGCTTGATCTCAGTAGATCATAACCAAACTTATTTTTAAATATTTATTTATTTAATTATTTAAACTTTATTGCACAAAATATATACAACAATGTACCTACAAATGGCGGACATATTTATATCATCTCAGTAGGCAAGTATAATGCGCTGCGATCAACATGCTTACAAAATATATGTGCAAGCGCCATCAGATATATTGGAGCAGCTAAGGCGCTCACAAATATCAGAACACGCCTCTGTTGTCAAGGCGTTAGAATGCGTGTTCAGATATTGTGAACACCTTGGCCGCTCCGATATATTTGATGGCGACTGTACATGAAGACCTCATTTAATATGTGGATGCCGATACGCAATAATATGTCAACCCACATTCATTTTGCAATAAGATATCAACTCAAAAAAAATACACTTACTGTTGACATTTTATTGAAAAATGTATGTGGGTTGACACATTTTTGCTAAACACCATCCATGTATTTGTCTTCCTCTTAACGCTCATAATTATGTGAGCCAAACAACCACACATATCAATTATCAATCACTGTTACAAAAACCGCAAAGTGATGCTTTGTTGTTTACAAACAGCCCGTAGTATTCCTTACGATGAAATTGATATGCAACTAGCTAATAATCACACGCCAAGGCGCGTCTATAACATGCATAATATATGTCTGATCAATATTGATATTTAATCCTGACATAGGCTTGCAAAAATTAACTCTAGACGTACGCCTTAAGGTTTATAGTTGTAAAAGACAATCCGCTGAAATATTAAAAATTCACATGCTTTATTAATTCGAACGAAATCGATGTTATACCAATTTGAACTTAAAATATTAGTCCTTAAAGTCCATAATTCAACGACAGGGTGCAAAACATAAGTCTTTGGTTGCTAATCGACCTAATCGTCCGCAGTGTATGATCAGGCTCACGTATCCGCAATCAGGCGTTGGTTCATTATCGCATAAGCCGTTCTTATCTAGTTTTAAAAACATGCTGCGCCGACCCCAAGTGAATGGGACAAAGGCAAGCAAATGATGGTCTAGTTTTTAAACACTAATTAATTCGTTATATGATTTCAGAATATGTACTAATTTATTATCACATCCTTATTGTTTATGTCAAACTTACATGTACCTTCTTTGACATTTTTAAATACCCGTTACACCGAATATGAAAAGTCGGCCCGATGCACAAACAATAATGACATTTAATGCTTATTAAGTTACAGTAGCAATTTCAATACCGACTTGGCATGATGCAGCATCCGCAGCTAAGATTGTCTTTGAAATTGCAACCGTAACTTCATTGTATTAAGTTTCATTATTGTTCGTGTACCTATAAGAAATCCTTTAACATGAGTCCCTTAAGCATGGTTACTGTTTATTATGTTATTAGGCCGCCTACGCTGTAATAACCCTCGGTTATTTCTTACAATTGGTTAATCTAAATGTATAAAATAGTTCCGTTAAGTACTTAAGATACTGACAGACAACGCATAGTCTAAACTAGATAGAACCTTAAAATCATCATTAAGATTTTTTTTGTAATTTTGAGGCCCACTTGCACCATCTACTAACCCGAGGTTATAACGGGTTAAACCTGGAGTTAGCATGGTTACCAGTACAATTTGACACTAAGTTAACGGTTTAACCACTTAACCCTGGGTTATCGGGATTGTGCAAGTGGGCCTAAGTGATGTGAATATTGATTTATTGACTTATTTGTATATTTATTTTATTACTTTTGGACTTTGAATAAATAACTCTAACTCTAACTTTTCGTAATAGGTAAAGTATCCTAAGGGCAGCAACGATGTTAAAAGTACATTCTGAGGCTAATCTTTGTTCGTGAGAGTTTGCTAATTCATTTTCATATAATATTATTTGTGTAATAAATAATTCTATAAAACTATATCCTAATGACATATAACAATATTTATCTTTGGAATGTATGTCAATAAAGACCTTGTTCTGTAATAACAATAGAACGCATATATCTATATTTTCCTTTGTGTAGTTGTCAGGTGTGCACAGCATAGAGAAGTATATTTAAGTAGGAAAATGCAATTGTCTCTAGATAATTGAAATAAGGTGTTATGTAAATAAATATATACCATATTTTCTGCGTAAGTCTCTACTTAACATATACATAAATTAATTCTATGAGACGTCTGGAAACAAATCTTAATGGTAGAAATGAAATATAAATTTAACTCAACTTGTATCATCAGAGCTTGATTAACCCTTCTAAGAGACTATTTAATATCCTTCATATGCGCATCAGGAGACCGCTTGTCCATTTTTTATTGTGTGCATAATAATCCAGTAAATTTGTCGAATTTTGTAACCTGGCTCTTTTGCGTCAAATCCGGTAGTTCTGATTTTTTGCAGACTTGTTTATGATGTTGGCCCAATGAATAATCCAAGTTTGTGACTTCGAGCGCCGAACGCAACTTTGTCAAAAATCGAATAAACCGCATTTTTTTTTAGATTTGGGCGATTATAACCCTAAAGTACTATTTTTTGGTAGTAACTTCGTAGGGCGTTTTTAAAGTAGACTAAATTTGCTACAATAAGACACTAGAATTGTCTCTGTACATCTAATATTTTCCGACATAAAGCCTTTCAAAATTTTATATTTAAATTTTTATATTTTTTAGTATTTTTTCAGAATAGGCACTCATACATTTTTTTATGGAAAATAAATATTTTGTAGAACGTGCCGGTGATGAATTCCATATAAATTACCTACCTAACCCTTATATTATAGCTAAGAACTGATGTAAAATTATAAAATTTTGAAAGGCTTTATCTCGGAAAATATTAGATGTACAGAGACAATCCCAGTGTCTTATTGTAGCAAATTTAGTCTACTTTAAAAGCGCCCTAGGAAGTTACTATCAAAAACTAGTACTTTAGGGTTATAATCGCCCAAATCTAAAAAAAATTGCGGTTTATTCGATTTTTGACAAAGTTGCGTTCGGCGCTCGAGGTCACAAACTTGGATTATTCATTGGGCCAACATCATAAACAAGCCTGCAAAAAATCAGAACTACCGGATTTGACGCAAAAGAGCCAGGTTACAAAATTCGACAAATTTACTGGATTATTATGCACACAATAAAAAATGGACAAGCGGTCTCCTGATGCGCATATGAAGGATATTAAATAGTCTCTTAGAAGGGTTAATCAAGCTCTGATGATACAAGTTGAGTTAAATTTATATTTCATTTCTACCATTAAGATTTGTTTCCAGACGTCTCATAGAATTAATTTATGTATATGTTAAGTAGAGACTTACGCAGAAAATATGGTATATATTTATTTACATAACACCTTATTTCAATTATCTAGAGACAATTGCATTTTCCTACTTAAATATACTTCTCTATTTATATTTGACGCAAACGCAAAATGTATAATTTTACTGTATTATAAAGTCATAAAACAATAATTACCTATCTTTGAAATGTGTCACCTTGTTTTAAATTAACAATGGAACACACATATCACTGTTTCTTTGTGTATGCCAGCTGTGCGTGACATACATTAAGTGACACAACATACATACTATGTTTGAAGAGGAAAATGCACTTGTTACTATATTATGTTCTTTATGTATTTAAAGGAATGTAAACAAACAAAACCACCTGAATCTATACTTGTGGTATAATTTCATATTTCCCATACTGACCTACTTTTCTTGCTTATCTACCCTGTAAAAATGGTACTGGATTTTAAATATATGCAGTTTTGCATCCTTCACTCAATACCACACAGTTAACGATGGTCTTATTAAAAATGCCCAGTGTCATCAATAATAAAGTAATTTACAAGTAACACTTATGACATCATCGGAATCATGAATAATATCATACATGAGAGCCATTTTCTGAACTCCGAGCTCCGTTAATATACATACGAACTTAATTAATATTAGGATCTTTATCGGTCACATAAACGAAACGCTATCTTTTATTGATACCAATTAAATACTGCAAGTAACTATCTTATCGCATCAATATACCTTTGTCGCGCCTGTTATTATATTTTATCGACCATTTCATCGGAATGTACCTACCGAGAATTCAATTACTGCATGCTTTTATCGCGCTATAAATAATTGTTTACTTCATATAATAAAATCACGATGTGAGATATTCCGCAGTAGGGCATAATATTTCCTTTCTTTTTGTTTTTGTTTAATTGTGTTGTTTAGGATATGTACATTCCAGCATTAAAGCGGATAAAACAACGCGCCTAATGAATCTGCTACCTGCTACCCTGGAATACTTTTCCAAATAGAGATATATTTATATCTGTTCGCGCCTCGCGGTCAAAAATATCTGTCACAATCTAATTGTTCTATTTACATATAGCGACATACATTGCTCTTTTTGTTAAGTTATTAAAGAATGGTAGATACTTTTGACGCGTAATCTGATCCGTTCCTTTGATGCTAACTGTATGAGATAAACTTACTGACATCTTATTTAAAATTATCTGAACGCAACTTTACATAGGTACACAGTGCATGTGCAAATCAATTTTAACACCTCACCAGGTTACTTGCTTCCGCTGCTGACTGTGCACTTGTACAGATCATTCTAATATGATTTTGGTATTACTAAGTGAACTAGCGGATGTATTATGAAACTGTATCTCCGCTACTTTAGAGACATTAGTTGCGAAAAAAGCGCCAGTCGGGTATTTACGAAACTCCAAAAAACTACAACGCTCTTGCTCAATTTGTAGCGCCAGTTTCAGTTTGGACTCAAATAAAAAAAATAATGTAATTTAGCTGAAATGTGTGTAATAAAGTCATAACCACACACATGTCACATGTTTTTGCACCACCTACAGCTTGCTTTGCCTAGAGGTGGACTGGTGGAGAATTCCTTTTGTCATAACTCATAAAATTCGCCTTTTGTACAATGTGTTGTCCTATGTGCAATAAAGATTAAATATATGAATAACCGCGTGGGTGTGCTTGGCGACCGAAGTCCAATACCCCACCCCACACTAGCGTCTTTTCAGCGTCGGCGTCTAGTGAGCGCTATGGAAAATGGCGTCGTCGTGCAGTTGCGTCGAGCAGCAGCCATAAAAATGATAGAGATGACTAGACGCCGACGCTAAGCTAGTGTGGTATGGCTCTTAGAGTTGGCTGGAAATTGTAATAATGCAATCGTAATTTTTGAAACTTCTTTTGTGCGATGTAGAACCAGTATAGACTCCTAAGGCCCAGCCATACAAGAAACAACCTATTGTGTAGGAAATAGAGTTAATTTTAGCTTGACCGAAACCAAACAAATGCAACTCTGTTCCAGTTAAAAATGTTTTTTTTTTAGTCGAACTGCATACGTACTATAGGGACTACGAGCCTTAGGAGAATAGGCGTTTTAAATAACTTGTTCAATGGGAATGTTATTTTCGCCATCTGTATGTAGCTATGACTCGATGCTGGTATTGACAGTGACCAAAACTTATTTTAAGTTTAACCCTATATATTTTGTTTTAGGTACAAGAACGCCGTGCGTTCAGAGCAACTGAAGCTGTTTGGAAATCTCATCATTCATTACAGCTCACAGGTACAGGTACCGTCCTCATTATATTAACAGTATACTACATGTTCTATGGCCTATGTTCAGCAGTGGACGTCTTATAGCTGAGATGATGATGATACTACATGTATTTATCTGGCTTATTAAATCATTGATACTTGTATAACGGGCCGTAAAATCGCATGGAGACGCTATGAATTAAGATGCTTCATCAACTGGCCATGCATTTTTGCGTCTGGATGTACAGTCAGCTGCGGAGATAGTTGATCTTCATGCAAACACACTTCTCTGCAGAAGGGGGATCAACAATCTCTGCGGCTGATCATATAACTTAACGAGGGCGCCGACCGCCCAGTGTCGCCCTCATTGGCGGATTGTGTTTTCTATTAAACCAATTCATTTCTGTATACGAGTAATTCAGTGTATTCAAATTATTGTCCTACATATTCCACAATTGTTGATCTATGTTATTACCTACTCTTGACTTCATCATCTAAACAGAAAAAAGTGGCCACCATTTGTCATTTAGATGATGAAGCAAAATAAAACTATCTGACAAAAACCAAAAGTTAGGGAATCTGTAGGATTAAACTTTACATTTTGTCTCCATTTTCTTTCTTTATATAATAAGGTCTAGTAACCCAAATGAAGTAGTCAATTAATAACCGCCTAGCTAGAGATTTCACCATACACGGCAGCATGATCAACGTTAATTGACTACTTGATCTTTTGACACGGTTTTACGCTTCTAAGTAATCTGAATAATACTACTGGACCATATAAAATATAAATTATAGTTTGCACCACACTGTTAACTGACAGTTCGTAAACCTTATTACAAAAGGCATAAGGTCCACCAATGGATATTTAAGAGTGGTGCTGTTTGTACGGTCAAATGTGTCCGTAAGGCCGCGGACTGGTCGTCAGCGGCGCGCGGCGCGGCGAACGGACGCCATTCATACAATACATTGCGCTCGATTAAATGTAAGGCGGCGCCGCCTTTTGCGTCCAGTCCACGACCTAACAGTAAAATTGTTTTCCTAGGATAGCGGTAAAATATACAGGGTCATTTTTGGACCGTTAGCCATATTGTGCGAGGTGATTAGGTCATACTGAACAACTTTTGCTATGGGACCAATCCCGAAATCTCAAAAAAAATTTGGCCTTTCCATAGAAAACGTCAACATACTCGACCAAAATCTATGAAACGGCCAAAAAAATTTTTGTGATATCGGGGTTGGTCCCATAGAAAAAGTTGTTCAGTGTGTCACCTCGCACAATATGGCTAACGGTCCAAAAATGACCCTGTATGGATGGAGTTGGAGTAGTATTTTGTATGGAGACGGCCGCAAAGTGCAAACTTATAATGTTTTATTGGTACATTTGCAGGTGTTAGCAGCAGAGCCATTCCTTAGGCCACTTTTGAAACTGTTCAGCGGGTTGAGGAACGAATTAATCCCACTTGATCAGGAAAGTGAGTAACGAATATACAGTTTTTTTTATAATGAAAAGGACTTTGGTAGGGCTTTGTGTTGTAAGGCCAAACACAATACAATGTTATTTATTGTACAACAACATAAAACTTTAAAAACTAAGGAACGGTAGACAATATGCAGTCTTAATATATATAAAACGATATCTTAAAAAAAAACTAAGAGGAATAGTGAATCTAGTATGATACTAAAATTGTGGCTGAAGTAATAAAATAAACATTTATCTATCAAAATCGCATAGTTAATCGCTTCAGTCTGCCATGGTAGTTAAGCAGTTTAATCACTAATAAAATATTAGTTGTAAACACTTTATGTAGGTAGGATTTTATTTCACTTTCCTTACGAAAGTTTTTACAGTTAGGTATCTATTTTGCGTAGTCGTAATATTCTTGAACAATGTCATGTTATTAACTACAATGTAGTAGCCAAAGTAACTACATATGTAATTGTTTCGTGTTAATATTTTTTATCACTACACCGTATAAAACAATGCCCCCGCCGTGTCTGTCTAGCTGTAGGTTCGCGATAAACTCAAAAACTATTGAACGGATTTTCATACGGTTTTTACCTATCAATACAGTGATTCTTGAGGAAGGTTTAGATGTATAAATTGTTAACCCCTGCGAAGCCGGGGTGGGGCGTTTTTACAAGCTTTTATTTACTTTCACCTGACCGTTGTCTGTCTGTCTGTCTGTAATCAAATCTTGCAAGTTAAATTTGATCCACTTCCCGGTTTCCGATTGAGCTGAAATTTTGCATGCATGTATAAATCGGTTGACAATGCAATATTATGGTACCGTCGAGCTGATCGGATGATGGAGACAGTAGGTGGCCATAAGAACTTTGTCATGAAACAATGCATCCTAATTGTGTTAGGGGTTATTAGAATTGTCTCGATGAGTATTAGTTGTCTGTCGTAAGAAAAGTACAGTCAGCGATAAAAGCTTGTACCAAAAATGAAATTTTTGCCAAAAACTTATTATATAACTAAGTTAATATGGAAAGTGCGCCGAAAATACCCATTTTAATGCATTTGGTTCGTTTGCAGCTCAATTGGTGATGGTATTGAACCACCTATGCGTCGCCCTGATGCAAAACATCGAATTTGTCGACCTGTTCTTCTTGACGAACCACACGCAAACCGAAGCCAAGCCCGAGTAAGTAGCCTTTAACTACACTTTTAGATGACCATTCATAACACAAGTCCACCTTTTGTACTGTAGGGTTATTACATTTGTTTATTTCTTTCTTTGTTTTTATCAATAAACTTAGAGGACCTACGGAGACGCCATGTCTATAATTTTTGGTACAAAATAGTCTGCCGTGTTTTTGCGGGGGAGGGGCACAACAAACGTATACGTAACGTCAACATAGCCATGTCAGATTTAAACGTCAGTCTATACATGTGGTTGACCATTGGCCGCCTATTTTCGACAGAGGGGAACGCCTGTTAATGACCACTCCGTTTGGTTATTTGACAGTAAGTCAATAAAGTACCTATCTAGCTTAACTGTAGGGTTAAATAAATTAATTCGTCTTTAATTAAATGGAATGTAAGGAAATGGGTAACTGTGTCACGTGTAAAACAGTCATAAATACGTTCAGCTGCTCCATTCCCAAGTATGCGAACGTGCATACGATAGCCTTTACCCATATTACTATTATAATTTAACACAGCTGTCCGTCGTGTCCGTCTCCTAATTTAACCTACTTATGTTTTAAACCTTATCTGATTGCAATAGAGTGCAAAATGCTACACATTGTATTGATAACCTATAGCACGAGTTGTAGGTCAAAGATAATGACAGTTTAATTTCTGCGAGTATAACGATGACATATTGAACTGGACTATGCAATGTTTGTTTACTGTGTACATGTTAATTAATTATCACAACACGGCCATTATGCTTTATAAAATGACATCATATCAATGACCGCATACTTAGTGCACAATCTTATTTTTTTATCATTTATGCCAGTGCAACGGAAACACAGTTAAATATAATAGAAAATTATCTAGATGCTGGCTCCAATTACAACTACAGATTTCCTTCGTATTTTCTCGTCAGTACTTTTTGTACCGAGACTGACTGAAATAGCAGGACACGTTCGTACGTTTCCGTGAAGATACGAAGGAAAATAATTATGCACTACATCTGTATATATATATATTTATCCATCTATATATACACTTATACACTTTTTCTAGGTACCTAACTAAATCTCATGTTTGCAGGTTCATAATAGCCCGCCTCCTCCTAAAGTTCGTCCACCGCGAGGGCCCCAAGGGCTCAGCGGCGCGCGACGCCCTACTGCTGTGCGCGAACATGTCTGCGCGGTGCCCGCAACTGGCGAGGTGTATGCTGGAAGGAGATACTTGCCCTGTGCTGGCCACGGGTTAGTCGACCTTCTTACCATCGACATTGGGCTGCATTTGCAACACGCGCTTATTGTAGATTGTCGTAGACTTGGTAGTACACCGTGTGACAAGGGCTCAGCGGCGCGCGACGCCCTGCTGCTGTCCACAAACATGGCAACTGGCGAGGTGCATTGCATACTCCAAGGAGACGTGTCCTGTGCTCGCCATAGGTTAGTCGACCTTGTTTGTATGGTAGTAGAACTGTGTTTGCAATAACCCCTTCTTATTACTTCTTGCTTGGACTAGCTAGACCATATCTCTATAAGGATAGAGTTGAGTTTTCAACAATAAGTTCTGAACTTGGTCTAAAGTTTTCGTATATCCGCGGGCTGTTTACAGCAGCAGGCGTATTAAGATCGAGTGCGATCATAAAACGCTTGCTGGCACGGCTTCCATAACTTTTAGAATGTTTGTTTTTGCGGTAAATGAGTTAAATGTGAATTGTTGACAGGTCTAAGCGGGCTTTACTCGCTCCTCCCGCGGACGTTGGGCGACAACGTGTACCGACTAACGGCCGACGACGTGAACCAGGGCCACAAGCTGACGCTGTTCACCGACTCGGTGGAGTTCTGCAACGCTGTAGCACAGGTCAGACAACATTACGTCTTAGCCCTTCCGTGGGCGATAGGGTTTACTCCTCCCGCGGACGGTGGGCGACAACGTGTACCGACTAACGGCCGACGACGTGAACCAGGGCCACAAGCTGACGCTGTTCACTCGGTGGAGTTCTGCAACGCCGTAGCGCAGGTTCGTCAACTTTATATCTTAAGGGGCCCGCAGATTACCAGTTCGCCGGACGGTATCAGCCTGTCAGTTAATCGCGAAAGGTGACAGTTCCGAACAACGTTTCACCTAAAGCAAACTGTCAGACGCAAAGTAAAATGTATCGAGATGATAGATCCTAAGATAAAGTCATGTGATCATTTCCATTATTTAAGTCTAGATTGGCATTTTCTATAAACGATTGTAACTTGGTCTAGCCACAGTTTTCGATATGTTGCGTCGTGTATCATATGTGAGCTGTCATTTGGATACACGTGCCAACGCGTTTGGTCACCTTTGTGAGATCTAATCAATCTAATGTATAACCAACTTAACCAAGTTAGTATATACGAACAAGAGTTTGTAACACATTGTTTTCGAATAAATAAATCCAGTGTTAAAGTAGATATATTTTCATTCTGAATATATATATTTTGTATAGGTTGCGCATCCGTCCATCAAGAAACAACTGCTAGACCTGCTGTACCAAGGGTTCCTCGTGCCCGTCATGGGGCCCGCCTTACTCCAGGTGAGCTCAACTACTAGGGGTTTCGGTTGAGTGACTTTCATCGCTTTACGAGTATAAAGGTTATATTGGACAGAGAGTCTTGGCAGTTCTTTTATTTTATTCTGTGCCTTATTACTTCCACTTTGTTAGCATAGACAAAACTATTGAACTCTTAACTGACGAAAACATTGTAGTGCTGTTTTGATAGATTTCGGTTTATAGCTCCATGTAGCCCTGTACATCGGTAAATAGATTTTCTAGCGTTTGACATTTCAGTAACCATAATGTCGGCTGTACACTCTCTCGCCGAGAGTCTCGGCACCGCTCCGATCTAAAGTGTCCTTCTATCTATGGAACTTGCGAACTTATGTAAACAAACCGCCATATTGAAATTGACAAAGAATGATGAATTTACTTGTGACTTTTGCTTACATAGTTAGCAAGTTCCATAGAATGACAATTTAATTGAAGAAGCAGGAGAGGAGACAAGGAAGAGCGAAAGGAGAAGGGAGCAGCATGTACACACGCGTTCTCGGCCTGTCTCGGAGTCTCTCGACGTGTGTATACAGCCCGCATAAAACATATGACGTCGTTAATTTCCAACTACTTCAGCCGCCAATAACTACACTATTTTGCACTTGAAGCGTCTTTGTATTCCTGGTCTGTTACGAAGTAAGGTCCAAGGCACAATTAAAATAATGGAATTGCTGAGACTGGAGAGAAAGAAGAAATAGATGATTGTTCATAATGTATTGTGTATGAGATTGATATTGTCTTGAAAATGAACAATCGTTTTTTTCTTTTGCAAATATTTATACCATATATTATGTTTTTTATTTGTACCTGTCTTTAGAGAAGGAGGTGTTTGGATATCATATTGATATCATAATAAATAATGTCCTCCTTAAAGGCCATTTGATAGCGTTATATTCGAATATATTTTAATTGTTATTTATTTATATTTTTTATTGATGTGTTTTGGGGATGTTTGTTAAAGCAATATATTACATAATTCATTTATGTACCTATTTATAAAATCAATAAATATATTTAACAGTAAAATAAACAGCACTCAAACTATATGCACAATGTTAACATTGTACTAACGATGCAGTATTTCTTTCAGTCGGACGAGGTGAAGTTTGTGGATTATGTCAGCAATTGCTGAATAGTGTTGCCATTGGTTTGAGCATTACCGTGTGTCTGTTCGCACAGTTGCTGATTAAAAAAAAAACTATCTTCAACGGTTTTTCGTGGCATTCAATGACATAATTCATAAGGGCTGATTTAGACGGCGTGCGAACTCGCACGCGATTTTCGTTACATTGCGGACTGTTGGTTACGTCCAAATCAACCGACCGATCAAAAGCCGCAATGTAATGAAACTCGGTTGCGAGTTCTCGCGTCGTCTAAAATGAGCCTAATAGAGACGTCTCAGGGCTCATTTCTCGAACTGTTTAGACTAAAATTATTATCCCCTTATTCATAAACGCGCTACAAGCCCTATTAGCTATTAATCGTTTGGTTTATCTGTCATTTTGACTTATCTATTTGTAAAAAACCGGGCAAGTGCGAGTCGGACTCGCGCACGAAGGGTTCCGTACCATAATGCAAAAAAATGGAAAAAGAAAACGGTCACCCATCCAAGTACTGACCACGCCCGACGTTGCTTAACTTTGGTCAAAAATCACGTTTGCTGTATGGGAGCCCCACTTAAATCTTTATTTTATTCTGTTTTTAGTATTTGTTGTTATAGCGGCAACAGAAATACATCATCGGTGAAAATTTCAACTGTCTAGCTATCACGGTTCGTGAGATACAGCCTGGTGACAGACGGACGGACGGACGGACAGCGAAGTCTTAGTAATAGGGTCCCGTTTTACCCTTTGGGTACGGAACCCTAAAAAGGGATAAAACATAATTTAACTAATTCAGGGCCGTAAAGTTTTATGAATCGGGGGTTGGCCTGTTGCCATGCAAAAAAAATTTACATCTCATGGACTGTATAATATTAGTTTAAACCCTAAGCCGAGCCCTAAATGTTATATAATCTCATTGAATGCCACGGTATTATTGGGTTTTTCTTTGTCATTTTTTTAATCTGTCATAATATATCTTAGTTATTTTGCGGAGACAACTCTAGTTAGAATTATTTCCGTCATCTAAAGGTCCAGCCTTCCAGGCGTAAAATAAAAGTAGTAAAAGGGTGTTAACATCTATCTCTGTAGCTGACGGCCATAATTAAACGTCATCAGAAAGAGATCGATGTGCCATTTGTCACTCACACTGTTTGCAAAGTAATAAAATCCACAGATGGTCATTTAAGAGTGATGCTGCTAGTATATCCTACGATACTTTTATATTACATACAATTAGCTGGCTCCGTAGACAACATACCAATCGCTAACGCTACGTATCGAACGAAACGCAACTGTCACTGTCACTATTACATGGCAGAGTGATACAGAGACACAAAGCGATTCGATGGCGAAGCGCAAGCGATTGTCACCTTGTCACCAGACTAGCTAACGTCACATAGTTATAATTACATTTTCCAAACTAAAGAACTAAGATATATTATGTATTGGGTTGTGGTATCACGAGTGGGCTTTCATTACTCGCACGGGAGCACGGTGTGGTCATCGAACACGGCGGTTGAGTGACGGTACGCTAAACCTTATGCTTCGAGTGGTAAGGAACGTTTTTGCTTGCTTTTTGTGTGATTTGTCAAGGGTTTTTATGTTCAGGTCGTAAGCTAGTTGATGGGAAATTTAAGTTTAATATCATAAATTAGCGGTACACATCGCAAAGAGTATTTATAAGCGATATAAACACGACACACGACCTTAATTATTACCTTAATTGTTCTTTATACACTTTAATTATATTATAATTATAATGAGATTCATTTAACATGCTCTAGCGATAGTCAAGACAGTCAATCGCAACTTTACAATCAAGTTGCTAAACTGAGAAAAGTGTAAAAAAGTATCAGAGATTTTATTTAATAAAATGTTCTTTTAGTTAGATTTAATAATTATTACCTTTTGTGAAACCAAGCGGAAACTATGAAAATTACACAAAGGCTTATATATAGAACAAAGCCTGATGCTATTCTAAAATGAATCCTTGCCATTTGCCTTTGTATCAAAAACACCCTAAGTAGTGATTATTGGAATTAATAATTGTTTATAAAATATCATGTACCATCACTCAACCGCTGAACATGCTCGAGTATCCAAGCCCTACTAACGCATACCACGATCGTAGACGAAACCCGGGCCGTTGCAGAGTGGCGCTCCCGAGCAAGCGGCGGCGATGGCGTATCTAGAGCTGGTGCTCAGATGCTCAACGCAGCGGGGCTTGCTGCGGGCGGTTCTACATTTTCTCTTCACTTATGAATACGATGGCGTGAAGCTGATTGACGTCATGCTTAGGAGATTGGACGGGAATACTCAGGTTAGTGTACAGTACGGCTACCATCAGTTTGTCATTGACATAAACGCTATCGTGAACGTAATTTACTTTCTAAATATCTCTTTCGCACTAAAATGTCAGTACGAGCGAGATGCATAGAAAGTAAATTACGTTCACGATAGCGTTTATGTCAATGCCAAACTGATGATAGCCGTACAGATGCTTAACTTAAGCAAGCGACGGCGATGGCGTACCACGAAGTAGTGCTCAGATGGTCAACGCAACGGGGCTTGCTGTGCAGCTGTGTGGGCAGTTCTACATTTCCTCTTCATTAATGAATTATGAATATGATGGCGTGAATCTGATTGACGTCATGCTTAAGAGATTGGAAGGGAATACTCAGGTTAGTGTATAGATGCTCAAGCAAGCGGCGGCGATGGCGTACCTAGAGCTAGTGCTCAGATGCTCAACTCAATGGGGCTTGCTGCGGGTGGTTCTACATTTTCTCTTCACTTTATTTTATTTATTAAGTACAACCACATCGTATTTATGTATTACATATGTTGCATTACAAGAGAGCCAAAGTACTTCACCTGATACAAAACGACAATTATGGAGTACATAGGTGAAGCTGATAGACGTCATGCTTCGGAGATTCACATGAATTACCTAACTACCTATTGTTTGAGTCTTTTGTTCTTTTCAAAATGTAAATTTCAATGTCAGAAACTATAATTTAGTTTTTTAATTTTTGCCTTTGAAGCTAACATTATGTACTAACTATCCTTCAATTTCAGCTCGCCCTAGTCTCCCTATCCCTGATGGAGACCCTCATCGACCTGAACTGCGAAGATGTGATGATCGAGCTAGTCTACAAGTACCTCCTGAAAGGGCACCACCTACTCACACACCGACCAACACCGCCCGACCCTGACTCATACAGGGACGCCGCAATGTCCTTCCTGAGTCTCAGCCCACAGTGCTGCTTCAGGCCTTTGAGTAGGACAAGGGCGTGGGTGGATGAACTGGCCATGAGCGGCCGGAGAGTGTTGGATTTGAGGAGAGATGAGGAGAGGGTTAATGGGGTGCAGGATGGCATCGCTATGAACAGTTTGGTGCAGGAGATCAAGTTTAATTATGGGGTAAGTTCTTTAGGTTTTTTTTTTAATTTAGAGCCTGATGGTGGGTTGCTGATGACTCACAAAAATTCAAGTTTAGTTGCCAAAAGGGAAGGACACCGATCAAGACCGCCCCATCCTAATTTATACCAAGATATCAAGATAGAATCCTAATTCTCAGGCCAGACTTCATCGTAAAGACAAAAGTCACTTTGTAAAAAACACACAGTCACAAGAAAAGGATCAATCAAATTAAACTAAATATTTCCTTTCAGAACCCAAACGACACCCTATTTGGCAACTACCACGCGTACCTATGCGACGCTCGATTCGAAATCGTCTCTCGCGCGCTCGCCTGCGCCCACTGGAGCTCCAAATACGACACTATTATCCTACCCAAGCCCGAACCCAACAACAACACGAAAGAGACGAGAGACGAGCCCATACCCACCAAAGAGCAGGACAGTCTTATTTCTAACTGCACCAGCGGCTACGATACTTTAAAAACTAGCGACACCTCAGAAAAAGAACCACACAGTTTAACATCGCTAAACGAAGCGGATGAACAAGAACAGCAAGATGTAAACGGCGATGGGAAAGACAGAGACAGCCTTATATCGACGGGTAGTGATAGTGATAAGAATGAGGAGTTTGTTGAAGACTCGTTTAGGATGTGCTTCTTGAAGGTGGACAGGGATTATGAGGAAGTTCCTGTGATAAAGAATTGGGTGGCTGGCGGGAGAGTCAGTCCGGCGTCGCTTATCGGTGAGTAGTAGTACTTCTCGAATTTGTCGATTTGTCGAACAAAATCCTGTATTCGTCGGATTTTGGACTGCGCCGTGTGATATCTATTTCGTTTTATGGCCTCATTGGACAGATCGTTATAAGTCAGGCATATTTGGTTTTACAAAGTAGTGATAATAAGAACATTTTTTGTGTATATTCGTAGCTCTCTTACTTATTAAACAGAAACTGGATCTTAGAATTTTGGTGTCCTTCTATTTCGTAGGTTGTTTTAACAAGTACTCAATGTGAAGAATTTCATGTCATTTTTTTTTTCTATCCACTAGGTACCTACAATCTTGAAGGTTGGGATAAATAAATAACCTAAAAAACAATGAAATAGCACTTCCTATACAATTAGACAAATGTTGAACGGTATTTTTTTTATAATTTTCCGTCGGTTGTGGTTGATTTGTATCTGATATACATAATTATGTATTTTTGCAGGCCCTCTGCTAAGCAGCCTCCTGAAGAAAGCGGCGGCCCTCCTAGAATCAGACGTCCTCAGCAACTGCCTAGTGACGGGGCTGCTTGGGAAACTGTGCGCGGCGCCCTGCGCGCTCCTGCCCGGCCTGCTGCTGCCGCAGCCGCACACGCAGCCCAACGTGCCCTCCCTGTACCAGGTACTGTAGCCTGCTGTCTGTGCTCAGCTGCTGCCTGTGACGGGGCTGCTCGGGAAACTGTGCGCGGCGCCCTGCGCGCTGCTGCCCGGCCTGCTGCTCCCCCAGCCGCACACGCAGCCCAACGTGCCCTCCCTGTACCAGGTACTGTAGCCAGCTGTCTGTGCTCAGCTGCTGCCTGTGACGGGGCTGCTCGGGAAACTGTGCGCGGCGCCCTGCGCGCTGCTACCCGGCCTGCTGCTGCCGCAGCCGCACACGCAGCCCAACGTGCCCTCCCTGTACCAGGTGCTGTAGCTTGCTGTCTGTGCTCAGCTGCTGCCTGTGACGCGTTGCGAAGCTCACTTCATAGTCTTTGCAAAAGTATTAAAGCCATCGGTTCCATAATCTTGGACGTAGGGCCTCTACAGTCGGACGATGCCTTGATTAATTGTTACATGTTTAGTTCCCCTTTTTAGGATTCCGTACCCAAAGGGTAACAACGGGACCCCATTACTAAGACTCCACTGTCTGTGTGTCCCTCTGTGTGTCACCAGGCTATAAAGATAGAGGTAATGATAGTTGATTAAATAGTAGATTATTCAAAATGCATATTACAATGCGCTTATGAACGTCATCATGTATCTCATGAACCGTGATAGTTGAAACTTTCACACATGATGTATTTTTGTTGCCGCTATAACAAACAACATATACTAAAAAGTACGGAACCCTCGGTAGGCGAGTCCGACTCGCACTTAGCCGGTTTTTATTCGTCTTTGTGTTTATCCATTTCTTCCTAAAGATTTCAGTCTTTTATTGTATTCTGATTACGATCCTATCGACCGCGCCAATACACATCAAGTTTAATTCCCTTTTCCCCAGATACTAAGCAAGCTGCGGGACGAGCTGGACGAGTTGACCAGCGGGCTGGACAACACCGCGGAACTGGTGGACAAGGCGCGAGTGTTCCTCGTGCAGAGAGAACTGCTGCTGGTCAGGAGGACCAACAACGAAGGTATATAATAGAATTGAAATATTATGTGTTCCGTTCTACGTTCGAGATCTTGATGGAAAGAGTAACGCCTCCGGTGACCGATAGATGCCGCTAGCGTCTAAGTAGTCGCTCCGCCCCGCGCCGTGACGTAGTTCCGCTTCCCCGTCCCTGTAAACCGTTGCTCGCTTCCCAAGTTCCCACGCCCCGCCATCACATTGTTTCGTCGACCGTCTTGACCGATGGTCCGCAAATTTATTTTTGCGAACTTTTTTGCAGCATGGTGCTTTAAAATTTCCGATCCAAAGCTTGTTTGATTAAATAGTGAGATATAGCCAGAGATCGCAATAGCCTAGCCTAGGTTAGCTTAGTGGGTAGTGATCCTGCCTGTGAAGCCGATGGTCCTGGGTTCAAATCCTGGTAAAAGCATTTATTCGTGTGATAAGCACGGATACTTGTTCCTGAGTCATGAGTGTTTTCAATGTATTTAAGTATTTATATATTAAATATATCGTTCACTATCATTGTCTAAGTCCCCACAACACAAGCTTTATTGAGTTTACCGTGGAACTTAGTCAAGTTGTGTAATAATGTCATATAATATTTATTTTATTATGTTTAATTTACATCTATGAAAAACTGATTACTGCCTTTCAAAGTACAAAAATAAGGTTTATGTACAGGGTCTAATAATAGCAGCAGTCCTCGAGCCGATGAGCCGCTACATCGCGGCGAGACCAAACGGCGGAGTTTGAGCACTAGTCTGTCCAACATGTTCGGACGAAGGTTATCAGGTTAGTCCGAAATACTATTAAAGAGTCGACTTAAAATTCCGATGTCTATTTACCTAGGATTCTATTACCTTTTTCTAATCGGGGGCTATTCCCAAAATCTCAGCCATTTGCATAGGCAAATGCAAACATTTTACGAACGTTCCATCACTGGCTCGGTACTAAATTTCCAAGCTAGAGGAAAAAGTCATCATTGATGACAATTTTTTTTATTTATTATCATGTATGTATATTTTCAGCATCCCCATCGCAGCCGCACAGCATCCCTCACTCAACCAACTCGCCCGCCAAGCGGCCCGTCTTCACCCAAGAGGCCTACTGGAACCAGTCCATAGCCCTCCGTTCCATCCTCAATGCCGTCCTACTAGACGAATGGCTAAAAGAACTCGCCGCTCTCTGTGAGGAGCATGCACTTAGACTCTCGGCCGTCAACTATGAGGACGATACTTATATACGAACGGTGGGGTTATGACTGTTAGCTAAACGTGGCGTCAAGGATGTAGCTATGCGAGACACGTCCGTATGACAGAGAATACATTGAAATAGCTTTACCTACCGCCCGGATTCACCCAAGAGACCTACTGAAACCACGTCTCAAAGCCACCCTACTGGACGAGTGGCTGTAGAAACTTACCACCTTATTCGTAAACGTCTACTGAAGTTAACAAGCCAATAATAATCGTTTGTCCCTTTCCATCATACCAATACGTCGGAAAGGGACAAACGAGTAAGGGGGTAAGACGATACTTTTGAGGATGGTAGGGTTATGACCGTTGGCTAAAGGTGGGGTCAAAGCTAGGCTATAGCTCCAAATACCTCCATATGACAGAGGAACTAAAATAAACTCAATGCATTGAAGCAATTTTGGGTTAACGAGAGATCACATATCAGCATAGTTGATTATAACGCTACATTTGCTGATCGTGCCTTCTGTCAGTTATAGTGAATACTATAAAAGGGAAATCGAAAAACAATCTTATGTCGTGAGAAATAAGGTTGATTTTTTCGAAAGCGCTCTAATACGTTAAAAAGGAAGGAAGGAATTCAGTCTGATATTAGAGCTGCGTCATCATACGGAAAAAACAGCTCTTACCTTAAATCTTTAGGGTTTAATTGAATTTATAACCATAAATGTGTCTTGCAATATGACGGGATTATCGAATTTAGCGCTGTGCTTGCTCAAATGGGAATTATTATTAAGGTTACAATTAAAATAAACTTACTCGTAAGGTGAGTTGGTAAGGGAGGTATTCCACCTGTTTCTTGGTCCAATGTGTATTTGCGTCTCACATTTTGCTTAATGAGAGAGTGAGACGCACATTGGACCAAGTAATTGGACGGGTGGATAACACCCTAAGGCACATTAATATGTTAGTAAAGTTTGGGTTGTTGATACAGTCTGATTTTATACATAGTTAGACTTATTTTCCAGTTATATTGCAAAACACGTGTATGGTTTTTGCCTTTTCTTACACGGTACATAAGAATTAAGATGATTTTAGATTGTAATGTACATACAAATTAAAATTGGATCGAAATCGCTTTAAATTTTATATATTTAATTTCATAACGATCAAACTTTTTAATTTTTAACATTCAGTGATAATATTTACTTGTTTTTTATTCTATAATTATAGTTATACGTAATAATCACACATAATTATAAGTACCTACTTTTATCGAGTAGTAAATGCCATGAAAGTAATTTTGAACTGTGATTTTGTGATGTTCAAAACTGGTTTATTTATTGTACATATATTCAGTATTTCGTAAATATCTATTAAAACAGTAGCCGCGTGTGTTTTAATACTAATAACAATTATTAATTACCTATAAGATTTATGGATGTTTCTGTAAACTGTAATTTTATTAATATGTCCGTGCTTTTTATTCTATTGAAATGTTTTTAATTTTTCAGATTTTGACTTTCCTAGTTTTGTATAATTATTATGTTTTATTGTATAACTTGCGAATGAATTGGTTATTTTCGTGAAACGAACATTATTATTGTGTTGTATTTTGTTTCTTATATTTTTATAGTTTGACAGTATTTGTTGCGCAATGGTAAATGTAAATCCAGGACTTATTGGGACTCTAGTCCTTACTACGTCACGTCCTACTCCGTCCAACGGATATAAACATCTTTATATAAGGTTATGTAAGCGCAAATTTTTCTTTAAATAAGAATATATATTATATTTCTAACTTGTGTGAGTGTAGTAAGTCATTTTATTGATTGTAAGAGTAAGTAGGTCATGAACACAAACTAAATTTGATAATAGCTTTGACACACAAATTATACCTGATTTGATGTTTTTTTTTAATTGTTTATTTCATAGTACAACCAGCATCACAGACACTAGAATTTAATCTACGTAAGTTCGCATCATATTTCATCACACTTACCTATTTTATAAGAATTAGTATTTTTTACATAACTTTAGAAATGTAAAGAAAGATAATTAGATAACGTCACTCCTGAATACTTCCCTACGTCATCATCGGCAGCTACTATTTGGCCCTTGCCGATGATACTTATTTTGCTTTATAGTGAGACATGTGACGCTGACTGTACCTGCGAAATACACTTGCCAATTGCTTATCTGTAGCTAGCACATGTATAACAAATTGTACTACCGTTACAAACTGAATCCGTTTACCTGGGCAATACAGATGTCAATAAAATAAATTGAAGTCTAGATTTGTTTTATTTATAGTTACTTAATTTTAATTATTGAGCCTATAAAAACTTATTATACAGGAAAAAATTACTGCATTTCCGTTGCCAGGGAGGTTTTGGGATTATACTGAGCTACTTTTACTATGGAACCATAAGTTTGCATTTGTTTAACGTGCACGCCGCATGCCCAACTCAAGCATCCACTCAGGCAGACATTAAATACACCATGTCTTCTAGCGCCGAATGGTTTTGATTAGTTACCAAACTATACGCTAGATGTCGCTATAAAAATCTTATGAACCAAAGTCACAATTTAGTAGTACAATACGGACTCAAAACTCCAGCTGTCAGTGTCAGGTGATTGTCAAAACTCAAAAGGCTCATTTCGCGGAAGTCCCCCGTTCATTGCGTCACACGAAATGTGAAAACAAAATAATTATTCAAATAGTTGAGCGTGTAAATTCAGTGACACGACGCATTTGTTCTTCAAATACTAAATATGTCTTCGTTTGTAAATCACAGAAACGAGGCTTCGGTGAGCGTTGACCAGACGAGCTCAAAAGAAACTGTTACTTACTACAGAATAACAGTTAAAGTTGGCCCTGTGCACTGGAACGTGTTGCATCGCTACAATGACTTTGTAGAGCTCCACGACAAGCTCGTCACAAACCATGGAGTGGCCAAGGAGTTATTGCCCCCAAAGAAGGTTATACGGAATAAAACACCAAAGTTTGTAGAACAAAGAAGGGAGGCGTTGGACGTGTACTTGAAGAATGTTTTCAACTATCTGAAGCTGTCCATGCCTTACGAATTCGCCCACTTTCTGGACATGCATTTGTATGATATATTTTTCCTACTGCAGGATTTGGCGAAGACTTTGTTTTTAGAAGGAGACAAGTTGTTAGAGAATGAGAAGTCCCATAAATTCACTCCAATAGAGGTTTGTTTATTTATGTATTGTTTTTATGAATTGTCAGAACTTTTAGTTAGGTGTCTCAGCTCTGGGAAAGAACCTTAACTGAAAGGTTTTTAAGTAGGTTTAGGTAATAGTAGGTAATATAGCTTGTAAAGATATACACAAATGACTCAATGTTATTAGTCATTTGGTCTACAGTCCAGCTACCTAGTGTTTTAAAAAGATAAGAAATATGCTTGCCATAAATCTGTTCATTACCTGACCATTGTATTGTCCGTATTTATCCAATTATTGTGCTTATTTATTTTGTATTTAGTATAGGCACAGTTACCAGTATAACTAAAAATCAAAATATTTTATACCTTTCATAATATTTCTTTGATATTATAGAATAGTATTTAGGTAAGCATAATGATTGATCCCATTAGCTAAATTAAGTGCATAAATATACATAAACAACTGTGATACCGAAATTGAATATTAGTATGAAAATATACCAGAATTGCGTCCCTGAAACAGCAGACTTATTAATACAATTTCTGTAATAAAGTAAAAGGGAGAGAAAGAGAAAACAAAACTCATACTCACAACTCTTTCCACAATGTCTTTCATTGTTATAACACCACTTACGTCTGAAATTATGTTGAGAATCACCAGTAACCATGCACTACCCAATCCTATATTCATTCAATAATTGTTGCAGTTGCATGCAATAAGTGAGCGTTTAAAAATGGCCTGCCCGCCAACGGAGAAACAGGACCAGATGTACGACTTCAGCCACATCCTGGACTACTGCTCACAGCTCCGGGCCCTGAACATCGAAGGCAGCTACGAGAAGCTTGGCTCCAGCACCATAGTCCCTAACGAGCTGCAGTTTGACTTGATACCGTTCAAGTCTCTGCAGGAATTAACAATACTTGGAGTACCTATGGGATGTATTCAGAGTGTTGGTGAGTTTGCACTTTTGAATTAAATGTTGAATATCTCTGGAAGATAAATACAATTACTATACATATGTATGTTTATCCTGTATCAAAGTCCTCTTGAAAATAATTATTATTATTATTATTATTATTTTATTATTTATTTAAATACATTTACACGGCATCACAGCATATGCCAATACACCGCATAATAAACTAATTACATACTTAAACATTAAAACTCAAATGCAAGTGCTGGAAAGCCTATCATCCATCATCTCACAATAAATGACTTCTAGGCTGGTTCAGGAGCATTCCATGAAATTGTCTACCATTTGTCCCGTACAAACGCGAATTTTCTGAAGATTTGCAGGTAGGTTATAGGTTATAGGTTTTCGCGGGCTTGGTTTCCGCAACTCGACGTCATAGTATCGCGCCTATTTTGCGTAATGGGTTGGCGGCACTATTCCTGCCAACCCAACTCTACCAAGAAGCCTAGCAGACCCTTGATGTTGCCGATGATTTGCAGGTATAAGAGTTTCCTTTTCTATGACAAATGGTCAAAAATATGCACAGAAAAATAATCGCCTGCTTTGAATGCCCAAAAAAAGTCGCAACACAGAAAATAAAATGCGTTTGTACGGGACAGCCCGTGGAATGCTCCTTCAATATATTTTTAAATATTTGCTTCTATTAGTTGCCTTTCTTTTGGGATAGGTACTATTAAAGACTCTTTAAGATTGAGTTTAAGAGAACTTTGTATGATATATTAATCTGCCTTATTACACTGCTACACTACTATATTATATTATATTATATATAATATATGTATTTATTTATGTATGTCTATGTAAGTATGTTTATGTATTGTATATGTATTTTTATTCTGTTTATTTTTATTTTTTGCATGGTAATTTGTCTGTTTTCGATGTATTTAGTGATAAGTTTCTTTCATTGCATTTGCAACACCTACTGACATATGTAAATTTATTAATTTCCGCTACCCAAAGGTTGTCTGGAAGAGATCGCTTTTTAGCGATAAGACCGCCTGTTGTTTACCTCTGCCTGTATTTCTGTTTTCTTTTGTATTGTCGTCTTTTATTGAGGTGTGCAATAAAGAGTATTTGTATTGTTGTATTGTATTGTATTAATCAATGCAAATAAATTATATACATTCAGAATTTTACATTGTGAAAGTACTTAATAGTCTCAGCAGAACATAGTTCAAATATATTTTTATCAGAAGTCTGCCTGATTTGATTTCTTAAACTTAAGTAATTGCCTCGCGCTTGCTTGCTCTGTGTGGACCCAGCTATTGAAAATGTACTGCTTACACTATACCAATGTTTTCTGGATGTTTATTCCCGCAGGTTCCCTCCGGGACACTCTAATCAGCCTGTCAGTGCTAGTAGCAAGCGTGGTGTCCATGAATGAGTTCCTGCTAGTGGACATACTACACAAAGATCCCTCCAGCATTGCTGACACTGTGGTAAGTCACATCATTATATGTATTGTTCATATTTCAGATTAATCTGACTAATGACATAAGCGTGTATGTTATTAAATAACGATAACGGGGCACGCGTCCATGAGTCCATTTATCAAAGACTAGGCTCATATAAATAGGTCATGTGGGGACGCGGGTTAACTTATCTGAGTAGTGTTGTCGGCCTGGTTAGTTACTCTACGAGATATTAGTTATGGATATTGGTATATTCATGCTATAAAAACGTCAACAGAATAACTGAGGTGCCTACATTCCCTACATTCAGCTAAATCGAGTACTGATTGCAAAATTGTTAGGTATAGTAAATGAAACAAATTAATGTCATTAAAATTCATGATAGGTATTAAAGCTTTGAAGAAACTTTTGGCAATCATAGTTGGCCGTTAAACTTAACATTGGGACGAGAAAAGAATACTAATTTAAAAATCTCACTCTGTACTATCATGTTGATACCCATATCATAGATGATTACATCTGAACATTGTGGTCGGTCTGGATAGCTACTCTACGTGGTCACAAAATGATACAACAAGTCTATTGTGTAGGCGTAAAGCGATTAACAGCTTAGATGGATTGGATTGTATTTAGTCACGTGTTTAAGCACGAGCTCGCTTACTTATCGATATCATCAGCCTGTATAGTGTATACGTGTATTGACGTTATTGTGAAATACTCGTTCTCTCATTAATAAGACAGATATTTATCTATCCTCTGGACACGTGGTCTTACACCCGTTTTCATTACCTCCGCTTGCCTACCTAGAATAGAATTGACAAAAAAAGGCACAATTATAATATTCCGTTTCGTCCGACTGGCTAAACCAATGAGGTTGGACGCGATGTCGAGATAAATCGGTATCAGTTTAAAACGGACCCGGTCGCATGAGGGGACCGTAATACTGTGCGATTTAGCTATCTACTTTAAAACTATAAATAAATATTGTTAGTGCGCAATAGTACAGTCAGCGTCAAATAGTCACTGACTGGCATAGTAGCCAAATATATCGAAACACATCGTTGTTTTATGGCAGTGGTCGGCAACTCGCTTGCGGCCCGCGAACCTCCCTGGCTATTTTGTATGTAATATTGACAAACGATTATGGGCATTACCCCCCAAATGAAAACACACGCCAAACGAAAATGGCCCCTTAGTTCCCGGCCGCCAAGCTATTCGTGGCCATGGCAGCGGCCACGGTAACGGCGAGGCAAGGGGTGCTAAGAATCCCCGGGCTACGTTAGGCTGCCATTCATTACAAAATTTGACCCTGGCTACGTTTAACGGACGCACTCTGAGGCTTGACCACCATCTAGCGCAGTTGGAAGTGGAGTTAGAGAACATTAAATGGCATGTTCTAGGGTTATGTGAAATCCGTAGAGAGGGGGAGGATAACGTAACCCTAGAGTCGGGCCATCTTCTCTACTATCGTGAGGGTGATAAAACATCCCAGGGTGGCGTAGGTTTCCTCGTCAATAAGGCCCTCTCTAACAACGTTGAAGAAATCTCCAGTGTGTCGACCAGGGTAGCGTACCTGATCCTTCGGCTGTCCAAGCGCTACAGCATGAAGGTAATTCAGGTTTACGCACCGACCTCGGCACACTCTGATGATGAAGTGGAGGATATGTACGAAGACATATCCAAAGCCCTGCACAACACCACTAAGGCCCACTTCAATGTTGTTATGGGGGACTTTAACGGCAAGGTGGGAACCCAGACGGGCAACGAATCCCGGATAGGCCCGCATGGTTACGGAGTTAGGAATCACAGGGGGCAAATGCTTGTCAACTTTCTTGAGAAAGAGGGACTGTTCTTAATGAACTCCTTCTTTAAGAAACAGCCTCAAAGGAAGTGGACATGGCAAAGCCCCGACACTGTGACTAAAAATGAGATCGACTTCATCATGACGGATAGCAGGCACATATTCAGAGATGTCTCAGTGATCAACAGGTTCAATACCGGATCTGATCACCGACTCCTCCGAGGCTCTCTGAATATCAACTTAAGGCTTGAAAGAAACCGTCTGATGAAGTCCACGCTCCGCCCTAACCCAATCCAAATTATGGCGGGTACCAAGAAGTTCCAGCAGCTTCTCAGGGATAGATTTGTTGCCTTGGAACCCACCAATGACGCTGACGAGACCCTACATAATCTGATCGAAACTCTGAGGGACGAGGGCGTCAAATTCTGCAGAACGCAGCAGACTGGCAAGAAATCCAAACTCTCGGCTGAGACCCTCGGATTGATGACAAAAAGACGGGAAACTACCCAAGCGACTTCGTCGGAGACGTCAGAGCTGAACAAGCGAATAGCGAAGATGGTACGGCGCGACCTTCGGAGCTCCAATACACGCCTCATTGAAGAGGCGATAGAGCAAAACCGAGGGTCCAAAGTATTCACTCAGCAGCTTGGCAGGAGCCACCTGACGAAGCTTAAAACTCGCGACGGGAGGACCGTATTGTCGAAGCCGGAGATCTCCGCCGAGATTGAGGATTTCTATGGCCGGTTATATGCTGCACATGCCCCTCATTCCCAACGAGACGATCATGATTCCAGAGCCACCCTGACACGCCATTACACCGACGAACTGCCAGACATCAGTCAAGACGAGATCGTGTTAGCTCTGAGGCAGCTTAAAAATGGAAAAGCCCCCGGTGAGGACGGAATAACATCAGAGCTTTTGAAAGCTGGAGGAACCCCTGTTATACAGGAATTACAGAACCTCTTCAACGCCGTCCTTCACAGTGGGAGAACTCCAAAGGCGTGGAGCGGGAGTTTGGTGGTGCTCTTTTTTAAGAAGGGGGACAAAACCCTCCTTAAAAATTACAGACCCATCTCGCTCCTGAGTCACGTCTATAAGCTGTTCTCACAAGTGGTCACAAACCGTCTCGCCAGGAGACTCGACGAGTTCCAGCCGCCAGAGCAGGCAGGGTTTCGCGGAGGATATGGCACCATAGACCACATTCACACAGTGAGGCAGATTATACAAAAGTGCGAAGAATATAATCAGCCCCTGTGTCTAGCCTTTGTGGACTATGAGAAGGCATTTGACTCTGTCGAGACCTGGGCTGTTCTGGAATCCTTACAGCGATGCCAAATAGACTATCGTTATATCGAGGTGTTGAGATGTCTCTACGAAGCCGCCACCATGAGTGTCCAAGTACAGGGTCAGCAGTCTAAACCTATCCAATTGCGCAGAGGGGTGAGACAGGGGGATGTTATATCCCCGAAACTGTTCACAAGCGCGTTGGAAGATATGTTTAAGACGCTGGACTGGAAAGGTAAGGGCATTAACATAAACGGCGACTACATCTCACACCTACGATTCGCAGATGACATAGTCATAGTGGCGGAGTCGCTAGAGGAGCTGAACCGGATGCTGGACAGCCTAGCTGCGGCCTCGCGACGCATCGGTCTTGGCATGAATTTGGATAAAACTAAAGTCATGATCAATGGCCACATTGATCCAATACCGATAGTCGTAAATGGCCACCTTCTCGAAATCGTTTCGGAATATACTTACCTCGGGCAGATTCTACAGGTAGGTAAAAACAATTTCGAGAAGGAGGCCAAGAGGAGGATCCAGCTGGGCTGGGCAGCGTTTGGGAAACTACGCCGAGTCTTCTCGTCATCCATACCGCAATGCTTGAAAACAAAAGTTTTCAATCAGTGCGTCCTACCCGTCATGACCTACGGAGCCGAGACATGGACACTCACGGTAGGGTTGGTCCACCAGTTCAAAGTCGCTCAGCGAGCTATGGAGAGAGCTATGCTCGGAGTTTCTCTGAAGGATAAGATTCGTAACGAATACATTCGACAGAGAACCAAAGTTATCGACATAGCTCAAAGAATTAGCAAGCTGAAGTGGCAGTGGGCTGGCCATATCGCACGAAGAACCGACAACCGCTGGGGGAAACGTGTTCTTGAGTGGAGACCGCGACTCGGCAAACGTAGTGTAGGACGCCCTTCGGCCAGGTGGGATGACGATCTGCGAAAGACTGCAGGCAGATGCTGGATGCGGCAAGCTGAAGACAGGGCGCTATGGCGCTCTTTAGGGGAGGGCTATGTCCAGCAGTGGACTAATATAGCCTGATGATGATGATGATTGACAAACGACAATGTCAGCTAAAGTCACAAATATTACCAAAGTGCAGCCCGCGTCAACTTCGTTAACTACTATGTGGCCCTTGGGTGCTAAAAGGTTGCCGACCGGTGTTTTATGGTGACGAAGATGTGTTACGATATATTTGGCCACTTTGGCCCTCACTATCTATTCGATGCTAACTGTACATTCTGTAATAGTTTTGCACTGAGTTATAGGTCACACGTGTCATTGTTACGTTTATAGCCGCAGATATAGACATTCCGACTAGTAAATAGTGTAAATGCTGTATCCATACCGATAAGTGCGATTATAGGTCAAATTGGATAGAAGAGACTACCTACTGGTTGTTTAATAATATTACAATATTAATATTTCTATACTTATTAGTTATTACGCCATATGTATATTTTTCTAGTTTTCGAATTTAATAGTTGCACAGTTTGTTAGAAGAAATGTTGCAATACGTTCTACTAGCACGCTTGCTTATTACAGGAAGATGTTGTACCTATTTATCACATAAATACATGGCGAATTTAAATGTTATATTATAAAACTGTGATCAAAAGAGTAACAAACAGAGCACGTACAGTGAACTGTGAAATTGCATGGAGAAATTATGAATGAATTCATTGATAAAGTCGCCATGCTCTTTGGCGGCTGATGGTACTTATACGACGACGATATTATGACATCGATTGACAAAAAAAGTTCATCCATATACGTAATATACATAGTACTATATGTATTTCTTTACAGAAATGGAAGAAGCTGTCAATAGTGAACTTCGCAAGCAACAACATAAAGGATATGGACTGGGCGATCAAACTCGTCCCAAAACTGCAGCATCTCAGTCTATCCTCCAACAAGCTCTCCGAGCTGTGTGACGTGTCCTGCCTCCACGAGCTCAGGGTCCTCAACCTGTCCATGAACAACTTCCAACTCTGCGAGAGCTGGCACTCCAAAATAGGTAACGTAGTCAAATTGGATCTCTCACAAAACAAAGTGGAATCTCTTCAAGGATTCTCGAGATTATACTCTTTAGAAAGCTTGGACTTAAGCTGCAACTGCGTCACAGATGTCGAAGAGGTTCAGCATATCTGTAAACTACCGGTTTTAGAATATCTATGGCTCACCGCAAACCCTGTGGCTTCAACAGTAGATTATAGAGTTAAAGTTTTGGAGCAGTTTAATGCGAGAATGGAGGAGATATGTTTAGACAATGAAAGGGCGTCGGGTAAAGAGCTGGATACAGCCAGGGTACTGCAGGCCTTAAGGGTAGTGAAAGAGGGGAAGACTCCGAGCTTTCTGCAGAATAATAACACTACCCATTGTTTTAATAGAAGTTGACAGCTAGGTTTGTAAATAGGAGAATTTGATGTGTAAATTGGAATTATTTTTTATAGATAAGAGGTAGCTACTGACTTACAAGGAAGGGTACCCAACTGTCCGACTCCGATTTGATTTATTTTGATATATGTTATAGAATAGTCTAAAATAACGGACACGTATTTTTATTTGGCTGCCCAAACTCAACCTGTTAGGAGAAAATGCCCTTCAAAGTACTGAAAATTGATCAAACCTTCTAATTTCTGAGAAGAGATTTGAAAAAAAAAAGATAATTAATTACTTACTGGTTTCGGTATATGTTGGAGAACATGAATAAAGAATGGGGACGTGTTTTGTCATTTCACCACAAACTCATTTTTTATATAAAAAAAAATATATATTTAAGAAATAAATATAATTAATATATTTTTATTAATATAGGTTGAGTTAGGGCAGCTAAAAAAAATACGTGTCCGTTATTTTAGACTACTCTATAACATATATCAAAATAAATCAAATCGGAGTCGGACAGTTGGGTACCCTTCCTTGTTAGCCGGTTAGTAATTTTTTGGACATTTATTTTATAAATAATATTCTGCCTTTCAAAATTGTTGTAATGTCTAGAAAAGCCTGAAAAAAATGTATAAATATAATTTGATAATATTATAATGGCCTTAACATCAGAATTTTAAAGGCGTGTTTGTAACTGGACCATGTTATTCCTGTTTTATTTTGTTCTTATCTAATAGTATATAATTACGTCACATTTACCCTGACGCTAAATCGGTGTAAAATTATAATCTCGTTAATGTGTGTGATAATGAATAATTAATCATAATATTATGCATCATAGTGCTTGAGCACTAATGATATATCTGATGTAATAGTGAGTATGTTAGATCAATACGATAATATTATTGTGACCTTGTCAAAGATTGCTTTAAATCATAGCGAAGGGAATTGATTGTAACTCAATATATATTCGATCATAGGCAAGCGAATACTAAGACATTTTAAAGATTCAAATTAATTAGATCTATAAAGCAGATGACGCTGGAGTCATAGTAATAAACGATTTCATTCATTCATTCATAAACTATAGCCCTTTAGTTTATAAGACAGGGGTCAAATTTTGCCTTATTAGGTTGATAAAAGTGGACCTATTGTATTCCGTAAAACTCTGAAAATATAATAGGTAGTAACGCTATGAAACTAGACTTATAAATAATGTAACTAATAGAGCCCTTGGACTGTCATTTTGTATGGGCTAGGTACCATGGCAACACAACTATACAATTATTCTATTTGTTTCTTAACCTCCTAAAAGGCCCAAACATTACAAATGAAAAACTTGAACCTAAGTTGTCAGAAATACAGTTGATTTTGTTTATAATTATTCTGTTTTGCTTATAATTGAAAGAAAGAAAACAAATGTAGGTAACTTTGTTCCAATTGTATATGATTTAACTTTCGAACTGAATAAGTACTATAGCTGGGACCGTGAGCCTTAGGAGGTCAAAATAATGTTAACAACAACTTGACATACCTACTTGGATATTCGGCCAATGAGGTTTTCTATCTATAGGCCCGTCTACATATGTATAAGCTCAAAGGTCCGAGTCGCGTGGTTCTACAGTTTACATATTTTTAAAATAAGAACAGATTATAATCTTGTTCGAGATTTTTCTAAATAAGCTTTAAAACACTTTCACAGTAGCATACAATTAAAAATATGTAATGTACACACTTTTTTATAAACCGATTTGTACAGTAGTTCTTGCGTTTTGTGGTGCTAACAGAAAAGTATTTTTTGTTGACAAATCTCATAATGACATACAATTTTGGTGTTACACTTGACATTTTTTGTACCTATAACTATATTGACCGATAAAATAAGAACTGACATTTTCAATACCAATTTTTATTATTATATTATTATTGGCTTCATTGCAACAATTTTGCCTACCAAAAGAGCTGTCATTTAGTAATTTTTTGCGAGATGTTTTTTACTTTATTTAACTGTATGGTATGTTGATATTTTTAGGAACCGATTCACTGGATAGGAGTTAGATACATCTAATAAAATAAATAAGTGTTCCATAAACCAATTTTTGTACGGGGCACTAAAAAGTAGATATATGGTGTTTATACAATGGAAAGTTTGTACAAACTGGCTTAGGGTGGTATTCCATCTGTCCAATGTTCCAATGTGTATTGCGTCTCACATTTTGTTTAATGTAATGAGAGAGTGACGCAATGACATCGGACAAAGAAATTGGACAGGTGGAATACCATGCACCCTTAGGTACTCATAAAAAGAAAGTTGCAAAGTAAAAAGAGACTTGTTGCATGAGGGAATAAAGTTTCTTTTTACGCGCACGAATCTGAAAGAATTACCATTCTAAGTAGTAATAAGCAAATACGTATTAATTTATAAGTATTATACTTGTGATTAAACCGTGCATTGTATTGTATATAAAGGAATGATATATTTTATTAAGAATTGATTAATTTATTATTAAAGTTATTTTAATGTTGTCTTGAATTTTAATTTCATGTTGCGTTACTTTGGAAGTTTAGACGCCTTAATATAAGTGTATATTCTCTATTTTTTAAAGAAGCGTATACGATTTCAATAGGTCGGCAATGTGCATGTGACATCCCTGTCTGTAGCTACATGGGTAGGTGGAATGGAAAACCGAAAATAGGTACTTATTTATTATAGGTACAAACGCAGTGTAATGTAGACACTAGAATAGTAACGCAGAAATAGAAAGATACAAATAGCAGTAAGACACCTTTGTATCAATGTCAACAAGTGATTATAATTACTAGCGCTGGATATGGGTCAAATACTCATATTCCAAAACGAACAAAGTTAACATTATCAAACATCTTGGGTACGGTGGCAGATGTTAATTATCTCCATACAATTTAATTCAAAACCCTTAAAGCTCAAAATTGAAAAATACTATAAGCTAGAATTCTTCGTTGATTGGAGTATGAAGTAAGTAGAGTCTGTGCGGAAATAGAAGAGTCGTGGAATGTATTGGGCCCCATACATTTCACGACTCTTCTCTTTCCGCACAGACTATATAAGAAGCAATTTCATATTGTTATACTAAAACGAGTTAGACCAAGAAATGTCTGTAGCGATTTTGATAGCCCACACAGTACAAGTGTTATTTTAAACGTCAAACTTCTATGAAATTATGACGTATAAATAACATTTGCACTGCGTGGGTTATCAAAATCGTTGCAGACTTTTCTTGGTCTAACTTCTATATAAATACGATCTCTTTATTCAATGTAAGTATTCTAAGAATGTTCCACTGGCAACACTATTTTGACAGTTGCCTTGTGAAGGGGGACCCCACAAACTTAACTTCTAAGTATCAATGCCCTTATTGCTATTAAAGTTAGGTGTATTTTTGTCTAAACCACACAACAATTTATTTTGTAGGTAGTCTATGTTTTGACTGATAAATAAATGCAAACATGCGAGCCGTTTTAATAATATTAAAAATACCGATTACGATAACATTTTCCTAGTAATAAAAGCGTTCCATTTCCTAATTAGGTTGTGGTTGGTTGACGTATTCAGTTGTATTTGTACCATCATGATGGTACGTTGTGTTTTATTATTGTCGGCATTGGTAGCGTTTTGCCAAGCTATTGTGCCGGGACCAAAGTATATACCTACAAAAGGTGAAATATGGCCCAAGCCTCAATACGAGAAAAATAATAAAGTGGTATTTTTAGTTGACAAGGATAAATTGGAATTTAAGGTAAGTTACATTTAAACTAATAAAATTAACAGTTAACTTTGCATTTCTAAACTTTCGAATATTTTAAACGTCCGCTTGCTCACAATGCAGGTAACAATAAGTAAGTACCTACTCGTACCTACAAATACCTAGAATTATTTCCCCTCTTTTTATTCAACCACGGTTCGACTGTTCAGTTTTGTTGTGCTTATCGATTTTTATTCTGTAGGTAAGAATGTAGCGACGGTTGGACTTTAATAAATTTGAATTATGGTAGGTATTAGGTACTTTCTTGGTATAATCAGGGGTGCGAAACTCCTGACTTCGGCCAAACTTGGCTCCACTCGGCACAGCATTGCTCCCGAGCAATTATTATAGTTCGTTTTTTTAGCATTAGAAATAAATAATTGAAAAACATTTTCAAAATAAGTTACGGCAAATATGTAACAATTATGAATCTAATACGATCATTTATATTCTTCTGCTTTCATAAATGATAGTTACTGATTTTTAATAAGCGTTTTTCAATTAAAAGACATGCCAAAATCGCTTACCTTCTTCCAAGTTCTATATAATGCTAAAAAAAACGAACATAGGGTTGGCACCTGTGCCCTGTTTATCAAAAGCTTGTAACTTGTAATACAAGTGGAAGTCCCTTTCTAACAAAAGCTGTCAAAAAGGGAATTCCACTTGTATTACAAATTACAAGCTTTTGATAAACAGGGCACTGCATGTTGGTGTATTCGACCCTGAACCGCTGACAAACTTTGGTTTTGTAGGACGATTCCTTTCTGTACGGGATACTATTATTTACCCTGTGGTATAATATTTTTTTATTTAAATTGGAATCGTTAAATTACAGAGTCGAAAATTAATTATACACATGATAAACAGTTTTCATCTGCATGAATGTTTATTGTTAACAGGTAACAAAAAAGTCGTGTCAAATATTAACGGACGCTATCCAGCGAGCTAAGAAAACCTTACACAAACTGTCTAAAATCGCCAAGCGTAACTATAACAAGCAGGGCGTGGATCTGAGCTCGCCGACTTTGGACACGATCGACGTGGAGTTGACTCGGCCATGCGAGGCTTACCCTTACCATGGAATGGACGAAAGTTGTAAGTGTAGAAATATATACCTAGAATACATCAGCGACCCGCAAAATTCGTGACGTCAATGAAGGTAAATTAGTAGGTGACAAAGTGATAATTAATTACACTCTGACATTAAACAAATAATACCTAACGTACCTTAACGTACCTAACATTAGTTAATAAAATAGTGTATCCCCATTTGCACCCGCCCCACGTGACCGCCGCCATACCTACGAGTACATGAGGTGAACACGAGTGAATGCATAGATATAAACTATGGATGAGCGCATGCATATGAATTGCCCGTTGCGATCTTCATGTCAGCAAAAAAGCGCCATCTGTTACACACTGCGTACAACTACGTGAGCTCGACTCTCGCGATAACTTTGTACGGGCGTACAAGGCTTGTTAAGTTTATTCGCGGTTTATATCAGAAGAGCGTCGATTAAGTTTATGGTTAATCAAAATTATTTGTTGTATTTGTTGGCGTTGTTTGATATCCGTGTCGTCGACACTGACGCTCCTTCTTACCTCTCAAGACCCGTGACATCTGTACTAAAATCAGCTGAAGACGAAAAACAGAGAAAATATTCCACGGCCTGTGAAATGCGACATGCAACTTTCACACCACTTGTAACATCTGTTGACAGCGTCTATGCACCCCAAATGTCCTCCGTTATAAAACATATGGCAGAAACCATATCTCAACGTTGGAACCGATCTCTAAGTACTGTACTGGGCTGGCTGAGATGCAGGATCAGTAACGCCGTTATACGTGCCACCACCATGTGCATCCGAGGCACACGCCACCGGTTTAAGTCCCCCGCCTGGTGGCTTGGGTTCGACGACGGTGCCGCCCTTCCACACATCGACTGAAACCCCTTTTCTACCCTACCTACATATGTCTTAACCTAACCCTTTGCCTATGTATTACTTATGATTCTCGTAATAAATGCTTTAGTTAACATATTTATTGTATTAAAATGGGCGAACTTATCCTTATAAGTTTCCGTTCTTCTACGTTATTTCGTGATGTCATTATCGTCTCAGGTGGCAATGCAATATTTTAAACATTCGCGCAGTGCGGTGTGCCGCCCTGTGTAAGCCGGCTCTGTCAAGGTCGACAAGTTGGCCGAGCTACTAGCTACAGCAGTACAGTTCGATAAGTACCTCCCGAGCTTTCGCGAGTAAAATGCGGCGAACAACTATTTCTGTTAGTTTCTTGCTTGCAAAACAGGTAGAGTAAAAAAGAAGGAAACAGCAATACAAACTAACTATTTTGGCTCAGTGATCCAAAGAGAATCTTGGCCTCCGAAACGAGAGCGTGCCACCTGTCCACAAATATGATGCAAAAATATAAGTAGGTAATGGAAAGTATTAAATACAGCGATGTGAATTAATCGGTGTTTGAAAATGCGCGCTTTGTTTCTAGCGCTCACCTGTTAATTTTTTTTGAGTTTTACCTACAGTTAATTAAAAACTTTAACCTGACAAGAATTAATATACTAGGTACCTAAGTCAACGAATAAAACAATAACAAATACTTGATCTTGTTATTTCGAATGTTTTTAATAATTATGTAAAAGAAACGGGAACAAACTCTGTAAGACAGACAATAGGTACTTTAATTTCGGTAATTATATCCGGTAGGTAATCAACTAATCATATTTAAGTAAATTTACCTATACAAATCACGCAGTATGCATTTCTACTTCATAATAACTTCCAAAGAGAAATGACGTCCTTACAAGGTTAATGCATTAGCGCTATGACGTACGAGCGAACATTAGTTGCTCGTGAGAATGAAATAAAATTATCGTTTAAAATTGGTTTTAAGCAATAAATAAACCTAATTGGAAATTACTTACCGATGATATGAGATCCCATTTTTTTTCTTATACTTCCTATAATGGTTTTTGCACCCTTTTACAACGCAATAAGGCATTTTTGTGTTATGCTGCGTGACAACTTTCTACTGCGCAATTCGCCACACGACTGAGCGCCGGGGTGTGATAAATGCAAATATCACACCCATGTAGCGGCCCCCTTTTTAGTGCTCGTTAGCCGCGTCCTTACGAAGTAATATATATGTCCATGAATGAATGATTCGTCTATTCCCATCTGTGGCCATGGCGCGGTTGAGATTGGGAATGTGTGTGCCGCGCTAAGGGGCTGTCCATAAATTACGTCATCGATTTTTGACCCCCCCCCCTAAAATCATCCAAATATCATGCTTCAAATGACCCCATTTCCTCCTACTTCATGCTACCGTCATCCGATGACGTGTACGTCGTACGATGAAATGACGTCATTTATGAATAGCCCCTAAGCATCTAGTGGCTCCTCTACACGATGGGCCAGCGCCGGCCACTCAAGGGATGCATTTATGCGTTAGAAGGAGCAAGTGATATTGCTATCTCATTCTACCGCATGGCTGCGTCCCTTGTTCCCTACTTTTAATCTTCTTTACAGACAATCTCACGGTATCGGACACGGCGTGTTTGACCGGGCACTCAATATGGGGCGTCTTGCACGGGCTCGAGAGCTTTATACACCTAGTCTACCAATCAGATGATTATGAGGTTAGTCTGTCCACCTTTAAAGTTAAAAGAAATAGGGCAAAAACAAACCACTCCAGAAATGTCCCTTCTCTAAATGCTCCTATCGATTTCTACTTTAGAAAAGGTAGGTACCCTATTCGCAAAATGTCCCGTCTTAAACTTCTGTTTTATTCAAAGGTAAATTGGCGCTTGATCAAATGATCACTTGAAATAATTTGTATTCATCAAATATTCTTAACAAAATATTAATCAGAAACAACAATTTTTAGACTCTCCTAATACAAGAGACTAAAATTCATGACTACCCGCGCCACCCCCACCGCGGGTTACTATTGGACACTTCTCGCCACTACCTGCGAGTGAGCAAACTGCTCCCTACGCTGGACGCCATGGCGATGAACAAACTTAACGTGTTCCATTGGCACATCGTGGACGACCACTCGTTCCCGTATCAAAGCGAAAAGTTTCCTGAGTTAAGGTGAGAAATATAGGAACAATATGGTAACTAAGTAGTACGGTCACCACACGGGATTGTTATGCCATTTAGGGTTCATGCTAAATTGGAAATTCTATAGCGTAAGTATTAAACAGCCAATTTAGCTAGGACCCTAAATGGCGAAACAATCGCGGAGCGTGATGTAATTGTACATACGTCCGTACCTAATACTGCTCGAATTAAAGCTCTGGTCGAAATATTTGTTTATGATCACATAATAGGTACTTAGATACCTTTTTCTCATTCTCCCTCCTTCATTCAGCAAAACTATACTAAGTTTTTTTTTATATAGTGAAAAAGGAGCCTATCATCGGTCAATGGTCTACACGAAAGCAGACATCAAGAAGATCGTAGAATATGCGAGAAACCGGGGGATCAGAGTAATACCTGAGATAGATGTTCCAGGTAAGGTATTTTTGTTGTATTGTATGGTTAGAGTAACTCGGCCTTGGCAACAGTGACTATTAGGTTTGAGTTAGGTACTCCATCCTGTAGATCAGCGGCCGGAAACCTTTTTTAAGTTAACGAAGTTGACGCGAAGTTGGTAATATTTGTGACTTTAGCTGACATTGTCGTTTGTCAATTCTTCTTCTTCGTGGTCGTGACCTCATGTCTGAGGGACGTGACTCCTATGGGTTATTCTTCCTACCACTGCTCTCCAGGCCTCTCGATCTTCGGCCATCTGCATTGTTGCCTGGAGCGAAGTCTGGGTAATATTTTGTACCACATCTGACCATCTACTGGGTGCACGCCCTCTACTCCTTCGTCCGTCGACACTCCCGGTAATAATGCGCCTTTCTAGCGTGTCCGTGTCGCCTCTGACTGTGTGGCCGAAGAATTTGAGGACTCTTTGGGTACAGATGGTGGATAGCCTTGTGGTGATATTGAGCTCCTTTAAGATAGACTCGTTTGTGCGGCGTTCAGTCCAAGATATATTCAGCATTCTGCGCCAGCACCACATCTCGAACGCGTCTATCCTTCTAAGTGCCCGGGCTTTCAGTGTCCAAGTCTCGGAAGCATACAGGAAGATTGAGAAGATTAGGGTATGCATGAGCTTTATCTTTGTTTTGCGGTTAATTCCTCGGTTCCTCCAGATCTTCTCAAGTCGCTTCACTGCTGCTTTTGCCATCTGACCTCGCCTGACTATCTCCTGATCACAGTCCCCGTCATCGCTAATTTGTGATCCTAAGTAAACAAACTTGCGTACTGAATCAAGGTCACGTAGCTCGTTGGTTCTCTGTGGATGGCCGCTCCGGTTGACAAACATCAGTTTGGTTTTACTTCGATTGATCAGAAGACCATATTCTGCGCTGATGCGATCAATCCGGTCCAGTATATCGGCGAGTTCAGCTTCCGTCGAGGCTATGATTGTGGTGTCATCAGCAAACCGTAGATTATTCAGGAGGTAGCCTCCAATGCGTATCCCGCCTTGCTGGTTCTCTAAAACCCTACGCATGATATGTTCAACGATTAGATTGAATATTACATACCAAATAGCCAGGGAGACTCGTGGGCCGCCTGTTGCCGACCGCTTCAGTAGATGGTTAATCTTTTTTATTTTTATTAGGCCATGTCCGCTCCTGGGGCGAGGCATACCCGCAGCTCCTCACGCCCTGCTACACGGGCAAGAAAGTGACCTCTCTTGGGCCTCTTGACCCGACCAACGAGCAGACGTACAAGTTTCTGGGGCAACTTCTGGAGGAGGTTCGGGAGTGGTTCCCGGATCGGTACCTGCATTTGGGGGGAGATGAGGTCGATTCTAAATGCTGGTAAGTATACTTAATTTTAATAGTCATCGAGAGATAACGCCTCACAATGCCTCTGCTCCCGTGTTCAAAATCAAGCCCCATTTGCTAGACGTACCTTTAGTAAATCATCTTTTTCAGTCTCATTCGCAAAACGTTTCTGCTAATAAATAGAATATCCTAATATCCTGTCTTAAAACCTCATTCGTGCTATGTACTTAGAACAAATAAAATGTGTCCTGTATCAGAAAGGTTAAAAGTTCCTGTCGTAAAACATCCCGGACATTTCGGAAATAAGAAGAGTTTGACGTGACCTACCCTAAACTACAAAACGACCGAGTTGTATGTGCCTTTCGAAGCGATTTCGTCAACGCAACTTCATAAGACTGGCACTAGCTGGCCTATATCTTCAGACACTTTCTTCCTCCAGGATATCAAACCCGTCTATTGACACTTTCTTCCTCCAGGATATCAAACCCGTCGCTGTTACGCTACATGATGCGGCACAACATGTCGTCCTGGACCAAGCTCCACAGTTTGTTCATGGAAAGGGCCACGCCGCTTGTCGGGGACAGGAAGATCATTGTCTGGGAGGCAAGTCTTAATCTCCCTCTCTTCCTAGACTATTTCGACTTTCGGAAATACAAATTCTCCTCCCGTTCGTAAGCTCTGGTGTGACTGCAGTAGCTATCCATAAGCATGACAGAACTCCGTCTACTATGACCATCATTTTAGAGATTATTTTTCAGTTTTCATCATGTTTTGTCTTAGAGTATATAACCAACGGAGACGCCATGTCTATAATTTTCAGTACAAAATAGTCTGCCGTTTTTTGCGGGGGAGGGGCACATCAAATGTATAGGTAGGTACGTCACGTCAGATAAACGTCAGTCCATACATGTGGTTGACCATTGGCCGCCTATTTTCGACAGAGGGGAACCCTGTTAATGACCACTCCGAAGTGTTTTGTAGTAGTTGAAAGATGAGATACCGAGCTGAGACTCAGCATTCCTAAAAATTATGGGTACGATTTTTATTATCTAGTACTAACTCTCCTAACCGTACCATCGCCCACACTGTTAACTGTCCATCGGTAAACCTTATTACAAAAGGCATAAGGTCGACCGATGGACAGTTAAGAGTGTTGCTGTTTGTACCAATAGGTACTTATGGCTATGACCTAGTCAGTATCTTTAATGGCTCCTCTACACAATGGGCCAGCGCCGGCCACTCCAAGGGACGCAGCCATGCGGTAGAATGAGATAGCAATACCACTTGCTCCCTCTAACGTATAAATGCGTCCCTTGGAGTGGCCGGCGCTGGCTCAACGTGTAGAGGAGCCATAATACGATACGAATCAGATACTGTAGTTTAGATGGTCCTCTATAATTGATTTGTGATATGACTGCAACTTTTACTCATTTCAGGAAGTGTTTGACGAGAAAGTGCCCCTATCAAATGACACGGTGGTACAAATCTGGCTGTATGCATGGGCATCTAAAATTAACGAGGTAAATATTTCCTGACATTCAATGATATACTACAACTGGTACCCGGGTTTGTCCGTCTTTGTAGGTAGCTATATATTTTGACTTCATAAATAGGAAGGTATAGTCGCACCAATAAAAGTCTGCAGCGGATTTGATAGCCCACGCAGTGGAAGTGTTATAAGACTTATAAGTCATAATTTCATAGAAGTTTGACGTTTAAAATGACACGTGCACTGCGTGGGCTATCAAAATCGCTGCAGACTTTTTACGGTCTAACTTTTCGTATAATACACTCAATTTTACTACTGTATCTAGTATAACGAGTTTCCTACTTCCCCGCCTTAATGTGCGTATTTTATTTTACTCAGGTACTGGAAGCGGGTAAAAAAGCCCTATTCTCCTCAGAGTGGTACCTCTCCATGATGGGCAACGGAGGTGACTGGGAGAAGTTCTACAAGTTCGACCCTCGACTGAACGTTAGCGACAGAGCATTAGTTCACAACATGATCGGGGGGGAGGCTTGTATGTGGGGGGAGTACGTTGACAGCACTAACTTTATAACGAGGTAAGTATTCACAGTACTTCCCAAATTCTTTATTACTAGGTAGTATTCTTCTCGATGTGGTATCTCTTGGTACAAATGTCGGTATTATGTCGCTTTTAGTTTCTCTCCGACGCACTTTGACGTGGATAAATCACAATAATCATAATTAAAAAAGCAAAGCAAAGTGACACTCTACATTTACCTATCAGATTAGTTAGTACTTGTTGTTTACGAAGTAGAAAAGCAATCTGGCATCTGACAGTATGCGTTACGGATCAACGCCTACGGCGGGGCCTGCTATGCATGGGCCTACCGCAAACCACGTTCGACGTGTTGCCTTCCTGTCACACTTACGTACGAATTTACAAGTGGGACAGAGAGGCAACACGTGGAAAGTGGTTAGCGGTAGGCCCTCTGATAACTTTCAACTTATTCGACAGGGTTTGGCCACGAGCCTGCGGGATCGCGGAGCGACTCTGGTCTGAGGCGTCGCGCGACGACATGGAAACTGAAGAGCAAACGGAATGGGCTAGCGACTTTAGCGACGGGGGCAGGATAGCAGAGACCATGGACCATGTTCGTCGTCGTATCGAGGAGCAGGCGTGCCGTATGCTGAGGCGGGGTGTGCCGGCTGAGCCGCCGAACGGGCCCGGGTTTTGTGTCGTGTGACCACTTAATAGTAGATCGTTTGTATAAATATAAAATAATTAAATTTGTGTCAATTATTTTATTAACCATATTTGGACGCCTAGAACCCTTACATGGTAAGGACACTTAAGTGTTATGGCGTGCACAGTTAAATCTTCATGCTTTCGTCTGAGGTTTATATTTGATTGCTTGTATCAATGATGTAACGTGCCCGCTCCTCGCTTAGCTTCTGCGCTTCGTGGCTATACCACAAAGGTGGCTAACATTATGGACTATGTCCAAGTTTTATGTTGTATGACCGGTATACTTAGTCGCGGACGGTCTAGAACGCAAAATGACTAGTATAATATTTTGCCTATATCGCTTTTAGTCTACATCGCGAACGGTCTAGAACGCAAAATGACCACTTTTTTACATCACACAGGTAGGGTAGGTTCGTTACTCTTCAAATGGCAGAAGGCCAAACCGCACAGAATAGGAGCCCCGCGGCAGCGGGGCTTCGTCGACATCGCTAACGTAAAGATAAAACGACGGAAAATGATGTAGGCGTTTTGCGTTCTGGACCGTTCGCGATGTAGACTAAGAGCGATATAGGCAAAATGTTACAGTCATTTTGCGTTCTAGACCGTCCGCGAATAAGCCGTATGACCACTAACCTAGTAGTAGATCAATCGTAGGTATAAATATTTAAATAATAATTTAATTAATAATAATATTAATTTATTTAAGGATGGATTCCGTGGGTTATTTTATCAACCAGATGAAAGCCAACAAAAAGTCCACAACGAAGTTTTCCTATTTTAAGGCTTAAACCAAAAGGCACCTACTTTTTGCCAAATGAAGGTCTTATATTTAAATGACTAGTAATGAAACCAAAATGTGTCAACATTAATTTATTAATGACTCGCACAAAAGTATGCAAAACATAATTACATATACAATGGTAATAAATTTCTAAAACTAAACAATGCATGTGATGCTACAAAATGATCCTTAACAAGTGTTCAACTTAACTAATATATGTAATAAATTTATTTCTAAACTCATTTCTTTAAATAACCGACATTATCAAAAATACCAACATTCATTCATAATACCGGAGGCAGTCTTACATTTTCAATGCATACCTACACACTTATTGCCTTAATTTTAAAGTTAATTTTAAGAGATTTATACGGGCGTCGAAATCATGTTAAAGCTAACAAAAGGGGTAATAAAAGACAACAACAACAACTTTGCAACTAAAGATACAATAACACAGCAAAAAACTAGAATTTAAAACTCAAGCTAATATACAAAATCGAAAATAGCCTATCTGCATCCTTAATTGTCACTCTAACGAGAGAAGAGACGACCGAAAAACCGCCTGCCTAATTAATAGAAACATTCCTTTAGAACAATGTGGCAAGTTTAAACTTTGAAATTTTCAACTTGTGTTTAAAAAGACCTTACCTCTGTTAGCTTAGACTAAGATTTTGAAACCCGTATATTTCCATTATCGCACATCAATACCTCCATACAAAGTAAGAGGTAAACGCTACAATTATCGCACCCTCGTTACTACATCCGACGGCTACCTTGAGTAACTTTGTCTCAAAAATAATTACAATAAAATGACCAATTAGGCCGCATTCCCTATAAGTCGTAACGTGCGTATATATTTACGACGATAGACGACACGATAACGGTAATTAGGCTTGTTTATTTAAGGTGTTCACATATACATAGGACGGTACGATTACTGTCGTTACGACAGCGACATAGTAGGAACGCGGCCTTAGGCGTTTCAAGGAAAAAAATATTAAATATAGTTTTGAAACCACTTGCACCATTCCACTAATCCGCGGTTAACCGGTTAAACCTGGAGTTACCATGGTCACAAGTACAATTTGACACTGGGTTAACGGTTTAACTAACTTATCTCGAAATATTGCCCATTTTAGATCTGTCAAGTTTCGTAACATAACAAATCTGAAATGGGAAATATTTATCGACATATTAAAAATATCCCGAATGCCACCTTCTACTATAGTTCGTTTTTTACCATCTTCATGTGTCTTTTTATTGAAACACACGTTTTATAAATAAGTTACGGCAATATATATAGGTAACAATTCTGCCCTCCTAAGCTGAAAAGCGCTATCTCAAAAACAAATGATTTTGAAAATAGAATTCTCAGTTATAGAAACTAAAGTATAAATTAGCAATGTATTTTCTTTTGAGATAGCCACTCGGCTTAGCAGGGCAGAATTATGAATCTAATACGATCATTAATATTCTTCTGCTTTCATAAATAATAGTTACTGCTTTTTATTTAAAAAGCGTTTTTCAATTATAAGACATGTCAAGATCGCTTACCATCTTTCTAATGCTAAAAAAACTAACTATAGGTGTTACAGCTGTTATTGGACAACACAAAATTTTGACGCAGCATTTTATTTTCGATATATAAAATTACGAGTAAAAGGCTTTGTCAAAACTGACAAATTATAGCTGCGACATGTAATGCATAAGAAATACTTACATATACTTATATCTAAATATCTTTAATTACTCTTTGTAATTCACGTTTCCTTAAAATTAAAATTAAGTTTGAAACTATACTTAACTGAATTACTACTTTGGAGACTTGATAACTATTTTGAGTTACAAGATACGGAAAATAATAACAACGCAAAGTAAAAACATTCCGAAACATTCGTCAAAAGCTTAGCAGAAAATTACTGGCACATTCCGTGTGCCTCTAAGAAGTCATTAAAACGTATGCAACAATAAGTCAGTAAAATGTACGGACTTACTTTTGTTTAAAGTTTGACTGATAAACAATATAACGTATTAATTGTGATACTTTAAACTGGAGTTATAAATGCATCGCGTCTTATTTTAAAACAATAATTATTGATTGTATGCAGTCATGCCATTTTCGCACTAAATAGCCATTTTTATATATTTTATTAAAATAAGTCATATCTCTCTGAAAACGTCTCTTAAAACCTACCATCGATTGATCTAACTAATCCATTCCTTCAAATGAGCAAAAGATATTTCTACAAAATACAATAAGTGACAATTTGACTTCAAAACTTTATGGCAGATTGCCTGCCGATCCGGTTCGAAGGACCAAAACCGGAAAAATTGGGGTAACTTGCATTCAAAATCAGTGGCGCAGCTAGGTGTGGGCGAAGTGGGCCTCGCGCCCCATGGGCGGCCTCGCGAGAGGCTCCTTCGGGCACAGTGAAACGAAAAGGCCTCGCAGATGCGACTTCGCCCACGGCTAGATTAATTCACGCTACGCTACTGTTCAAAACGAAACTGTAAAGTAATGGTATAAGGTTGGAAACGGCTCACGCGACCACGGGGGAGGGCGGCAGGGTGAAGTGGAAGGCGTGGTCGGTGCGCTGGTAGAGCGGCGCCCGCGCGCGCACGCCGCTGGCCGTGGGCCGCCGCGACGGGTCTTCGCTCAGCATCAGCTTCAGCACCTCCACCTGAAATGTACAGATAACTTATACTTCTCCCATCCTCCTTGCGTCGTAATCCTCAGTAATGAGGGCGTGACCTCCCTTTTGAATCGCCTTCTCTCTCACAATCTCTCTCCATCTGGTTCTGTCCTTGTCGGTGTGGAGAGCCATGTGTACTGTGGAGTCAAGAGCGGTGCGGATCTGGTCGGACCAACGTATTGGACTGCGTCCACGTCCAAGTCTTTTCCTATCCACTTTGCCGGTCACAAAAAGCTTTTCGAGGCTGCCACCGTCTTTCCTTGCTATAAGACTGTATACTTTTCCTACTTACATATTATTTGAACTTTATATAATAGTACATTATTGTCGAGGCTCGGAAGTAGCTACTTGCAGGCTGAGGATTCGTTTTAAACGGACGACCTTGGGAGTCCGTTTAATTGAATCCGAAGCCAGCAAGTAGCCTTCCAGCCGAGTCATATATAGTGCTTTTCTCAAAAATGGTGCAAGAAATATAAATATCATAGAAATATTTTACAAAAGCAACATTCTTACGTATATATTTTCACAGAAAAAGGCCCTTGCCGCGTTTTTATTTTTTTAATAAAAAAATAGAAGTGTATTTTCCTGCCGAAAATACGCCAACCTATTTGAGACAGCTAAATAGTCGCGGTACTAAATCATCTGTTTGGCTGTTTAATGGGCCTGTGCCTTCATTTGATATGGCTACTTCAACTTTTAAAAAGTTTGGAACTCGACAAATAATGGAATTTGTATGCAACATTGCAGTCCCAAAATCGAGACTGCAATGTTTTTAACTTTTTAATTTTTGACTGACCATAAACTACGCGTTTCGCGACCTATTTTTTAGATGGCAAAGTCGATTTTGCCGTCCATTTTTGAGAAAAGTCAGTTGACAACCAAAACTCTCTAATTACTACCACAAGTTACTAGTTATAGTGAACCATATTCATACCTAAATAATTAGTGAGTTTTGCTTGTCACCTAATATATACTATAGGATAATTAAGGCGCTTAATGCAACATGGCATTAATCTATTTGATGCAGACATAAGTTTGGCGACACGCTCGGACTCAGTATGAAACGGTTGTAGTAACTTGAATAATATAATATGATCACACAAAGAGAGTAGATATTGACTTAATAGCTGTACAGCGCTTGTTATGGCAAAATGTAATGTACTAGCTTTGACATAAGGTTTAATTTCGCTCACCTCACTGGGACAGTTAGCGGTAAAATCAGCGAGGTAGTGGCAGTTTAGCAACACGTTCTGATTCGGTGTCGAATGGCTGTAGCAACTCGAATAGGATCACGACGAGAGAGTAAATGTGCGGTCGCTATGGCAATATGTAGCGTAGTATGTAGACATAAGGTTTAACTTCGCTCACCTCACTGGGACAGTCAGCGGTAAAATCAGCGGGGTAATGCGCAGCCCTGAGCGCAGTCAGTTTAGCAACACGTTCCGATTCCGTATCGAACGGCTGTAGCAACTCGAATAGGATCACCCCGAGGGAGTAGATGTCCACTTTGTAGCTGTAAGGCCGCCCCGCCAGTTGTTCTGGCGACATGTATAGGTGGGTGCCTAAAAAAAGAAAAAAATGGAGATAAGGCACGCAGGGCTTTCAAAAATCCCTTGAGAGCGAGAGGGATGATGATGGTGTTCTTATTAATAGCCTTTGGCTATTTGACTGTTTTCTTTAATTCAGTTGTCCAATAAAAGTGTTACTGTGTTTATTACCTACAATAAGCTCATAGAAGAGACCACGAGCCGAAGATTTTTTTTGCGTATTCGGGGTTGGTCCCATAGTAAAGGTTGCTCAGTATAATCCCAAAACCTCGCTGGCAACGGGAATGTACTTTTTCTTAGCCAACCTGTATATGAAACAGAATTTCTCGTCGAAATTTCTACGAGCAATTGCAATTTACCGACTTTTAACCTTGATCCGGCCATCGGGAACGTACATTTGACTGAGGGTTTTTTCTCTTTGAAGTAGTTAGGCAGTAACTTACCGACTTTATACGTATGTCTAGCATACACATCCATCTCCTCCGGCGGCGAGCCGTCCGACGAGCTGTCCCCCATAGTGGTGACCAGCCCGAAGTCCCCCACCTTGACCCGCCCGTCGGGCGCGAACAGTATGTTGCTGGGCTTAAGGTCGCGATGGATGAGACCCGCTAGGTGCACGTATTCCACCGCGGAGACTATTTGGCTGAAGAGGGTTTTTATCTGAAAATAGATGTCAGTCATTACGTTATCGAACACTGATTTTAAAGAGCACAGGGTTGTTATGGTTCTTAACGGTATGGTATGGACAAGTATGGAAGAGACAGGTCAGCAACATTAGGACATGATGTCACGATCCTCAGCATTGAGGGAACGACTGAGGATGATGATGATAGTTCTCAATTGATCTGGATCTCAATTTTCATGTATGTTCTCGAATTTTTCCAAGACTGCTCCGAATCCGATTAAAGTCATCTGGCGGCCTAGCCAAGGTGACAATCGCTATCGCTTCGCCATCGATTCGCTTTGTCTCTCTATCATTCTTCCATATTGCGGCACAGTGACATTTGCGTTTCGTTCGCTACCGTTAGCGATTGGCATGTTGTCTACGGGGCAAGTTAGAATCCTGGGGAAATCCAGGGAACTCTTCAGTAATCTAATTGACTAATTAAATATTCAATATATTAAACTCTTGCATTTGTTCTTGGAAAGTAACATTTGGCTATAAAAAATTTAAAATACTTTTAAGGCTTGGCCACACACAGAGCGCGACGCAGCGCCGCGTCCGCGCCGCGTGATGCCGACGCGAAGCCTGGTCAAACAGGGCGCGCGCCGATCGCGCCGGCCTCACGCTCTCAACACGCCCTCAAGGCGCGCGTGAACGCGGCGCGGCCGCGCGGGAACGCGGCGCACCGCTCGCTGCCTAACGTCCGATCCTACTGACGTGACTTTGCGAGACGCGGCGGGCCGCCGCGTCCGCGCGGCGCAGCGCTGCGCACGCGCCGCGCGGACGCAAGGAGCCGCGCGGCGCGGGGCGCGACAGAAGCGGGGCGTGATACCGGCGGGACGCAGTCTGTTTGACGTCGGTAACCTGTTAGCATGTGCCGCGGTCGCGCGGCGTGGACGCGGCGCGGACGCGGCGCGGACGCGGCGCTGCGTCGCGCTCTGTATGTGGCCAAGCCTTTAAATTTTAGTAAACTCGGTTATTGTTTTGCTAAAGGTTACTTTAACAAATAAATATAGAGGTAATTACTCTGGTACACTCACTTTATCAGCCCTGGACTCCCTTGTCCTGTTCTGCCTGAGCCAATCGTGCAAGCTATCTCTCATGCACAGCTGCATCTGTATGTAGAGGTACATCTTGGACGCCGTCGGTGTTGCACTCTCTCGCACCACCATGTCGAGCGACCAGTGACGGGTGTGGCCCTTCATGTTTGAGAAAAGGATTAATTCACTTACTTTATCAGCCCTGGACTCCCTTGTCCTTATCTGCCGGAGCCAATCGTGCAAGCTATCTCTCATACACAGCTGCATCTGTATGTAGAGGTACATCTTGGACGCCGTCGGTGTTGCACTCTCTCGCACCACCATGTCGAGCGACCAGTGACGGGTGTGGCCCTTCATGTTTGAGAAAAGGATTAATTCACTTACTTTATCAGCCCTGGACTCCCTTGTCCTGTTCTGCCTGAGCCAATCGTGCAAGCTATCTCTCATGCACAGCTGCATCTGTATGTAGAGGTACATCTTGGACGCCATCGGTGTCTCACTCTCTCGCACCACCATGTCGAGCGACCAGTGACGGGTGTGGCCCTTCTGTTGACAAAACTTATGGTAAGTACTTATTTCAGTATAAATATAATGTAAATTTTACCGGTATCAACATATGCAGTATATAGAAAACTAGTCCTTAACTAAACCTTTCGGTCACTTTAGACCAATTTGAGCAGCAGCGTCTAGAAGACCTAGATGCTAAGCGTCATATCCGCAAGACTTCCTACACATACACCCGCAACTCGACTAGACAACTCCATTGCGCATCGTGTGACCGCATCTTCAAGACAAAGTTTGGTTTTGAGTGCCACATTAGGGCATTTTATAATCCGGATAACAATTGTTGATGGAGTCGTCAGTTCGCCTGATAAGGCAAGGAAGATTGAGAGTTAACAATGTATTAGAAAAACCGTCACATAAACTGGCCTCCAACTAACCTTCTTCATCTTCCCCGTGCTACTCGTACTCTTCACATAGCTATCGCACTCTTTCACTCTCTCCAACCTCTTGTCTACGGAGCCGTCTCTCGCTTCTGAAGCCTTGCTGACTTCGTCTTCGTTGGCGAACACTATGAAAGAATTGTCGGTGGACTTGGGAGGGGGGTGGGGTAAAGTGGGCGTGTGGCCCGTTGGCTGTGTTATTTTAAAACCGTGTTAAAAACTAACCTATAACCTATAACTCACCTTCTTCTTCTTCCCCGTGCTACTCGTACTCTTCACATAGCTATCGCACTCTTTCACTCTCTCCAACCTCTTGTCTACAGAGCCGTCTCTCGGTTCCGAAGCCTTGCTGACTTCATCTTCGTTCGCGAACACTATGAACGAATCGTCGGTGGACTTGGGAGGGGGGTGGAGTAAAGTGGGCGTTTGGCCCGTTGGCTGCTCGTCGAACACTATGCTGAATGATTCGTTGCAGCTTAGTGACCTGGGTGAATAACATTTTATTTAGAAACAAATCTATAAATGCAAAATGAAATCGGTGGCAAATGGAAAAACAGTAGCAAACTTATGAAAGTCAGCAAACTCAGACCGGTGAGTCATGTCACAAAAATTGGAGTAAAACTGATAGCTTATTTAATAGGAAAAATTGTTGCCTGATAAAAAAAATGCTTGTGACTCGATCCACTGGTCGAGCTCAATTGGCAGGTTCCCAACTCAGAATATGATCTTGATCAAATCTCCTATTGTGAATTTCCACATACATATACACATACATACAGACATAACACAATGCATTGAACGGTATTCATTGCGCAGTACGCGCAGTGAAAAAGCAATCACCAGCAGTTTGGCTTAAAAGCAAACTCACCTGCGTAGTTGCCCTGCAATACCTTAATCAGTTCCAATACTTCCTTAGGTCGATCAAACTACACAAATTATCGACCGAACGAGTCTCTGGCGATACCGGAGCACTTTTTACCAACTTATCTTAGCGTCCTGATAATAGTTTAGGGTCTTGTGGAGGTCGAGTTGACGCTGTCTTCGAGCGGCGCGGGCGAACCCATGCCATGGATACGGGCGAATCCATGCCATAGATACGTTAAGTTTAAAGGTGAATGAGAAACGCTAGTTTACTAACCTGTTTCTCTTAGCGGAGAGTTGCTTCTCAAAGTCGAGCGCGTCGACGCATTCGTCCAAGGTCTTGTGGAGGTTGAGTTTGACGCTCTCTTCGCGCCGCTTGGCTGGCGTAGGCGACTCCACTGTGTAATCTTCCGACATTTCCACTGATACGTTCAGTTCACTGGGGACGAGAGACAGAATCAAATGTCGGTAAGTGGGACGATGCATCAAAATTCCTTTTAACTTCAATCTAAAACTTGAAACTTTGAAGGCAGTACTTTGACTGACAAGTTTCGACCTCTGGGAGTTAGATAGGTAGCGCAGAATTTATTGTGACTGAATATGCATATACTTATACGTTTTATATGCTAATAATATAAGCAGCTGGTTAGGTTTAATAAGATACAACAGTAACAAAAGTTTAAACTTTTTTATACGGGTCATAAACTGTCCTTGAGTGTGAATTGTTGCACAACTTGATCATTGAATGCCTGAGATTCTCGGCGTTCAACTTTACAAATGCAATTGTAAGATGTTTTTATCCAGTTAAATTTTAATTTAAGGCCTTTGCCCAGCAGTGGGACATTCAAATAGGCAAAGAAAAAAATTACTCACTAGTTTAACTATAATGTCATGCAAATAAAATAAATTGTTGAAGTCATACCGTTTCCACACGGCATCCCGCTGCTCCTGCCAGTTGGGTGGCGGCTCCTCGACCCACGAGTTGAAGTACCGGACTATATTCTCGTGTTCGAGCTTCGCTAGCGCGCGGACCTCGCGCAGAACGCGTTCACGCTTGGACTCCCTGAAACAAGTATGGAGTAACGGTGTAAATACACATGATATTAAGTCGACGACGAGCGTATGATAGTGGTAGAAAAAAATGTCTAAGGGTGGTATTCCACCTATCCAATTTCTTTGTTTTTGCTTTAATGAGAGTGAGACGCACTGACATTGGACTAAGAAATTGGACAGGTGGAATACCACCGTAAGTGACATTGTAGGTTAAATCCGTCGCACGCGTCCGCGCAAAACGAGTTAACGAAAATGTAAATGTAGTAGTGTGTTTATGCCGCTCCGAGATCAGAACTTTTCCGCCAGAGGGCGACAGTATGTATGCGTAAGGTAGTGACAATTTAGTTCACCCTACTCCCCGCTAGATGGCGCCACTGTCTATGCGCAACGTTAGTTCCAAAGGTCTCCGCTAGATGGCGCCACTGGTTAGTTCACTCTACTCCCCGCTAGAGGCGCCACTGTCTATGCGCAACGTTAGTTCCGAAAATATCCGCCAGCCCCGCCGGAGGGCGACAGTATGTATGCGCCGCTGGTTAGTTCACTCTACTCCCCGCTAGAGGCGCCACTGTCTATGCGCAACGTTAGTTCCGAAAATATCCGCCAGCCCCGCCGGAGGGCGACAGTATGTATGCGCCGCTGGTTAGTTCACTCTACTCCCCGCTAGAGGCGCCACTGTGTATGCGCAACGTTAGTTCCAAAAATCCCCACCAGCCCTGCCTGGGGGCGACAGTATGTATGCGCAAGGTTAGTTCCAAAAATCCCCGCCAGCCCTGCCTGGGGGGCGACAGTATGTATGCGTAACGTTAGTTCCAAAATTATCCGCCAGCCCTGCCTGGGGGCGACAGTATGTATGCGCAAGGTTAGTTCTAAAAATCCCCGCCAGCCCTGCCTGGGGGCGACAGTATGTATGCGCAACGTTAGTTCCAAAAATATCCACCAGCCCTGCCTGGGGGCGACAGTATGTATGCACAACGTTAGTTCCAAAAATCCCCACCAGCCCTGCGTGGGGGCGACAGTATGTATGCGTAACGTTAGTTCCAAAATTATCCGCCAGCCCTGCCTGGGGGCGACAGTATGTATGCGCCACTGGTTAGTTCACTCTACTCCCCGCTAGAGGCGACAGTATGTATGCGCAACGTTAGTTCCAAAAATCCTCACCAGCCCTGCCTGGGGGCGACAGTATGTATGCGCAACGTTAGTTCCAAAAATCCCCACCAGCCCTGCGTGGGGGCGACAGTATGTATGCGCAACGTTAGTTCCTAAACCATCCGCTATGAAATGAATAAAATTATATGTGAGTTTGAATTCTGCCAGCCCCGCCAGAGGGCGACAGTATGTATGCGCAACGTTAGTTCCAAAACTGCAGTATCAGAGGAGAAACGCAAAAAGTGACGGGGTGGTCTCCAGTGGCGAAGGTCGGATTCGAACCGGCGCATCTTTAGCTAACCGGGGATATCGTCACCACACACTGTATGAACCCTCTAGGCCACCCCGTCACGGTAGGACCAGCCTCAATTTCTCGACTACATTCTCATAATCACCTCGCCCCCTACACCCTGCCCCCTGCCCCCTACACCCCGCCCCCTTCCCCCTGCCCCCTACACCCTGCCCTCCTGCCCCTACACCCCGCTCTCCTATGCCGCGCTCCCTACACCCCGCTCTCCTATGCCGCGCTCCCTACACCCCGCACTCCTATGTCCCCGCTCCCCTCCACCGGGTTTATAAAAGAGCATGTTCAGTCATAGTAAACAGTCATTTCACCACATTCTCACTAGAGTGTCACTACAATTATCGTGTTGAAATAATATTCTACAACAATGGATCCACAAGCTTCATCACATACCAAATGTAAGTTTCTTTTCAAGTATAGTTGTATCATACTAATTTTTTGAGTATATGAACTCTGTTCTGTCTTTGTAATTAAAAACTTCTCAATTAGAAACACTTTTTGCTTACTTTTAATATAAACAATAACAATATTTTTATTACATCTTCCCCAGCTGACATTAACAGTACCATGACCGCTTGGTGCTGCCAGTGCTGGTTGTCCACGACCACAGGCGGCGGCGGCTGTGACGGTGGTTGCAGCAGCTCCACTTCACACTCACCACCCGCACAACCGATGGCAACAGCGAAAGCACAAGACGACGGGGGCAAGGAAAAACACACCAATCCCTTGTACTACGGCCACGAGAGCGATTCCAGCAACGAAGTGAAATCTTTTCATCAACAATGTAAAAACGAGTGGATGGAAGCGTTCCAAAAGAACACATTGATTAATAGATGGCGCGTCCCCATGCCATTACACTCATTTAGAGCAGAAGTGGCGAGATTGTTGAAAAGTTTATATGTCGAAGGTCACCGTGACGATTGTCATATTTACCGTTTAATTGTAATGTGGGACGATTTAAACGATGAAGCGGAAGAAATAGTGGGAGACGCCCAAATCAATTTTCAAGACTGGATTGACTTACTAGGCGGTGTTACAGCGGAACTTTTTTCACGCGCAGTGTGCAATTCGGAATCTTTTACATATTTAATTAATGTCATATTTTGTGTGGTAGGTCCAAACATAATAGATTCTGGTGATTATTAATGATGGTGTATTTTTGTTTCCTTTTCATTGTTTACTTTTAAATTGCTAGCTCACTGCACATGTATTATAATTGTACACGTATAGGTATACTAATAATAATTAATAACAATAAATATATATAATATTACTGAATATAGAGATGTTTTATTGAATGAAACCTCATTGATTTAGAGTAGATAAATGTTTATTGAACATAATAATAGTTAGACAATGTTATCTTTATCTATCCAACTTTTTTCATTTAAGCCGAGCCATTTTACATACACTTTATTTCCACGACGTTTCAACACTTTTTCCACTAGATAAATGTCATGGTGTTTAGTTTTCTGCAACTCTTGTTCATAGAAACATCCAGAGATGGGTTGGTGATTAGCGTCTTGAAGTAAATATGTCACTGGATTAGTAGTTTGCACTCTAGTTATTGTAAATATCTCCGTAGTCCAATTGCCGGTGTAGCCTTTGGCGAAGGTGGATTTATATTTACTAATTCTCACGTGTTGACCCACCTTGAACTTGGCCCGTGGTTTAATTTTAATGTTATTGTAGACTTTATGTAACAACTGTTTAGAGTTGTTTTTATTCACACTCGCCGGCGCCATACCGATAGTACGATGCGGTTTGTTATTGTAATAATGCTCCACTTGGCTTATCAGTTGTACCCATGTGTAAGAACCATTCAAGCTAAATTGCTTCCAAATCCAATGTTTTAAGGTTCTAATTAGTCTTTCCACTATGGAAGCTTTCATGACGCTATAGGTAGAGTAGTGGTTGATATGATGACGTGTCATGAGCGATTTAAACTTGAGATTGAAGAATTCCTTGCCGTCATCTGACTGAATATTCTTGGGCCTTCTCCCGCCTTCACTCAAAATTTTGCTCATTGCCCTTGTAACATCGTCAGCGCTCTTGGATTTTAGCGGCTGCATCCAAGCGTATTTCGAAAAAGTATCAATGCACACTAGAATGTATTTATAGTTGTTATTATCCTTGGAGTACTTTTGCATATCAATCAGATCAATCTGCCATGTGTCATCGAGCCCCCTCTGAATGAATCGTCGACGTGGAAATGTCTTTCTCGCATACTTGTGTATCTCGTCGACTACTTGAGCCTTACTCATTTTTCTTCAATGCAATGCGCTTTCCTGGAACTGTTGCCGCTGTCGATGGTGGTGTTTGAGGTTGTGACGGAGTTGGTGCAGTAATTCTTTCTGATAATTTTTCAAGCTTTACCCGTAAATCTTTTATATCTTTAATATTCGCCTTTAGCTTTGTGTTTAAAAATACTACTTGTTCATCTAGTTCAGCTCTACAGACGGCATCAGTTTTGAGGAAAGACTTGTGAATTCCTGCCACTCGTCTATTTTCAAAATTGACTAAATCTCGTTCCACTTTTATATCGTCACGGATTGTAGATTCGCTGCCCAAGTATTGTCCAAACTTGTTAAGAGGCATTGTGAAAGTGAGCGATGGAGGGAGCCTTCATCAGTATTTATAACAAGGTAACCAGGGAGAAACAGATCGGTTTTACCGGAAAACAGCTTTTAAAACAACAAACAGAAGCGGGTCTGTTTTCTTACTTTAAAATTATACCGCTCTCAGTCAGTTCCTCAACGATTGCATTGATCTCGTTCGAATGAGAGGTGTTGCCAGCGTTTTGTGATGCTATCAAAAGCTGTAAACGGCTCACCAGCTCGTTGGGGTCATCCCAATAGATGTAATCGGTTTTTGGATAAAAAGTTTTAGTTGTTAATATATCTCTTTTACCAGAGTTCAAACATCCACCTTCTTTATGTTTCTTTGATTCTTGTGGTTGTTTAATGTAGCGCAGATACTTTAAACTTCTATCTCCACTCAATTGGCCGTTGGGTGAGAATCCTCTACGATGAGCGTTTGTCATGTCTAAAATCTTATTGTAATCATCTACATCTTTTTTCAAAATTACATTCTTGTTTGGTACTCGTTTAAAGATAAGTTCCAACAGTCCAGGAGTCATGTTGAATCGTGAATCTTTAATATACAACACGTCATCAATGATTCTAACTCGACTATTACCAATATGCATTTTATCATCCTCGAGATAAACACCAAATGGTATCTTTGGTGTTTTAACAAGATGTTTAATATATTTATTTTGTAGATCATCAATACTACTATTACCACCTTCATCAATTTCAAGAGCCGATTTCATATCTTCATCATCATCGCTAAGCTCTTCATCTCCCTCTGTTTTTTTCTCTTCATCTCCCTCTGTTTTTTTCTCTTCATCGTCATCATCATCATCATCATCATCGTCATAATCATTAGAATCAACATCATCATTATCAATCTGGTGTGTTTTTGTTAAAGGATGATTACTCCACTTGATCAGTTTACTATTGGGTTCTTCGGTTTTGATCAGATATTTCCTTTTACGTGAACGTTGTGGCAATGGTGTGGAGGTTTTTATCAAGGGGCCATGAGGTTTATTCATAACTGCTGGTTTAGCATTGTCATCGTCATCATCGTGATTCTTATTACCCTTGGATTCCAAAGCTTTATTCATTAAAACATTGAGCGGTTTTGTGATTGGTTCAAAGGTTTGCGCTAGCGAAGTGTCAAGCGACGTCTTATCTGCTCGCAACGCCTTTACTTTTCTCTTTACACTCTCAATTGAATTTACGAGTTTCCGTTTCAACTTTTTACTACCAAACATGTTTGCTTTTGTTATTTTAGATAAAGAGGTTGTTCCTCAGTAGCTGACAACATAAAACTGATGATAAACCGGAGATGACACTAAATTTTATACAATAATGTAAACGTCAAATCCTTTACGATATCGACCCTTGTCAATGTCTCTCTCCTTGTCGATTGTTAAAAAAGTGTACTTTTTCTGCCAACACTCGCGACAAATTCCCTTAAACTTTCCCCAACTCATGTCGGTGTTCACGTGATCGTCATAGGCATGTTTTAAATTCAACTCGTCCTGTTTGAATAGCAATATAAGATTGGCATTGTCACGTACCAACTGTTTAGGTATCCTACTATATGTCTGACACAAGTAGAAACAATCCAACCAACGATGCCGTCCCATTGCAAAGTACTGACGAATGGCATCTTGATCTTCCAAAGCCACATCATCGAATACAATGACGCTGTCCTCGGCGGCTTCCTCCGGTGGGACGACTTGACTCTTATCATTGTACGTGTGAAACGGAATGTCACCCGCTTGCTCTAAAACTGTACTCAGAAACTGGTATTTGGGTTGATTCAATGATTTCGAATAAAGATAAACATTATGAAACTTTACACCGTTCGGATGTAAGAGCAGAGTCAATAGAACATTTGTCTTGCCACAGTTGGAAGGTCCACAGATGAGACATCTAATGTTATTCGCCAGCAACGAGCCGTGTTTAAAGGAGCGATGAGTCACTGTTTGTTTCACATTATCATCCAGAACAACACTCCAATCTTTAATAGCGAGCGACGTGTTTTGTTTTTTAAGCTTCATTTCACTGTGACATATCAAATCATTAGGACGTGTATTTTATACTCACACATATACGCACCCAAATATTAAATATATATAGGCATACTTTATACTCACGTACACAGTCAAGTATAGGTATTTGAGATGATAACACACACTGGTGGGGTTAGTGTTAAACATAACCCCAAACTACGTAGACGTAGACAGCAGACTCACATAAGCGGTGGTGGTATTATAAATAGTTTAATTAATAATCTACCATTCGAAGCGCACATACCCGGTTACAATTATTGCGGTCCCGGTACTAGATTGAAGGAGAGATTGGCTCGCAACGATCCCGGTGTGAATCCGCTCGACGAAGCTTGTAAATTACACGATATTGCCTACTCGCGTGACAAGTCATTGGAGGGACGTCATCAAGCAGATTTACAATTGGCCAAAGCTGCTGAAAATCGTTGGCGTGGTCACAATCCAATTGGTGAACGCATTGCCGCGTTAGCGGTAGATAAGATTATGAAGTATAAAGTTAAACACGGTATGGGCATGGTCCCCATATCAAAAGTCATAAAAGCAAGTCGTGACGCTGTAAAAAAACACATTGCGAAAAGGAAGGATACAACTGCTAATAAACTACTCAAAGTGGGCGTAAAAGCGGCAAAACATTTTGTTAAAGGGAAAATTGTCAAGGGACATCAGAAACAGCGAGTCATCCCAATACCTAAGAGAGGCGGTTTCCTACCGGCTTTGATACCGCTACTGGGTGCATTAGCCGCCACGGGAACTTTGGCCGGTGGTGTTACCACTGCTGCTAAAAATATTTATGAAATGGTAAAGAATAGAAATAATAATAATAATACCGAAAGCAAGATTGTCGGTAGAGGTTTATATTTAGCACCTTATAAACGTGGAATGGGACTCTACATTACACCGGCTAATGGAACAGTAGCGGCAGCAACTGCAAAATTGATGAAGAAAAGAAAAAAAAAAACAAGAAAATAAATTTACCTCCAATGGATAAAGCTCTCACCGATTTGGACATTGTGAGATTTGCACGTAGAGAGAAAATCCCCTACTTTAGAGGTGTTTTCATGCGAGATAATCTCCCAAAGAATCCTCACTATTATGAAACTGGTATCATTAATTTAGACTCTCAGCGTGGTGAAGGTACACATTGGTGTGCCTATGCGAAAAAGGGTGATTATTGTCTATATTTTGATAGCTTTGGTGATTTGAGACCACCTCGAGAGTTTATTGATTATATAAACGGTACCAAACTACAGCGCAACATGCGAATAGAGTATAATTACAATCGCCTACAGAAATTTAATACTGTAAATTGTGGACACTTGTGTTTGGATTTCCTGTGTACCAATGCTAAGCGTTTGTTTTAAATAAATATCATGAGCATTACATGTGTAGTTTCATTCTTACATTAAACTTCTACCCGTCAGCAGCAGCAGCAGGTATCATGTCCATGACATCATTCACAATAAGTCTGAGCGGTAACGAGTCTGTGTTGAATGTAGACTTTCAACCGGCTCTAGAATTGGACAATGATGGTTTTTACGAGTGTGCTCTCGTGTACTTTAAGACTTTCAACACTATTCCCAATGTTGATAAGAGCAATAATCTGTTTCACTATGGAGATGATGTAATCGCGATTCCTGAAGGTTCATACGAGCTCTCCAGTATAATACACCTCTTGAAGGAGGAAATGACCAAGAGGGCTAAAGGCCCAGAGGGTGAAAGAATGGCGGTGGCAGATATCTTTGTAAACAACAATACCTCCAAGTGTATGATATTCTCGCCAAAGTATGATATTCACTTTGACAAACCAAACAGCATAGGATCATTGTTTGGTTATTCACCGAAAAAGCTTAAAGCAAAATCATCACATTGGTCGGATAAAACAATAAACATAATCATAACAAACACTATAAGAATAGAGTGCAATATTGTGGAGGGCTCATTCGTAAACAACAAGCCGTCGCATGTTTTACACGAGTTTTCACCCGACGTCCCGCCCGGCTATCAAATTATTGAACAACCTACCAACATTATATATTTACCTGTCAAGAAGAGTAACAATCGCATACAAAACATTGAGTTGCGCATTGTAAACGAGCACGGTAATACGGTGAATTTTCGAGGTGAAAGCATTGCACTTCGTTTGCATATTCGTAAAAAGTAAAAAATAAAAAGAAATGATTATTCATAACAATAAAAGCCTTGGTAACAACACTTCTACAATTAGTCGAGATCTTGCTCTCGTGGGGGCAAGTACTACTCGTCGTCGTCGTCGTCGTCGTATTAACAACGAGAGACAGCAACGCCAGTCACTACAACAGCCAAAGAAATTGACTAGAGAAAATAGTGCATTTTTACAGAGTATCGGTTTCCAAGTATGTCCTCATCATCTATCTTAAACATTGGTGAGAAGGTGTTATTCGATGATAGTATAGAAAGTATAGAATTTCACCCGTACACTCCGTATAATGACTCGTTCAAAAATAACGAAAACATCCACATATGTATCAACCGTCAAGATTTAATTCTACTACCGAGTCACAGTCAAATATTAGTGGAGGGCACAGTGGAGAAAGGATGTCTACTGATCAACAACGGTGCTGCATTTTTATTTCAAGACATTCGTTATGAATTGAACGGTGTGGAGATTGACCGCGCGAGAAACTGCGGTATCACGTCCACCATTAAGGGACTAGTCTCATACACCAAGGAAATGGACCATAGTCTTCAGACGGCGGGGTGGGAAGTTGGTGCTAAAAAGATTCAAGACAAGTTTACTGTGACTATACCACTATCTCATTTCTTGGGTTTCGCCGAGGACTATAAAAAGGTTATAATTAATGGGAAACACGAGTTGATATTAAATCGCGCCAGTACAGATGTAAACTGTTTAGATTTAGCACCCGTTGATGCGGAGAAGGTACCGCAACCGCCAACACCAAATGGTGAGATTGAAATCACCCGTGTCACATGGAGGATGCCAGTCATAAAAGTATCTGATAAGGAGAAATTGCGTCTAATGTCGTATGTTGAGAGGGGCATACCGGTTCAGATAGCGTTCCGCACCTGGGAACTGTACGAATATCCCATACTGCCTGCCTCACAACGTCATATTTGGTGCATCAAGACTAGCACTCAGCTGGAGAAACCTCGCTATCTCATTGTTGGTTTCCAAACGGCTCGTAGGAACGAGAAGAACAAAGATATGAGTATATTCGACCATTGTAATCTTACCAATTGCAGGGTGTATTTGAACGCACAGTATTATCCATACGATCCCTTTTCGGCTGAATTTAAAACAAACAACTATGCGCTCTTATATGACGCATTTACCAATTTCCAACGGTCGTACTACAACCGTCATCATACCAGCCCTCAGGTAAATTACGCTCATTACAAGACACAGTCTCCATTAATTGTCATTGACACGTCAAGACAGTGTGACAGCTTCAACTCGGGAGCTGGTGCTATTGATATTAAATTGGAAATGGAGTTTAAAGAGGATGTGCCGGCTAACACCACGGCATACTGTCTCATCATCAACGATTCACTGTTTGAGTATAACGCTCTCACCAGTACCACTCGTAAAATTATTCAGTAGACCATTGACCGTCCTCACTTGTAAACGTGTCGTGGAGCCTTTAAAATAAAATAAAAAATGAATTATTCAAACATTTATTCACCTTCTTACACACCGTCGATTGATTGTTCCGGCAGCGGTGAAGGTGTCGGTCGCTGTGAGCTGAGCAAGAGTGTCTACAATCTCAAACGCTGTCCTGCTGGTGCAAGTGCTCTGATTGAAAATATCCATGTATACTTGAAGTTGCAGTTTATTGAGGCTAAAATCAGACTAGATGTCTGTGTCAATTTTAATGAGCGATATGAACTCACCAGTGAAGAATGGAATGCAATGTTTGCGGAAAAAGTTGAAGTCATTGGAAACTTCTTTCATAACCCAATGAGTGTTTCACCGCAACTGATACAGTGCAATCGTCTTCAGATGTGTATCTCTCCGGTGCCGTTACTTTTACTCACCTGTGACGATGATCACGAACCTATGACAAACTCACACCCCTTGGTGATAAACCACATGGAATGGAGCCATATCGAACATGTCGTGGAGTGTATTAACGCACGTATCGGATACTTGAACAAAACAAAGTCTACCTACGAGAACCGTCTCAACTTTTTCAAGAAACATTTCAAGATATATCACCCCGTCAATATTCAACAGGCACGCAATATCATAGGTAGTTTGTGCAATGTAAACGATATTGTCGACTCTGAAATCAAGTGTTATGCCGCCGATATTTTGTGTAATACCTATATTTTCCATTGAATCGGTTAAATTTTGATGAAAAATAAAAAATAACTAAACGAAACCCATCTTCTTTTATTTCACAATAGAAACTTCCAGAGAATACTTACCCGATGACGCAATATTGAGTCACTCGCAGTCGAAAGAAACACGCGCAAATTGCACAACATTGCGCAATATTGCGTCACTCTCAGTCGACTGAAACGCCGTAAGCGCCGTGAATTCCCCGGCGCTTACACGTTTAGGTCACGAGATTCACACCCCGCTTCTGTAACGATGTAAGCGCCATGAATTTCACGTCACTTACGACGTTTTGATGTTGCGATGACCGGGGGGCCGCCCCACATCACGCGACATCGGCCTTGATGGCGCACCTGGCCGGCGAGTCTCCCCTCCTCCCTACGCCCGCCGCCAGTTGTGGGTTTGGAAATGCTCCGCCATTTTGGTGCCACCCGACACCTGACACCTGCGCATGACGTCACTGCTCCGCCGGGGCAAGGCACACGTGCACATTCAAGGTCGATGTCGCGTGATGCGGCGCGTCTCCCCTCCCCCGCTCTGCCGCGCTCCGCAGCCGCACGCGCAGGGCCTGGCAGTTGCCCGCGGTCCGCCACACGGCACACCCGCAAATCATTTCCTTTCGCGTCAGTCTCAGTGTAGCCACGTAACAAGACAATTGAAAATGTTTCCGTGTGAATATTGTAATCGCAACTTTACTCAGAGAGCCAACATGCTTAAACATGTGACTTACTGTATGAAGTATTTAAAGTCGGATAAGTCAGCGAGTTTAAAACGTGAAAATACCATACCTACCAAATGTGAAAAATCAAATCAACGGTTGGTGGGGGAGAAACGCAGTCGAGTTAGCGATGAAGGGCCATCAGTACGAGCTAATGATGACGCATCACCCTCCAAAACGCAAAAATGTGATACTTGTGATATAGAGGTAAAATCATTGCATAATCATCTGAAAAGTGCAATGCATAAACACAGTCTAAAATGTAAGATGTATGACGAAGACACTGAAATATTAACATCAGCGTTCAAGAGCCGGATCATCTCTTATAGACTGTTTACCAAGGAAGAATATCTCACTCCTGACGATTTCATGGACAGTGTACGCCAACGAGTTGTTAATCTCATAGAGGAGAATATATCTAGGGTTAAGAGCGCTGTTAAGGTGAATTTGCAACTTTTCGGACGATATAGTAAATGGATCAAGGTGAATGATAATGATCAGGAGGTGGAGGAGGTGAAATCTTTCAACACCAAGAATAAAGTAATTTCATTAGATGGGTGCAACGTAAATGAAATTTATCAATTGTTTATGGAGGAGATCAGAGTTAAGGCTGAAGACTTTCAAGAACGGGACAGTGGGTGGGCTATAAGTAAAGTGTTACATCTAGAAGTGAATATTAACAAATATCAACCTTTGCGAGGATCATCATACCTGCCCCTACCAAAGTGGGTGCAAGGGAGGCAAGCCTGTATTAATGTTAAGAATGTTGATGACGCATGCTTTGCGTGGGCCATTGTTAGCGCTTTATATCCAGCAGATGAAAATGTGGATCGTCCCTCGTCATATCCCCACTATAAGGAGATACTAAACCTAGAGGGGGTGTCTTTTCCCATGTCATTGTGCGGGATTAAACGGTTTGAACAGTTGAATAATATAAGTGTTAATGTTTTTGAAATTATTGATGAGTCAATAGCAGGACCGGTGTATCATACAAAAAAGCGACGCGACCGTCATATAAACATGCTCATAATAGAAGATGGTGACCAAAAACACTTTTGCTGGATTAAAAATATAAGTAGATTGATAAGTGCGCAGCTTTCAAAACATCGTCATAAGATGTGGTTTTGTGATGGATGTCTTTTACCTTTTTCCAATGAAGTAAAATTCAAGGAACATATAAAACGCGACTGTTCCCATGTAAAGACCATTTTACCGAATGAAGGAGAAAATATATTAAAATTTAAAAACTTTCGCTATCAATTACGAGCACCAGTTGTCGTGTATGCAGATTTCGAGGCTATGTTAAAACCTATTATACCCACTTGCACGCCATCTCAATCTTCCTCATATACTGTAGACTATCAGTCACATGAGCCGTATAGCTTTGGTTATTATATCAAATGCTCATACGACGAATCAAAATCTAAATATGTGACATTTCGCGGCGAGGACTGTGCGAAAGAGTTTATTAAATCATTGGAGACCGAGTTAGCGCCCTTTGCGAGTAAGATTAAAACTATAATACCTATGCGTTCTCTTACACGAGAGCAGCAGGTGCAATTCCAGTCTGCAATAAACTGTCATATTTGTGGGGGAGTGTTGGGAGATGATAGGGTACGGGATCACTGTCATCTCACGGGTGAGTTTAGGGGTGCTGCACATTCTAACTGCAACTTGAATTATAAAATTTGTAATGAGATTCCAATAGTGATGCATAACTTCAGTGGGTATGACTCACACTTTATAATTAAGTCCTTGAAAAAGTATGACAATGTTAATGTTATACCTCAGAATAAAGAGAAATTTATATCTCTTACTTTGAAGAGTGATGTTTTAGAGTTAGATCTTAGGTTTATAGATTCTTTTAGATTTATGGCGTCCTCGTTAGATACATTAGTGCAAAACCTTCCAAAAAATCAGTTTAACATTATCACCTCACATTTCCCTCATGATAAACTCGATTTACTAACACGCAAGGGGGTGTTCCCCTATGAGTACGTACGGGGGTGGACGCAGCTTGAGGAAACTTCACTACCTCCTCAGACCGCCTTCTATAACAGCCTCGCCAGCTCCCCCATTTCCGATGAGGATTACCAGCATGCCCAAAATGTTTGGGATGCCTTCAAAATTGGAACTCTGGGGGAGTATAGCGACCATTACCTTAAGACTGACGTCATGTTATTGGCAGAAGTTTTTGAGAACTTCCGTGACGTCTGTCTTGAGACGTATAAGCTCGACCCGGCTCACTATTATACCGCCCCTGGACTCAGCTGGGACTCTATGTTAAAGCACACTCAAATTGAGTTAGAGCTACTCACTGACATGTCAAAAATTAAATTTATTTCATCCGGAATACGAGGGGGGTTGAGTCAGTGTTGTGGGAAATTTGCAGTAGCAAATAATAAATATTTAAAAAATTATGATTCAGATAAACCCTCTAATTATATAGTTTATTTAGATGCAAATAATTTGTATGGCTGGGCTATGTCCCAGTATTTACCTGTAGGAGGTTTTCGCTGGCTATCTGAAGAGGAAACCATCAATTTCGATATGACTAAATTATGCCCCGAAAATGAAAAGGGTTACTTTTTTGAAGTAGATTTAGAGTATCCTACGAGCTTACATGATTTACACAATGACCTCCCGTTTTGCTTTGAAAATAAGGCTCCATCGATAGGGACGAGTAAAACAAATAAATTATTAGCTACACTAGAAGATAAATGTAATTATGTAATTCATTATATAAATCTGCTACAGGCTATAAGACATGGGTTGAAAGTAAAAAAAATCCACCGCATCCTTGAGTTTACTCAACGTCCATGGCTTAAATCGTACATTGATCTTAATACAGACAAAAGAATACAGTCTAGAAACAAGTTTGAGAAAGACTTTTATAAATTAATGAACAATGCAGTCTTTGGTAAAACTATGGAAAATGTTGAAAAACGACAGGATGTTAGAGTAGTAAGTGCTTGGGAGAGTCAGGGAAGACGGTTGGGTGCGCGCGCTCTAATCGGTCGTCTTAACTTTCATAGCTCATGCATAATCAATGATGATGTTTCGATAATACAAATGACTAGAAATTGTATAAAATATGATAAGCCTATATATGTAGGGTTTACAGTCTTAGAATTAAGTAAAACCCATATGTTTGATTTCCATTATAATTATATGCTACCTAAATATAGTGAAAATATACGACTATTATATACAGATACAGACTCATTCATCTATGACATTAATACAAATGATTTCTATGAGGATATCAAACCGGATGTACAAGATAAATTCGATACATCAGATTTCCAAATAGATAATATTTACGCGTTACCTAGAGTTAATAAGAATGTATTGGGAAAAATGAAGGACGAGGTTAGTGGGAGAATAATTTCAAAATTTATAGGAATAAGATCAAAGTGTTATTATGTGGAGAAAGCAGCAGCAGAGGATGTTTTAATGGGGAAAATGGGGGGTAAAGAGAAGGAAGGGGATAATGTTATTAAAAAAATCAAGGGTATAAAAAAATGTGTCATAGCTAAAACTGTTTCCGGTGAGGATTATCACAATTGTATTATGAACGCTCCACCTCAGTATAGGAACATGAATGTTATCCGTAGTAAAGGTCACCAGTTATATTCGCAACCTGTCAACAAAATTGCTCTCAAGAATTATGATGATAAGCGATTCCCAATCCCATCCAAACCGCATCAAACATTAGCCTTAGGACATAATGAAATAGATACCTATTATAGATTATTTATAGATTTATGCTAGATATAAAAATATTATGTGAGTAAAAACATTATTTTATTATGCCTCTCCTTACCCATTGGGACATGTGAAAAAAAAAAACTTATTGAGTCTTTTTGCGGTCGGTAAACTACAAACTCTATACATTTGATAAGCACAACCGACAAAACCAAACGCAAATAAAAATGCATCCGTGGTAACAATAGAATTCGCAGGCGTCCATGGGCTACGGTGACTGCTTACTGTCAGGTGGGGTCGTCTGCTTGTTTGCCACTGACGTGGTATTAAAAAAAACACCGATATATGCCTCATATTTTAAAACAAAGTTATTGAATCTTTGGGCAGTCGGCAGCGCGCTTGTATCCACCCTGGAGTTGCAGGCGTCCAAAGGCTACGGTAACAACTTACCATCAGACGGACTGTATGCTTATTTGCCACCAATGTGGTATCATAAAAGAAAAACCCCTTTGCAGTTGGTAAACTATAAACTCCATACATTTGATAAGCACAAGCGACAAAACCAAACGCAAATAAAAATGCATCCGTGGTAACAATACAATTCGCAGGCGTCCATGGGCTACGGTGACTGCTCACGTGTCGCCGAGGCGCTTACCCTCTCCCCTCACCCCGTTAGGCACCCTCCCCTCCCGGTCCCCCTCCCCTCAAGGTCACGCCCCCTCAAGGTCACGCCCCCTCAAGGTCAAGGTCACTCAAGGTCAAGGTCACTCAAGGTCAAGGTAACTCAAGGTCACTCAAGGTCAAGGTCACTCAAGGTCAAGGTCACCCAAGGTCAAGGTCACCCAAGGTCAAGGTCAAGGTCACTCAAGGTCAAGGTCACTCAAGGTCAAGGTCACTCAAGGTCAAGGTCACTCAAGGTCAAGGTCACTCCCCTCCCCCTCCCCTCCCCTCCCCCCCACCCCCGCGGGGGGACTTGAATACCTAAACTGAGGCAGCTCTCTCAAGCAGGCGTCCAAAGGCTACCGTAACAACTTACCATCAGACGGACTGTATGCTTATTTACCACCAATGTGGTATCATAAAAGAAAAACCCCTTTGCGGTTGGTAAACTATAAACTCCATACATTTGATAAGCACAAGCGATAAAACCAAACGCAAATAAAAATGCATCCGTGGTAACAATAGAATTCGCAGGCGTTCATGGGCTACGGTGACTGCTTACTGTCAGGTGGGGTCGTCTGCTTGTTTGCCACTGACGTGGTATTAAAAAAAAAAAAAAACGCCGATATATGCCTCATATTATAAAACAAACATGATGGGCCTTTTTGCGTTTCTCCTCTGATACTGCAGTTTTGGAACTAACGTTGCGCATACATACTGTCGCCCCCAGGCAGGGCTGGTGAGGATTTTTGGAACTAACGTTGCGCATACATACTGTCGCCCCCAGGCAGGGCTGGCGGATATTTTTGGAACTAACGTTACGCATACATACTGTCGTCCCCAGGCAGGGCTGGTGGGGATTTTTGGAACTAACGTTGCGCATACATACTGTCGCCCCCAGGCAGGGCTGGTGGGGATTTTTAGAACTAACGTTGCGCATACATACTGTCGCCCCCAGGCAGGGCTGGCGGATATTTTTGGAACTAACGTTGCGCATACATACTGTCGCCCCCACGCAGGGCTGGTGGGGATTTTTAGAACTAACGTTGCGCATACATACTGTCGCCCTCAGGCAGGGCTGGCGGGGATTTTTGGAACTAACGTTGCGCATACATACTGTCGCCCCCAGGCAGGGCTGGTGGGGATTTTTAGAACTAACCTTGCGCATACATACTGTCGCCCCCAGGCAGGGCTGGTGGGGATTTTTGGAACTAACGTTACGCATACACAGTGGCGCCTCTAGCGGGGAGTAGAGTGAACTAACCAGCGGCGCATACATACTGTCGCCCTCCGGCGGGGCTGGCGGATATTTTCGGAACTAACGTTGCGCATAGACAGTGGCGCCTCTAGCGGGGAGTAGAGTGAACTAACCAGCGGCGCATACATACTGTCGCCCTCCGGCGGGGCTGGCGGATATTTTCGGAACTAACGATGCGCATAGACAGTGGCGCCTCTAGCGGGGAGTAGAGTGAACTAACCAGTGGCGCCATCTAGCGGAGACCTTTGGAACTAACGTTGCGCATAGACAGTGGCGCCATCTAGCGGGGAGTAGGGTGAACTAAATTGTCACTACCTTACGCATACATACTGGCGCCCTCTGGCGGAAAAGTTTTGATCTCGGAGCGGCATAAACACACTACTTGTATGATGCAACTGGTTGCTCATACAATTTTTCCTTAACCCGCTCACCCGCTCGGTGCAACCGCGGCAGCTAACGGATGCCTTAACGTTAGGGCGGGTTAAAACAAAATAGCAACGTACCGTCTGGGTAGAGTGATCCTCTTGACGGCGTACGAGCAGTGGTCGATGTTGTTCCTGGCCTCGAACACCACGCCGAAGCCGCCTTGTCCCAGGCAGCGGAGCGGCGTGAAGTCATTCTCGTACCGACCGCTGTACTCGGCGCCGGTTGAAGGGGGGCGGTCGTAATGACGCTCTACTATTACCACCTCCTAAAACAGTTGAAACATATTAGAAATTGAATAAATCTGCGTACACTTAGGAGACGCAGTTATCCTGATATTTTTCGGCGAATGTAGATGGCGCTGTATGACTCCGTACATCATGCGGTAAACCTAACTCTCAAAAATGGACGTTTGATAATTCAGTCTTCAGCTGTCTCGAGGGCATATTTTCATAGACTTAATCAATGAATATTTGAATGAATGAATGAATAATATAAAAAGTTGAGGTTTATAACTTAGAATCAGCTTCGACTAACCTGGTCTACAGGCATCGGAGTATGTGGCCTGAACTTGGGCGCGAAGAACCTCGGCCAGATCATCAGGTTCATCAGCAGCGCGGAGCTGACGGCGATCAGCAGCACCTAAAAAAATTACAATTTGTTTATTTAATTCAATTTTAGAGGTACCGTGGAACTGCCATTTGTAATAAATAAGTAAGGTCCGATGTTACAGGAGTGTTGTTGTTTGTATATCAGTCAGAACTCAGTTATAATCTCTAAGTTTGGAGGTTATCTTAAATAAGTTTAGCTTTAATTAATAGGTAAGTATTTTATTGTTTTAGGTAGATAGTATATTTTAAAATAAAAGCTTTCGTAAAAACTAGTGCGTGCGGCAATTGGCCTGATGACAGTAACAAAGAATCATGGAAATAATGGTTTCAAAGAAACGTATATGTTAATATGATTCTAAAATATGGCCCAATCTCAGTATAAACTGAAGGATTATTAATATATTCAATAAAATAAAAGTGTGAAATTCTCCACTCGGCCATTTTGACTGAAACACCAATCAGAGGCGACGTAAGAGTTGACGTCATCAATGCATGACATAATTTCTTAGAGCAACATAGACAACCTCATTGACTGTAATCCATTACGTACTCGCCAAAGAGTTTGGAGGTTCAAAAAAAATATTGTTTCGCCACTAAACATTTATTACGTCCAAAAAATATTATTACACGATATAAAGTAAATATTTATTTGTTATTATATAAATAAAATGCTAAATAATACGATATTTCACCAAAAAACTTTTTAATTATTTGGCTGAATGGAACTATCATTGCCATGTTGGCTGTCGTAACTAGAAAAAATTAAAAATTAAAAAGTAAAACCGGCCCTCGGTGATTTTCACTCAAAATTTACATGTATCTAAATAATTCATCTTAAATTGCAACCGTGACTCTCAGTCTTTGTATAAAATGACTTACTGTGAACAATTTCTGTAACGTATTTATGATCTCTAATCGTAATCTATGGTGCTGAATTAACAATATCATTCGGATTCAAGGGAAATTCGTAACTGTAAGTATGTAACAATGTCTACCACCATAATTTATGACGTCACAAATGGCGTGCGAGGCGTTTTCGCGCGAGGTTTAAACTAGCTATAATAAAATGCAATTATTTATGTTAAATCTTATGAGTATAGCTGAAATATTGTGTTTTTTGGAACCAATACAAGTGTACCGACAATATTAAAAGGGATTTCAAAATTTGTCATCAGGCCAATTCTTGTTATTAGTTGCCAAGGGGACCCCAAGCTCCCACGAGCCGAAGAATGCCGGGATAACGCGAGGAAACATTAGTTCATATCAGTCAGTGCTTTCTTAAGGGCTCATTTAGACGATGCGAGAACTCGCATGCGAGTTTCATTACATTGCGGTTTTTGATCGGTCGGTTGAATTGGACGTACCAACAGTCCGCAATGTAAGTAAAATCGCATACGAGTTCGCGCGTCGTCTAAATCAGCTAGAAGTGTGTCTTTACTTTTATCAGGATATTCTAACCACCTTTCACCAGAACCAGAGCGAGGAGACGTGCACGTGGATGTGGTGATGCTCGTTGGTGACGGGCGGGGGCTCGGGGAAGTCTCCCGTCACTTGGACGGCTTGGTCGCACTCTTGCAGGTAGAGGAAGAAGCCGTGGTTCGCTGGATATCATGATTCAAAGATAGTACTTTATCAGGATATTCTAACCTCCTTCCACCAGAACCAGAGCGAGGAGACGTGCACGTGGATGTGGTGGTGCTCGTTAGTGACGGGCGGGGGCTCGGGGGAGTCCTCCGTCACTTGGACGGCCTGCTCGCAGGTCTCTTGCAGGTAGAGGAAGCCGTGGTTCGTTGGATATCATAATTCAAAGGGTATTTTTTACTTTATCAGGATATTCTAACCTCCTTCCACCAGAACCAAAGCGAGGAGACGTGCACGTGGATGTGGTGGTGCTCGTTGGTGACGGGCGGGGGCTCGGGGGAGTCCTCCGTCACTTGGACGGCCTGCTCGCAGGTCTCTTGCAGATAGAGGAAGAAGCCGTGGTTCGCTGGATATCATGATTCAAAGATATTACTTTATCAGGATCAGGATATTCTAACCTCCTTCCACCAGAACCAGAGCGAGGAGACGTGCACGTGGATGTGGTGGTGCTCGTTGGTGACGGGCGGGGGCTCGGGGAAGTCTTCCGTCACTTGGACGGCTTGGTCGCAGGTCTCTTGCAGGTAGAGGAAGAAGCCGTGGTTCGCTGGAAATAATGATGATTGATAATTTCAGCCTATATACGTCCCACTGGTGCACAGGCCTCCTCTCATGCGCGAGAGGGCTTGGGCTATACTAGTCTCCACGATAGCCCAATGCGGATTGGGGACTTCACATCCACCTTTGAATTTCTTCGCAGATGTATGCAGGTTTCCTCACGATGTAGTTCTTCACCGAAAATCTAGTGGTAAATATCAAATGATACGTACATAAGTTCCAAAAAACTCATTGGTGCGAACCAGTATTTGAACCCACGACCTCCGGATTGAAAGACGGACGTCATTCAATCGGTCACCACCGCTTTCGGGAATAATGATTCAAATGTAAATGCTTTTTTGAGTGGAGTTTAACACATTCACTGCCAAGAACTCGCTAGTGTGTGTTAGAGTTAGGTTATTTTAAACGTCAAACTTCTATGAAATCATTAATGGGCATTTTCATTTTAATTTGTGTCCGAAGACTAAGCTTTCTCAAAGACAAAAACTCGTGGCTTGGGCGTCACAAAGGTAGTAGACTATATCGCCAACCCGAAATAGTTTTATATAGTTCTACTTTCTTTTCGCAACTCTCTCATCGCAATTATGCCGCAACAAAGAAGGCCACGATTATTTTAGCTTCCAAAATATTTTTCTTTTCAACTAACCCATGCAAACGCCGTCATTTATTATCAAAATTAGACCTTATTACAAAGCAGTTAAGTCTCTACTCACAAGTCGCCGGCGCCGTGTATAATGTGACGAGCGAATTGGCCGGCGGGTCCTTGAGTGAGAGCGCCGTGTCGCCGCCGTTTAGTAACGGCCGTGTTTCCTTCAGCTTCCAGGGTATTGGTGATGCTGCTACGGAACTTTCGAGTTTTTGGGTGTAGTGGTGGCTTTCTTGGATTTCTATAATTTATTATCAAAATTAAACCTTATTACAAAGCAGTAAAGTCTCTACTCACAAGTCGCCGGCGCCGTGTATAATGTGACGAGCGAATTGGCCGGCGGGTCTTTGAGTGAGAGCGCCGTGTCGCCGCCGTTTAGTAACGGCCGTGTTTCCTTCAGCTTCCAGGGTATCGGTGATGCTGCTACGGAACTTTCGAGTTTTTGGGTGTAGTGGTGGCTTTCTTGGATGTAGAGCTGTGTACAAAAAATACAATACTTAAACAAAGCAACAACATATACCGGGTGTGGCCTGTAATATGAGCAAAAAATTTAACTGCAGGCTGCAACATTTGTTCAGCGACTTTTAAAAATAACTTGTGGTTTGATTTTTAATACACTTTAAAATTTATTCTAACACGCAATGTATTGCGAATTTTGTTATGTTTAAGGCGTGACAAGCAACGTTAATTACAATGATATGGCGCGGCGATGGCGTTCATTGAAGATAATATTTATTTTGAATGAAAAATATGGAGTCTAAATACCTTATAATTGTTAAAAGTTGAACAAAAATGTCACCGTTTGAGGAGTACAATCTATGTTTTAATTGTTTTGCTGTTTTTCAAAGCACCCGCTTGGAGGCGCCAAATGTCTGCTACTAGGCCAAGTAGGAGTTACCTGAGTGCGGTGCACCCCAATATAAAGTTGTGGGGGAAGAGAGCCATCGTCTGTCAGGGCTCTCGTATATTCCCATAGTATGTCGATGGTTTTCAAAGCACCCGCTTGGAGGCGCCACATGCCTGCTACTAGCCCAAGTAGGAGTTACCCGAGTGTGGTGCACCCCAATATAAAGTTGTGGGGGAAGAGCGCCATCGTCTGTCAGGGCTCTCGTACATTCCCATAGTACGTCGATGGTTTTCAAAGCGCCCGCTTGGAGGCGCCACATGCCTGCTACTAGCCCAAGTAGGAGTTACCTGAGTGCGGTGCACCCCAATATAAAGTTGTGGGGGAAGAGCGCCATCGTCTGTCAGGGCTCTCGTACATTCCCATAGGACGTCGATGGTTTTCAAAGCGCCCGCTTGGAGGCGCCACATGCCTGCTACTGGCGCTTCTAGCTGTAAATCGAAAGCCGACATTAGAAAAATAAATTTACTATAAAAATATACAGAAATTAGAAAGAGACGATGAAATGTATTTATGCGCGACAATTATTTTAAAATCAACAAAATCTCATTTCTAGTGATAAATAATTCCTTTGTGAGCCCGATTTACTGTGGTCGTGATTTTTAGAATAACTTAATAAAAAACCGTTTTCATGTTTTATGAACACTACCTTATTTGACCGGTTTATAACACTACCAGGAACCAAGCAATCCGGTGTGGACTGACCGGTAACTGATGCTGTGCTTTACTTAAGGATAGTATTCCACGTGTCCAATGTGTTGCGTCTCACATTTTGTTTAATGAGAGTGAGACGCAAGCACATTTGAATAAAAAAACCGGGCAAGTGCGAGTCGGACTCGCGCACGAAGGGTTCCGTACCATAATGCAAAAAAAAAACAAAAAAAAGCAAAAAAAAATGGTCACCCATCCAAATACTGACCACTCCCGACGTTGCTTAACTTTGGTCAAAAATCACGTTTGTTGTATGGGAGCCCCATTTAAATCTTTATTTTATTCTGTTTTTAGTATTTGTTGTTATAGCGGCAACAGAAATACATCATCTGTGAAAATTTCAACTGTCTAGCTATCACGGTTCGTGAGATACAGCCTGGTGACAGACGGACGGACGGACGGACGGACGGACGGACGGACGGACGGACGGAGAATAAATAGATATTATAGGATATCTTTACACAAATTGACTAAGTCCCACGGTAAACCCTAACCTACGATTTTGAGTGTAGTACTGATCATAAGGATGGTATTCTGTACCTGCTGCTGCCATAGATACTCGGTCTCGCCGGGCCGGGCGACGCCGACCGTCCCCTCCGGCATGGCCACGTGCACGGCCACCGGTCCGGCACCGGCGGTTGCCGGACCTAAGCAGTCCGGACTGGCTGATAAAGCTAGCTGATGTTCTGCCACGCTGAAGTTCCATCTGTGAGCAGAGCAATATCATGAACGTGTGTAGTCGAATTTACTTTTCTCTCTTTCTCTCTCTCTCTTCTCTCTTTTTAATAGACTTTCTCAAGCACTAACAGTCCTAAGGAGACCTAGGCTCTCCGAAACATGTCGCTCGAGTGACTAACAACAAGTGAGTCTAAACCGTAAAATTATTCAACGTGTGTAGCTTATAGATGAACAACCACAGTACGTATTAAGGACTGTTGTAGGATATTTTTAAGTTGCTATGATTATCAAAAATTTCAGCTGAAAGTGAATTATTCAAAACACAACAAAAAATATTCAGCACTATATATTACTTCGTAAAACTAGCGCATGCGCGATGTAGCAGTCTGGCCATTCTCTCTGCACGTGACAGCGCCATCTCTTGAACATATGAGTAAACGTCACTTTTTTTTTTTTTTTTTTTTTTTTTTTTTTTTTTTTTTTTTTTTTTTTTTTTTTTTTTTTTTTTTTTTTTTTTTTTTTTTTTTTTTTTTTTTTTTTTTTTTTTTTTTTTTTTTTTAATGGCTTTTACTCCTTGCTAAATTTAGCAAGGTGGATTCTGCCAATGTCGAGGTATAGACTTTTGACTTGTGAGACGAGAATGTTCGGTAAAATTTTGATTTTTGTGGAAGGATAGACGGGAACCTAAAACAAACAAATTATTGTGGACATCACAGACAAATACATTACATGACACAATTAACACAGTAGCAACATTAGTGAGAAAGAGCGGAAAGCGGATGACAGATTGTTAAGGCAAGCAACATAGCGGATGAAATGGAGGAAAAAAACGTAAAAATTAAATATAGATAGATAGAAGAGCTGTAATAATTAAAGTTTTATATTATGTTCTTGTACATACTTAATAATGACAGAAGTTAGGGGAGGGTCCATTAGAGTGAGAAGTGAGTAAAAGTTAATGGGTCGCGGAATATTTGAAGGTAACACATCATACAAAGAGTAACTGAATCTCGGACAGGAGAAGAAAATGTGATCTACGGTGCCTTCGTCTAACCCACATTCGCACAGTGACGTATCCCGGACCCGTATCTTGGCAAGAAATACAGGGGTACAAACTGGCCCCAAGCGTAATCGACAAATTGTAGACGTGACCCATTTAGGATAGACTCGGAATCTGAAAAACCATGGTTTACGTGGAATATTGGGTTGAATGTGGCCATAATGTTTTCCTACCTCCAATCTGGAAGAATTCCAGAGATTTTGCCACGTGTTAAACATATCAGTCTGTGCCTGGCTTAGAAGGTCAGAGCTGTATATCCTGTAGTGACCTGGTGATCCCATCTCAATAGCTCTCTTTGCCCACAAATCTGCAGACTCGTTTCCAGGAATGCCACAATGACCTGGGATCCACCCGAGCACTATTTTTAACCCCTTTGAGTCACATTTTCTTAATAATGTTTTGATCTGAAGTATTAAGGGGAATTTTGCCTTCATTTTAAACTGATTGCCCATAATAGCCTGCAGGCAACTCCTGCTATCTGTAAAAATGATCATTTTTGCTATATTGTGAGAGTCAGCATATGCAATAGCTTCCAAGATGGCAACTGCCTCGCCGGTAAAAATGGATGATTGAGGAGGGCACTTGAACATCAAGACAATGTTATATTTTGGAATCACCACTGCTGCTCCAACACAATTTGCGGGATCATTTTTGGATGCGTCAGTAAACACTGGTAAGTAGCCTTCCCACTTTTCTAAAAGATTTTTAAATTTGTTGTTAGCTCCCGGGTCATTTTTAAATATACCAAGGTCTAAAATAACACTAGGGGTGTAAATTAAAGTTTCAAATTTTGTTTCAAATAAGGGGTTTGTTCCTGATTTATATAATATGGGGTTTATACGGTTTAATTTAGAATAAGAAATAATAATTTTTGGAAACTCCTTATGCATCCAATATGGGTTTTCAGTGACCAATGAAGCAAGAGCCCGCAAGCGTGTAATCAGCAAGTGATTGGAGTTGGAGATAGCTCTTATGAGGAACCTGTCAGCAAGATATTGTCTACGCAGCACCAGAGGAGGCTCCACACATTCTACTTGCATGGCATTTTTTGGGGAAGATCTCATGGCACCAAGTATGATTCTTAAGCATTTAGCCTGTATTAAATCTAACTTTTGTAAGGATTCCTTATTACATGGTTCTAATATAAAGGATCCATAGTCCATGTGGCTGCGAATAATAGCATTATAAAGTAGCTTTTGACAATATGGATGAGAACCCCACCAAACTCCTGATAGAGCTCGCAAAATATTGATTCCTTTTTCACACTTGTCCTGTATATATTTCAGATGAGGTTTTCCACTCATTTTTCGATCCAAGATGATACCCAGGAATTTGGTTGATTCTTTATTGGGAATGCTTTCTTCACCATAATGAACATCTGCAGTTGGCATGTTCCTTTTGCGACTGAAGGTCACAGCACAGCTCTTGGAAGGTGACAAAGACAGACCATGCTCTTCAAGCCAATCCTTCAGGTAACTCAGGCCCATGTTCAACCTTGCAGACGCCGTATCAACAGATTTTGCAGAAGTGTAGAGGATTAGATCATCTGCATACTGTAGAATGTTACAGAAGGGCAACACAGATTGTTCCAAATCATATGTATATATGCTGTAAAGTATTGGACTAAGAACGGATCCTTGAGGAAGGCCCTGCCACAGTGTACGAGGAGAAAGATAAGAGCTGCCATCACGGATTTTGATGGTTCTTCCTATGAATAGATTGGAGACAATTTGTACAATCTTCACGGCAATGCTCAGATGTAGCATTTTTGCTCTGAGCACCGGAAGAAGGACATTGTCATAAGCTGCTGAAATATCAAGAAAACATCCTAGAAGGTCCTCATTGTTAGAAAGCGAAAGTCTGATATCCGTGGTTAGTATGTTTAAGCTGTCCATTGTGCTCCTACCTTTTCGAAACCCGAATTGGGTGTTTGCTAACAGTCCCCTGCTCTCGACGTACCACTCTAGCCTATTCTTTACTAGATGCTCAAGTATCTTGCCCATCGTAGTGGAGAGCGCAATCGGTCGGTACGAGCTGGCCTCTTGTGGATTTTTAGTCGGTTTCAGTATTGGGATGATAATTTGAGTTTTCCAATCTTCTGGGATCTCTCCTGAGTCAAACACGTGATTCAGAATGCCAAGGAAGTATTCCTGTGAGAATGAGCTCAGTTCTGTTATGAAACAGTAAGGAATACCATCTTCTCCTGGTGAAGTGTTGCGTAGTCCATCCAAAGCTATTTTGAGCTCCGCAACCGAAAACGGTTCGTCAAAGGAGGTCGACGTAGGAGGGAGTGGTGGTGACTCTACGCAGGATAATTCTGGGGCAGTTGGGGGTGCCAGTTTGTCAGCAAAGTCCAAAAGCCAAGATGACCTGTCAGAAGAACATATGACATCCGGTTTAAAAGACCCTCTGAACCGCCTTATATTTTTCCATACGACTGATGGGGGAGTTCTAGGGGACAAGCTCTCACAGAACCCTTTCCAACTCTTCTTCTTTGTTTTGGACAATAAGCGTTTAGTGCGGGCCGAGGTTTTCCTGAAATTGATGAAGTCCTCTATGTCACCTGATTCATTAAATCTTTGTTCAGCTTCATCTCTCTCTTTCACGGCAGCTGTGCAGTCAGCATTCCACCATGGAGGTGAAAGAATTTTATCCTTTTTGTTTTTTTTCTGGGGGATAAACTTATCAGCTGCTTCTAAAAGTAAATTTTTGAATTTTGAGTAATTTTCCGTATTGTCATTTAAGTTAGAGTCCCATTCTTTAATTTTTGTTTCGACATAAAGTGAAAATTTCGACCAGTCAGCTGATTGTAATCTGTATTTTAGAAGCGGTTCAGGAGACGGGGATGGAAGAACAGATGAGGGCTTGGAAATAACAATGGGAAAGTGATCGCTGCCATAGGACTGACGAAGCACAGTCCAAGATAACAATGAGGCCAAATTAGGGGAGCAAGCTGACAAGTCGGGAACGGATTGTGGGTTCTGGCCTGGATAGACTCGATGTGTGGGCGAACCGTCGTTTATAATGCAAACGTTGATTTCATCGAAGATTTCTAACAAGAGTGACGAAAACCCATCCGAATGGTATGATCCCCACGAAATGTTGTGTGAATTAAAATCGCCTAAAACTATATGAGGAGGAGGGACAGAGGTTAGGATCGAAGATAATTCAGGAATAAGGTCAAGTTCTGGGTGAGGAATATATATTGAAATGAAATTAATGCCCATAACTTTAGCAGCTACGGCATTAATTTCATTTCCATGAGGAGGTAGGGGAATTTGAGAGAAGGGGTAGGATTGCTTGATCAACAAAGCGCATCCTGCACGTCCATCGACGCGGTCATCCCGGAGGCATGAGAAGCCCGGGAGTCTAAACCGAGACCCGGGTCTAAGCCACGTCTCCGAGATGGCCGCGACAGACACAGAATGGTTGTTGATCAGCTGGATGAGGTCTGGTTTTTTAGGAATAATACTCCGGCTATTCCATTGAAGAAATGTGGCCTGGCGGTCCATGGTGGTGAGGGAAGGAGAGTTTTTCTACTAGGGTCAACATTAAAGGTGCAACGTCGTTCGGTAGTATATCACTCCATTTTGCGATGATATTCGTTAACAGTTTAAGGAGGAGCTCCATGAGGTCCTCATTAGGAGTTTCTCTGGTGTATGAGTTATTGAGGGCTTGTCCATTAGGGGTTTGGGATGGAGGGGGTCGGACTATATTGTTATGGGCTTGTTGGTCATAACCTGGGGATAAGGAAGGTCTTGACCGAGGTGACAAAAATACTGTCTTGCGGTGAGAGGTTCTGGGAGGGGTAGAACTGGTAGAAGGTAAGTCTGTTAAGTCAACGGGAGATTGTGATGGGGGGGAAAATTCTCTTGTGGGGCCAAACATTATATTTGCAACGTCCGCATAGGGTCTACGAGTTACAACTGGGACTTGTGTGGATGCTTCAGCATATGAAATATTTCTTTCAGACATTATCAGTTTGATGGTCTTTTGTCGGTGATGTTCTGGGCAGTTTCTGTCAGTGGCATAGTGTCGGGCAGTGCAAAAAATACAGGATATGTGTTCGGGAGCTACATTACACCCATCACCCGGGTGTTTCTGGGCACATTTGTAGCAGCGGGCATCTGAGCGACATTGAGTCTGGATGTGTCCAAATCTAAGGCATTTTCGGCATTGAATTGTTGGCAGTAGGTATACCTCCACAACTAGAGAAGTATAATAAGCAAATATTCTAGATGGCAGAGTTTGACCTTCAAAGGTAACTACTACAGTCTGGGTTGGAACCCAGGATGGAGAGCCATCCTCCTTGGTCACTTTCCTTTGTAGTCGACGCGCTTTCAAAATCCTACCTTTACCTTCTATTAAATTTGTACCCTTAACAAAATCAGTCATGGACCAATCTGTTGGAACTCCTCGAACTAGACCCATACGAGATATGTTGTATGTTGGTATGTTTGCTGATAGTTTATATTTATCTAGCATAGGGTTTTTTAAGATAGAGTTAGCATCAACGGCTTTATTGAATGTAACTGAAACTCTATTGCGACCTACAGATTTTATCCCGTCCTTCTTAATATTTGTGACATTTGCCTGTGTTAAGAGCATACCTACGTAGATGGCTTTCAATGTTGACCTGGAGTCAGTAGAAGATTCCTTTGAGATGTGTACCACAAATGGGCCATCGTCGTCTGCATTGTATCCTCGGCCTTCTGTGTCAAGATCAGGGTGTTTGTACAAAAGTGGGTTAGCATTCTCATCGCGTTGTTTATCTACATGGGGGTTGGTGGCATCCTCATTTACTATTGTTACCTGTTCCGAGACCTCTTTGTGGACGTCTGTTGTAATTTTTTTAAGAGCCGGTTCTTGTGGACTACTGACCGGTGATAAGTCTAATGTTTGCAAGTTTCTTTTTCTAGAATTATTTTCAATGTCCATACCTACCATAACATTAGAGTTACCATCGGTCTCGTCAGGGGGCTTTTCCTTCTCATTCCCCTCCATTGGCCCTAAGGCCAAAAAGGCCTTACCCTAGTTTTATATCAGAACAAATGTATTAATAACCTAATTTATGTAAATAAACCTCAACCAAGTTAATAAATAAGGATGAAATTTACAAAGGATGTTATTTATAAAGGAAAATAACCTAAAAATGAACAGACTCACACGGCGCTTCTGTCAAAAGTCCCAAACGTCACTTACTTCTCCTGCCCGGTGCGCGAGTCAAATATAGTTTGTCAAAGGACTATCTCACTTCAATCATAGACAGAGAGAATTGTTGACTTTAGCTAGTACTAGCACCCAAAAGAAAAGGATGAGTATAGTTTTCCTGGTTTTTACTGACTGACAAATTGCTTTGCCCAAGTATATGCTACTTTTCTGTAAAAACGAACGCTTGCGCGATGTAGCATTCACTCCGCGCATAACAGCGCTATCTCCCGGACAATTTAGGTAACTTCACAGTATATTCACTTTCTTTTCCTGTCCGGAGTGCGGCTCAAGCGCTCGCACTGTATTCGCATGACGGCGAAGCACCAACACATGTCTTCCGGCAGCGGTCGCTTGCTGTTCGCTGCTACAGCCCGCGGAACCACATTCATAAAGCACGCAAGGGATTGAGGTAAGTAGTATCGAGTTACCACATCATACCTAGGCATGAAACATCTTACAATCCCCCAAGAAACAAAAAATTCCCAGCACCCTCTATACTTTTCCTTAAAACAAACGCTTGCGCGCTGTAGCATTCGCTCCGCACTTAACAGCGCCATCTCTAGGGCAATTGAGTAAACTTCACTTACTTCTCTTGCCCGGAGCGCGGGTCGAGCGCTCGCACTGTATTCGCATGACGGCGAAGCACCAACACGTGCCTGCCGGCGGCGGTCGCTTGCTGTGCGCTGCTACAGCCCGCGGAATCACATTCATAAAGCACGCAAGGGATTGATGTAAGTAGTATCGAGTTACCACATCCTACCTAGACATGATAACGTCTCACAATCCCCCAAGAAATAAAAAATCCCCAGCACCTTCTATACTTTTCCTTAAACGAAACGCTTGCGCGCTGTAGCACTCGCTCCGCACTTAACAGTGCCATCTCTAGGGCAATTGAGTAAACTTCACTTACTTCTCTTGGCCGGAGCGCGGGTCAAGCGCTCGCACTGTATTCGCATGACGGCGAAGCACCAACACGTGCCTCCCGGCGGCGGTTGCTTGCTGTTCGCTGCTACAGCCCGCGGAGCCACATTCGTAGAGCACGCTGCCCGTAGTAGTGTCTATGCCTTGCCAGAGAGTTTCTTTAGCACCTATAAAAAGACAAACACATAGTATTTCTCATTCTCACCTTCATCATCTCAGCCATAAGACATCCACTGCTGAACATAGGCCTCCCCCTTATGGGGGGTGAATGCCATAATCGCCACGCTTGGCAGGCGGGTTGGCGATCGCAGTCGAGTACACCGAATTTGAGGGACGCTGCTGCCCGTCCACCGGTGGTCTTGGACGTAGTTTAAGGACATACCCGGGTCCCATTCTTCTCACCTTAATAATTGATTAATATTTAACAAAGGTCCGAAAGTCACCTATGGCAGGCGTGGCTCACTCCGCGATTTCGTCGCTTTGCTACAGGTAGCTAAAAGTACATCCGTTCCACACCAATTTTGGGGAAAGCCATATGCCGCGCGTGGCGCTGTCGCCACCTAGCGGCCATATTTGTGCTGATCGTAACAGACGCGTTTTGTTAGAGAGTGAGTCTTCTGTACCTAGGACTATTATTTATTCTGTGCCTATGGGCCTCATTAGTTATTTGAAAGATGACAAAATTCAAGTAGTAAGAAGGTATACGATTATTGCGCTCATTCAAGTTCCACACCATAAGTACCATAACAAAACATAATTTTATATTTATGTATTGAGCCCAAATAGTCTCTTTCCAGGCGCGAAAGGAGAAAGAAGTCCAAAGACGCACCGAAAACGCCTGGAAGCTATTGGTCAATGAAACACCTGATGAAGGGAGACCTACCTCTATCACTCAAGCGTAGGCTCATGGACATGTGCGTACTTCCAGTTCTCACCTACGGTGCTCAGACCTGGTCATTGACGGAAGCTCAGAAGTCCAAACTCGGGGTTTGCCAGAGAGCTATGGAGCGCAGCATATTAGGTGTAAAATTAAGGGATCGAGTCCGAAACACCACGCTGCGCTCTAAAACTCGAATAATAGACGTAGCTCGGAAAGCGGCCAAGTTAAAATGGGACTGGGCTGGTCATGTCTGCCGAATGCCGGACGACTTGTGGGCCAAGTTAACCACAGAGTGGGAGCCCCACGAGTCTAACCGGGGAGCCGGCAGGCCTCGTCGGCGATGGCGGGATAACTTGGACTCCTTCTTGAGAGGCTGGCCAGATATTGCACTAAATAGAGACGAGTGGAGAAAGAGGGGGGAGGCCTTTGCCCAGCAGTGGGACACAGTGGGCTCTGAATAATAATAATAATAAATAAATAATGTATTGAGCGGAAAAGCGTAACAGAAGAAAAACGCACAATCGGTAACGTATATTTTTAACAAGTATTCCTGTGTGACCAATGTGAAATTTTCAGAAAATAATTTATTTCTGATTTGTAATAGGTATATTTTGTCAATAACGATTTGACCGCTTTACGAAGTAATATGTTACCTATGTTAGAGTTGCCTACATTTTGCTTCATAACAGCACAGTTAATATGATTCAGTGTTTTTAAATATTCTAATGCATACTTCCAAATTTTTCTTATTTTATAAAATAGACAAAAATCAACGGTTTGCACTCCGGGAGTGCCGGCAGAAGTAAAAACTCAATGACAGTATTACGTCTTACGGTCACGTGACACCTGTTACGAGTTTAACATTTTTTCCCCATCACAAAAAGTGCACAGCGCCGTTAAAGATGTTTTCACTCCAAATATCAATGTACCTAATATTAAAAAAACAACGAACACAGCTAGCTAAATAAAATCGTTTAACAAACTGATATTGTTGTTATAATTATAAAAGTACCTATATGTTGTGTAGGTAATTAATAAAGCCTTGAACGCATTATTGACTGAATGTAAGGCATAACTCTCGTTTTACGATGAGTCACCGTAGACTTTTACTTTGCTTTGTCAATATCACAGAATTAGTCATAGCCGTAGCGCGCCTGAAAACGAGTTTAAACACGATCACTAGGCACGCTTAGCTCAAAAAGAAACCTTAATACAAAATAGTAACATCTAAATTCCAATGTTTTATTTTGTTTAGATAACGTTTTTTGTGATTTGTTTGCATAATATCGTTCTATCGGGATATCTAGATACCTACAAAGTTATCTAAGTTCGGAAACCTTAGTAAATCAATATTCCATTTCATTGGAATCGGATAATCTTCACTAAGCACAACCTTGAACATGTTTAATGCTCTTAGAAAGAAATAGTAATTAGTGTTAACTAGAGCAGCTGATGAGAATAGATTTTTAATAGGTACTTTGACTGAGCAACCATAACCAGTCTAGTCGTATCGTGTCTAGAGTTCGTCAAGCTAACACTGCACTGATTTTGGTGGACCTTATGCCTTCGCTATAACCTCCTAAGGCTCAAGGTCCTACCTATAGTACTTATTCAGTTCAATGAAATTTAAATCATATTCGATTGGAACAGAGTTGCTTTTGCTTTGTTTCATTCAGTTTTTGAACAACGCATAATCAACTCTATTTCCTACACTAAAGGTTCAAATTTCTGTGGCAAATATTGCATTTTTCATTTGTTTGGCTGGGCCTTAGGAGAATAAGGTGTCCAAATGGTCCGTGTGGATGATAGAACTACACGGAAAATCACACCACCATCATACATATATCTGTGACAAAGCGCACACTGATATTCTCAATTATGTATCCTATCCCATGGGGCTATTCATATATTACGTCATTTCAAATTTGGGGGGGGGGTCTGGATATCGGATGATGGTAGCATGACGTAGGAGGAAACGGGGTCATTCGAAGCATAATTTTTGGATGATTTTAGGGGGGGGATTTGGATGATTTTATTATTTTAAGGGGTCATCCATTAATTACATCACACGTTTAGGGGGAGGGAGGGGGTCAAGAAAATGTGACATATTGTGACATGGGGGGAGACACAAACTTTGTGACGTCATTTTAACTTCATCAGTAACCGAAAATTTATTTAAATTATTTTATTCGCTGTACATTTAAATAACAAGTTTTTAAAACGATAATCGTTTTTATTCGTTTAATTTTCTTTCCTAAGCAGTTTTGGGTTATAAAATTACTAATATTTATATCGTCAAAAATATTTTTATAAAATATTAATAATACTTAGGTACTTACTTAATTCGATTTGGCGATTTCGTAGAAAAAAATGTGACGTCACACTAGGGGGGGAGGGGTTTGCCAAATGTGACCAAGTGTGACAAGGAGGGGGAGAGGGGTCAAAAAACCTAGAAATTCGTGTGACGTAATTAATGGATGACCCCTTAAACATAGGATTTCTGAAGTCATCCGGCATATTATACTAAAACATTTTGATATATTTATATAACCCAGTAATGCATGGACCTAACAAAAATTATTATATATTTCATTAAATGTTTTTTCACAGTTAAATTTCTATGAAGAAAGGCTTCCTACCAGTTTAGGTAAAATAGAGATATTTTTGTGTTGTCTCCTCACAACTTTATCAATCACGCCACGCAACCTGTCCACATTTGATAAACAATTAAAAACTTGTGTGAGTGGATTACTCTTATCAACAATGCTTGATAAGAAACTATAGTACTCCCAAACAAAATGTTGACTTACTGAAGATGTTGTATTTTATAACAAGAATATCAATCAACACGAAGATATACCTCTCTAGAATTACTTGTACTTAGTCGAGTAAAGTCAATTACTTTCAAAATTTAAAAAAAAATAGTTTGTCTTCAAAAGAGGTAAACACAATCATTGTAACTAAGAGAATCAGAATCAAAATCTGTTTATAAGCTAGTTATCTTGCTGGTCACTTAACATGACATGAGCATTTCTATGTTATATAAAAACATGGCTATTTTAATTTAATAAATACATACTTCTCTCTCTATTGTGAGTCTTGTCTAAACTTACTACTATAACCGGTCTTAATTGCGTATATGTACTTAAGTTTAAAATTACGTCCAACATTTAAAGATCGTCGTCCCCATGGTCTTGGAGATTTTTCTTTTAATCTAAGTATATGCGATTAGGTCCTGCGAAAGTAAAAAAACTAAGGAGCAAAAATATGGTAAAATGCTGTGTTATGGTGACAGTAGCATAATTATTTCTTAAAGAACATATTTGCAAATGCATGCATAAATTGTCTAGCCTAAAGGCTTGTCAAATAGCTTTGGTAATTACAGTAGCACAGTAGTAATCTCTCGCAAAGCAATTTAGAAACAAAGAGTATAAGTTTAGTATACATATAAAAACTGTAGTTTGTTCGGTTGTAGTTACTTACCAGCTATGACTAAGTCTTCGGAGTACTTGAATGAGGATGATAAGAGCTGGTCTGCATCAAAAGGTAAAGGCTCAATGTTGTCTCCGCTGAGGCTGTACAGGGTTCCTCGGAGAGATGGGACCAGACGCACCCACTTGCCTCCTGCTGTGAGCTAAAAATATTATAACTCTTTAGTTCAGTGCAATTTGTACTTACCATATTTTAATGGCTACTCTCTATACCTATATGTTGGTGTTGCAACTTATTGCTAACACATTTTTACACACACATCTTGTTGGGTTGTGGGAATTAGACCTCAAACTTACTATTTTTGGACAACTTTATTTTAATAATTTTCGGGTGTAAAACATGTTTAATTTTGCAATGTTTTTCATGTTATTTACCTTCTAGAACTAAGAATATGGGTGCATTTAAGGGATTGTAGTTGACATTTGAAGGTAATTTGCTAATAAAATAATCATAGTTACAATTCTCACATGCAATAGTATAATTAATTCCAGATTATAAAAAATAAAAGGCAGACAACCGGTCTGGCCTTGTGGGTACTGACCCTGCCTATGAAGCCAATGGTCCTGGATTCGAAGGTAAGGGCATGTATTTGTGTGATGAACAAAGATATTTCTTTCCTGAGTGATGGATGTGTTTTTTTATGTATTTAAGTATTTATATATTATATAATATCATTGTCTGAGTACCCACAACTAGACGTGCGCGCCGCCGCGGCGCGCCGCCGCCATAAGGAGTCAGCGCGCCGCCGCCGCCGCCGGTAGTTTAAAATTCGCGCCGAAACAAAGCCCGCAAGAGTACAAATTTAAAATCAATTGACATAAAGCGCGTGCGACGTGCCTAGCTTTAGCGTTCCGACTGTTCCGTTTTTTTTAAATTCATTGCTTGATTTATTTTAACTCTTAAATCGATAACGTCCACTATAATGGACATCCCAAGAAAAAATTCTGCACCAAATATTAAAGCATAGCGTTACTTTCCTCTGGTAGCGTACTTACACTACCAGGAAACTACTAATACTACTTGAATGATATGTTATTTTTAAGTATGAGTATGTAAGAAAATATTGGGAACCAGTGTGAACATAATATTTTTGTCAAAGTCCTACAGAACGCAGAACTTGCAAGGAAGCATCCGACAGACTGATATTTTACCCATATTTAATTTTTTTTATATGACAGTATTAAGCAACGTTAAAATAAAATAGATCATAATACTGACCAGTTACTGGTCTGTTTATTACGTGGCAATATGATATACATAAGAATGTTTTATGGGTAAAACAAGTGTAAAAAGTGTAATGTCCACTATTTTGCCCGTTGTAATCGACAACACGGCACTTTTGCTAAGTCCAATATGTTAGACGTTGCCAAGTATGCAAAGAGTAAAATTATTAAATTTTCTGGTAGTTTTTGTAGTAAATAAATTAATTTTAAAAAGTCATTACTTGCCGTATTACGTAATGAAGTAAGTAAGTAAATATTCTTTATTGCACCAATAATCATACAACTTACATACATGTAAAATTACAAAGAAATTTTAGTGGAAATGAACCAAATAGATAAAAATATATTTTTATGGATTTTTTCCCTGTGAATGTGGTGTGTGTGTTTGTTTCCTGTTTGTGTGTGGATTTGTTTTCATTAAGAGAGAGACCCGATTTCATTTGAGAAATTTGTTAGGACAATTTTGATAAAAGTGCATGCATTATTGTAAAAACCATTGCTTAGATGTTACTGTTTCCTAGGATAACCCGCTGTTTGATTTAATGTTAAATAAATGACGTCAATGACTGGTAAAATTTTACCACCTACGAACTATAAAGTTATTCCAAAAATATAAAATAGGTTTTACTTCAATTCATTGCATAAGTTGACATTATCAGTAAGTGTGTTTCTAATTAAAATATGCAATTATTCTATACATATTTATTTTAAAAAACATGAATTGGACTAAAAAAAAAACCTTATGCACATAAAGTAAGTACTCTATACTCGGCAATGTCCAAAATACTGGACGTCTTTTCATTACGCGGCGTATCTTTTTATTTACACCGATCCTGGCAACGTCCGACATACTGACATATGTTTTTTTCATGATATTTCTACAATAAACCAAAAAAACGATGTAACACAGTTTTTTTGATATTTTTCCCGTGTTGATTTTAGAGTTAATCTTGGTTGCTCATTATACGTATATTGAAAAGTTGAAAATCCCACGCCGCCGGCGTTACGCCGCCGCCGTGGATTTTTTCGTGGCGCGCCGCCGCCCGATTTTTTTCGACCGGCGCGCACGTCTACCCACAACACAAGCTTTCTTGAGCTTACCGTGGGACTTAGTCAATTTGTGTTTGAATAATGTTAATTTGTATTTATTAAAAAATATTTCTTACTTCGACATGATGTAAATTAGATGACAGAAGGGGTTGAGTCTCAATTTCCCAAGCCTTGGATCCGTCCACTGTTGAGAATGCTGTCAGCTTGCCGTCTAAAGTGCTCACTATCATTAAGCTGAAAACATGGCTGATATTAATCAAGTCACTACTCTCTTTACTTCCAAGAAGTCCAAATTAAGGTAAGGAAGAATCAACGGAAGTATATAAAATAAAATCAATGAATGTGATAAATAAATCGTATATAGAATACAGTAATAAAATGAAAGCATATGTAATGCAACGCTATTGTGATGTATAAAGCAAACAATACGTAAAAACAACAAATATTATTTTTCTTGAAGATAAAGTGTAAAGGATAGAATACTTTATATTTCAGATCACACATTATAACTATGAACAGGTCAGGCAGGCAAATAATTTAATAAGCTATCACTGTTAAGGTCTAAAATAAGTCTATGAAAGTAAACGGAAATAAGATATATAAAAGTTTGTTTACAAAATTTAAGCAACTATTTCTGTCCTTATTTAAGACAAATTACAGGTCTGAACGTGACTGGGAGCTGGTAAATTAAGTAAATAGATGGTACTTACTCATTTTTGTCAGTATTTACATTGTGAGGGTTACAAAACGGTAATTCATGGACAGTATCTTCGGCTCGAAATGAACTTACAAAGCATGTAAGAACGAATGCGGCCTTCAAAGCTATAACCTTCCAATACCATTCCGACATTTTACTACCGTAAAATTATTTTCGGACATTTCAAACTGGAAAGATAGTTATTATTTTATTATTACGAAACTTTCAATAATATTACAGCCCTCGCTCCAAGGCTCTCGCAAAAACTGTCCTTTTTCCACTGGCTTGGCTTGACGAATACACTTAGAAATCTATCTTATTTTGGGTTAACTGAACCAATCAGTGACAAGTTCACTTCGCTATGATTGTAGGAAATTATATTTGACATGTCAACGGATGTCGAAAAAAACAGGCAAAAGCAAGTCCGGGCACGTCCACGTAATTGACGTAAAGTGTCATTGAAGTAACTGACAGCAAGCGAAAATCGCTAATATCGTTATTTTTCCATAAATAAAATATTGAAAATTAGTCTTTATGTTGTTCCAGTAAAGACTAAATTTAAATATCATATTAATAACGTAAAGTGACAAATGGTAATGGTTCAAAATTCATCACAGGAAATAGACAATAGACAATTCGTTCGGAATACTCCTGTTGCAAGCATGTTGGAAGGAATACTTAGACACAGTCTAAAAATTAAACATTAATTTATGAATTAGACATTTCATGCATATTACACTTTCAAATTGTAATAGTTTCAACGTAAATCAACTTTGAAGTCGAATCTTTTTCATTGAAAAATTATAATCCATAGGAAAGTACGCCTCGTTCCATTGTTTATGAACAGACATAATATTTCAGAACGTAAATATTTTGACACTTAAGTTGTCGTACGTTTTCCACGCTCGACTATTTTTGTGAAGATTTGTAATCATTATTGTTTTGGGAGCCACGAGGACCGGTACCTTAAAGAAATTAGCTGGCCAGTCATATTTTCCGTTTTGCGACTACCTACATAAAAAGTAACCGACTTTTCATTTGAATCTCGAAGGTTCTTCAGCATATCAAGATGACTCTGGGGCCGTACAACAGACACCAATCTGATAGGAAAAAGTAAGCTTTCCCTAAATATACTGCATGGTTTAGTGTAGTTTAATAGTTTTTCCAGGTATTTACGGATTTTTTTTATTGTAGGCAAGCAGCCTTGGCCGCGGCATTCCCTCAAGGCATCAAATGCCAGAAGTGCCTTGAGTTCGGCCACTGGAGCTACGAGTGCAAAGGAAAACGCAAGATTCTGGTTCGTCCGTCGCGTACCCAGGTCCTCAAGAAGAATTTGAAGGCTAAGGAAGCTAAAGAGGAACCACAGTGCAGGTAAGAGGCCATCTGTTGGCAATAGTATTTCTGAGCTCAACCATCTCTCTTCTATTCTTCTATTTTTAGGTAATGGTTATGTGCCCAACGTGAACGAATCAGTTATTTAAATGCAATTAAAAAAACGTGACTTTTTTTTTCAATTTAAATCTGAAATAAATTTAAAACTACCCTCAGATTTAAATGAGTTGTAACTGACTACTGATTTCAAATTAATTGGGTATCTGCATTATACCTCTAGATATTATTAGAAGTTTTAACAAATTTAGTTTCAATAACAGTTATTTAAATAAAATGCTACTTTAATCGTCAACTTTCTATCTTCTTTAGTCTTCAGGAAGAGCTGTGAGCATATGACACATTTTTCTGCACCCAATGTAATAAATATCACTGTTTTAATGTAATTTTTGTCAACAGTGGTGGAAGTTGCAAAATTCCAAGCAAGAAAAAGAAGTGCGATGGCTCCAGCTGCTCCGATTGCTCTGACAGCTCCTCAGACAACTCCGACTCCTCAAGCTCCGGCTCCAGTTCCTCGGGCAGTGACAGCAGCAGCGATTCGGAGAGTGACAGCGAAAGTAGCAACTCGGGCTCGGGGAGTGATGCATAAAAGCTCATGGTAATTGTAGGACCTTCTCACAGTAAAGTTTTCATTAGCATTAAATTTCTCAATCAGTTGGCTTAGAAAGGTGTGCGGTGTCAATTTTCTGTAGGTTATTGAGCTTTCTATGCCAAACTGTTAGTTATCTATTATCTGTATCTTTACTTTATTTTGAGACAGAACGGAAGTTAGCCACTTGTTTTTGGTGTTAGATATGAGATCAAGGGTCAAATTGTAGAGAACAGAAATTAACTGATGTAGAAAGCCCTTGTAAAGTTGCATATTTAAACTACCCCCTACTTTATGCTTATGTTTTGAAGTAATGTGAAGCTTTACCTACTACCATAGACATTTACTGTGAGATAGGTTTAGAAGCAGTAACAATGCTGGTCATTTTATTTAAAAAAGATTATTTTTTTGTATAAAAGTGGTTTAGACATTTCATTTTGCTGGCAACAGCCTCCTGAGATTGTGTTTTGTTTGTTTTACCAGTGCTACAATACAATAGAACTGAACCTTAGGGCTTACTGCCAACATCCAAATCATTATCTGCCTCTCTGTATTACTCTTGTATATCCGAGTGTGGTAGAGGCAGATAACGATTTTTGAATGTTAGCGGTAGACCCTTTGGACAAATTTCATACCAGTAACTTGCATCTACAGACCTGTTTTGCCAGTAACTGTTATAGTCTAAATCCACTTGATTGATAATTTTTTGTGTGATTTGATTTTTATTTAATTCTTTACAATGCTAGACCTAGGTTTTATGAATGTGTAGTTTCTGACTTGTGATGTCTGTTACCTAATTGCTAATAAACAATTAAATTGTAACTTCAGTGAGTTAGTTTGTGTAATGAAGATATTGTTGAAACATTGTAATTTGTTTATTGGTGATGAGGGTAATTTTATAAAAAGGATTTTAACTTATTAGAGTAAGATTAGTGAAGATACTATGTTTAGGCACCTGAAATATTTGCATGGGTAATTTTAGAGTTTTTGACTAGTATAGGTCAAAGACCAAAAGGTTTAGATAATTGAACAAAACACGAGTCCATGATATAGAATTACCCATGTAAATTTGTAGATGGATTTATAGCAGATTATACTCTTGGCGTCTGGTGGAGATCTATGCGGGCGTAGGATATGATAGAATAAAATTATAATCTTATTTTCTGTGTTATTCTGTACCTATTGAACTAAGTTAAGATTTTACAATATTACTCATGACATGTAATGTTAGTGTACTATTGTTTCCATGCTTTGTACTATACTTGCAGTGACGTAAGATAGCAGTAGTAACACCACAGTAGAGTACATGTTTAGAATATCTGTATGTATGCATATTTTATAAGACTTGTATGATCAAATAAATGTCTTCAAGTTATCATTACAAATACATTTTAATTTGTTTCTATAGTCAACTCATGAATTTTGATAAAAAAGTAAATTAAATAATTGATGGATGACATTATGTGGTTTCATTTGTATGAGCATAAACGAACTCCTCACACTTCTTGCCAGTTCATTCTGGTTCTACACAAAAGCTTGAGACTCTGGACCATAGAAAAGAGAATAACTTTGCCCTTCTTTTTTGGTCAACTTCATATCATTTATTCAGACAGTAATAGTTCCTTTCCTTCCTAAGTGTTCCTTTCGCAACATCCATTGAACTTTCTTGATTTGTTTACAATACTTACATTTCTTTTGCAATTGACACGTGTCTAAGCACCTAACTGAATACTAATATTACGTTCATTTTTGCCCAACTACGACAAAATGTTTTTTAGGTTTGGATAATAAGCCTTTGCTACAAAGTCGATTTTGATGCGTCTCGTCAGCAGTGCTTGTCCTGACGAGGGCCTATAGTCCGTTTTTTTTAGCATTAGAAAGAACTTCGCAGAAGTAAGCTTATGGTTCCAAATACGGCACTTTTAGCGGTAATAATTTGAAGTAAATTATATGTATTGACCATGCTACATTAGATAATTCTATAATTATTAACAATTAAAGAGCCTGATAAAAACTGCACGCTTGCTTCTGTGGAGTTCTTTCTAATGCTAAAAAAAACGAACTATAAACCACGTTGAACGTGTTGCCTCCCTGTCACATGTACGAATTTACAAGTGCGACAGAGAGGCAACACGTCGAACGTGGTTCGCGGTAGGCCCTTTGCTAGCATGTCTTGCTATGGGATCTGCACTTCGTGTCTCAACCTGGCACTCCGGTATTTGGGTTTATGTGAAATTTTATACGTTTGCAGGTTTTTTTTTCAAATCGTGAGCTACATACTTGTAGATAAAATAAAAGTTGAATAAACTGCATTACTATAGAAAAAATATTTATTGAAAATAAAGGTCAAAAAGTAAAAGAACAGATGTATTTTGTACTATAAAGTAAGGCACTTACACGCTATCTTATTTTAAAGCAATACAACCTTAAAATCTAAATACATATTACAATGAGGTGGGTAGTTCTACTAATTATGTCCTGCATAAGTGAACATTATGTACAATGAAAATGACTTTTACATGTACACGATTTACATTGATTAAACTTTTAAAAATTACAAGAGAATATGTGATGATTCGAGTACATCTTCAAAACTTACAAAAATATGACCCGAGTAATACATATTTTTGACAATTTCGACTATAGTTCGTTTTTTTTAGCATTAGAAAGAACTTCGCAGAAGTAAGCTTGTGGTTCCAAATCCGGCACTTTTAGCGGTAATAATTTGAAGTAAATTATATGTATTGACCATGCTACATTAGATAATTCAATAATTATTAACAATTAAAGAGCCTGATAAAAACTGCACGCTTGCTTCTGTGGAGTTCTTTCTAATGCTAAAAAAAACGAACTATAACATCAAAAAGAAAATTTCAATATGTGATGTTAAAATCAGCATCTGCAAAATCTACAAGGCAAACTTTAATGTACCATTCCATTCTTTGCTAATTTGGTTTACGGTGTAAGAATGTTGGCAAATATAACAATGTAACATTTTAGCAGATATTGTCGGTGACCATTCGCAACTGATGATTTAATTTCAGATAAAATAGTAGTACAGTATTCACTGATAACTGACCGAACTTAAATTAGACGAGTTCGCAAAATACTTTCGAAAATATCCGGCAATTTAAACCGAACTATCGGCCGAATACGAACATTGAAAAATATGCCGATTAATTACCGAATATTCGGCCCATCTTTCATTCATACAATGCTTTCCAATATAAGCCATACAAAACAATGGTTTCCAAAACTATGCCTCAGCAGGCGCCTCGGGCAGCGTATGTATAATCACCTTCCTCTTCTGATCATAGCTGAAGCTGTTCATCTTGAAGATGCGGCTGTCGTAGAAAGGCTTCAGGTCGGTAATGTTGATCTGTCTCGCTCGCTCCAGGAACCCCGGTCTGATATTTCGATGGTGGACTGAGAGTGGTTGTGGAGACCGCGCATGTAGGCGAGCTGGTCCATGGTGAGTTGGCGGAGGATACAAAACAATGGTTTCCAGAACTATGCCTCAGCAGGCGCCTCGGGCAGCGTATGTATAATCACCTTCCTCTTCTGATCATAGCTGAAGCTGTTCATCTTGAAGATGCGGCTGTCGTAAAAAGGCTTCAGGTCGGTAATGTTGATCTGTCTCGCTCGCTCCAGGAGGTCCCGCTCAGATATTTCAATGGTGGACTGGGAGTGGTTGTGGAGCCCACGCATGTAGGCGAGCTGGTCCATGGTGAGTTGGCGGAGAATGTAGTAGAGGAGCTCGCTGTGGTCCTTCTTGTAGGAGAGGTATTTTTGGAATGTCTGGAACAAATGGAAATGATTATGTGTTTGCATAGAGAATTTGTAAGAGGACAGATAGATACAGATGTGCAAGTTGCGGAAAGTTTCAGGACATTCCAATCTCAAGGGTTCCACTAGTAGCCACCATTTCCACTATCCAATTTCTGGCTCTATCATCAAAATCATCAAATCAGCTCAATATTATATATAGGTAGGTAGTTATTTGAAAAGTTTCGGATCGATTCATATATTAGAAGTGAGTTAACTAATTGCAAGATTTTATTATATTGTACGATAGTACCAAGTTTATATGTTTGAAAAATGTAAGGACCTCTATAATTCTCCATGTGGATAATTGCGCCGTTTTGTAAACTGAAATAGCGCATCATTAGAATACGCAAAGCTCTGCGTAGAGGGCGTCACTAGGTCAATCACATGGCCTACCGTGAAACCTATTCGATCGATATAGACAGGCAGATAAAAAAAATCGAATTTCCTGTGTCGCGGTAGGCCACCTATAAACAAACTACCTTGATGCATCAATGTCATAGTGAAAACTTGTCAAAAAACTGTTCAAGGCCTAGTATGTATCAGTTACTCTAGGCCAGCGGTCGGCAACCTTTTAGCAGCCAAGGGCCACATAGCAGTTAACGAAGTGGACGCGGGCCGCACTTTGTTAATATTTATGACTTTATCAGACATCTTCATTAGTTAATATTACGTACAAAATAGCCAGGGAGGCTCGCGGACCGCATGTGAGAGGTTCGCGGGCCGCATTCGCAGTCGGTTGCCGACCGCTGCTCTAGGCCATAGAGTCTATGGTTTACTAAACAAATTAGTACTGCACTCTGGCGTCAGAACTTGGGCAGAACATTGCAGTAATGCATTGAGAAGAATTTAGGCTATGTAATACCTGTCGCATGGCGCGCATGACGCTGTACTTCTGCGTGTCGACGAAGCTCTCGAGCATGGTGCGGATGGCCATGTTCACGTCCTCCTCGCTCACCTGCGCGCGCAGGTGCATGCGCGCGTGCGCCTCGCTCATGCGGATCACTGACGACCAAACATTATCATGAGTGTAACACGTTATGAGGCTGTTATTACCAGTTTTTTTTCGGTTAAGTTACAAAATAAATAATAGTACTATAGTTCGTTTTTTTTAGCATTAGAAATTAGGTAAACAATCTTGATTTGTCTTTTAATTGAAAAACACATTTAAAAAATAAGTTACGGCAAATACGATCATTTATATTCTTCTGCTTTCATAAGTAATAGTTATTGATTTTTAAAAAGCGTTTTTTAATTAAAAGACATGCCAAGATCGCTTACCTTCTTTCAAGTTCTTTCTAATGCTAAAAAAAACGAACTACAGGTACAGTCAGCAGCAGAAGTTGCTAAGCGGGCGAGGTGTTAAAAATTACCTTGACACGCTCTTATTCTCTTAACAATAAAGTCGCGTCAAGATCATTTTGAACACCTGGGCCCCTTAGTAACTTCTGCTGCTGACTGCACAGAAGATTCACTCTCTAACAAAATGCATCTATTACGAGATACAAGCGCAAGCGCGAGCAGGCGTCGTTCCATAGGGGTGCGCGGGAACTGCTACTGCTAGACACCAAAACTGGTGTGGCCGCATGTACTTGTAGAGACGTGACGAAATCGCGCCTGGTTAAGTCTAACTTATACTTCGCGACTTGAGTATGTAGATCATATTTCTATGGATAATTATTTCGATGTATTCTAGATTAGTATTTTCGAGTAATCAACTAATTAAAGACCATCTTTGAAAGCACAAAAATTGACCAGCAATTAATTAGTTTGCATATTGAACAGATATATTTCCAATCGAATGATAACTTACCAGATTCAATGTGTCTGACTGTGATGGGTAAGCTGCCTGTGGCGAGTGATTCCTGACGCAGTTGACTGTACATCTTGGCCACTTTGTCTTGATCCATATTCTGAATAAATAAATCACATTTTGCTTAATGAGAGAGTGAGACGCAATGACATTGGACAAAGAAATTGGACAGGTGCAATACCACCCTTAGCCCCCATTCCCACGGGCGCTTTTCCAACGCGCGTTAAAAAAGCGTTTGTATGACACAAATGGATACATGTGTATTTATTCACACGACAGCGATAGCGCTTTTTATCAAGCGTTGTTGGATATTCGACTTTAAGCCTTGGTCGTTAAGTCGAAATTAGAGTGTGGACAGATTCAAGCGCTTTTTTAACGCGCGTTGAAAAAGCTGTCGTGCGAATGGGAGCTAAGGCCAGAGCCTATTTGTACGGGTTTAGATCAGAGTCTAAACCCGTACAAATAGCGCGTATCTTTCTCTTTTACTCCAATTAAGAGGTAATTAGAGTGACAGAGAAAGATGCCCGCAATTTGCGAACTTCGGTTTTCGTGGTAGGCCCCATGGTTTTCTTCTTTTCATATTCGTACCTGTAGTTTAGGTCGCACGTTCTCCCTCGCGTACACGATGTATTTCTTGAGCAAGTCTTGGGGCAGCGCGAAGTCGGGGTCGGTCAGCTCATTCTCTTCAATGGCCTGCCCGCGCTGCGTCGGGTGGTGACGGATGTGGGAGGATACTACGAATCTGAGAATTGAAGATGTATGTTAAACACGATGTTGGAATAGTGTGTAAAAGGGATAGCATTAGTGGATGAAAGATATGCTCTTTCAAAATGAATTCACTATAAAGATTACTTTTCTGAATTGTTTTATGCATCCGGATAGGTGGGTTAGTATAGCCACCAGCCGCAAAATAAGCGTGGCAGGCAGTCGTGAAAATAAAAGGGAGGGCCTTTGCCCAGCAGTGGGACACTATAACAGGCTATAATTTGTACGTAAACAGGAAAATATATATTTTTTAAATTATTAATTTCGCGGATAGGATAAAATTCTAGGAAAGCGGACAACCAGAAAGGTGAGTAGGTTGTTTATACGACTCGCGGCGACTGCAACTCGAGCACTCGAGCCTGAGGAAGGACCCCCGACGGGCCCGAAACATGTCGCCAATAGCGACTAAAAATTCAAGTGAGTGAAACCGTTGTCGTATAAACAATTTAAAATATGTCTCACGAAAGTTTAATAAGATGAGTAGGTGCTTACTTGGCGAGGTGCGCGTCCCGCATCGGTTCCGGCTCGTCCCGCACGACGCACAGCACGTCGAAACGCGACAGGATCGGTTCCGACAGGTTCACGTTCTCGGAGAACGTTAGAGACGCGTCGTACCGCCCGCCGATCGGATTGGCCGCTGCTATTATTGAACACCTGCGGAAATCATTAGTGAACTAAAATTAACGTTGAAAATCAGACGCTAGGGGATTTCATATCGGAGCTGAAGAAAATGCAAATAAACAGATGGCTAAGATCTTTGAAAAATACGTGCAATACATACAAACAATCTTAATATATTCACGATTTTAACTACAAAGAACAACGACATCAAACGATCGACGGAAGATTAGCATGCATCTGGAGTAATTATTCCAAGAAAATCTCGATAACCGATAACGCGATTTAGGATTTTTGATAAAAGGAAGAGCGCCGTCTAACATTCGTATACCAATCTGTATGAATCAGGGTCATTATCACAAGAAAAATCTCGATAGCACGATTCAAGATTTTTCCTGGACGGTACAGCGCTATCTAGCGACCAATTAGTAAACTACACACAATCTGTACGAATCAGGGGGTCATAATCCTAAGAAAAATCTTGATAGCGCGATTCAGGATTTTCACTGGACGGTACAGCGCCATCTAGCGAGCAATTAGTAAACTATACACAATCTATACGAATTAGGGGGTCATAATCCCAAGAAAAATCTTGATAGCGCGATTCAGGTTTTTTCCTGGACGGTACAGCGCCATCTAGCGAGCAATTAGTAAACTATACACAATCTGTACGAATAAAGGGGTCATAATCCTAAGAAAAATCTTGATAGCGCGATTCAGGATTTTTCCTGGACGGTACAGCGCCATCTAGCATGCGATTCATTAACTACAATATGTACATTATTCGGGACTATTTGAACTTTAAGATCAAATATTACGCCCAGATACGATATAGATTAAATATGTCAGTGTCAAAAGTGTCAGTCAAATAATGTAGCGATGCTACATAATTTCCTATACCAAACATATACTTCCTCATACAACGTGACCTATACAACATTAGTGTCGCATTTTCGACAGAATAACATACACCAGAGTATGACACTTATGTAAAACTGTAATGTACCTTCGCAGCTGTAGGTTGATTAGCATATCCTGCCTCCTGGCTAACTGGTTTCGAAGAAACAAGTCTAAAGAGTATGCCACTCGAACGGAACTTGTCACCCAGATTGTGCAGAGGTTGTCGAACCAAACCTGGCTTCACGTATATCAAAATGATCCTCGTGATACATCCTAACTGCCCAAGTAGGTCACATCCTAATTTAATTTGTATTTTAGAATCATTTTCGGAATTTTTATGAAACATAAATGACGATTTTGACGGTGTCAATGAGTTGAGATTTTTGACAGATGAACTGTCAGAAAATAAATTATGCGTTTAGTTACCGCATCGGAAGGAAGGTATTCTGAATGAAACAAGGTAGAAAACGTACGATAAAAATGTAATTATTAGTAATTATTATTAACCACTTAAAATATTACAAGTATTAATGAGCATTGATATTTTTCGAGAGTCATTTGATTTGGAAAAGATTTAAGTTGGTTTGACGTTTAATGTGTTGATGTGAATCGAAACGCAACGTGACGGGTAGGGGAAGATTTCGAGACTGTCACTTACACTTGGAATGGGAATACGCTAGGATGTAGAGGGTTGCTAATTAAAGATTAAGAGGGATTGCCTCGTCTCCTTCCGCCGCCTGGTCCGGCTGGTGGGAGACCGATTTGTAAAGTGCGTATATCGCTGTGCGTGAATTGTGCGCGTGATTTACTTAGTGCGTCCCGTGTCGCCGATGGACATGAGCACGGTTGGTGATCGTGTTCCCTGGCGCGCTGTTGCGCGTCCCCGATTCTGCTGAGCGTCATGCTGACGCTGCTTCCACGCCGTAGGACGCGGCCTCGACCTGCAGGCCGTGTGTCGGATGGCTATGCTGCCGTCCGACGACTCCAAGGTGTCTTCGTGCGGGTCCTTCCTGTAAAACTCCGAGCGCCGCGGGTTGTTCTCGCCTTAGCTTGTCACAGCTGGGGCTCGATGAACGCCCGCCGCTGATCTACGTCGATCTGTCTGCTACGCTAAGTTCCAGGATGAAAGCTACACCCGGTATCCGTGAGTGCACTAGACTTTTATCCTAGGTTTTGGCCCAAAACCCCGCGTCTCGTCCGTCTCGCGACCGTAGATTAAGGTTTACTATGGTGTCACCCCATAACCGCCAACGGTTTATAGAAACAGATTGTATTTTGAGTAGCGCCCGCCCTGAAGCGGAGTGCCTTGTAAGTAGTTAGCGGAGTATATTAAATTGCATGTCAGATATTTGGTTTTATCTTTTCAATATCCTACCAAGTTCCCATTAACCAGGTTAGAATAACAAGAGGACCCTTGTACTCCAATAGTCCAATGTTTCACCGCGGATCTCATCCGAGGCATTATTCTCATTAATTATTTAAACATTTAAAACCTTATTATTTTTTTATTCACTACAAGGTCACGCTACTTTAAAATCGAATTATTTTTTTATTCACTACAATAAATCCATATCGTATCTAGACGTAATATTTGTCGTATTTTAAAGTTCGAATCGGGCGGATTATTACCTGGCATGCAGGGAAGTGACGATGCCAGCCTTGGAGATCGAGATGGACTGCTGTTCCATGGCCTCGTGGATGGAGGTGCGGTCCTGGTCGTTCATCTTGTCGAACTCGTCGATGAGGCACACGCCGCGGTCCGCTAGTACGAGCGCGCCGGCCTCTAGCGTCCAGTCCCTGAGAAATTAATGTTTAGCTTAAAAAAACTGGTAAATTATAGTTGGTCAAACCAAATCTGTCAGTAAATAGGAACAAAACAACTGTATTCACCCTTTTCTTTTGGGTGCTAGTACTAGTGTAAGACAAAGATAGTATGATTCTCTCTGTCTATGTTTGAAATGAGACTGTCCTTTGACAAACTATATATATTTTGGCATGCCCTCTAAACATCTAAAAATGTCCCTTAACTTCACAGTTATAGTCCGGGAGCCGGCTGCATGAAACAAACCTCATCAAAAAATAGAATATACCTACCCTGTAGAGGTACCTGACATTTAGTAGATTCCAATGCACTTGGTCGGCCTAGGCTTAACCTGGCAGATTTTGTACAAATGGCAAAAACGTTGGACAAAAATTCATCAAAAAAAACCTCATCGAAAAATAGAATGAAACTTGTATGGTAGGATACCTGACCTTGAGGACAGTAAAAAAAAAGTGGTCGGCCTCACCTTAGCCTGGCAGTTTTTGCAGTCCGACCAGATTTATTGGGTCACGTGAGAGCTACAATTTACCTCATCGAAAAATAGAATGAAACAAACGGATTATAATAGCTAAAATAAGCCTGTCGACGTATGTCTTGGTCGGCCTCACCTTAACCTGGCAGTTTTTGCAGTCCGACCAGATTTATAAAAAAATCATCAAAAATTTTTTATCGATAAATCGTATGAAACTTGTATGGTACGATAGCTGCCTTTGAGGACAGTAAAAAAAAATGGTCGGCCAAATCCTGTGTTTGCAGGTTCCTGTGTCCGACCAATTTTGTGGTACCACGTGAGAGCTACAATTTACCTCATCGAAAAATAGAATGAAACAAACGGATTATGATAGCTTAAATAAGCCTGTTGACGTATGTCTTGGTCGGCCTCACCTTAACCTGGCAGATTTTGCAGTCCGGCCAAATTTATAAAAAAATCATCAAAAAATTTTTATCGAAAAATCGTGTGAAACTTGTATGGTACGATAGCTGCCTTTGAGGACAGTAATAAAAAAATGGTCGGCCAAATCCTGTGTTTGCAGGTTCCTGTGTCCGACCAATTTTGTGGTACCACGTGAAAGCTACAATTTACCTCATCGAAAAATAGAATGAAACAAACGGATTATAATAGCTTAAATAAGCCTGTTGACGTATGTCTTGGTCGGCCTCACCTTAACCTGGCAGTTTTTGCAGTCCGACCAGATTTATAAAAAAATCATCAAAAAATTTTTATCGATAAATCGTATGAAACTTGTATGGTACGATAGCTGCCTTTGAGGACAGTAAAAAAAAATGGTCGGCCAAATCCTGTGTTTGCAGGTTCCTGTGTCCGACCAATTTTGTGGTACCACGTGAGAGCTACAATTTACCTCATCGAAAAATAGAATGAAACAAACGGATTATAATAGCTAAAATAAGCCTGTTGACGTATGTCTTGGTCGGCCTCATCTTAACCTGGCAGTTTTTGCAGTCCGACCAAATTTATGAAAAAATCATCAAAATTTTTTTATCGAAAAATCGTATGAAACTTGTATGGTACGATAGCTGCCTTTGAAGACAGTAAAAAAAAATGGTCGGCCAAATCCTGTGTTTGCAGGTTCCTGTGTCCGACCAATTTTGTGGTACCACGTGAGAGCTACAATTTACCTCATCGAAAAATAGAATGAAACAAACGGATTATAATAGCTTAAATAAGCCTGTTGACGTATGTCTTGGTCGGCCTCACCTTAACCTGGCAGTTTTTGCAGTCCGACCAAATTTATAAAAAAATCATCAAATTTTTTTTATCGAAAAATCGTATGAAACTTGTATGGTACGATAGCTGCCTTTGAGGACAGTAAAAAAAAAGTGGTCGGCCAAATCCTGTGTTGGCAGGTTCCTCTGTCCGACCAATTTTGTGGTACCACGTGAGAGCTACAATTTACCTCATCGAAAAATAGAATGAAACAAACGGATTATAATAGCTAAAATAACCCTGTTGACGTATGGCTTGTTACGGGCGGCTTTCATAAATTCAATGTGGCAGTGTGCGGCAGAATCCACTTGCATCAAATTTGATGCAACACATTGTGGCTGGACATTAAGAGATGAAATGTATAAGATCAAATGGTTTGAAGGAAACATAACGCCTTTGCGAGTCGAAGAAATAACAATAAGATAATCACTTAATATATGTGAGGTTATCTTGTGTATTTTTATTTATTTATATTTATTGAGAAGTTCAACAGCGTTTACATTAAATAATATACAAAAAACATGAGAACTTATAGCATAGCCAATAACAGAACTTCCTGTAATTTATACATAATAAAAAATCATCTGTGGGTAGACTTGTAACTTGTGCTGTACAAAAATCGTAAATATAACTTAATTTGAAAGTCTTTAAGGTACAAGGAAAAAGAGAAAAAATTAATAATAACTGTAAACTGGAAAAAAAATCCTAAAATAGTAGGTATACAGGGTGATTCAGGAGACGTGAGCAGGACTAACACTGCGCATTTTGTAAATTATAAGCAACTGTTTCCTATCAGTATTAGTGAGATTGACGTAAATTTTCTACTAGTGTTGAAAAAAAAATTTTTCAATTTATTTACGACATGCATGGTCGCCCTAAAATTAGAATACTAAACTACAGATATTCTGTGTCAAATTCAATGTCATCACTGTCATCACGCTCTGGTTACTTTTGAAAACTCGTATCTCACTAAGGTTTGACATTTTATTTCCTTCGTAAAAGAGGTTTTATGTTTATTAATTAGGTCTTGTAGGGTGACCATGATTGTAGAGAATTAAATTTGCCCTCACCAAAAAGTTGAAAAATAGGAAAAAGTGTAGTTGTTTTACCTAAATACGACGGAGATCGATCAATTATCAGTTACTGAGTGTGCAGGATTAGTCCTGCTCACGTCTCATGAATCACCCTGTAGCTCTAATTTTGCGTAAACAATAAATAAAAAATAGTAAAATAAACATACATACAGTACCTACATAAACGAGCGAATCTATTAGTTTGTATGCATTTATTGGAATTTATGTGTTCGTGTGTGTGTGTGTGTATGTGTGTAAGTGGGTGTGATAGTGCGTGACTACCAGGAAAGTTGCTTTGCAATTTGTGATTTGAAAACACGTCTGGAGGAGAAGAAAGGGTCAATGTTTTGGAACGATTTATTATAGGTACGTGCGATTCTACTCAGAATTTAATAGAATAGAATTTTGGCCATAATTGGTACGATGACAGGGAATATGGAATAGTGTGGTGTGACGAGTTCGGCGCGTGGGAGCGCGGAGCCCTAACTGTGACAGCAATCCAACGCAGTCTAGATGCCCGTTGAGAACATCGTGGAGGAACATTTTACCATTTATTTAAATTTTGGAAGGATCACGTGCAGTTTTTCCTCTTATATTACAAGTGTTCGATTGAAAACTAAGCTTTGGTGTATACCTGGATCACCTGCACGTACAAGAAGGCGTTTCATATACGCCCGCCCATCAGATAGGTACACAAAGTCATGATGCGTATGGAATACAGCATGTGTGGTCCTATTCTAGCTGTCACGTGGTATCACAAATTTGGTCGGACTGCAAAAACTGCCAGGTTAAGGTGAGGCCGACCAAGACCTACGTCAACAGGCTTATTTTAGCTATTATTATCCGTTTGTTTCATTCTATTTTTCGTTGAGGTAAATTGTAGCTCTCACGTGGTACCACAAAATTGGTCGGACACAGGAACCTGCCAACAAAGGATTTGGCCGACCACTTTTTTTTTACTGTCCTCAAAGGCAGCTATCTTACCATACAAGTTTCATACGATTTTTCGAAAAAATTTTTTTGTTTTTTTTTATAAATTTGGTCGGACTGCAAAAACTGCCAGGTTAAGGTGAGGCCGACCAAGACATACGTCAACAGGCTTATTTTAGCTATTATAATCCGTTTGTTTCATTCTATTTTTCGATGAGGTAAATTGTAGCTCTTACGTGGTAGAGTCTGTGCGGAAAGAGAAGAGTCGTGGGATTTGAGGGCGCGCCAGTGCTATTTTATGGTTTTTGCTATGCTGACAACACTGGTCACGTGATTATAGTACGACACTAAAGGTCATGATACTTGAATCCCTTTTGTTCCAGTTTTTTACCACGGCTTACTAAACGGAGCCTGGTGGTGGTGTCGGCTCATCAACTCAATCCCCTGATTTAGCGCAGGCACTAGTTTTCTTTTTAAAACACACTTGTTTTTATGTCTCAGATACTAAAAAGTGACAGTGCGATTGACAAAAGTGCTAAAACTAGTTAAGAATCTGCCCAATACAATTGTAATTTTAGTACCAAACAAGATAGAGTCTCATTTATGTACTGCCTAATCTGTGCAGTCCAACAGTTATTAAAACCGGGTAGATCGGGTAGAAATTCGTCACACAAATTTCTAGGTTTTTTGACCCCTCCCCCCCTCCTTGTCACACTTGGTCACATTTTGCAAATCCCTCCCCACCTTGTGTGACGTCACATTTAGGCAATTTTGTTTTCAACGAAATCGGCAATACTAACTCGGCTTTATTTTTTGTATAAAAAAATATTTCATTATGTGGTGCACAATAAAGAATATATTATTATTATTTGTTTGTCCTTTCCATATCTCGGGACCATGGGGTCCCGGACCTTTGGGAGGCGTGCGTGGGGCCGAAGCCAACAGCGCAGAGGCCCTTTAAGACAGTTTACTTTAAAAGCAAGGGATACACATGGCAGATACTATCCCCGAGCGCACAATATGATACATCCGGAGATGGTCTCCGCCAGGTGCAAAGACTATTGCAGTGCAGCACTTTTGTGCTGCGATGGGAACTAAGGTCATGGGCTATTGATATGCAAGTTGGATGGACTGGATAATGGGTTATGGGAGGAGACTAGCGGACACCTGCCGTGACAATCAGTCTCAAAGTTGTGTAAGACAGGTGGTGACTCGCCTACTCATTTAGTGGGCCCTACAACGGCCGCACGCACAGTGCGACAATAGGGCAACACTTCGGAGCGGCTGTAAGGTTGTCGAGAGGTGAGTCTGCGGTAGCCAGATCCCGGTGATCCGTTCAGCAGGCCGCCGGCGTTATGACATTTTACACTTCCAACCTGGAGCATAGGTCCCGCTCTTGCGACTCCACTCTGGCCGGCCAATCAAGGCAAGCACAGAGGCGGGGGCCAGATGACAGGGCCCTCTGGAATAGGGGTCCGCGGTGTCGCCACAAGCTGCCCCCGCGGGGTTATTATTATTATTATTATATTTTTTGTAAAAGAAATATTAGTAATTTTATAACGCAAAACCAATTAGGAACGAAAATTACCTACCTACTTCCAAAAACCTCATTATTTAAATGTACAGCGATAAAAAAAAATATATATATATATATATATATATAAATTAATTTTCGGTTACTGATGAATATTGATGAAGTTAAAGTGACGTCACGATGTTTTTGACTCCCCCCTCCCCTATGCCACAACATGTCACATTTTCTTGACCCCCTTCCACCCCTAAACGTGTGACGTAGTTAATGGATGGCCCCTAAGTAGGTAGGCCTTATTGGGATATGTCCGGTTCTCTCATCTCACGATATTTTACTTCACCGAAAAGTCACTGCTAAATATGAAATATAATTTCGTAACTAACAGAACCTACAAACAAAGAAATATTTTATTAGAAAAAGTTTTATTCTTTGTAATCGAAGTCTGAATTAAAATATTCAATGTCACTTATGTTTGAGCTAGCTTCAGAACAACCAGGGACACTCATAGAACTATCTTCATCTGAACTGGATGTGGTTGAATCCGGCACGTAGATTACGAATTCTTGCATATGACCTACTTAGCGGTCTTTTATTCGAGATACCGTAGGTACTTTTACACAATCCTGAAAAAAAAAATTACATATAAATATGCATAAAATGGCAAGTATCAAGACTATTTGTCAGTTATTTTAAAGACCATGAATGACCTGCATATTTATGAAAATTAATATATTTTGAATGAATATACTTACCGATTATGTACCGGAGACAAGTTACTTAGGGGGCTTATTAAATAGGTAATTATTTAATGTTAAATACAACATCAATACCCGCGAATAGCGGAAACACGTTCCGCGACTTTTTGTAAGTCGATAGTCGGCTTTTAGCCGTTTTCTTCCCGCTGACAAAACCGAACAATGTTAAATATAATTTTCCTTGTGGTTTTATGTACGCTTTTATCGTGTTTTGTAAATATTTTATACATAAAACTTGCGGTTTTTGTTAATAAATATACAATGACAGAAGTTTGTTTACTTTTTACATGACAAGGTGTCAAAGGTTTGATTGCCATATAAAATTTAAAATGTTAGTTCCCGTTTCTGCCACGACTCTTCTCTTTCCGCACAGACTCTACCACAAAATTGGTCGGACACAGGAACCTGCCAACACAGGATTTGGCCGACCACTTTTTTTTTTACTGTTCTCAAAGGCAGCTATCGTACCATACAAGTTTCATACGATTTTTCGATAAAAAATTTTTGATGATTTTTTTATAAATCTGGTCGGACTGCAAAAACTGCCAGGTTAAGGTGAGGCCGACCAAGACATACGTCGACAGGCTTATTTTAGCTATTATAATCCGTTTGTTTCATTCTATTTTTCGATGAGGTAAATTGTAGCTCTCACGTGACCCAATAAATCTGGTCGGACTGCAAAAACTGCCAGGCTAAGGTGAGGCCGACCACTTTTTTTTTACTGTCCTCAAGGTCAGGTATCCTACCATACAAGTTTCATTCTATTTTTCGATGAGGTTTTTTTTGATGAATTTTTGTCCAACGTTTTTGCCATTTGTACAAAATCTGCCAGGTTAAGCCTAGGCCGACCAAGTGCGTTGGAATCTACTAAATGTCAGGTACCTCTACAGGGTAGGTATATTCTATTTTTTGATGAGGTTTGTTTCATGCAGCCGGCTCCCGGACTATTAATAAAATCCACAAAATTTAATATTCATAGTATAAACGGCCTAAATGGGATTCAAACCCAGGATTGCCGTATCGATACCCTAGTTCAGGGGTCGGCAAACTTTTGAGAAGAAAACAATGGTGTTTTCAATAGTATAAGAGTTGGGAATGTAATTTTTATAGTTGCTTGAAGAGCCGCAATCGAACCTCCAAAAAGTCGCAGTCGGCTCGTGAGCCGCGGTTTGCCGACCCCTGCCCTAGTTCACAATCGTACTAATTACACGCAAAATTTGGTAGTAATTGACTCTTCGTTTGTGCAGTAAATTAAGGTACAACCATAGATAAGCCTTAACCTTACAGCATACCTTGTGGTGGGGTTCTTCCTCACATAAGCTGTCAAACCGACGGCGCTAGCGCCTTGGCCAGTGGTAAACACCGCTCTTGGAGCAATCTAAAACAAAAATAAACTTTAAGACATGAAAACAAAGTTGAATTTCACTCGGATTAATACTTAAAACTTACGGCTACGGCTTTAAATATTTAACTTCAAATATAAAATACATTTACCTTTTCCGTGTACTTGAGAAACTGTGATTTGGCAGTACCGGGATCGCCACAGATTAGTACGTTGATATCGCCTCTCACTTTGTGCTTCTCGCCTGTTGAAAAACAATTTATTTATTACATAATCATATTATATATGTTACTTAAGTATTTCACATGTTACTTAAGTAACAAAAATTCTATAGGTCCACAAATAGCAATCGTCTGGTGAAGGGCTTATGAGCAATAACTAGAATAGTCGCCAATGTGATACCCGCTTAAGTTTGTCAGGAACTCCTTAAGTTACGATTAAGTTTCTAATTACAGTTCGTTTTTTTAGCATTAGAAAGAACTTGAAAGAAGGTAAGCGATCTTGACGTGTCTTTTAATTGAAAAACGCTTTAAAAAATCAGTAACGATTACTTATGAAAGCAGAAGAATATAAATGATCGTATTAGATTTATAATTGTTATATATTTGCCGTGACTTATTTTTAAAACGTGTTTTTCATTTAAAAGATACATCAAGATTGTTTACCTTTCTAAAGCTAAAAAACGAACTATAGAATAGTCGCCAGTGTGATACCCGCTTAAGTTTGTCAAGGACTCTTTTAAATTACGACTAAGGCCCACATGCACCGTTCTACTAACCCGAGGTTAACGGATTAAATCTGAAGTTACCATGGTTACCAGTACAATTTGACACTAAGTTAACGGTATAACCACTTAACCCTGGGTTATCGGGGTGGTGTAAGTGGGCCTAAGAATCTAATTAGTAATGTACACACCTGGGTTCTTAGATTCACCACCAAACAGCGCCAACGCAAGCCCTCTCTTGATATAATCATGCCCATATATACTAGGTGCCATGCTCTGCACTATACGTTCTCCAATGCGAGGGTCCTTGGATAACTTGACGATGTTAGCGACATCTTCGTCGGTTAGAGATTCTACGATGTGCTTGCAGTCCTTCACTACTATGTAGTTGGCGATGATTACTGTTGCGAATACTGGGAAACCCTGGGAAATTAGTATGAGAATATTAGATATATAACATGAATATAATTATAAAATTGATAAACTTACCTAAACCTACATTTATCCGTATATACAAAGTCACAAGTTCAACCAAATTGTGTAAGTCTAGTTTGAGCAACAATAAAGTTATTCTTCTGCATTCAGAAGTAATAGTTACTGATTTTGAAAAAAACGTGTTTCAATTAAAATACATGTCAAGATCGCTTACCTTCTTTCTAATGCTAAATACAACAAACTATACATGTGCAATAAAGATCATTCTATCAGAATTTCTTTTGGAATATCAGATAAAATGGTCCTTATTGCAATTGAAGCACCCTACTGTGATGGGAAGCCACATATTTCTACATAAACTTTTATGAAATAGAATACAAAACAACCGAAAACAATTACCTGTTCCGTGTTAAGCGAGCCATCATAATTATTAGTGTAAATGCCAGTAAGGTCCACTTCATCGCCCGGCTTGCAGCGGTCGCACAGATCAGCCAACAGTATGCAGTCCTTGGAGCGCGGGATCCGGCCGGCGGGAATACGCCCAGGGGATTCTTGGATGGTCACCTTCTGATAGTTTCTGTATACTGTCTGCTCCATATTTACCTGGATAGAGGGAGTGATTCGTCAAAATCATGGACAAATAGATTGTCCAATTATTTTTAGGGTTCCATACCCAAAGGGTAAAAACGGGATCCTATTACTAAGACTCCTCTGTCTGACTGTCACCAGGCTGTATCTCATGAACCGTGATAGCTAGAGTTGAAATATTCACAGATGATGTATTTCTGTTGCCGCTATAACAACAAATACTATTAACAAAATAAAATAAATATTTAAGTGGGGCTCCCATACAACAAATGTGATTATTTAAAATGATTTTTTTCACTTAAAAAAATGCTTAATTTATTCTTTTTTTAACAGGTTTAAATTTATTTCAATAATGTTAAGTGTATCGGGATTTGACACTATAAAAATAGTTAAACGAAAAAAAAAACTTGCGAAAGTTAATTAAATCCTCAACTAAATTAGGGTTACAAGTAAAAAGTAAGAAATGCCTACTTGCGTCAGATGCCTACGTTCGCCGCGCAGATAGTTATTCTAACAATTTTTTTTGTAACATAATCTTACCATGAAAGGCCCAGCACTCTGACACTCGGGACAAGACCCAGGCTTCACTTCAGAGTTCTGCGACTGCACAAACGGACCCAAGATGTATCCGCACCGGTTACAGTCATACTTCACGACTGACAACTGAGGCAGTACCCCGGTGGTAGCCGTGATGACGCCTACAGTTCGGACCAGCTGGTTCAAGTGAAGCTTGCGGAAGGTTCTGAGTTCCTCTGGAAGAAAGATGATTGATTTTCAGCTGTCATCATTTGCGATAATAGTTTTACAAGGTTTGCTTGTCCCTGCCGGCACAGAATAAATAATAGTACTAGGTACAGAAGACTCCCTCTCTAACAAAACGCGTCTGTTACGTTCAGGACAGATATGGGCGCTAGGTGGCGACAGCGCCACGCGCGGCTTATGGCTAGCCACCAAAATTGGTGTGGAATGGATGTACTTTTAGCTACCTGTAGCAAAGCGACGAAATCGCGGAGTGAGCCACGCCTGGTTTTGCTTGTAAGTATAATACAAATATAATGCAACATCATAACTATGATAATAATTGGGTGGCCATACCAATGAGTGGCAAGTCCGATATCCGCACGTGTATCTCTGACGTGACTCGCTCGTAGCTAGGGAACATCTGGAGCACCACATCTTTGGCCACCTCGTCGAATATCTGCAGCATCTGGAACGGCGCCTCGGGCAAGAAGTACGCGAGCACCTGGAAATAAATATGGTCAAGCCACATTTCGTTATACAATAAGTCATGCAGCATAAAAATAATTATACAAAAGTCTACCTTGTTTTGTTGTTAGTATGGTTCACTATGGCTCTGTATTCCTGCATATCTTTAATTACTAGTTAAAGGAGATTTGAATCTTCTTAACCATTGTTCTCCGAGCTTATGGACCACGAGTCTTTACTAAATACGACCTGCGGAACGGAATCCTGACTCCTGTTCTTAACCATATTGACCTTACATCTAATATCTTTAAATCAGCAATTCTTGTTTATATATATATTTCGGGGATCTCGGAAACGGCTTTAACGATTTCGATGAAATTTGCTATATGGGGGTTTTCGTGGGTGATAAATCAATCTAGAGGTCTTATCTCTGGGAAAACGCGCATTTTTGAGTTGTTACTTTTTTCGAACAAAGCTCGGTCTCCCAGGTATTATGTACAAATACACGTACCTGCTCTCGGCGGGCGAGGACATCAAACTCGACATGGAAGGAGGCTTGATTGTGTTCGCACATACGTCGGATGCGCTCCTTGTACACATACTGGCCTTTGCTGTTTGTGAATGTGCGGAGGAAGTTCTTGAATCTGTAGACACGCAGAATGGGCAGGATGCGTGAAGAGTATATTATAATGTGTGTTCAGTAAATATATGTATATATGTCAACACCAAAATTAATCCGCAGATTTCTGTAACTTTTTATTAAAGATATTCGACTTTAAAAAAATAAACTTTTCTCATATCTAATACCTTTAAACCAGCGGTCGGCAACAAGCGGCCCGCGAACCTCTCACTTGCGGCCCATGAGCATCTCTGGCTATTTTGTATGTAATATTGACAAACGGCAATGTCTGATAAAGTCATAAATATCAACAAAGTGCGGCCCGCGTCAACTTCGATAACTACTAGCCCTTGGCTGCTAAAAGGTTGCCGACCGCTGCTTTAAACTAAACTAACAATTCTTGTTTTTTTAAATATATATATCGAGGATCTCGGAAACGGCTCTAACGATTTCAATGAAATTTGCTATATATTGAGTTTTTATGTTTTCCGAGCAAAGCTCGGTGTCCCAGATATTTATTTATATTGATCAAATGCATATTAACTTATAGTAGTGTGACTTCCTTGGTGTTGCCCATGTTTACCTGTTAGCAATCTCTGTCCTGGGCCCCAGCATGGACACCCACTCCTTGGTGGTGTACCCCTTGGTGTCCTCAAGGTTCTCGATACTCTCGATGCCCTCCTCGACCTGTTCCTCGGCGCCGGTGGCCGCCTTCTCGGCGGCTCGGCGACGCTTGGCGCGCGGGGCGTCGCCATCCTCTTCATCTGACTCATCTATATTTTGAAATAGAAAAAAAACATTACCCGTTCCAATTTTAAACAATGTAATTTTTTTATGTGGAACGTGAATGAAATGTCTCTAAAAACCTGTAGGGGTCGGCTCAAAAACTAATTAAGTCAGACTCACGCTTGACTGCACATTTTTAAGAGTTTTTTCTGTCACCTACAGGTAAAGAACTATTTTGTGTGTTTTTTCAAAATACTCAGTGGTTTCGGAGATAATGGGCGACTGGTCGGACGGACAGACAGATGGTACAGAACCCTATAAAGTCAATGTAAGAAATTTCTTGATATTTTCTGTAAAATACTAGTTAAAATTTTACGGAAAGACCTTTGTTTTAGAGAAAGGATTATTGTTACCTTTATTTTGTACTTACTTTATCAAGACCTAGTTAGACCTTGGGAGAAAATTCAGAAGTTAAAAGTTATGTTTATTTATTTATTATTTATTTATAAATAAAATAAGCCTTTATTGCTGTGTAACATAATAATAATATAAGTATTAAGTTGCACTATGTTTCTTTTATACTACACTATACTATTATAGTGTAGTATTATTTATTTATTTATATATAACTACAATCAATTACAGTAGCACAATTCAAAATATAACTATGAGTATTGCTGCAACCAAGCTGTTTAAATTAAGGCTTTAATTCACTCTTCTGTAGCAAACTATGTGTTATTTAACCCTCAATTCAACAACATCCAAAATGCTGAAATTCCAACTCTTTTTTTGTTTTTTTTTGCACTTGAATCATTCCAACTATTGTGACAGGTTTGAACTCGCATTCCGTTTTGTCAAAATGTATGACCATGTTTCTTTCAACTGCCATAATTCAGATAAGAGATACGAAAATAATGGGAATAGATAGCAAGCCTATGATATACAGGAGTAAATTCTCACCATAAAGCAAGCCCTGGTCATCCCGCCTCCTCCCTTCCTCTCTGTCTCTGCGGCGGAGCTCTTGTTCAGCCGCCCGCCGGTCTTCGATGGACATGGGGTCATAATTGTCATCATCGAGGTCTGCGGCATCATAGCGATCCAATCCTGGCATGGGGCGGTAGTCCCTGGATAATAAGATGTTTATGGTAAAATATCACAATTTAGCACTTTCAACAAATTACAGGTTCAGAGGTAGAATGCTGTGATTATATAAAGTAAAACAAGATTTCTTCTCAATCTTGTTTGTCTAATCTTCATGATAGATGAATATGACTACTGGGGTCAATCTTCTCCTGTGCTCACAAACCACTTTAATTTGGCCCCGTGTATGTCCGATGCTATTCTGTCCACCTAATGCGTGCCCATACATCCCCTGCTACCTTGCCATACTTAAGTAAGCTTTAAGAAATGGAAATATAAATAAGTTTAAATGGAAGTGCTCTTAATAATTTAAAGAGAGGGGCAAAGTTCAGAGATTTGAAAACTCAGAACCTTAAAAGCTTTTTCATCTCATTCTTTCATTTGTCATTTGTGGCAAGAAATAACTGTAGCATACATATTATGCACTACTGGCTTCAGTATCATACAAAATAAAGAGCAGAAATGATAAACTCACGCCTCCATGTTATCATTGAACAGCTCCTCTCCATCTTCCTCTTCCTCCTCGAGGGGGTTGTCTCCGAGTATGGCGCTCTCGTCCTCAAACATCTCGTAGTCGCGCGCCGGTGAAGTCATGCGAGACCGCGCCCCGTCTCGGTCTGATGGCGTGTCTGGCGCCGGGGAACTCTGCACAGACACATACAAGTACCATCAAACACCGGGATATCCAAGCCTTTGTCTGATGACCAACCGCAAAGCACCACACGATTTAACAACAAACTACTTAAATTCCAGTACAAAAAACGAATTACCATTGTTACTTAAGCGTATAAGATACTTGTTTAAGGTACAACACTGAAACTTAACACAAATTTAACACAATTACAACAAAATAACAGGAAAACACGATGCCACTCAACAACAAACAGGTTAAAACATAAAATGTCAAAATGCGCGCGAAATATCAGTTAATTTGTTCGAGTCTATGATTTTGTTGAAAACTTTCGTTACATTCAGCGGTTTAATAAGTAGTTGAAATAGTTTATTTGCTTAAAAGATGCGTTCTAAATCAAGGGCCCAACCTTTTCTGTTCTCTTTCACGACGCAGCAACTAGTATCATTTCTCTCACCTCGCTCTTTTAAAATGCCGTTTGTCAAAAAAGGACAACCATACTGTTGACAAGGCGGACTTCAAATCAAGTGTTGCCTTTCTTGATGCGCCCACCCTGTGTATGTGTGCGTAAAAGCGTATATGTGTGCTCTTTTAGGGATGTGAAAAGTCGATTTTAATCATGTTATATATCGATAAACGCTACACAGCGGAACGAAATAGCGATTAATTGAAGCTTCAATATCTTCGTTAAACATAAACATTATTGAAATGCTAATGGATAATGAATATATTATAATATAATAATATAATTCAATTATTGCTGAACACCTATTTTAGGAGGTATTTATGTATTTTAATTAAATATCTGAACTTTCCCTTGGTTCCCTGCTGGGGCGTGACTATAAAATTGTGATCTGATAACCACAATAAAGAATAAAAGCGTTTTTGGTCATTTTAGGTATCGTTAAGCCTTTGAAGTAAAATTAAAATTGCAAGAAATGTCGATAGTTTATCGATATGACTTTATCGACATGGCTACAGCAACGTGGGCCTCATTGTTAATCGTACACTAAACAAAAGTGGCAACAGTGACAGCTCGCTGAGACTACGTCTATATATATATTATGTCTATGGTTCTAAATATCAACCTTTGTAATAAATTCAATTGAAATGAATTTATAATGATTATAATGAAGCTTTTTCTTTGACAATAAAAGCTAGTAAAAAAAACGATATGATACAATTTTTTTAGTTATTTATTTATGATTTATACAAATATTTTGCCTTTAGATTATAGCTGTCACTGAATACACGAATGAACCTTAACCTATAAATATGGCATGTCAATTAGTTCAGTCACTTCAGTCTATCTTTCATTTCAAAAGTCATTTTATGTCGTAATAATATATTTAGTGGATTTCCATATTAATATTATGGACCGAATTTAGTTTTTCATCTACCTTATTCATGCTTTAACAAAAAAAGTAGCTAGTAGATAACCCTAGCAATAAATATGGCAAAATACATAGCTCAAATTATAGTACTTGGGGCTCAAGTTGTTGGTCGGGCTTTTGCTAGAGCTTTAAAACAAGAAATAGCTGCATCTCAAGAAGCAGCGAAGAGAGCTGGTGGTGGGGAAGCTGGGGCCCGGAGAGCTGCAGCTAATTTGTCAACCGGACTCACATTAGAAGAAGCTATGCAAATATTGAACATAGATAAACTAGATCCAGAAAAAGTGAAAAAGAACTATGAACATTTGTTTTCCGCCAACGATAAAGCCAAAGGCGGCTCTTTCTACTTACAGTCCAAGATTGTGAGAGCTAAAGAGAGGATAGACACAGAATTGAAACAGAAGCAGCCTGACCCGGATCAGAGTAAAGCCAAAGACACCTCTTAATCTATTTAGTGTAGTTTCCTTGAATAGAGTAGTTTAGAACAAATATTGTTTTGTAAAATATTTTATTGCATATAAATGGATACCACAATAGTGACTAGAATACATCAGTCTTCATTACAATGCTGATTATGTTGTAAGTTAAATATACAAAATTTATGTTCACTCACATAATGCTGCTCGCAAACAACTATAGCATTATAGAAATCAATAAATTTTCCTAAGCATATGATTTAAACGTTTCACTTGCTTTATTTACCTTAAACTTATCTCTTGGATATGTAAAAATATTACCTACACAATTTATCTACTTCATGAAATCATATGTATATAAAATATTAATAAATAATAAAATTTGACTAGAAAATTTATAAGTCTAAAAATGGAAGATAATTGAGTTACAGAAGATCCTATATAACTTATAACTGTAAACTAAAATAATATTATATTTCAATAATTTAAATACAGTCATTACTGCTAATATAAATAAAACAATTCTAAATATTACTTAAAACTAGAATACATCAGTCAACTTACATACTAAGAGATTTATGGCAGTATATACTTTTCAGCAATTTTTAGCAAAGTTTCATAAATTTCAAATTGAAACTAGAACTAAGACAATATTATAAATATTGGCTTCTGAACAATTTGCATTTAAATAGTAATTACCAACTTTTACAATACACAATGTAAAAGTGTAACTCAGCTTACATCACTCAATCAATACAATACAAAAAGCTATTTACTATTTATCTAGCCCTTCTCAGACAATTAGAGTTTGTTGTGGTATATAATGGTTTTCATACCTGAAAAGAAAGCAGTATATATTCCTGCATTCAGTCTGAACAGGGCATTAAGTTTTACTTTATGGCTTAACATCCATAAGTATAACAACCTCATAAGGGCTACACTCTGACATACCCAAAGAGTTACAGAGCCACCCATAAAAACCTTTCTCAAAATCACATACATCCTTCCACCAATTTGCTCCGCTGAATGTCAGCTGCACAATACCTGCATACAAGCCAAGGCCTACAGTAAAAATCACTATCAAAAATGGATAAGACAATATCACTATTGGTGCCAACATTGCTTTCTTAACCCAATTCAGATCTTCAGTAACATGGGTAAAGATGTTGTACCAAGTAATTGTGCCCATGTAAAACGAATACAGCGCAGACACACAAGCCACAAACGGTATGCATAGGAGACTGAAGAGAAAAATGTGTGGACCGTTGTATACTGAGCATTTGGATATGTCCATCTTGTTGTACTCTTCTGCTACGATAGCTGCTTCAATGATTTCAAGTTCTTCTCGGGAAATATTTAGTTTGACGTCAACATTTTGGCCTTTCTTCTTTCCTCTTTTTATTGTTCCCGTCATGGTCAAGTAGGATTCTCTGGAATAGTCTGTCAGCGAGCAGTCTGGTGTAGATCCTTCTGACTCAATCCGCAAAGCTGTGATCTCTGTGTCAGTATTCTCAGTCTCAATTATTTCTTGCACAATGTTGACTCGCTTTTTTCGTTTGGCACTATTTTTAAGGCTGTCGGTAAGTGGACCCATTTCGAAGCTATTTTCAGATTGGGTTTGCGACATGCTGTTTGGAGTAGCGGAGGAACTCTCATTGTGTTCATTAAGAAATTTGCAGCTTTTCTGTATATCATCATTAGCCTCTCTGAGGTCATCATGGCTTGAACATGCATCTGAAGAGTTCTCATAAATTGGAGACAAGTCAATGATTTCTCGGCTATTCATGATGGAGAGGGCCTGGTAGCCATTTTTTTGTGAACTCTGTGACTTCTGTGGTTCGGCCTCTATGTTCGAATCATTGATGTCTTCATCATTTACATCGGTTATTATCGGAAGATTGATTTTCATGTTGGACTTGAGTCCCTCCATGGTGGAGTGTATGATTCCATTAACAACATGTTCTGTGACTGGTGAAAGGCCATTTTTGTATTTGGTTGGCAAATCAGTCTCAGCTCCCTGTTTGAAAAAGAAAAAAACATATTACTGTAATAGAATCAACAGAAAATTAAGTAGGAGTAGGTACATCTTTGAACAAAAGTAAGTAATTTGTAAATAGGTCTAAGTATATAATATAGGTATATATATTAGACACAATTTGTAGTATAACTTGTTTATCAAGGAATGAAATATTTTTATAAATTACGATGAACGACGATGACGCTATCGCTTATTGGACCAGAAATCGCTCTAATATGATTCAAATTGGTTAGTGACTCGCTTATGGGAATAAAGCAAGTTTGCCTTATCACAAATAAGTAAACTTATGTGCTAGTTGTTACAAATTACGAACCTGAACAGCAATTATGTGGTCTACATGACCGGTTATCGAATTTTGTTTTTTGCCATTGCGTTTTTTCGGCAATATAAACATGGGTTGCTCCACTTTAGCCATTTCCACTTATAGTATACTTCACTATTGTCGTTGTAAGTCAAAATTCAGTATTAATTATGAAAAAATCACACAAACAAACACCATAATAAAATGGTGAAAAGAATTATTGAATTTGGCTTGTGCTGTTCGAGCTACGGCGAGGTCGATGTTTTATTTTATTTTACTCATTATTCTACTAAAAAAGAAATGATTCGTGATATATTATTATGATAAATAAAATACTTATATTATATAAATGATTACTTAGTATGTGAAATCCAAATCCATAAAAATCCCAATTACCATCCTGAATGTTACCAAATACGTCGTTCATTTCAATGCCTCGAACATATTTTATTTGTTTTGACATTTGCAAAAAAAGTAAACTTGCCGAAGGAAGGAAAGGAAAATTAAAAATTGTATTGTATTTGAATAACTTGAATACATTATTAAATTTTAACAGAAAGTAATATTTAAACAAAATGCTTAAGGTATATAAATAATTTGGCTGTGGTCTAATTAATACTATGGAAATAATTTATCAAACATAACCTCACATTGTAATATTTCAGGGTATGGTTAGTTTAGTTACCGGCGGTGCTTCAGGTCTGGGTAAAGCCACAGTTGAGAGGTTCATAAACCATGGCGGAAGAGTTGTTATCCTTGATCTTCAGGCCACACGAGCAGAGCAAGTAGCAAAACAATTTGGCAGTGAAGCTTTAGCTTCCCCAGGTTGTGTAAGTATTTTAACTATAAATTGAATTCGCATATTAATTAAACTCGGGTAACGTTTTCAACTTTCCCTTTAAACTGACATAAATAGCTACTTGACTCCGATCATTAGTTATAACTGTTATAAAGACAATTCTTCTTCAGATCACATCCGAGGATGATGTGAAGAAAGCGCTCCAGCTGGCCAAGGACAGGTTTGGGCGGCTAGACACACTAGTCAACTGTGCCGGACATGTTGCGACGCACCAGATATACAACTTCAATAAAGACAGACCATGTGACCTGGAAGGTTTCCAGAAATGTGTTAATGTAAGTGGCTCAATTTAAACTTAGAGGTAGTTTATTGGGGTTTCTTCCAAAAGTGCGTTGATCAACTATTTCTTGTTATTCTGTCCTATCAGCCAGGAGACAATATTAGCACAGTCTGTTAGAAGAACTGTTGTTCCACATTATCAATGTTATAACATTTAACTAATAAACTTATCAAACCTGTGTTAGTCTTGGACTTTGCTCGACGGCATATATTAATACTTAACAATAAAAAGCTTCACCCAAACAATAGAAAAAAAAAACAGTTCTCTGACAAAAACCTAAGAAAATATGAAATTCTTTGTTGTAATCCTTTCTAAATAATACTTTGGAAAAGTTAAGGCCTATATAAAATGAAAGTTTATAATTTCAGATAAATACAATAGGCACATTCAATGTGACCCGCCTAGCTGTGGGACTGATGGGTCAGAACAAGCCCAATGAGCAGGGACAGAGAGGGGTGGTCGTCAACACTGCTTCCACAATAGCATATGAAGGTGATATAGGTAAGCTTTAACAAGTGATTGAACTCGGCTCCGGCTTTGTGTTCTTCTCTCACTGAGTAAGTGTGAGCGAGATGGATGTGCGTGCCCAGGACCTTGGATATAATGTTTTTAAATTTTAATTTGTAAGTTTAAAAAAAAGAAATTGCTGAGTTCCCTCAAAAAAATTAATTATTTCGATATATGAAATATTTTGATCTTTACGTTTTGATGATCCTACCAGCTGCATCATGTAGTAGTTTTCAATAAAACACCTTCTGAGAGTCCACAATGGCAGTATATTTTATCAAACAACTTATGAAAAAGAGTACATATTTTAGATAGAGGACAAAATGCATTGCAGTTGCCGCCATTAGCGAAAGTGGGCTGGGGCTGTCATAGCTGTCATAGACTTTGTTAAGGCAGCGTTACACTGTCTATTAAGGTAATTAAGTAAGACCTATTTGCATAAATATGACGATAATTTATTTTAAAGGGCAGGCCGCCATCGCCGCGTCCACAGCTGGCATTGTGGGCATGACGTTACCCATAGCCAGGGACCTGGCGCCCAGAGGGATCAGGGTGGTCACTATTGCTGCTGGTGAGTTGAGAATGCAATAAATAATTATATTTTGAAGGCAATCGCTGTTAACTCACATTTATAGACCACTATTGTGAATTTATTTTATTACCTTTATTTCCCGTCTATATATGTGAGTTAATATGTGTTCAAAACGCGAAAGTTATCAATATTATATGACAATTGCTATATTATAACGAAATTGGCTTGAAAGAAAATAATTCTTATGTTAGGTCTTATGATGTGCTGAAACAGTTTTATGTGTACTTAAGTTTATGTGGCTTATAGTTGCGCCTTTAACTAAGAATATAGTCTCAACATATTTACACATACTCAATAAAACAGCGTTTTATAAGTAGTTTAGAGAAAAGGACCCATCCTTAAAAAAATTGAGATTTAAATAAATGACTTTGTTTCGACAGAAAACCCCTTTCCCTAAATGACGTCCATTTTATATTCTGTATAAGTTAAGTATTCTGATAATATGACTTGTGTATAAACAGGTTTATCAAAAGCTTGTAACTTGTAATACAAGTGGAAGTCCTTTTTTGACAGCTTTTGTTAGAAAGGGACTTCCACTTGTTTTACAAGTTACAAGCTTTTGATATACAGGGCACTGGTCGCGTTTTTTGTGCTACTGTTACTTTCTTAACCTCTAGCCGCCCAGAGACCCATAAAAAGGTCTCCTGTTCCATTCTAATTTGAACTTTGTGTTGACAAAATAAAATTTCATTTTGCTTATCTAATATACCACTGGGAAGCGAATATACCACAGGGAGGCAATGCTACCTGCAGCGTGCAGTTTGTCACATGTGGCCAATGCCTTACTGATAAAAAGTTTGTTAAAACTGCAAATCTTTTGTCTCCAGGTATTTTCGACACTCCCCTAGTCTCATACTTACCAGAGAAAATGGTAGAGTTCCTCAAACGTATGACCCCATTCCCCTCAAGATTAGGCAAGCCGGAGGAATTCGCCCATCTCGTGTCAAGTATCGTAGAAAACCCGATGTTGAACGGCGAGGTCATACGATTAGACGGAGCGCAAAGGTGGTTCCCCCTGTAATATTAGGCCAAAGTTAATGTTAAGTTTGTAGAAATAAATACTGTAGATATTATCTTTGTGTTTTACGTTTTAGAATGTATTATACATAACCTAGAACTTCGTTACTTATAATCCTTATCGTCCCGTCCAGTGTTGGTCCTATGACTCCCCTAAGATAATAATGTATTTCATTTCATCTATTTAATTATAATCTATTTCATTATTATATTAGGTATATTGTAAAGGGCCTAAGGAGCCTAGTCGACAGTGGCAGTGGCCCTGCCCTGCCTACGAAGCTGGAGGTGCCGGGTTCGAATCACAGTAAGGGTATTTATTTGTGTTTATCGCCTAGGTACATCACGTTAATCGAGAAATATCTGAACTCGATACGTTCTACCCAAAGTGTAAGTAAAGCCTAAAGGGGCCCACTGATTACCGCTGGACAGTATCAGCCTGTCAGTTGTCCGGAACTGTGAAATTTTTGTTTAAACTGACAGGCCGATAACCGTCCGGCGGACAGAGGGCCTCTTTATGGTGCCTATTTAAACCTTTAATTTATGAATACAGCAAGTAATCCCCACATATTATCGTTATCTGGTTCGCATATGCTAACCAATCATATAAGTCGTCTCATTTAACTTCGTGCTAAGTAGGCAGTTTAATCTTAAATTATCTCAAAGAAATAATGCATTAAGTCACAGCTATGGACCGGTTTCCTCCCGTACGTAGGTAGTAAATGATAATATATACCTAATGTATAGTTCGTTTTTTTTAGCATTAGAAAGAACTTCGCAGAAGTAAGCTTGTGGTTCCTAATCCGGCACTTTAAGCGGTAATAATTTGAAGTAAATTATATGTATTGACCGTGCTACATTAGATAATTCAATCATTATTAACAATTAAAGAGCCTGATAAAAACTGTACGCTTACTTCTGTGGAGTTCTTTCTAATGCTAAAAAAAACGAACTATAGGTACTTGCAGTCAAGTGTAAAAGATAATCTGTTTATTTGTTTATTTGTTTGCCACAATACACACAGAATAATCAAATACAAAAATGACAGAAAAAAGAACAAAAAAAAAAACAATCAATATTTAGAAAAAACAGAAAATACAAGCACAAATAAGAGTAAGACAGATTTTTACAAAAATAGAAATAGAAAGAAATATACGTATAAATATTGATTCACACAGAAAAAATATGGGTGTCGACACTTACTCAAAAATAGGTCCCATAGTTCTTAATTCGCTGACATAAGAGCTTATGGGACATATTTTTGAGATGATCTGTGCACCCATATTTTTACACTTGACTGTACGTAAAAATAATACAAACCAATTTCTAAAACTCGTTCGTAAATTCTTGTCTACCGCTTAAAACACATAATGTACAATGTACATGTATACTTACTATTACATTACGTAGGTTGTGCATGTATAATATTTGAGCTAGGTAATTCTTTTTTTATATATGATAATTAGGATGCAAACGAGTGGACGAATCAACTGATGGTAAGCAATTACCGTCGCCCATGGACACCTGCAATACCAGAGGGAATGCAAGTGCTCTGAAATTGATTTCCTAAGTACCTATATAAACATGTCAAATTTTAAAAAAGCATGTTTGGGACTTAAAACCTTCGCTAGGAACGTCGCATTATACCTATTATGTTTTATTTATATTACCTACATCTCTTACACAAAAACTAGATTATAAATAGACACAGTCGACGACGTCAAAGATATACACTTTTGGCCTTATTACAAAGGAGTAAGGTGCAAAAGTGTAAAAATATATTTGACGTCGACTGTACCACAAAGTACCTTAGTAAACGTTCCCATTCGTTGATTTATCTTACTTCGCTAAGAATTTTTTACTTATTCTCTCGCTACCTACTGCAATTTCGAGTCAGCAAACCGATTATCTTTGCTTACAATGTTACACTACTCCGTGACCTTTACTGCTATGCACATAAGAACTATTTCAAAACCATCGTAACTCAAGTAATCTGCTTCTATAAATCTATACTTAAGCCTGTCTGGTTTTAAGCTAGATCGTCAATTAGGCAGTTATTTGCTGTAATTTGTAGTTCCCGGTCGTCGCACAGATGGGGACATGTGTTTTTCCTATTTTGTAATCGCAATAGAGATGATAGTTTATCAGTACTTTGAGTGTATTTATGAACCGGCGTTGTAAGTAGTCAGGTACATTCCTTTTAAATGATAACTATGTACGAGTACATTTATGTAGGTACCTAATGTAAATACTTGGACCACACTTGGACCATACACACTATACTGCAAAACGTAATTCAAGACCAAAAAAAGTAAGAAAATGTTGCCACTGCAATAATTTGTTTGTAAAATAGTAAATTCATTTTAATAAATAATCACGCTAAGATAATTTATTCATTAGTAATTTTACTCCTACTATTTAAAAAAGTACTTTTATTTACTTATTTGTATATAAATACAAGAATCGCTAGTAAAAAAGTGGCAACATTTCTTACTTTGTTTGGTCTTGAATTACGTTTTGCAGTTAGTGTGCGACGGGACATAGATTTTTTTTGCCGAAATCAAAGGTTCGGTTTTGCTCGAGTTCCGGCTGTAATCGAGCCCTCGTAGGAAACATGATTTTTATGCAGGAACCGAAATTTCCGATACAGTCTTTAAAAATGTGATTGTGTGTACAGTCAACGGCAAAAATATGGGTGTACAAATCATTTCAAAAATATGTCCCATAACTCTTATGTCAGTGAATTAAGAACTATGGGACATATTTTTGAGTCAGTTGTCTACACCCATATTTTTACTGTTGACTGTACTTGTCCGATGCGATTAATATGCGAAGCACATGACCTCTGAAATTCTCTTGATTTAAATACATAAACAGTGTACTGTGCGCTCTAGATCTAGAGCTTGGCTAGTTGAAAATTGGTGTGCATTTGTTTCACTGATAAACTAGGTAGGTATGTAACTTTTGGAAACAGCTGAAAGACCAATTATGCTGTTCTGAAAGAAAAGCTGTGGAAGCGTCCTTGGAACTTTACTATTACATTTCATCTCTTTTCATCTCATTTTTGCAGCAGCTATGAAAGAGAGAGAAGCAAGAGATTTTGAAATAAGTCAAGGTACTGTTGATTGTCTCTGTGTAGAGCCGTGTAAAAAGTGAGACGCTCTTTATAATGTTTATGGGCATTGATTAAATACTGGGAACGGACACACTGGGAGAGCTGAACTTTACCGCAAAAGGCTCTTTTAAACTAGTTTATAGCTCTCTACGGTAAAAATATATGATCTACCTTCATGCTTATATTGTCTGTTTGTGTAGTGGTTATACTCGTATAGCTACAGTAATTTTACTTTTTTAAATAATTATATTTTAAAATTTTGATTGAATTTTGGGGTGACACCCACAATTTCCGCCCCGGGTGCCACCCATGCTAGCTACGCCACTGCTTCTATGCGATTCTTGTTCAACTGTACATTCACTGGTGTATCCAAACAATGGGTCAATAAAAATAGAGAGCTGTAGGGGTCAATGGAGCAAAAATTAAATCGAAAAGATGACAAGTGAAAAAAAAATGATGGATTACATTTGAACTATACGTGTTAGAGCCACTTGCACCATTCGACTAACCCGGGGTTAACCGGCTAAACATTGAGTTACTATGGTTACCAATACAATTTGACGCTGGGTTAACGGTTTAACCGGTTAACCCCGGGTTAGTGGGGTGGTGCAAGTGGCCCTTAGAGTCTTAGTATGAAACAGCTTCGATAGATAGGTTGAAGTTTGGAATAGGTAATTTATATGGTCATTGCTTATTATACTCTGCCTATATAATACCTTTCTATAATGTTTCTTCAAATGCCGGTACCTGTATTAATATTGGTAGTTTGTATTTAAATATATTATGCAAATATTAACCTTTGCATGAATGTTTCCGGGAGCTGCAATGCGATGATTTAGTAATAACTCTTAGTCGTATACATTTATTATCTAACCCAGTCGGCAACCTTTTAGCAGCCAAGGGCCACATAGTAGTTAAGGAAATTGACGCGGGCCGCACTTTTGTTAATATACGTGACTTTAGGGGTCATCCATTAATTACGTCACACCAATTTCTAGGTTTTTTGACCCCTCCCCCCCCCCTTGTCACACTTGGTCACATTTGGCAAACCCCTCCCCCCCTAGTGTGACGTCACATTTTTTCTACGAAATCGCCAAATCGAATTAAGTAAGTACCTAAGTATTATTAATATTTTATCAAAATATTTTAGACGATATAAATATTAGTAATTTTATAACCCAAAACTGCTTAGGAAAGAAAATTAAACGATTAAAAACTATTTTCGGTTTAATAACTTGTTATTTAAATGTACAGCAAACTAAATAATTTAAATAAATTTTCGGTTACTGATGAAGTTAAAGTGACGTCACAAAGTTTGCCCCTCCCCCATGTCACAATATGTCACATTTTCTTGACCCCCTCCCTCCCCCTAAACGTGTGACGTAATTAATGGATGACCCCTTATCAGACATTGTTGTTTGACAATATTGCATACAAAATAGCCAGGGAGGGTCGCGGGCCGCTTGTTGCCGACCGCTGATCTAACCCAAGGAAGCTACTAAGATCATAGGGACAGTCGGCAATAGAGAAATATAAGCTTAGAGAAGACACCTTTCATAATTTCAATTAAACTTTGCGTATTAAATTCAAACAGAAACATGAAGATTCCATGGTACAAAAGCAATCAGCGCCATCTGTCACCGGCCTCGTAAAGCGTATTGATACCATAAACGATACCGTATTTATTTCCATGCGTTTGTCTTGCTTGCTTGTTTATCAGCCATATTTATACTCGCAGCAAAATATCGCGCACAGTATTGTGACTCCAAAATCTGGATTGGAACTTGGAACTGGTCATTCAAGATGAATTAAAAATACACATACTTATTATTCAAATAACAGGGCCTTAGAACTTATGTAGGCATGGAATCACTCACAGCAAATGGGAATAAACATTGCACAGCTTAGATAATACTATAGTCTAGTCTGGGTCGACCGACACCTTTCACGATTTCAATTAAACTTTGCCATATTAAATCCAAACACGTACCTGAAAGTTCAAGCACAAAAGCAATCAGCGCCATCTGTCACCGGCCTCGTAAAGCATATTGATACCATAAAGGATACCGTATTCATTTCCATGCGTACGTTGTTTATCAGCCATATTTATAGTCGCAGCATTTATTATCGCGTATATATGTATCTACACAGTATTTTCACTTAGGTACATACAATTTGGATAAATATTGTTGAATGCGAGTATGTCGTAGTGGTATCTGTTTTAAATATTTACTAGATTACGAGTAGACAATAACTATTATATTAAAAATTAAAAAAAACGCTACATGCCAACGAAATCCATGTTATGCCAAAAATACCTTAAGTACCATCATTTAGGAAAAGAGTTGATACCTACTCTTCAAACTGCTGCATCAATTTCTATCAAACATAGCTTAGAACCACCGCAAGAAAACTCGCTTTCACTTAAAAATACAGCATCGACATCGGCCTATTCTTTTTAGAGCTATGACTATGACGCCACAGACTCTTTGATTATTTTTTCTAGCCTACTTTGGTGTCCCACTGCTGGGCAAAGGCCTCCCCTCGTTTTCTCCACTCGACCCTGTCATCGGCATTTTCCCACCATTTGGGGTAGAATGCGTCCAAGTCGTCCCGCCATCTCGTTTTCGGTCTGCCTAAACTCCGGTCTGCACCGTCTACTGTATTCCGTGGGTCCCACTCAGTAATCATTTTGGCCCACCTTTCTGGGTGCATGCGGCAGACATGTCCGGCCCAGTCCCACTTAAGCTTAGCGGTCTTGACGCCTACATCTACAACTCTAGTTCTGGAGCGTAGTTCCGTGTCCGTGTCTTTGAATTTAGATTCTCTAAATAAGTTTTTATGTTTTGAAGTTGGAGTGAACTTAAAATACTGATTATAATGTCTACATTGCGATTTATAGCTTTATTCGATGTCGGAATGACAGTCGCAGGCGCCCCGGGGAGTCGCGGGAAATTCATGTCACCCGTCAAAAACAAAATAGTATTAAATTATCATACAAATTGTTGCAATTTTAGACTTAATGTAAACGCATTAAGATTCATTATTGCTCTCGTCTTTAAGAATGCTCTTTCAATAGTCGTGGTTTATTGAGATATCGGAGATTGGGCGTCGCTCAATAATACAGTTATCAAATAAAATAATAAGAAGTGTGTAAAGTGGAATAAATAAACATATATATACTTAGGTATACTCTGTCAAGCCATTTCCGTCAGTAGAGAGCGGTAAATTTAAAAAAATGTAGGCGCGAAGAGTTATCGTCATAAAGAATTTCGCGCGTTTTTCTGCTGACAATAAACTTGTTTATACCTATTACTAATTGTAAAATAAACTCACACCATTTAATCAAAAAGGATTAATAATTATATGGATCGACCAACACTGACACTGGCTTCCGACAAGTGTTTCTCGAAGTACTTATGTGGAGTTCGTCAACATTGTATGAATAAATTTTCAAATATGTACATATAGCTTGAATAATCTCAGGTGAATTTTTCGGGCTCGGACCCCAATCTTTTAAACAAAAGATATTGTTTCCTTTATGCAGTGGTTACAATGCTTACTGCTAATAGCCCCGACTTAAGTAATGGGAACAAACCCATTTAAAAAGCAAATTTACCATTCTAATTATATGGTTCAAATTCTTGAATCAGCTCATTCGGAGATAACACGTTTTTGCTATCTCTAAAAACAAGACCACCCTAATTGTTCTCTGAACAAGCTGTTATATGAATTTGAACCTTAATACTATTACGATAGTTGCTTTTTAAACGACATGGTTGCTTTGGCACGTGGCTGTAGACCGCTCCTAAAAGAAACAAAGGCTTTTGTTTAACGGATTAGCACCCGAACTCGAAAAATTCACCTGAGATTATTCAAACTATACCTACCTATAATTAACATTTTAGACTAATTACTTTTTTGCAATTCACTCATGATTATAAAAACCTAACATAAAAGAAATAAGCTACTGGCAACTTAACACTTGCCGGATACCAGAATTTTATAGATCATGAAAGAAAATCCTTAAAAAACTCCGTTTAACTCGGTCGTTTCGGTAAGTCGTTAAGTTATATGACCACGCAATATTTTAGGGAAAAGCAATTACTTAAGAAGCTAGCTGAAAATTTTATCTTCCTGAGTACTTAATTTTATGGCAATTTTATACCCAAGGTAAATTAACTGTATCTAACTGTTTTCTTATTCAATGGAGCTAGCAAGCCTTGTCTGCAAATTGTGTAGACTAGAACTAAGCTAATTATGCACAGACTTAATAATATGATGTCAAAATGAACTGTAAGAATATGACGTTTGGCTCTACCTAATTATTTTCAAATTCAACAACTTTTTCTTTAGAATCTTTGTTAGCTTAATTGTTACATTGTTAGCTGAACCCTTTACCAGGCTGACGTTTCAAAAATATGACAATCGCATCTCTGTCTTACTCATCGAAAATAGAACACAATAATTTTCAATGTTTGAAGTGCCGTATGTGGTACACTTTTATGTTACTTTTAAGTGAAAATGCCTATATATCCCGCCTGGTAAAGGATTAACGGACGAGTTCGTCATTAAATGTAATAACAAGGCCATATATCGTAATATACCCGTATAGCCCGTGGGCAGGTGCACTCTTAAAACATGACTTCAGCGACCATGTTCGTAAATGTGGCAATGTCACAAGTTGTCAAAACAACGTCAAATATTGCTTCAGGCACAGTCTCCATGTCATTTGTCATGTTATGTATCTATTGTATCGACGTTCCAATCAATGGGCGCAATCAAAAGCCATATGTATAATATATAAGGTGTAATTTAGATAATCAAATCCATTAACATTCTATAAAACTGTCATGCATTAAGCTAGGAACAAGTTTGCGGGCCTCGGGTGTAGTGAAATCATAGATTATCTCCTAGAGACTCCACATCGTAAAGTTACCTGTAACCGCGACGAAGTCCAGAAAGAACTACACTTTTAGCACTCTCACTACCCTCAGCAAACGGTGTGTGTATAGGTAAACTAACGTTTCACCGTTTTTACGTGAAAGAATAACACATAGGTACATCCAGGATAGGTAGGTAATAGGTATACACCACCAGCATCCAGGATAAATATCCTTCAGCCGCCCAACGGCCTAAAAACGTGTCCCATTCCATTCCATTCTATTTTGAATCTTTATTTTGACAAAACAAAATTGTATTTTGAAAGTTTTGACGTATGGACGGCTATAGGATATTAGTTATGACTATGAAGCATAAAGGTACGAATGGCTACAGTTACCACACACACTAGCCACATCACTAGTAGTAGTAGTAGCTACTTAGTAGTTTACAAGTTTCATTCTATACCCATTTGTACAACATTACGGTCCATTTTTAGAATATTTGATTGTTGTTTGATATTTATACGAGTCATTAACTGGGAGACAGGGACGCAACGATTAACAGCGCTCCTTTGTTCCAAATGAGTAGGTACATGCCCGTGGCGTGGGCGTGGTTGCTTCATCTAGTTGTCAAGTAATCTGCGAGTGAAATTTATTCATTACAGACTGGATAAATGCTTGCAATTATTCAAATAGTGGGGATTTAATTAAAAAGTGAAGATACCCGTATTGCTAGAGATTGATTAGTGTGGACAATGATTTATTCAACAACCGACCGCTAGGCTTGACTTTGCAATCTGCATGCTTGTCAAAGCCACTGTGCAATACAAATGGTTTTCTTCAATTAGTTTTGGGGCTAAGTGGTTTACAGATTTCACAGTTCTACGCTTGTTTTATGACTTGTGGTGTTTGGTATTATTACTTGTATTGTTTTCTGTAATGAGGTATGCAATAAAGAGTATTGTAAAGTGTATTTGTATTGTATTTTATTGCATTGTAGGCGCTATAGTTATCAACGTATCAACTATGTATACTCGTACCTGTATACCTACTGGTACCTCGTGATTTAGCGCTACCTTCCTGGTTCTCCAGGCAAAATAAAAATGCTCTATTATCCGCGAATTCTGACTTTTTCGGTCAAATGCCTTGATGTGTCTTTGTGTGGCTGCCGTTTCTGAGACAGTCGTTGTATGATGTTAGCCTTAGACCTCTGCCATTCTGCACTAACGAAGGCATCTCTCATATTTTTACTAGAATCGTTCGTGTTAATGAGGCTTGCTCTTTTCTCTACGATTTGTCAAGAAAATATGGATATTAGATATGTAGTTATGTGTGTAGCGGCACCACTATCGTAGGTATTATTCCTTTCTATATGCATATAATTATGTACCTAAGATTAGTGACTAAAATTGAAAGACATAGACATGGATTTGATATTAATCTGACATTACTCTCAGTGCATGGCCGCGGTACTTAGCGTTAGCGAGACGCATCAAAATGTGAAATCAATATCAAATCTAGATCAGATTTAATATCTGTCATCACTCATACAATGAATGTAGAATCGCAAGCAATATCAAAGCTTTGTTAATTTGCAGTCCTTAATAGATATACCGGGTGTGGCCTGTAACAGGAGCAAATAATTAAAACATAGATTGTACTCCTCAAACGGTGACACTTTTGTTCAACGACTTTTAAAAATTATGAAGTATTTAGACTCCCTATTTGTATTGGGTATATATCGCCTTAAATCGACTCCATTCCAGCATTTGCTAATCGGACCTTACTCTTCCCGAATTCGGTTTAAAAAAGGCGGTAATGTCTTCTTGATCTTCGATTGCTACATGTGATAATATCTGTCATCATTAACCGCCACGCCATTGTCATTACACGCATCATTATGTACGAAAAACTGCGGCCGTTTAGTGGTGCTTGGAATGCCACCGCCGTGTGGTCTTCACTCATTAGGTAGACGTGGTTGGAACAGTAATGCAATTCCCAAGTAGCACGAACGCCGAAAAAAGGATGATTACATGACTTATCTGCAGCTCTAAGTAAACCGTAGGTACTGTTGATATATAAAGGGGCACTAAACTTGCACTAAACAGCATTTGCATATATCAGCTTGAAGTTATTATAAAACTGTATTAGTAGTTACAAATTTCGTTCCTAATATGTAGTTCCTAATGTATAAGATACTCTGCCCGCTCTACCTGGTTCTCTGACTTAACAGACGCATCATTATGAAAAGTTTTAGAGCGGTAAGGACATATAAGTTAAGTATTAGGCGTCGTAAACGTGGACTGACTGAAATATGCGGTCGGTCGAGATTCCATATTATTAAAGGTTGGTCCAAACCGTCTGTAACCGCTAAATTGTATTGTTTGGGGGGAAGTCTCATAGTTCACTGTCAACTTAATCAGTAGGCACAGATGCAGTGAACAATCCTAATCCTATTATGCCATCGTATTTTCTCAGAAACGTTCTCAGACTTTTTGTAAACAAAAACAGCTACTGAGACAGACTGAAATAACATAACACGTTCGTGCGTTTTCGTGTTGTGTTGTGAATCCTAGTTGTCTATTATAGGTACGCGGTTTTATACCTAGTTGATGAGTTATCACTTGTGGTAATAGGCATACTGAATATATCTGGTGACTTTGGCTAATTTTTAGCCACATAGTATTCACTACCACCGCGGCGCCATAGCAACATTGTTGCCAAAACCACCGCTTTAACTTTAGACTTTATCATATTACTATTACGGTTCAAATTTGAATATTTTATTGAACATGTGAAATTTCTCTGCGAACAGTGTGGTCTTCTAACTTTCTAATAGAGTTCCGTATACGTAAATGTAACTAATTATTGCCCCTGGCGTTTGAATGCTGGGCCAGTTTAGGATATACGCGATACGATACCATGTATAAGGTGGGACTTTTCACCTAATTTTCCATATAAAGGTGAGTAGCGTACCTATCTACAACACAATCATGGTTTAATCAAGATTAACTTAATGTTGTATTCAGTAACTTTCTCGCACACATTTGGTTAAAGATACCGTAAAATCACCCAACTATAGTCTAGCACTACAACTTAGGTCCACAAGTCCAACACGTACCTAATTATGTAATGAAGGGCCAGTTGCACCAACCACAGTTAACAGACTGATCAACGTCACGCAGCAGAGATCTATGAAACTTCCCAATGCAATAAAATTTAGCGAACGCTTTAACGGTGACAGACGGCTTGGTGCAACCGACCCAAAGTATCAATTCTATTAAAAATATTAGGATTTATCGGGTTTGACCTCCAAACCCTCGATTTGTGGTGTTTCCTGCATTTATTCTTTCTTTTGACCTCGGGACTTCCTGCTTCGGAGAAAGGGACACTACCAAACTACTAAGGCCCACTTGCACCATTCCACTAACCTGGGGTTAACCGGTTAAACCTGGAGGTACCATGATTACCAGTACAATTTGACACTGGGTTAACGGTTTAACCGCTTAGCCGCGGGTTATTGAGATGGTGCAAGTGGGCCTAAGTAGGCTATGAGGCTGTTAAAAAGCTGAACCATCTAAAACACAGTTACCTGTCCCTTTGATGTTTATCTCGACATTTCCCAAACGCACCGACTACCAAGCATGCCTCCCAAAAAGATAAACTAATACTTCGGCTCATACAAAGACATTCGGCGCGATTCGGGAAATGAATTAGAGATTAACTAGAAACGATATAGTAAAGATATGTGACGTCCCCACGGGTAAAGGTACCTTATGGCAGTTGGCGCTTACGCTATCATTAACGCCGCTCCAATATTATTGCAGCGCTATGCGACGTAAGCGCCGGCCGCCATAAGGTACCTTTTTCTGAGGAACGTCACATATCTTCACTATTTCATATCTAGTTAATATCTTATTCATTTCCCGAATCGCGGCGATTATCTCGATCAGCATCAATAGACATATGTATGTATTTATTACAATGTAAGTAGATACATGTAATAACCGAAAACTTTAAAAGAGATTCCACGGGAACCCCATACTGCGCCGCATAGATACAAAATACAGTTACAGTAGTCGTTAAGTCAAAGGCGTAAGGTCGGTTTGTATGTCGGCTGGATGTATGAGTGGTTGGTGGAATTGAGGGTAACCATCAATCATAAGTGACGCAGGACAGTTCTAAGCCTTTTGTGGTTTTCGACTGGGTTTAATGGAACTAGTTCACTTCTTGGTTTGTTGCGTAAAGCTTTTGTCAGATTTTTATGGAATACTTTTACTTTTAGAGCGTTTCTAAAGTTTGGAGAGTATAGGCTTTTTAAGGGTTCCGTACCCAAAGGGTAAAACGGGACCCTATTACTAAGACTCTGCTGTCCGTCCGTCCGTCCGTCCGTCCGTCTGTCACCAGGCTGTATCTCACGAACCGTGATAGCTAGACAGTTGAAATTTTCACAGATGATGTATTTCTGTTGCCGCTATAACAACAAATACTAAAAACAGAATAAAATAAAGCTTTAAGTGGGGCTCCCATACAACAAACGTGATTTTTTGCCCGAAGTTAAGCAACGTCGGGCGGGGTCAGTACTTGGGTGGGTAACCGTTTTTTTTTGGCTTTTTTTGCATTATGGTACGGAACCCTTCGTGCGCGAGTCTGACTCGCACTTGCCCGGTTTTTTTAATAAGTGAACGAAGGGCAAATAAGCAAAATTAAAATCTTTCGCTTTAAACGTGAGAAAACAGTGTTCGATGTTTATCATAAGTCATGAAGGTCACAAGTTATTTGTGACGTTCCACGACAAAAGGTACCTTATGGCGGCTGGCGTTTACGTCGCATAGCGCCGCAATATTTGGAGCGACGTTAATAAAAGCGTAAGCGCCAACCGCCATAAGGTACCTTTACCCGTGGGACGTCACAATACAATACAATACAAATACTCTTTATTGCACACCTCAATAAAAGAAGACAGTACAAAAGAAAACAGAAATACAAGCAGAGGTAAACAACAGGCGGTCTTATCGCAAAAAAGCGATCTCTTCCAGACAACCTTTGGGTAGGTAGCGGAAATTAATATTCAGCCGTCTCGATTACAAATTACAATAGAGCCGTCGTTTTTCGCAGTCAGACTAAAACACCACATTCTCAATTAAAAGTTTTCATTATATCGAACGAATCCTTTTATAACTGAACCATAGGCATACATTAACAAACTGCCGTATTCGAACTTCAAGATATTCACAAGAGACGACACGTACCTACTAGATCCATTTCTAGATACGTTATAGTTTAGATATCAACTAGTTCTCTTTTGCAGCGTGATTCGGGCAACCAATGTCACTTTTACGTTAGATAGAGTAAGATATCTATTAGATGTGAATTGGATCGATCTCTAAGTCATATCCTCTGGGAATCGTTCAAGATCTCCAGAATCGCGCAAATGTCAAATTTGACAGGTTAGATCTTAAACATATCGTTATCGTATCTTGGTGATGTCTAAAACATATGTAATTAATATATGTCTATTTCAAAATCCGAATCGGGCCCAAAGTTTTACAACGTTTATTAATTAAGTCGTCATGTTGACTCGATTGGAAAGCGCGATACACCACGTATTCCATATAGCCTTTATGTTTCCGTACAGCCGCCATCAGTTATATCGGAGCGGCCGAGGTACTCAAAAATATCTGAACACGCACTCTAACACCTTGACAATAGAGGCGTGTTCAACTATTTGTGAGTGCCTTAGCCTCTCCGATATATCTGATGCCTCTGATGGCGACTGCACCTCGTCGACCTATATTGGGGTTATCGAGCAACGATGTCGGGTAATTTTCAAGTAAAATTTTGACCTCCAGCACAGAATAAATAATAGTACTAGGTACAGAAGACTCACTCTCTAACAAAACGCGTCTGTTACGATCAGCACAGATATGGCCGCTAGGTGGCGACAGCGCCACGCGCGGTTTATGGCTTTCCCCAAAATTGGGGTGGAACGGATGTACTTTTAGCTACCTGTAGCATAGCGACGAAATCGCGGAGTAAGCCACGCCTGCCTCCAGTGTCCTAGGTTGGTATTCCACCTGTCCAATTTCTTGGTCCAATGTGCATTGCGTCTCACTTTGTCACCAAGCAAAATGTAAGACGCACATACACGTTGGACAAAGAAATTGGACAGGTGGAATACCATCCTTAGTGTCTACGGAACTTAGGGCCAGTTGCACCAACCACATTTGACAGACTGATCAACGTCAGCCGGCGCGCCCCAGCGCTTTACTATGAAACTTTCCATACATAAAAATTTTGCGAACTCTTTAACGATACGAGCAGTTTGGTGCAACCGACCCTTCGAATATTGGTTCTTTCTGGAAGTTATAATGAAGGGAAAAACTTGTGTGCCTATATTCATTTCTGTCACTCCAATATTGCAAGAGTGATAGAGATGGAAACAGAAGATCTTCGAATCTCTCCGAGCCACACGCAGTGCCGCGACTAATTTACAGACTAATTGTGACGACAATTACATGCTTTTCGAAGGAAACGCTCGTTTTAAGCGATCCGACAGACTCATTATTAAAATATACGCAAAATGCCGAGCATTTGAGTGTGTTATGTGTTTCGAGAATTGTTTGAAATGTGGCTTTTCGAGTATGAATATTTTAAGGACCGACTGTAGCTGTGGGAACGAATGACATGGGGTTTAATTAAACGCAAAAAAATACAAGTCGATTGTTTATTTTGTAACTGCTCAATGATCTCGTGTCTTTGATATTACTTCTTATCACCTTATAGTAGGTACGATTACACCTTATAGTAGGTACGAATGGTACGATTAACGATTAGACTGACGGACTTTTTGTCTTAATGGCTAACCTATATAGGGTAGGGTAATCAAGTCTGCGTATAAAATACCGTACCTATAGGATCAGTAGTTGCGACTGCGACTACTGAATTTGCATAAACATCTGACCGATTTGCTCACTTTGCTTTCACTCAGATATTTAGTCTATTGGTGATAAATATATCTAGCTACCTTATCTAGAACCCATGGTTTGATTGAGGCAGTAAACTCTATAAGATTAATCATTTAGATGTTTATCGCGATCGTATATCTTGTTTTATTTGTAGGTATAACTGGTATAAGTTGTGTAATATGGATCAAATGAATGCCATATTGGATTTCAGTTTCTATTAATACAATTTCTAATTGCTACACTTATTTGTGATAGGATTATATTCATCATAATTTGTGTCGTTTTCAAGTCATATAAAGTACCTACCTGTATACCTAATATAAACTGGGCTATTATATATATTAATTCAATTTCCCTTATAATTTGTATCGTTTTATAGCCATATAAAGTATCTTTAATAAAAACGATGGTTTCTAGTTTCCTCATGGAGTGTGTCACATTGGTCGATCATGATGTTGGTCCTTTTGAGTGTTAAATAATCTTATGTGAGTGTTAAATAATACCTACGTATTGATTGTTTTTAGAAACCGTAAACTGGAGGTGCCATAAAAGGTGATTCAGAACGCTATTTAATGATTATTATCATCTCTATGGGCCTACGCAGTAATAAATAATGTATATCTTGTCAGTAGAAAAAGGCGGCAAATTTGAAAAATGTAGGCGCGAAGGGATATCCTCCCATAGAAAATTTGAATTTCCCGCCTTTTTTTACTGACAAGATTTGCTTGACCAGCTATACTTTAGGTATATTATTATTGACCAGTCAGTGTGCCAGTGTGTCGCACATTGTCGTCGCCACGTGGCCGTTCCTCGACAGCCCGTTGCACAACATGCACAATTGCACTTTCATAATACTTAATATAGAATACGCTCGTAAACGCCGCTTTTAATGCTTACCTTATTAATTGTACCGGTACTATTGTGATTGTTGTTTGAAATATCTACAATTGTTTTCATGTCCGTAATGCCTTGGGCAGCTTTTCCATTTATCTTGTCTTGTCTCATAATTGGTTCCGTAAAATGTACCTACATAGCTTCCCACTGGGTAAAATATTGTGCTCCAACAGTTTTAATATAGATGGTCAAGCGAATCATGTCAGTAGAAAAAGGCGCGAAATTCAAATTTTCTATGAGACTATAATCCCTTCGCGCCTACATTTTTCAAATTTGCCGCCTTTTTCTACTGACAAGATCTGTTTGACCAACTATATATCACAACGTCATTTTGTGATGGCATATGTGTTACCCTCCTTGCATCCTGTAGGAGGCCTAGGCTTTCAGCAGTAGCATCTTGCCCTCCATCCCCTGATCCATCGATGGACAACGCTTTGACGGGCAGTTAAGACTGTTGTACTACCTACTAGATAGAGTTAGATCAAGAAAAGTCTGCAGCAATTTGACACAAGCACACGCAGTGCACGAGTTTTTTATAGGTCATAATTTTATAGAAGTTGACGTTTAAAATAACACATGCACTGCTATCAAAATCTCTGCAGACTTTTCACGGTCTAATTCTGAAATACCTATAATGATTTTATTCGTAAGCACAAACGAGATATTATGGCTCCTCTACACGATGGGCCAACACCGGACACTCCAAGGGACGCAGCCATGCGGTAGAATGAGATAGCAATATCACTTGCTCCCTCTAACGCATAAATGCGTCCCTTGGAGTTGGCCCATCATGTAGAGGAGCCATTACATAATAATACTTATTACTTTACTAATCCCATGATACGTCAAATCATGGGATTAGTTATCAAGCGAACCCCAGGCACCCATGAGCCGTGGCAAAATGCCGGGATAACGCCAGGAACAGGACTTTACTAGAGTCTGTTCGGAAAGAGAAGAATCGTGGAATGTATGGGACCTCACACATTCTCACGATTCTTCTCTTTCCGAACAGACTAGTAATTTTATTGTTGCGAAGTGGTGTCCGTGCTGTTGCAACGTGTGCCGCTGGTGGCGCTCAAAAGCTCATCCTATTTCACCATCTCTACCTACTTACATTATAATAAGCTTTCAATCAAAGCGGGGATGTCCCATTATTTATGTCCCATTCGTCATCGAATTACTCTAAACCATTGACGTATAAAATGTAACGACGGGTCTTACGGGCACTAAAAATGGTACTAGTTCCGCGGTGTTACTTACGAATTCCAGCCAATCGTGCAGTCTAACGCAAATAGTTGCGACCAATAGCGCGCGTAATGCGAACTTATCAACCAATCGCGCGCGTGATGCGAACTCATCAACCAATCACGTTGTAGCGGTGTCACACCGCTGTACTGGCCCATGTCATGCCTCATTATTATTGCCAGTAAAGCCAGTCCCTAGATATGTCAATGCTCTAAACATTTCAATTGTCGCCCGGTTTCCAATGTTGTTGTAGTGTCCCCATTGCAAGGTATGTTATGCAACAGTTGCATAAGACAATGCCGGCGCCGGCGCAAAGCTCTGTCTATTTCACCATGTAGACAACTAAACTTATGTTATAATGAGCTTTCAGTCAAAGCTGAGATGTATTCCATTAATCCTGCAAACGTTTTTGAAGTGGCGTAAACTTGTGGACAATTTTTAATGGGCAATTGAAAATTGGGTAATGTATGGAACCCTTGGAACGCGAGTTCGACTCGCACTTCACTGTTTATTTTAATTGTTTCGTGAATATTATACTTGTCTCTTTACATAAATAATATTATGTAACAACATTGGGATTCGGATTTTGAAATAGACATCTATTAGATATCTTTTAGACACCACCAAGATACGATAACGATATGTTTAAGATCTAACCTTTTAAATTTGACATTTGCGCGATTCTGAAGATACTCTTGAACGATTTCCTCAGGATATGACTTAGAGATCCAATTCACATCTAATAGATATCTTACGCTATCTAACGTAAAAGTGACATTGGTTGCCCGAATTGCGCTACAAAAGAGAACTAGTTGATATCTAAACTATAACGTATCTAGAATGGATCTAGTGAATATCTTGAAGTTCGAATATGGCAGATTATCGTTTCCACTAACTCTGCTGCTGCCGACACGTAGCGTCCTGACGAGCAATGATGGCCGCCGACGAGCTAATTATCGCCCGTCCTAAACAAACTGAGACATGGCGACCGGTCCCGACACTCCCAACTGGAACGTATGGAACCAAGCCTAGAAAGAGTCGCATTCAAAAAGTGAATAGAATCAGGGCGCCGATTTTTGAAATTCGAGCGCTCGATTTCGTCACTCGAAAATCGGTGGACAACAGTGAAATGCTAATTTTTGAAATACGAGCGATAGAAATTGGGAATCGAGTGGTATTGACCACTCGTTTTCAATTCTATTAGTAGAATTTAAATGCCGGGTACTGGAGGTATTATTGAACGAAATACACGAAATCGAGCGGTCGAAATTCAAAAATCGGCCCCCAGGTGTTACTTTCCGGAAAACCAAAATATTACTTTGCTAATCCGCGAATTAGCAAAGTAATATTTTGGTTTTAACTCTGCATTCAAAACTTTTATTTCATCATGTATCCAGGATCAGGATTCCAATTTTTCATCTATATAAGGCTGCAGCGATTTTAGATAAATGCTGGCTAAGTCATCATCATCATCATCCTGGCGTCAATGCCGGCTGTGCCCCCGCGCGGGGCGCGAGGACCCGGGGTCCGCCTTCCGACTCCTTCGTGACCACTTTGCCCGATCTTCGGCATCCCTGGTGGTGAGTCCGTTGGCACGCATGTCCTCCTTAACGACATCAAGTCATCGCTTCTCGGGCCGGCCTCTTCTTCCCGTACCGGGAGGAGGCGGCATGGCCAGGCATTTGTTACCCACGTAACTTGCCGGTCTGCGCGAGACGTGGCCATACCAACGAAGGCGGCACTCTTGCAGTTTGTCTGCGATGTCACGGACCCCAAGACTACCCCGAATGTGGGCGTTTCGGACGCGATCGTTGCGTGAAACTCCGCACATCCACCGTAGCATCTTCATTTCCGTGACACGCAGTTCCTGCTTGTGCCGCTCTAGTAAAGGCCAAGTCTCGCTGCCGTACAGAAGGGCACGTCTAATGCTGGCTAAGTAGGAGCATCAAATTCAATATCGATCAAATCAAATACCGCAACGTATTGCAAATCGCATGCGAATATTGGTGAGGAAAAAGTCTGGGTAACATTCCATTTCTGAACGCAGCTGCACTACTAATACGAACGCGTCGGTGTTATTGTCAATTTCCATAGGACTGTCACCTTTACACGGCTCGCGAACTCGCATGCGAACCCGACCGATCAAAACCCGCAATGTAATGAAACTCGCATGCGAATTCTCGCATCGTCTAAATGAACACTAGAGGCCAATGTTATTTAAATCGGAAAATAATCGTTTAACTTTACATACAGCCAAAGACACACTGACAAAGGTGATCCCAAAGGCTACTTTTGCCTTGACAATACAACTTAAAATTTTATTTTGCTGGTTAAAATTTGGTGACAAGGTTTACGTCCTTCGCCACTTATTAACGTACCTACTCTTAATTTCGTCCGTTTAAAATTAATAATAAACCTCAAAATGGGTGCCTCCGCGCTATGACAATAATGAATTATTTTAAGCCACGACTGATTCATAATATAATAATATTGTTTTACTTCTTTATTGATTAATCCATTGCACTTAGAATTTAAAATAATGACCAAGATGTCTACTTTACTACCTCTTTGGTTACAATTTAACAATCTTTTTATAACAATGGCTTTATCAAGCGTGGGAGAAGCCAGCATTTCGTCACGCTCAATATAAAAGACATAAACGCGCATGCACTTAGTGACGCAAATTAATGTAATTTAATCGTAACTTTGATGACTAAATAAGAATTTTAGACATTAAACAAGTCAATTTCATAATGATTACATAAAGTAAGCATTAAAAAATTAAGTACACAATTATTTTTTGTCGACAGTAGTAGGATTTGTACCTGTGACATATGTATACGGAAGTATAATATATGTATCACGTAACGTTACCCGACTGCCAACTTGAAGCGAACGGGTAGTACTCGTATGTATATTGAAACTTGTATTATTCGTGAATAATAGCAATTTGCCACTTTACAGCTCTGAGTCTTGGAATTGCACGTATATATATTTAAATGCTATTTTGTAATAAAATTCTAGTTCCTGAAATATCTTAATTGGCAAATCTTTACCTTGTGATAGACCTAGTCTAATTGGGTAGATAAGGGTCTACAATAACAGTACAATTAAATGGGGAATTGAGTGTAATAAAATAGGCTTTAAAGAGATAACATTTAATTTGAGTGTCTGCAATACGCAATACAAACCTTTCTAGATGCATCGTATGCAGTGTATAATACGTAATAACGTATATGAGTATATAGTACCTAAGGGGTCACATATGTGACATTCTACGGCGAAATGTACCTCATGGCGGTCGGCGCTTACGCCACTATTAGCGGCGACTCAGTACTCCAGTAAGGCCGACTTGCACCATTCCACTAACCCGGGGTAAAGCGGTTAAACCTGGAGTTACCATGGTCACCAGTACAATTTGACACTGGGTTAACAGTTTAACCGCTTAACCCTGGGTTAGTGAAATGGTGCAAGTCGGCCTAATACGCGATGTAAGCGCCGACCACCATAAGGTACCGTCCGTCGTGGAACGGCACATATGAAGATGGTCTTTTTTACGACGTGGGCATATAAACATATGATCCACTTTTAACAACAAGAGGCTTGTCTCTGCGAATAAAAATAACAGCTTCAAGTCGTATGCAAAATCAAACTGTATAAAATTTCTTTTAAAATTAATTTTTCATTGTCCACGTAACCATCTCCGCAAATTCTCCAAACCTAATTCAAATTTAAACCCTATTAGTAACAACTTACAGTCCAATTTTCACTAAAGCTTAAGCTTCGGATGTAGTTGACAAAGTCTTCCTCATTCGAGACAAGCGAGTTTATACTCTGTTGTCAACATTTATAGGTCCATTTTTGATTGAATTGCAGATAATCGGTTAGAGTTAAGGGAATGTTTTAATTAGGTTAACGATGCCAATGCGCTCGCGCAGCGTGACGTCAAGAATATAGTGATGTGTAAGTACCGTTTCCGGGAATTATGAAATCCCTAAATTATTAAAACAATTAAAAATCCCGTTTCATGGGAGTACTTCCTTTACGTTAAGTTTATATCCCATATATGGAAATTCGGGAAATTCCCGTGCCGTGTGCTCTAAAACATAAAAAAATATTACGCACCTACCTAAGTATAACTTAAATAGATTAATTAGATTATAGGTACCTTGTTTTTTTTTTCAATAGAAAAAAGGTAAACAATCTTGACGTAATTTTTTATTGATAAACGTTTAAAAAAAAAATAGTAACTGTTACTTACGAAACCTAAATAATATAAATACATATATGTCCTTGCTATATTATTGTTACATATTTGCTGCGACTTATTTTTCAAAAGTGTTTTGTTAAAAATACGTGAAGATTGTTTACCGTTTTCTTAAAAAAATCAAGCTTAAGTAAAACATTAAATTACGATATATCCAATTCTCACTGTGTGTGTTTATCACTTTAGAAAAAAAATGAACTTTCACCTAAACTAAAACACTTACGGTCGGTTGCACCGAATCGTCTGTCACCGTTTTAGCGCTCGCTTAATTTAATTGTATGGAAAGATACATAGTTATCTGTTGCTTAACGTTCATCAGTCTGTTAATTGTGGGTACAACTGGCTCTTAAACTAACAATTAAAAAGTAAACTACAATTTTTATCTTCACATAATTTAAAAAAAAACGGACAAGTTGGAGTCGGACTCGTCCGCCGAGGGTTCCGTAATTTTTAGTATTTGCTGTTATAGCGGCAACAGAAATACATCATCTGTGAAAATTTCAGCTGTCTAGCTATCACGGTTCATGAGATGACCGACGGACGGACGGACGGACAGCGGATTCTTAGTAATAGGGTCCCGTTTTACCCTTTGGGCTATGCTTTGGGTACGGAACCCTAAAAACGAATGGGGAATAATTTCTGGAATGGTAATACCCACAATACAACACAACACATCACTAGTCACGTCAAAGCATACTTTGAGCTGAGAAAGGCTACCTACTAAAAATCGCTAGAACGCTCGCGCAGGAACAGAGAAAAGGAACCTTCATATAAGGCGGGATATGCCATCACACTCTTGCCAAAAAGGGTACCTACTCCAATATTGTTAGGTAGGGTGACTGCTATAATTATCGGTCACTCCATAGCAATTGGCCACTCTTACTCTTAATAAGACCTATTGCCTTGTTGCTCTTATGCTCATACTCATTTTGTCTCTTTTCCAACTTAGCCAAGTGAGGATGCTGATTTTTTAGCAACTGCGGCGTTTGTCAAGGATTATGTTACAAAAAGAAACAATAAAAAAAAGTTAAATAGTTTTTTTTCAAATTAGTTGTTTCACCCCGGAATTTCTTAACAAAAGTTAAAAAATTCATAACTCGTAAACTACGAAAAATCGGCTAACATACATGGGGTATATTCTGAATATTCTGATAGACCGTGAGGTCCATGAGTCCATGACGTGAGAAATTAAAAAAAATTTTTTGGACTTCAAGGCACGTCAAGGTTTGGACCAACCTGTATCAGAATACTAAAAGCTAAAGTGTCGCTACCAACATTTATAGCCGATATTAGTATCTGCTTCTGCGTAACTTTTTATGCTGAAAATATTATAAGCAAACCAATAAAATAAAATGGTATCTACGTATTACCACCTACATTATAAATCCTTACATAAATAAACAAATCAAACCTAACATAATTTTGCATTCCACGCGCGTCTATCTCTCTCTAATCTATGGGAAAGTTATTCCTGGAATGGGCGATAAAGGACTTCCATTGGTAGCTCCGTCTCGTTTTAACCCTTGCTTAGCCTTATGTCAGTGAGAGATGGAGGTATAAAAGAATGTCTCATACTACATTTATATTATTTATCGAAAGTTACCGATGAATCGCTCGATGTGGGATGACTTTTAAAAATATTGTCTGTGGTTTTGCTTGTTTAAGCGCTGGATAAAGACGCTACCCCATACAAATAAAGGTAACTTAATTTAGATCGATTTATTTTCGTTTACTGAACATTAATATTCTAGGGAAAAGTTTTTTCCGTACTTTTTAAAGTGTCTGTGGTATATTTTTTATATTTTTTTTCCGAATTTAGTTCGCAATTTTACACACGTGCGTGTGAACTGTGAACACCGACTTTAAAAAAAAGTTGAAAATCCAACATACATAGCTACAGAGCATTAAGTAGCTAAAATTAGGGAGCCATTCAATTTGCTAATATATGGCACTGTAGACAAGGAAACTTCTGGTCAAAAATCTTTCGTGTTTATAGTTGCATGAAATAATTTGAAACGGTACGTAACGTACCCTCGGTGCGCAAGCTAAATTAATTCGCACTTGACCGATTCTTTTTTCTAAGTGTCAAAACCTACTTAGGGCCCACACATCTATTAGACATCTTTTAGACATCACCGAGATACGATAACGATATGTTTAAGATCTAACCTGTCAAATTTGACATTTGCGCGATTCTGGAGATATTCTTGAACGATTTCCACAGGATATGACTTAGAGATCCAATTCACATTTAATAGATATCTTACTCTATCAAACGTAAAAGTGACATTGGTTGCCCGAATTGCGCTGCAAAAGAGAACTAGTTGATATCTAAACTATAACGTATCTAGAATGGAGCTAGTACTTGTCGTCTCTTGTGAATATCTTGGAGTTCGAAAACGGCAGTTAAAATTGAATAAGGGGTTGTGAGCCAAGTGTACGGCTGCCGGCATCGAGTGGTCGCGACTAAGGGCCTCTGATTTAAAGCGTAGGTGGCTGAAGGCGTAATTTAATTTCTGACGTTTCTGTATAATTGTTAAGTGGCGTTGTAACAACATTTACTTTATAGCCGTCGTCAATAAAATTTGGTTAAAGAGCCCTCGCTTCTAGCGCTACTACAGAGCTGTTATGCGAGGAAGTAAATTATTATTATTATTTGGAGACTTACGTGTCCCACTGCTGGGCAAAGGCCTCCCCCCAATTTCTCCACAGATCTCTTTCCGATCCTGTGTCTGGCCACTCCTTCAAAAAGGAGGAAGAAGAAAAAAAAGAAAGAAAAAAAAGATGAAAGGAGGAGGAGGAGGAGGAAGTAAAACTAATAACAATTTTAAACCATAATAAATATAAGAGCCTCGGTAGAGAGTAACATTTTGAGTAGAAACTCTAGGTCCATGGCGTCCCAGCGCGCATAAGTAGAATAGAATAGAATAGAATAGAATAGTTTTTTATTCGTAAACACACAGACAACAGACATACATAGAAAAAACATAGTGAAAAATAAAGTGTCACGAAATGGTCCCATCTCAGCATGTTGCTGGCGACTTCCAGCGCTGATCTTCCGATTAGACCATCAAGTGAGAAATAATCACGGAAGGTAACAGACAAAAAAAAATTAGTAAAGAAACATAAAATAAACCGAAAAATAGATTACACACATTTTACACAGCTAATACAAAAAGAGATGAATTAAGTACACGGATTAACCGATCGAACTTGTACAATCCGGTCGGGTCACATCGTGGCGCGGCATTAAGCGCGCATAACTAGCGCCAGCGGTAGCTACACGAAATTAAATTCGATGACAGATTTGACAAACAATAAAGTGAGTGAATCTAATATAATATTATGTAAAATCTCAATCAGTTTTAACTTTTTAGTCATGAAAACAATGTTACAAAGTTGGCTAAAATATATAAACAAAAACAACACCAAAGTTAAACAAATAGAAACATAATGAAAATGACACAGATAAAAAGGATGGCGTGTCGGGAATGGTGTTGACTCCTATGCGGAAGGAACAAGAACATTGTGGTAAGTAACAAAATTTACAATACAATACAACAACAGCAAGAGTCTTGACTACAGGCAGCTGGTTTCTAATCTGCAGGTTTCCTGGTTAAGCTGGTGATTGAGCATATACTGTTTGAGCTTTGTTTTAAAACTATATATATTTTGCAGGTTTCTCACTGGGGGCGGAATGTTGTTCCAACAGCGGGACGCAGAATATTTAAAGCTTCCTCGGAAAGCGGCTGAGGCATGACGCGGCGTCAACAGATGAATCCCACAATCACGGCGTTCGCGGAGCTTGATGCAAGATAGCTTGTTGAAGAGATATGAAGGAGTTTTATAGTTCAGTACGCCAAAGAGCAAACAAGCCAAGTGTAGTTTACGGCGGTGTTGCATTTTGAGGATGCTATGGCTATTCAGATATGGGGTCACGTGAGCTCTCAACGGAATATCGAAACAGAAGCGAGCACAGGCATTTTGAACACGCTGTATGAGTCGTTTAGTTTTTGCAAGAAGTCTTGGCCCAAACACAACATCCACGTAGTTCAGCTTTGATAGGACGAGTGATTCAATTAATTGAATGCGCAAGTTTTCACTTAAATATGGCCGAATTTTATATAGTACCTTAAGTTTATAAAAGCAACTCCTAATTGTCTCAGCGGTATGTTTCTCATATCGTAGTCCGCAGTCCATTATGAGACCTAAGTTACGCGCCTCATACACCCTCTCAACTGGTTTGTTCATTAGCAGAACATCCACTGAAATGCTGGCACCGGCCAGTTGCTGCTTGCTGCCAAACACAAGGTATTTTGTTTTGCTAGGGTTAAGTAGTAGGCAGTTTTGTGTAGCCCATCCAGCAATTCTGGTGAGATCTTCATTTAGTTTCCCTATGGTACTGTTGATATCGGCGGGCTTACATGATATATATACTTGTATGTCATCTGCGTAGATGTGGTATTTGCAATGCGTGATGTGAGATGTAATATCTGCAGAATATAATATAAACAGGAGCGGGCCAATCACGGATCCTTGCGGAACTCCTCTAGTTAGCTCGGCTTTCTCAGAAAAAAGTGAAGAACCATCACTGAGATGCACTTTTACAATTTGCGATCGGTTAGACAGATAGCTGGCAAACCACATTACAGTTTTATGGTCAAAACCATAGTAGCTCAACTTCGATAATAGCAGGTTAATATTCAAACAATCGAATGCCCTCGAAAAATCGAGGAGTACTAAAAGTGTGCACATTCCCTTGTCTTGAGCATCCAAAATGTTATCAGTGACATCCAATAGAGCAGTCATTGTACTACGTCCTTTGCGGAAACCTGATTGGACATCTGGCAAAATATTGTTTTTTTCTAGGTAGGTGGTTAACTGTGAGCAGACAACTTTTTCCAATATTTTAGATAGGCAGGGTAGTATGCTTATGGGCCTAAGGTCTTTAGGCATGGTTGGGTTTGATACTTTAGGCAAGGGGTTTACTAATGCTAACTTCCAGATATCTGGAAAGGTGGATGTAACAATAGAGGTATTAATTAGGCTTGTAATGATCTCAATTGTGTATGGGAAAGTTAAGATAAGCATATTCAAATTTATCCCATCAAAACCCTCGGCGTTAGATTTTAGACATTTAATTATTTTGATAATCTGGCTAGAATTAATAGTATCTAAGTGGAAAACAGAGTCATTGTGCTTATGGAACTCAAAATAAGTTAGCTGTGATATAGTGACACCTGTAGTTCCCGGCAGCTCTAGAAAATTTATATTTAAGATATCGGGGTTATTGAAAAAAGTAGGTAATTCTTTATCCTTTTTAGGCAAGACTGCTGATTTTAAGTTTTTCCATAAAGCTTTAGGTTCTTTTATTTTATTATTTATATTGTTAGTCGTTCGCAGAAATCGCGAAGCGTCTGTTTGACTTGGTAACCGAAAAGCTGGCGGATACATCGCACAACGTATCAGCATTACGATACAGCGAGGAAATGCCGCCTTCAGCATCCTTGTTACAATGCCTCAGGGGCCTATTTTAGATTTAAGCTTTTTGAGAACAGATATCACAATAACAGGTGTCTTTAAGCAGAAGAAAAAATCTTAAAATTTACCTCTCACTGTATCTGGGTTTATACATAAACTTTTTATCTGTGACAAGTGGACAAAGACTATAATAATATTCTTTTTAACACTTCAAAGTCGTTCCATTGCTAAGCCAAAGTAAAAGGGCGTAAGAGGCTTTTATTATTATCACACATACGTCCTTTTTGATGTGAGATGGAAGAATAATAAAGCTGTGGTCTGAGCTGGTTCCATGCGGGTGTTATGAGTGCTTTAACAGTCGCAAACTGTACACTTGTACAGTTACCTGCATAAACTGCATTTGTATTATAAAAGTCACCGAACACAATATACATGGTGTGTCTTACCATGGGGCTTTAAATCCAGGGTTTGATTTTACTCGCTAAACTGAGCTACTTTTACTATGGGACCAACCCTAATATCTGGGGAAATTTTTTGGCTTTTCCATAGAAAACGTCGACATCTGATCAGCAAAATGTATGAAAAAGTAAAAAAAAAATTCGTGATTTCGGGGTTGGTGCCATAATAAAAGTATCTCAGTTTAGCGAGTAGAATCGAGCCCTGGATTTAAAGCCCCATGGTCAGACACACCCTGTACAGTTACCACAATATTGCAGCATACTGTACCTATTCTACCTATAGCATTTTAAGGGCCACGAATCCGCCGCCAAAAAGCCGCTCCCATACAAAAGTTGCGCTCTCGTTTTAAAGCGACATGCTTAATTTATAAAAAAAGCGGGGGTGCTAAAATCTAATAGTTTTGCTATCTGTACGTAACATATATCTATCTCTGAAACTAGTTTTCTAGTAGTAGTAGTTCTGGAACTAGTAGTTAGTTTGCTAACAATTGTTATACAAAGAAAACAGAGCGATTAGAACTTATCAGCAAATAAGTCGTAGAAGTCCTTAGTATATTTTTCACCTCAGCAGTTCGAACAAGGGTACTTTGCTTCTTAAAAACAGTGAGCAAAATGCGATTTTGCTCACTGAGTGAGACAAAATGACATTCTAGTGACCTTTATAGTCAAATGTCATTTCAACATGCGGGGTCTAATACAAGTTCGATATACTTGGGTTCTATTATCTCTGTCCCTCTAGGTATGTTCTCACTGCTTAGGGTGAAAAATTTTGTGTACTACACGAGATCAAAGTTATTTACATCTCGTGCGCTTTTGAATCCCTTACTACGCTCAAGATTCTAAATTAGATTCACTCGCTACGCTCGTGAATCTATTATAGAATCTTTCGCTTGCACGGGACTCAAAATAAGGTGTGCTACTCTGCAGCGGCGCCACCATAATGAATACCAATGAATTATATGGTGAAATGATGTACCTAAAAAGTACATCATGTACCTATAATGTTTATGGCCGTACCTGTGCTAGGAAACGAAATAATCGGCATTGAAAGTGGCGCCGCTGGGGAGCATACTCCCCAGCGGCGCCACACAGTACTCATAGATAGAAATGATATTAGCTATTTTTTTCTTATGTAAATTGATGTACTAATGCTGTTTATTACGTACCTATTGAAAAAAAGAATTATTTTGCATTGATTAGTGATTTTATTTACATTTTAATTCCGCGTTCCGCCTAAACGGTATGAGTTGTAAGAGAGGCGCGCGGGTGAGCGAGATGGAGATAGAAATTCTTCCCGCGGGACCGCGCTCCCGCGGCCGCTCCGATTTTCAATAATAAATATATGTATTTGTTTATGCTTTCGTTATGTTTCTGTGTCTGTACTTCTGTATCAAAAGGAAAATTATATTAAGTACGTTGTATTTTTTTATATTTAAAAGTATATAATTAAATAACATTTTCTGTATGATAGAGTCAGACCACAGAAAGTATGCAGCGCTAAATAAAAAGTAGCTTTTAGAAATCAGTGTGTGCCAACACCATAGAAAATGGATTAAATAGTCTTGATACTTGTGAAATTTCGACCATATTTCGTCATACGTTGTATTTTTTTTATAATTAAAAGCTGATAAATAAAATAAAATGTTAGCTTGAGATAAGAATTTTATCTTGTTTCATTGCGATTTTCAGTAGTCGGGTTTTAGTTTTTGAACTTATTTTTATCAATAATATTTTTGTTTTGGCTTTCGTTATGTTTATATTTCTGTAGAAAGAAATTTAGAGTTTGAGCAGCAGCATACGCAGGACTTCGGGCCTTTAGGCGTTGGGGTGGTGGGTAGAAAAACTCATTGTGGGTAGGCAATACTGGTTTGGAACTGATCTGCTCCGCTTCTTTCCTGAGTGCATGTTTTCTCCTCAAGCGTGGAGGTGCTATGTGGCATAGTATTGGTAGCCAATGGGAAGAAGTGGACTTAACCGTTCCTGATATACATCGCATAGTCTCATTCAGTTTGGTATCCACCTTGCCTACGTGAGCGCTTTCTGACCACACTGGGGCACAGTATTCCGCTGCTGATTAAACCAGTGCGATACCAGTGGTGCGCAGGCAATCGGCAGATGCTCCCCACGAGGTGCCACATAGCCTATGCAGGATATTATTTCGCGTTGATAGTTTCTGGGAGAGCTTCGCAAGATGTTCCTTGTACGTGAAATATCTATCCAGAGTAATTCCAAGATATTTTGGGTGCTGGTTGTATTTGAGCTTTTTCCCTTTGTTTTTCCCAACGGTCTATGTTGGTTAATAGGTAGCCATTTGGTTACTCAGATGGAAGCACGATACCTTCAGTCGTGCTTGCACTGGGTATTGGGCGCCAGTGTTGAAAGCATTTTGTTAGCCTTTCTAGGTCGTCGGTATAAGGGTTGTTTCTCCAGACGTGAAATTTTTACACTGGGCTACTAGTGCAATGTCATCAGCGTATATGAATTTTGTAGCGTCTGTAGGTGGGAGGTCGTGGATATATAAATTGAAGAGCTGAGGAGCTAGAACAAACCCTTGTGGCAAGCCATTATTTAGTTTCTTTCTCTTGCTTTTAGCGTCTCCCAACTCCCAAGAACACTTCGAACTCCCGCTCGCTCAACATACCAGTTATGAGATCCGCTATCTCATTGCTTGGAATCACCGATAATATTTTGTAAACTAGACATTGTTTCCACATGATATGCTTATGATACGGATAAGCAGTTGTCAGGTCTATAAACACTGCTGTGGACTTCAAGGCTTTTTAGTATCCAGCTTCAATATGAGTCGTAAGGGCCAGTACTTGGTCCGTGCAGCTTCTTTCACTTCGGAACCCAGCTTGTTCAGGTGGAGTGACAGCTTCTATGTACGGTTCAACTCTAGAGTTAAACCGTACAATCGCGGTAACCGAAGACAATACATACCCCCCAAGTAACACACAAGCAGGATAATAGAGTAAAATTATCATCTTATTCAAATTAAGATTGCATAAATTTTGTGTATATGCGGTGGAAATTACTAAATTCGGAATAAGAAAATATGTGGGCCTAGTGGGGCCTTTATACCAATAAATGCTGAATAAATTTTGCATAGTATCGGTTTTGCATATTAAAGCTGAATAATACTTATTTCTTACACAGTTACTTAGACATTATTCAGCTTAAAGCATTTGTGGTTACTAAAAGCTGCATAATAGCAGCATTAGCAGCAATTAGCTGTATATATTCTGTGTTGTATGATTTTAAGCAGACAATATTAAGAAAAATGTGATAGTTGCTACTAAATGCTGAAAAGAAGCGTCGGTGAAGACTTTCAACTGTATAAAAGCGGTTGCAGTTTCTGTTTTAACGCTAGTTTTTGAATAAAGGTGGACGCTATTACTGGAAGCTGTAATAAAATCCACATATTATTTGTTATTCAGTAGCTGCATATATGGGTTAATTATGGCTTTTATTGACATAACGTCTGAATAATAAATACTAAAACAACACTTATACTTAAGTTATAGCGATTTTAGTACACATATACTATATTTTCTTGCTAAAAGCTGCAAAATGAACGCAATGAGAAGCGTTATTCAAATTACTGCTTAGTATCAACAAGTGCGCAGTGGAGAGGGTTCCGTAGCTTTATACACGGTCAACAGTGCTACTTGAGTCTGATTGCTTTGAGCTTGAGCGTGTTTTTATTTTATTTTGAACGCATCAAGAATAAATACGCATATTCTTTAATCCAACCATTATTTAAAAAATCGAGGTTAAGTTTTCTTAACAATTCTCTTCGATTGGTTATTTTACACAAGATGCATAGTCCTTTTTAATTAGAGATGCACCGGATATCCAGTTACTATCCGGCCACTATTTTACTATCCAGCCGGATACCGGATAGTGACCTTCTATTCGGCCGGATACCGGATAGTAACATTGCATGATTTCAGAGTAAACAAATTGGATTTAAGAAACAGACACGGTCATAATCGTACTTGTTTATTATTTTAAAACAATTTAATCATTCCACTGACTTGCACGCGCACTCATTTCGAACCTAGAAATGAGTCCGCGCGAACGTTTACTAGGAAACAGGTCAAACCTGCAGAATGCGCACCTGAAAAACCGAAATGTAGGTATAGTTTCGCCGGCCAAATATCCGGCGGCCGGATACCGGCCAGTGTCCAGGCCGGATATCCGGAATCCGGCCAAACAACTATCCGTTGCATCTCTACTTTTAATGACGTAAAACAATTGCTAGTTACCATCGTAAACACTGTTAACTGACCATTTTCATACCTTACTGCAACGAGATAAAGTTTACCAATGGCCATTTAAGGTTGTTGTTAGTTGGCAAACAATGTGTCAAATGCTAGTTATTCATATTGTTGCATTAAAAAGTTGTAGACTGGACTGGGTATGAGAAAAATAAAATAATCACCCTCATAGCGAAATCGATTCTCCTGTCGATTTTGAACAGACTGTTTTTAGTTTTCAAGTGGGTCTACTCATACCCATCCCACACTGTACTCGTCTCGTACTCATACCTAAACAATACTGCCCATATCAAACTATACTTGGGCCAAGTAACACAACGTAGCTGAATATTGTTTGAATAATAGAGCATGCCGTACTTAATGCTGAATAAGGTAGCTGTATAACAGCTGAATAAGCGTTATACAGACGTTATACAGAAGGTTTGGGCGCAAAGTGGGCAGTGCCCACGCCGCTTATTTCTGAATAACAGTAATGTAATAGCTATATAAGTGTATGCCCACACATTGAATCGCTGAATAACACTTGTATAGAGGCTGTCAAAAGCTTATATACCGCTTTTAAACCAAAGTTATCCAGCTTTGTACACAATGAATCAGTTATTCACACGTTATGAAGCTTTTGGTTCCAAAGTGCATTTTTACAGAAAATATATTCAGATATTTGTGTTAAATCAATGATTTGTCTTCCATTTTAATTTATGAACTCGTGTCAAAGTGTAGTTTCTGCAGTGAATACTTACAAAATAAGGAGGACATCACCCATATATTTATTTGATGTTTACATAACTTCAATTTCATTGCGCATGCGACTTTACTGTTAATATATATATACATTTTATTTAAAATTTTAAAGCGCCGCGTAAATAATGCACCGTTTCAAAAGTAAATATAGAAAATTTACTACTCCACATTTAAATTTGTAATTTTTCTGCGGTGTTTAGATGTTTTAGTGATATAAAATGTACTTTAACAAGTTATGCTACGATAAAACTAGTTTTATAAATGAATAAAATGGGTTTTTCAATTCATTTTCAATTCCTATATAATTGTAGAGGTTAGAAAGTGAGCAACCGTAATGGCGTCCGACTGTGCTGAATATAAGCTGCTGCCACAGCTATTATTGTGCTAATTTCTGAATAAGCATTCACGTTATTCGCGTTACTAAGCAACATGTTAGATAATAATGGTCTTAACACAACAAGTTTTGAATAACATCAGTATAATAGTAATTGTTTTCTCAATCTTAAAGCCTATTAGGGTTCTATACACAAATAGTAAAAACCACATAGATCCTCACTACTTTGATGATAAAACATTATAGGTATGTAACACGGGCAATATTCAATCCTACTTCCCACTAATATTATAAACGCGATATAATATATAAGTTATATGATAAATCTGGGGGCACGGCAGTTTACACAGTTATTTTTTCCGTTATCAGTTCCGACAAATATGTAGTAGGTAAAGGTAACGCAAAGATGTACGACGTGAGTACGAAGATGTATATAGTATGAGTGGTATGGTTACGAGTATGGTATGAATATGAATATGGTATAGGTGCGAAGGTGAGGGTATATCATTCATTCATTCATATTAGTAGCGGGTATCACGGGTATGAGTACAATTAAGTATAGTTTGATATGGGCAGTATTGTTTAGGTATGAGTACGAGTACAGTGTGGGATGGGTATGAGTAAACCCACTTGAAAACTAAAAACAGTCTGTTCAAAATCGACAGGAGAATCGATTTCGCTATGAGGGTGATTATTTTATTTTTCTCATACCCAGTCCAGTCTACAACTTTTTAATGCAACAATATCAATAACTAGCATTTGACACATTGTTTGCCAACTAACAACAACCTTAAATGGCCATTGGTAAACTTTATCTCGTTGCAGTAAGGTATGAAAATGGTCAGTTAACAGTGTTTACGATGGTAACTAGCAATTGTTTTACGTCATTAAAAGTAGAGATGCAACGGATAGTTGTTTGGCCGGATTCCGGATATCCGGCCTGGACACTGGCCGAATATCCGGTATCCGGCCGCCGGATATTCGGCCGGCGGAACTATACCTACATTTCGGTTTTTCAGGTGCGCATTCTGCAGGTTTGACCTGTTTCCTAGTAAACGTTCGCGCGGACTCATTTCTAGGTTCGAAATGAGTGCGCGTGCAAGTCAGTGGAATGATTAAATTGTTTTAAAATAATAAACAAGTACGATTATGACCGTGTCTGTTTCTTAAATCCAATTTGTTTACTCCGAAATCATGCAATGTTACTATCCGGTATCCGGCCGAATAGAAGGTCACTATCCGGTATCCGGCCAGATAGTAAAATAGTGGCCGGATAGGCCGGATAGTAACCGGATATCCGGTGCATCTCTAATTAAAAGGACTATGTATCTTGTGTAAAATAACCAATCGAAGAGAATTGTTAAGAAAACTAAACCTCGATTTTTTAAATAATGGTTGGATTAAAGAATATGCGTATTTATTCTTGATGCGTTCAAAATAAAATAAAAACACGCTCAAGCTCAAATCAATCAGACTCAAGTAGCACTGTTGACCGTGGATAAAGCTACGGAACCCTCTCCACTGCGCACTTGTTGATACTAAGCAGTAGTTTGAATAGCGCTTCTCATTGCGTTCATTTTGCAGCTTTTAGCAAGAAAATATAGTATATGTGTACTAAAATCGCTATAACTTAACTATAAGTGTTGTTTTAGTATTTATTATTCAGACGTTATGTCAATAAAAGCCATAATTAACCCATATATGCAGCTACTGAATAACAAATAATATGTGGATTTTATTACAGCTTCCAGTAATAGCGTCCACCTTTATTCAAAAACTAGCGTTAAAACAGAAACTGCAACCGCTTTTATACAGTTGAAAGTCTTCACCGACGCTTCTTTTCAGCATTTAGTAGCCACTATCACATTTTTCTTAATATTGTCTGCTTAAAATCATACAACACAGAATATATACAGCTAATTGCTGCTAATGCTGCTATTATGCAGCTTTTAGTAACCACAAATGCTTTAAGCTGAATAATGTCTAAGTAACTGTGTAAGAAATAAGTATTATTCAGCTTTAATATGCAAAACCGATACTATGCAAAATTTATTCAGCATTTATTGGTATAAAGGCCCCACTAGGCCCACATATTTTCTTATTCCGAATTTAGTAATTTCCACCGCATATACACAAAATTTATGCAATCTTAATTTGAATAAGATGATAATTTTACTCTATTATCCTGCTTGTGTGTTACTTGGGATATTATACCTAATACGTAACGTATAAGTTAACAACTCAAAATTTGCATTAAGTAATTTAATTTTCACTACACCAACCGGTAAAAGCTCTCTTGATTGTTCAAAAACTGATAGCAAAGTTGCATTTTATTCACATGTGAGGCAAAGCAATAAAATGCAAATTTTGAGTTGTTTTCTTATGTTTGCTAGCAGAATTGACTTTTAAACTATCGCTCATGCTTTGAAACCATGCTTTAGCTTGAAAACGAGCGGTTAAACAACAACTTTGCCTCCTTGTAAAACAACTATTTTTCTTTTTACAGAAACATAAACATAACGAAAGCCAAAACAAAAATATTATTGATAAAAATAAGTTCAAAAACTATAACCCGACTACTGAAAATCGCAATGAAACAAGATAAAATTCTTATCTCAAGCTAACATTTTATTTTAAATATCAGCTTTTAATTATAAAAGAATACAACGTATGACGAAATATGGTCGAAATTTCACAAGTATCAAGACTATTTAATCCATTTTCTATGGTGTTGGCACATACTGATTTCTAAAAGCTACTTTTTATTTAGCGCTGCATACTTTCTGTGGTCTGACTCTATCAGACAGAAAATGTTATTTAATTATATACTTTTAAATATAAAAAAATACGACGTACTTAATATAATTTTCCTTTTGATACAGAAGTACAGACACAGAAACATAACGAAAGCATAAACAAATACATATATTTATTATTGAAAATCGGAGCGGCCGCGGGAGCGCGGTCCCGCGGGAAGAATTTCTATCTCCATCTCGCTCACCCGCGCGCCTCTCTTACAACTCATACCGTTTAGGCGGAACGCGGAATTAAAATGTAAATAAAATCACTAATCAATGCAAAATAATTCTTTTTTTCAATAGGTACGTAATAAACAGCATTAGTACATCAATTTACATAAGAAAAAAATAGCTAATATCATTTCTATCTATGAGTACTGTGTGGCGCCGCTGGGGAGTATGCTCCCCAGCGGCGCCACTTTCAATGCCGATTATTTCGTTTCCTAGCACAGGTACGGCCATAAACATTATAGGTACATGATGTACTTTTTAGGTACATCATTTCACCATATAATTCATTGGTATTCATTATGGTGGCGCCGCTGCAGAGTAGCACACAAATTAAGCACTCGAAGAAATATCAAACTTTGATCTCTTGTTGTACAAATAACTATTGATTATGTTTATTAATCATGGACTAGAAACGCTTAGATACTATATGTTTGACTGTACGTATCAAAGTACAGGTTGAATGTAACCGCTGAGCTGAGTATACTCGAGTGAGATGTCGCATACGCATAGAAGTAGAACCGGCTCCTATTTGTGCCAAGTGCCTAATCATGCTGAATGATTCTCTTGGCTCCTCTACACGATGGGCCAGCGCCGGCCACTCCAAGGGACGCATTTATGCGCTAGAAGGAGCAAGTGATATTGCTATCTCATTCTACCGTATGGCTGCGTCCCTTGGAGTGGCCGGCGGTGGCCCATCGTGTAGAGGAGCCATCTAGCATAGAGCATAGGTATGAGAATAGAATAGAGAGCGTTTATTCCTGGGAAAATAAAAGAGAAGACAACACGTAACATAACATATAACTAAGCCACGAAATGGTACCGAGTCAGCATGATGCTAGCCTGGCTGGGCTAGCGCTGGGCTACCGCAAAAATCGAAGTTCGCAAATTGCGGGGATATTTCTCTGTCACTCTAATTACGCCTTCATTGGAGTAAAAGAGAAACATCCCCGCAATTTGTGAATTTCGGTTTTCGCGGTAGCCGCTCTGGTCTTCCGTCGCAGCCATGATCTTGTGCAGCACGAATAATACTGCCGTATTCGATGTTCAAGATATTCACAAGAGACGACACGTAGGTACTAGATTCATTCTAGATACGTTATAGTTTAGATATCAACTAGTTCTCTTTTGCAGTGCAATTCGGGCAACCAATGTCACTTTTACGTTAGATAGAGTAAGATATCTATTAGATGTGAATTGGATCTCTAAGTCATATCCTGTGGAAATCGTTCAAGAGTATCTCCAGAATCGCGCAAATGTCAAATTTGACAGGTTAGATCTTAAACATGCCATTATTGTATCTTCGTGATGTCTAATAGATGTCTATTTGAAAATCCGAATCGGGCCCATACAATATATAAAACAAAATAATAAAAGTAGTTGGAGTATTAGAAACTGTCAAAATGTTGTACCATTTCGTATCTTGTCACAGTGACAATCAATGTGAAAGTCGCTAGGGACTCATACTATTGTCAGTATTGTCACTGTGACAAGGTACGAAATGGTACTAAAATGTGATTCCTTGACTGAATTAAAAACTTCCGGATTTTACGGTTTTTGAGCAAAGTTTAATGTTGTTGCCAGGCTGAAATGTGGTGTGGTGATAACCTCCCCTTGAATTTTCCCCATAAAATTTTCACAAATGATACTTAAGTGATTCTAGGCGTTCTAGGTCTTAGTGCAGGTACCTAATTGCACTACCTAATTGACATTGGTATTAATTTGAAGTAGGTACGTTTAGTGCCTTTTCATTATAACCTAGGACCTGGGTATGTCCTTAAACTACGTCCAAGACCACTGGTCGCGTCCCTCAAATTCGGTGTACTCGACTGCGATCGCCAACCCGCCTGCCAAGCGTGGCGATTATGGCATTCACCCCCCAAAAAAGGGGGAGGCCTATGTTCAGCAGTGGACGTCTTATGGCTGAGATGATGATGATGATGATGACTATTATATATAAAATACTGTGTATGTGTGGGTGTGTACTGTTATCGTTCTAAAAAGCCTAGTCAGTCGTATGATGTAACGTGAGTGTTTTTATTTAAATCGTCAGTTAACAAATTACAGCTTTTCTCTGGGACAACCTCATATTGGTTGGATGGCTACTACTTTAATATTGTCACTTTGAGTGATCAAATTGTTACTTCTTATTACTCAATATTTTTATATTTTTTATTCAGACTGTTAGAGTTAGAACGTAATACATACATGATATTTGAACTAATATATTTAATGCTACTTACATGTTATATTTATAGTGATGCTCATTTAGATTTAAAAAATGTTACTACTCCACTATATAACATGTAAGTAGTCCAATTTAAAACAATTATGTAGGTATTAAGATTTTATAAAAAAATCCCCATGGTCTAAAAGTCTCTGATTAATTAACGCTCGCCATTACAACAATTCCTATTTTCATCATCATCATAACCTACTCTGTTTGGCACGAACCTATTACTATATGGTTTTGAATTTCTTTGAAAGTTTGAAAGGTTTGCAAGTTTCATCACTATTTTCTTTAAGTACCGAAACTGGTCGAACATAAGTTCCGAAACACTCAAGGATACTGTTTCAAATCCACAATCCATTGCTTCATCTTATTTTGCAAGCTTTAAGCTTAAACTATTGTTTTGACATCAGCTGACGGACTTCACAGAGTCTAGTTACACGGCGACCAATCAGCCCACTATCCCCGTAACAAACGATACCCACCAGTCGCCAACCCGACCGCGTTAAAAACACATTTTTTCCCACCGCACTACTCCTCCAAAACCACTCTTCAAACCTACCGGCTATTACCTAAACGACCGTATTTCTTATCGTTAATAATTCCTCAGTAAAACCACTTCGAGTTCTGCAAATCTTAACTGCAGTTGTAGAAATCTGGTTGTCTCTTTCTTTTGTACGGTTAGTGGGTCGTGTGAGCGAGAGCGGAAAGCTCGAGTCTTGCTAGCGGGACATCGACCAGCAGCTTTCAGAAAAACTTAGGTGAGATGCAGTACGTTGCAACTTGGAAATTATGCTTAAAAGCTTTCTACGTATTTATCGTGTAGTTACCCATTAGGGAATGCAATCTCGATCTCGCAATTTCGAGATCTCGCGAGATCTTGCACGAATTTTCGAGATTCAATCTCGTTGACCGTAAATCTCAATTTTTGTAATCTTGGTTGAGATCTCGATTAATATTTTCAAGATCTCGAACGAGATTGAAAGATTAATTAGTGTGAATTACTTTGTTTAAAGTAATCTTTTTGACGTTCGATTCATGTTGTTACGGCAGTGCTATTGTGTGCGGCCGGCTTTAGCTGACGATAAAAGCACTGTGGCGCGTTCTGTGCGGATCAAATTAGAAGCTATATTTTTTAAATAAAAGTTTATTTTTTATTCAATGCTGATTTAATTTGTTCTTTTTATCTTGAAAATATAACATGACGTACCCTAAATAAGTAGTATGTACAGAATCCTTAGAGATTTTTGATCAAAATAACACATTTTTAGTTATTTTGTCAAATCTCGATCTCGTCGAGATTAATCTCGATCTCGAAAGTCAGACGGTCGAGATCTCGAAACACCCAATCTCGATTATGAATTTACGTGCGAGATCTCGAATCGCCAATCTTGGTGCGACATTGCATTCCCTAGTACCCATCTATCAATATTTAAAGTGGGTTATTGTAATAAAATATAATTAATATAAATTGTGCTTTAGCATCTCTTTCTACTAAATAGTAGGTAATTGTCTTATTTCTAGCCAAAAGCTTTTCTAAAAGGGTTTTATGAAAAATACCTATTTAAAAAATGGTAAAGTATTTCATTACATTACACATTCAAAGTTTTTACTAAGTAAGTACCTAATTACCTATGTACTTAGTTTCAGCCCAATTATATGTTTATTTTATTTACAGGTATACAACCTAGGTATTTATTAAATAGAAAAGTCTTGAAAAGGAGTTGATAGAGGTACATCAATAAAAACAAACTGCATTTTGTACATCAGCTTTTTAAACATTTTTCCTAAAGTAGGTATTTATTTACCTAGTATATTAAGAGTAGGTACTGCAATAAGCAAATCATCGTAGGTACAGCGACAGTTTAGCAAAAATTACTTCATTATCATTAGTTACATCCCAAATTCTTTGCAACAAAAGCTCAAACAGGTCAACCTAAAAATAAAAACCAAACCGAGCTACAACGCCACACAACTGCCGCTACTTGCCCCGTGGACATCGACAAAAACCGTGCAGCCTGCCTTCGTGTGTGTGCGTGCATACCAACGCACACACACAGCCGCTCCGCATACCGAGGCGCGCGGGCGCACCGATCGCTACGTTTTGCATCGAAGCCTCAGTTCTAAAGCTACTTTTAGGGTCATCAAACGCTTTATAGATTTAAAACACGTCAAAACTTTATAGAATTAACAACCCTAGTTCTAATTTTAAAAACAGAACAGTGCGTGTAACGTGAAGTGCGATGAAAGTTTTGATTGTAACAATTTCAACGTGTTAAGTTTTAAATTAAGGTTGTGTTAAGTTTGTGGTTAAGTGAAAAGTGCTGGTTAACTAGGTGTGGTGACATCAGTGCTATGGCAGGGTTTGCGAGGGGTTGAAAGATGTGGAAGAACACTTTCTACGTGAAATCTGTAAGGAAAAAGGAGACCAGCATATAGGTGAGTTTACAATGGGAAAATATTGGAAAATCATTGATAATTTAGGCTTATTTCCAATGCCTGCTTAGCGACACTTACACCATCCGACTAACCCGGGGTTAAGCGGTTAAGCCGTTAACCCAGTGTCAAATTGTACTGGTAACCATGGTAACTCCAGGTTTAACCGGTTAACCCCCGGTTAGTCGGATGGTTCAAGTGGCCCTTAATGAAATAACAATTAATCTATTGTCTGTGTTATATGATAATGACCCTGACCTAATTTTTAGTCATCTCGCATTTTTTTCGAAAACGATTTTCTGCTCTACCTAGGTTTGAATTTGAACCCAAGATTTTTGATCACATTTAAGTAAGTACCTATCTAAATACTAAAGAAGAATAAAGTTCATTCTAAGATACATATTTATGTACAGTCAACAAAAAATCAGTACCATTTCGTATCTTGTCACAGTGACAATCAATATGAAAGTCGCAAGGGACTCATACTACTGTCACTGTGACAAGGTACGAAATGGCATCTACTGAAATTAAATTCCTTACCCGTACCATAGAGCTTTGACATTTTGTCACAAATTAACGGCCTGTGTCGACTTTAAGGCACGTCAAAAATTTGCTAAAGATACGACATGGATCGGATCCAATATCCAATTTATATCGTATGTTTAGCAAATTTTTGACGTATCGTAAAGTTTGAATCAGACCGTTAAGTCCTTATACCGGCGTGGTCCAATCAAATAAGAGGAAATTGTGAGCATTATGCTTTTTAAGTGACCTTTTTTATACCGTGCGTGTACAAACAAGCATATCTGCCCGGTTAAAGTAAGCAAATACCGCAGCTTATGGATATTTGTAACTCCATGTGCTCCATGCTCATGGCCTTTGTACACTCCTTTTTTGAAGAAATTAAAAATAAGTAAACTGCGCTATAGCAGCATACCTGTTCTAAAACGCCTGAGTACAGTCACCTGCAATAATATGTTACTCAACGAAGGCCGCAATAATATCTGACACGATCTTAGGTATTTGTAGAGACATAAGAGCGTGTTACATATTTTTGCGGCCTTCGAAGAGTAACATATATTATTGACTGTACACAAGTAATACCTACCTACCTTAACCTTAAATGATATACTTAGGTACACGATTACTTAGTACTTAGGACCTATTTTCTTTGAATTTTGAAGTCAGTTCCATTTTTTTCCCAAAATATTACACCAGTGTAAGTTTATTAGAGTTGGACCATAATAAGTCTGCAGCGAATTTGTTAGCCCAGACTGTGCAAGTATTTTAAACGTCAAACTTCTACGTGGGCCTTTCGAGGTTATGAAATGACAAAGGATGTAGAGATTTTATACTGAAATACCCTGACTCTTAGTCAGATAAGGGCGTAAATCAGTTGAAAACGCAAATCCACTTGAACTTTTTGCACCTAACACAGAGTAGTCACAGACTGCAAGATACGTGCGGTTCGGGTGTCGGACTGTCGGTCTAATTCTTACAATAAAACCCAACTCAGCTGTCTGTCCTTAAATTAAATCAACGGTCAGTCAGCTGTTTGGTATGGGACCTTTGTAAAAGTTATTTTTGGGCCTTTTTTTTTAATTCCAAAATTAGTTGATTAATAAACTGTTCCTGGTCGGCTACATTATAAGAGGTAAAATACACATTTAGTGAGTAAGGCCCACTTGCACCATTTCACTAACCCGGGGTTAACCGGTTAAACCTGGCGTTACCATGGTTACCAGTACAATTTGACATTAAGTTAACGGTTTAACTGATTAATCCCGGGTTAGCGGAATGGTGCAAGTGGGCCTAAGTTTTCCCGCTAGTTCGCATTTCGAACACAATAATGGCATGTCAAACGGTCCTGTCGCAAAACCCGTATTGAGACGTCGGAAATAAAGCTAAATTAATTATGTTGAATCGCGATAGTCGCTGTTGACATACCATTTTCGTGCTAGAGTCGAGGGCGAGGTAATAAACACGCGATCTTAAGCTTTCTTAGTTACAGTCTGTAAGCGAAATTGTACATCTTTCCCATGATAGTTTTCTGCGATATTCTGCCCACGTTGCGTTTGTGTTTTCTCTCCAATTTCTGAGTTTATTATAATATGATCAGGTGCATGTCACGCATTGTATTGATCGTTCTCTATTGATCATAACAGTTTTCAACTGTATTTTCTCTATGTCTCAATGGATAATGGTCTGCACGATGAACGTTCTAAGGCAACGCTTTATTGACGTATCAAAGCAACTCCATATTTGGCTTATAACGTTAAAGAATAGGAATAATAGAGCGGACAATGGTACTGCGGATAGGCAACTCGCGGGGTAAGATGGGTAGTATACCAGCACTATAACATGCCCATGTCTGGGGAATTTAACTTTATTCTCAAGGTAATACGAACATTATCTGAAATTGTGGGACGCAAGAGTTATGGCAACCTGTAGCCTCCAAGTGATAAATATTTATCAAACTCTTTTACATATCCTGAGGGGTTTCAGGGCGATTTTATATCCGAGAATGAATTAGAAAACATTTTTCTTAGGCCATTATTGTTATTACTTGGAAGCTAAGATCAAGGATGCCTACGCTATAATCTCTTAAAATCTTCACTCGGTCTCTGAAGCAGGTGTGTAGGTACACTTTTGTTCATACAAAATTCCATTAACCGATTTTTTTGGGGGCGATTGCTTCAGACTAGTTAGTAATAATAATAATACTGAATAGTTACAAAGCTAATCTCGAACGTACCGGCGTAAAATTTAAGTAGTACCTATATTTTTGTATTATGAATTATTTTTATGCGTACTTAATATTATTTATCTTCATAGTTAAGCAATGTATATCATCTCCTAGTACCTATCCATAAAAGCTCTAGGTCGGCCTGTGCAGGAATTAGTCACAGCGACACTTGCACCATTTCACTGACCCTGGGTTAACCGGTTAAACCTGGATTTACCATGGTTACCAGTACAATTTGACACTGGGTTATAGGTTTAACCGCTTAACCTCGGGTTAGTGGGATGGTGTAAGTGGCCTATGAATTAAATCAAACTGAGTGAAGATAATGACAATGTATTGATAGTACAATATTATCCCGGTTCTGTCCCTCAAATAATCAGTAACTCATAACTCTCGTCTCTTCAACATGGTCATCTGAAACAGGATTAAAATTAACTCACTTTCACATTGAGGCTTTAAGGATGAGCATTCGCTAAAATGAGGTCAATGCTATTTACTGCCTTTATCCAAACCAGAATACACACCGTGAGTTCCAATAACCCGAGAGATTTAAAATTTAAATCAGTTATTTCGTACGGAATCGGAACGAGTAAATAATGTTATACTTATCTCAAATATATCCTATATTGTTAATAAGTATAAAGTGCGTTATTTTAGTGGAATAAAACAATTATTTTGCGATTCTTGCGGTTGTTCCTCGTTAACAACACGTTTAGTTAGTTACATATTGTTATAAAAATTAGAATTGAAATGGTACGGTAATAGCAATTAATTACTGTCAGTGGGCGGTGACGTTCAATTAATTATGCACAATCTGGGCACAATCCTGTACTGTGCCTGTGAACTGTGCATTTTTGTCCATACTTTATGAAGTAAAGTAACGATTTTGTAAGAAGCATTGTTGAAGTTTGTCAGTTATTCGGGCCCACGGCGTATACTTAAGACATGACAAGACGCTATAAGTAGGTACCTACCTACTTATTACTACTGAGAATATTTAAGAACTCTAAGTTCCAATCCAATCCAACAACCAAGAAACTTTAAATCTTTGTTTCCAGTATGTTGCAGAGTGCATTTTTCTTTGCTCATAGCTAGCTCTAGCTCGCTGGTTCCTATTTATTTCCTTCGCTGGTACATATTTTGATGGGTATTGCATCGGAAAATACTTCCGGTAAACATTTGCTAAAAAGCTTGTGGAAATAAATTGCAAATTTGGAAATAAGTAAACACGGTAGTTGCTTACATTCATCGCATTTTAACAAAAAAGTTAAAACATATTAGGTACCTACAGTGCTTTATGTTAAGATAAGTGCCCTAATGGATAAACTTATTTGGGTTGAATTAATTTTGGTGTTATCTTAACGCCATTAGGCAGTTCATCAGAATTTCAAGCAGGGAACTTGTTTATGATACAGTTTAGATAAAAATGTATACTTTTTGCATTACACTTAATTACGATCATGTAAGCAAACATATTTTTGGCTTCTATCGCGTAGTGTTTAGACAGTACTTATTGTTATGAAGTAAAAAGTATTTTGCTGCACTGGCATCTTACAGTCGTATTCGAACAATGAGATACGTCAAATACTAAATATTGAAACGATATGGATTCGATATGTCAGTGTCAAACAAGTATCAAAATTTACATTTCTTCAAACAAAAACGTCACTTTTGACACTGACATATCTAATCCATATCGTTTCAATAGCTAGTATTTGACGTATCTCATTGTTCGAATACGGCTGTTAGCTCAACTTCGGTAGCTCAGTGGCAAGAAGCCGCTAGTTTGAATCTCGTCTGAGGACGTTTTTTAAACGTTTTTCCTTTATTGAAATAAATCTAAACTTGTTGATACAATAACTCAATATAATATATCTCAAATAATATACACTGTTTTATAATCCAATTACAATATGTTTGAAATCGTGCTAGAATGAATTAAGTAAGTACCTACAGTATAAAGGCTACAGAAAACATTATTTTCTCACCGGATAACTAGTTTCGCACATTTCAGACTCTAAATAGCCTGATTAGGTTAAACACAACACAGTCTCGCCTAATAAATAAACGTCAGAATCACTTAACGCAACCGGACATCTGGCTGAGCTCTCATCATTGTATTCAAAGCTGTTTTTGCTTCCAATAAACATGTATTGTCTGTATTTACAACTTTGTTGCATGTAAAAATGCGTTGGAAAGAAACGTTGGCAAACAGCTTCCTCCTCACTTCTCGTTATTGTATTTAAATGGGGAAATAATATTTCGATAAATACGTTTTTACAATGGTTATCAGTCACCTGACTATTAATATGTTACACAACGAAGGCCGCACAAATATCTGACACGATCTTATTTGTAGAGCTATAAGAGTGTGTCACATATTATTGCAGGTGACTGTACCAGTAGTGTGCTTAAATCTCCGGTGGATAAGAAGTCAATCCTGACACCTGACACTTCATATTAAACTACATACTACTACTACAGCCAAAATCTTTAACACTTGCAAAATATGATGTTTTTTGTAACTGTAAACAAGATAAATGAATACTTAGTCTAGGTTTCAAAGTAGGTAATTATTGTAACAATTCTATCAATATTATATGTACCTACTTCAATAAAAATTCAAAACAAATGTAATTTCGATAATGATATTTCGGTAACAACACATATCGAAATCAGAACATTTGTAAGGTTCCCAACATTTGCATAAATAGGTAATAATCCATATATTACTTCCTATCCGAGGCAGAGTGACGCCGGCAAAAGTGTGTTAATGTTTAGAAACCGTGCAAAAACATATTAATGACTTCGTTCAAAGGGTGATCTGATACGGTTCCAATATCCAACAAGCCGAATGTTTGAGTGGTTCATTCATTTGAGTCGACCATATTGAGGAAGTGACACCGAGAAAGTGATAACATCACGTTACGTCACTTTATAAGCTTGTAACCTCCATTTGTATTTTTTATCTTTTTAAATAATTTATAGATTGGATTGGAAGGTTTTGGCTTGGACACAAAATGGTTTGAATTTGTAATTTGCCTATCGCTTTTAAGCTTCAATTATTAACAGCCATGCAGTTTTCTTTTTCTGGTTCATCAATACTTACGACTTTTTGCATAGAAACGCTTCATATCTCCACAGAAAATAAATGGATAATTGAAACAGCTATCTTACTAAAGGTGACGGTAGCAACTGCCAATCAAAGTACAGTATCCTTCAGGAAGAAATGGACGGACGTAACAACTAGCTGTTCAAGTTATCTGACTTTATAGCTCTTAGCTCGACATTGCTCAGAAGACGCGTTTAATAGCAGGAAGTAAGAGTTAAAGCCAGGCGGTCTAGACACCATATCTATCACATCAAAAAAGACGTAAGAGCATTACCATTTCAAAAACACAACATTCCTTTCGCATTAGGAAAGATATAGCCAGTATTCTAGCGAGAAATTTTAAAAGGGCGCAAGATACATAAAAACCTAGGCGCATAGGTTGTTGTGGAGAGAATGTCGGTTTATCTCCGATCGGCAGATAAAGTGACAGAGTGATAAAACACGTTTTGCTTCATAAATGGGGAAAGATAAAATGCGCTAATAACTGAACTAACGAAGTCGTTTAATATGTATGCGTCAAAGATGAATAACGTAGTGAATGTTTTTAATAACGGTTTTTTCATATTTCTACACTTATATCTGATCTGACCCTTATGAACTAGTTGCTCGAGGTTCGTCGATGCATTGTTTGGATTGCGGGCAAAAGTAGGTCTTGGCATGTGGTACAAGTATGTCGCTTTTTGCTTTTACTATTTTATCCCATAGACAATTAAGTTTTCATAGTCAAAGTGATTGCTGCCTGGCAATTGTTTTAAAATGTTTGTAAACTTGACTATACTTCGTTTTAGTTTGTACATACCTTCTACCGAAAAGTCTTTAGCTCGCCACGTTACTTTTTGTTATGGCTCCTCTACACGATGGGCCAACGCCGGCCACTCCAAGGGACGCATTTATGTGTTAGAGGGAGGAAGTGATATTGCTATCTCATTCTACCACATGGCTGCATTGGCTGCGTCCCTTGGATTGGCCGGCGTTGGCCCATCGTGTAGAGGACCCATTAGTATAAGATTGCTTGATAATGCCCACATAGTTAGAAATTTTGTTCTCTAAGGGGCCCCCTTGGCGAAACCCATGACAAAACAGAATCATGCTAACCATTCTGGTGTATAAGTAGTAGGTAAGTACTTACCTATGCTTCAGTAATCGTACATTTATATATATCTGAAATAAAATATGACTCCACAATTAACACTAAGATTAGGAACACGTGGATAATTTCTCTTGCAATCGAAACCTCACCCTAAGCTTTAATTTGTCCGCAACCACTAATGAAAATATGTATTTAAGCATTAATCTAGAAATCGACATTTCACTTCAGGTTTCTCTTCATAGAGTACGTGACGGGAATTATAGGCCAAGAGCTTACAGTAAATCAGTACTCCAATTACTTCGTACACGTATATGAATTTATGTTAACGAGTAGGGCTACCGTTTATAGCTGATATTAGAACATCCGGTAGTGTAAGGTTTTATTATAATTGGGGAGAAGTTGATGTTTGTGTCGGTGACAGACCAGTGCAGCCTGTTAGCACTAATGGTGGTTTAACCTTCCATATTTAATGTATATTGTGGTCAAAAATCGTGGGTCCCAACCTCTTGTTGCTTGTTGTTGCGAGTTAAGTGATGACTAATATTTTGTCAGGATCTTCATCACGCACGTATTTATGGTGTAACACCAGAGAGACAATAACCTCTCCATAGACATTACACCGCCTGGGACGGAATTACAAGCGGTTAAATTAGTCATGATATAATTATATTTTATATATAATTTAAGAGCAACACTGCTACACGCACTACACAAATTCGGGATCATGTTTATGAAACTTGTCAATTAATTATCATTGTTGGTTGCAAGTTATTGCAAAAACAATTTTCAAAGTGTCAACTAAACAATTTTTTTTCCATATAATAACAAATAATTATCAGCTATGTTCTCAGCAAGCTCAGATTATCGTTATTATATACTGTTTTTCTTAATACTAATACCGCATAAATCACCCTGGCAGTAGACAACCTGGTCAATTTGCCAACTGGTCGCTCCCAGAGTAATCTGGAGAGAAAGTATCCACAACCTTCAATTAATGATTAGTTATGCCAGTAAAGCGAATGAACGCTGATCCGCTTTTAATTGTAAAACACCTTCATTAAACGACCAGCCTCTTCTACTATAAAGCCGCGCTCACGGAGTTTGCATGGGCGCTTGATTCTCATGACATTTGATACTACATACATTGTATTTATAGTTTGTCAAAGCAATGTCTCATTTCAATCATAGACAGAGAATCATAGTACCTTTGTTTTACACTAGTACTAGCACCCAAAAGAAATGGATGAGTGAACAAATTGGTTTGATCAACTATAATATTTACTCGTAGATTTTCAGGGTATCTTTTTTACTATCCTGCGTATTCGGACTGCGGTGGGGAGCTTTATGCGTTACAAGTTGCATTATGATTATGCTATGTGCAGTGATCGCCACACAAATACCTAATTATAACCGACATAGTGGCAAATATACATTCAGAACGAATGCATACCCACTTAATGAATGTAATTCATAAACTGCACTTTTGCAGCTCGTTGTAATTTAGTGTAAGTTAGTACTTTTTAAATGGCATAGTTGCTCCACAAAAACACCTTAATCAAAGTAATCAAACTGATAAAAAATAACCTATAGATTGAGAGGGTTCCGTTGATAAATATAACCTAATTAGATCGAGTAGATACGGGCATAAGACCCGCATTGGAGAAAGTAGAAAGAAAACAAAAAACTTTGTAGCGGCCTTTATTTTATTCCGATTTGTTCGGTGTTTGCCTGTAATCAAATTTTACCTAAAGTTAGCCTAACAAGACTTAGTTTTCAAGTAGGTAGTAGGTACCTATAGCAAGTCATTAAAAGAGGCGTGCATGTATTAGGTGCTGGGCTGATGATGGAAAACCCGAAGTCATATAGCTATATAATAGTTTTTTTAGTGTAATAATTGTGGGCAATCAAATAAATATAGTTTTTTTAGAACACAAATTTGCTTTAAAGAATAATTTACCCCAATTAGATTCAATGAACCTTGAATAAACACATGAATTCTAGTCCTAATGTTGTTTAAAGTAGTTTGTGTCAACATGGGATCGATTAAGTCCGATTAACAGCATCCCACGCACTCTAATTAAAAGCTTCTGAAGCTTCAATGGCCGTATGGTCGTACAGATCGTGTATACACGGCTTTAGCAGGACTGGGTGCTACAAACGCGTCAGATGTGAGATAAATGGCGGACAACTTTAGATCAATTGAAGTGGATATTCGTACCGTAATGAATGTGGGGAGAAACGCTACTTAATATGCGGTTACTTTCCTAAGCTACTTAATATTGTTTAAGGCGGGGTTGAGGGTTTTAGTGGGAAGTGGGGTAAAATTGTACAAAATTTGCAAAGGTTTGGTAAACTGCGATTTTGAGTTTCCGTTCTCGCCTGTTTTCTTCTTTTGATTAGGTTTCAGTATAAGATTAAAACTAATTGCTATACTCTGTCCGGGTTCATGTTTACAGAGGTATATTTATAATGTTGTATATGATTGCAATGATTAAATGATTAAATATTTGTAGCCTTATAAATATATAGTTCGCTGCGTGATAATGAAATCTAAATGTATATACTTAGTATACGTAGACAACTCTGCAATTGGCACGTGTTCAGGCCGCTGCAGTAGTGACGGTGCAGTAGGTATTGCAGCTGCGCTCGGAAATGGAACGTTACCTTTAGTGTGAAACTGACTAAATTAGACATGAGAATGCCTAGAGCTACATAAGCAATGGATAGCGAAGGTTGTGAGTACCGTTATCGACCATCTTTCTTTTTATCTAACTGTTGGAGTGAGATCACAGGTTTAGCGCCACATGTGAGTAAGAGCAACACTTAACTAATCTTATGTAGGCCTTATGTCGTTTCAATAAGATTCACGATTAGTCAGTTAACAGTGTAGTATTTGTAGGCATATGTGCGACTTAAAGGCAAGTGAACCTGTTAAGTGACTTTGTTGCCGGAATTATATTGGATTTAAGTCCTCAATATCTCGGAGAAGGAGCCATTTTTCTGGGAACAGATGCTTGTAGGCGCGAGGCGTCAAATAGCTTTAGTGATTTAGTAATAAAACAATGATATAAAAAAACCGGGCAAGTGCGAGTCGGAAAACAATAAAAAAAACAATAAAAAAAAGCAAAAAAAAAAAACGGTCACCCATCCAAGTACTGACCACTCCCGACGTTGCTTAACTTTGGTCAAAAATCACGTTTGTTGTATGGGAGCCCCATTTAAATCTTTATTTTATTCTGTTTTTAGTATTTGTTGTTATAGCGGCAACAGAAATACATCATCTGTGAAAATTTCAACTGTCTAGCTATCACGGTTCGTGAGATACAGCCTGGTGACAGACGGACGGACAGCGAAGTCTTAGTAATAGGGTCCCGTTTTACCCTTTGGGTACGGAACCCTAAAAAGCCAGATTAAAATGAACTACACTTGAATCTAAAGTAGTTTTACACGTTTTACACAGAAGTACAGCGAGCTGGTAAATTGCATGGACACATTATGCCATTTATGACTGAATATCGGCAGAAGGTTATACAAATTACAAAGTAGAAACGATTTTATGTATTGCTAAAAAGTTCCCCGCAACCCGTAAGGCACTTTAAAGACGTAAAACAATAATGTTCGCCATAAAGGGGCCATTTTGGGTTTAAGTTCACACCCTATAACATATAATTGGGCAATTCCCAAACTAAAGCAGTAAACTGAATACTCGGACAATCGGGATCGCGTGTCTTCACCCATCATTTCGCAACTCACGCCATCTCGTGGGAACTGAGGAATCGATTCACACAGATTAGTTATGATCAGTATCTTGACTCAATAGACTTAGGTAGGTACCTATGATTCATAAACTACAACGTCCGTCAAATGTAACAAGCTACGAGTATTGATATTGTTTGTCCCTATCTGTGATTTTTCTAATTTCATTTCTGTTTCTAAGAAAAAAAGACAAAACATTACACAATATTGCTAAGTTTTTTTAATAAGGAGTTTAGTAGGTTTCTTCAATCTAGTGCTCATGAAATTAAGTTAATATGACAAATCTCATGGCTACTTCCTGTCTCCATCATCAGATGAGCTCCATGTGATAACATATAATATGATGATACTATTGCATTGTCAGCCGATTTACTTATGTATGTAAAATTTCAGCTCAATCTGAAATCGGGAAGTCGGTCAAATTTAGCTTCCAAGATTTGACCCACACTAACTAACCAACATACATGGGCAAGTTAAATTCAATATATTCTATTCTATTTTTAAACAATCTCAAGAAAAAAGGAACTTTGAAGATTGGTGTTTAATTGTTTACTAATTTGCTATCTTTCGTCTGCTTTCAGTAGTTAAAATACTGTTTCTAACTCAACCGTGATTGATATCTTAGAAGCGATTAGCTAACGCGATTTATATATTTAGCCGCAGATCTGATATGCTGATTCGGTTCAGTCACGACCAAAGCCGATGGATAAACAATGGAAGAAAGCATTTTATTGTTATTGTAAAGCCGTGTTCAAACACGGGCATAAATATGTATACACAGTTAAACCTTATCACGGCGGTATAGGATGAAAAATTATTAATGAAATGAAATGGCTGTATTTGGCTTTGTTTGATTAGATCTTAGTATTTTTGCGCATCTATATAAGTCAACATGATTTAGGTGTTGTAAAAAATTGATAGACCAACAATGGTTAATCTTAAACATATACATAATAGTCATATATCTTATAAAACAAAGTCCCCCGCCATTGTCTGTATGTTCGCGATAAACTCAAAAACTACTGAACGAATATTCATCAATAGGGTGATTCTTGAGGAAGGTTTAGGTGTATAATTTTTAAGGTTTACCCGCGCGAAGCCGGGGCAGGTCGCTAGTTATAAATCCGAAACTTAATTTCAACACGTAATGGCTCCTCTACACGATGGGCCAACGCCGGCCACTTCAAGGGACGCATTTATGCGTTAGAGGGAGCCAGTGATATTGCTATCTCATTGTACCGCATGGCTGCGTCCCTTGGAGTGGCCGGCGTTGACCCATCGTGTAGAGGAGCCATAAAATTTTAGAGGAGGAGACTGTGGGGACCCATCAGAACTTCGAAATCAAAGTTTGTGTACAAATTGAACTCAACCTCAGTGGCGTAGCGTGAGCTAATCTAGCCGTGGGCGAAGCCGCATCTGCGAGGCCCTTTTCACTGTACCCGAAGGGGCCTCGCGCGCGGCCCCCATTGGCCCCACTTCGCCCACGCCTACGCCACTGCTTAACCTCACGCTTCCTTATTAGATTAACGCTGTTTTATGTCACATTTCGTCTTATCTTGGTATGTTGGAAAGTGACGGCAAATATCTTGATGGGGCATAAACGCGTGCTTCCGTCTCATTAGTCGCTTATTTATCTTTTATGACTTTGTCGCAATAAAGTATAAAATGACTCGGAAAGTTTTAACGGTCACAACGGGCAACGTTAATATGTTAATATCAGTTATATAAGTTATATTATACGTAAATCTTCGGACTTGGACAGTGCCTGTATAACACTTTTTCTTTCTCTCTAATGTCTAAGGGTGGTATTCCACCTATCCAATTTCTTAGTCCAATGTGTATTTGCATTTCACATTTGGCTTAGTGAAAGAGTGAGACGCAATGCACATTGGACCAAGATCATGGACAGGTGGAATACTAACCTAAGTAATTATGTATGCATCCTCAAGAGATTCGGAGCCCTGGAGGCTTATTCAGATAGTTAATTCTTGGTATGACACGGTTATGGGTACCTATGATTTGTCAGCTTAGTCACCTGTCAACAGTGACGTATATTCGTCAACCAGCACGGATATGATGGTCGTTCTTGTCTGTCTACGTGACAGCGTGATAAAATGGTGTCCGTCACTTTCTATCCTACGGTGTTAAAAAGTGACAGTTAAGTATTTTATCACGTGGAAAATGATGGATAAAGCCATCCATAATACGCCGGCAGAAATATCACCTTTGACTGCTGATATATCACATCCATAACAGTTTCATAACAAGATAATATAAAGTTCGAATCGCCCTTCAGGGTCCGCTTAATATTGAATTAATTAAATTATACTTGTAATTAGCGGCCGTTACGTAACTTTGGATAGTACGTATGTTATATCGGCCCATTAAAGTTATCCAAGCATTCAAAGGTACTATACCTACTATGTTTACGTAGATACTTAGGTTTCGCATCTGAACTAAAATGTGTCTTTAAATGATAATAAATATGTCAAAGTGACGAATAAAGGCAAATACTGTTTAAATCAATTTTATAGCAGTATTTTGTATAGCATTTAAGTACCACCGTTTCAGAAACAAAAGTCGACAAACAACCATAATTTAAAACAGGCCAATAAACGTATAAAATATTCCAAAACTCGCCTTTATCGTCTCCAAGTTAAGGTTCAAAATGAAACATTTTAGTTTCTATGATGCCGTATAATTAAACTTCACATAGACTAGCCATGTTAAAAATGTTAGCAAAAATGTCGCAAATCACTTTGACGCTAAAACTGTCCGGTAAATGGAGGTAAATGTGTTGGATATCCAGTTTCGCGGTTACTCGAGCTTTTAGAGCCGCGATTACAAGCCGGCCGGGGTGATAAATATGTATGGTGCCGCCACAGAAAATATAAGTGGGCAGAAACTTGACTTCACGCTCGTAGTACTTTGACAGTTCTGTAAAATTACTTATAGGTACATAGACAAATGTCATGAGTAAAGTTGAAAAAAATATTCGTCGGGAGTGAAATATTAGTTAAATTAATACCTAAATGAACAAATATTATGGGATTTTTTTTACAAAAATTGACTAAACCCTACAGTAGGCTCACTAAGGCTTGTGTTATGAGTTACTTAGGACGATATGTTTGCATGACGTTACAAAAAAAAATTAGGTTAGGATAAAAAAATATAGCTTGTTGTAGGGTGAGGTTTCTCATAAAGATACATTGAGGTACACAGGAGATACAATATTTTTATGAATATTTCGTTTAAATTCGCTAAGATCCACCAGCAATCCTGCCGCTCACAAAAAATAACTGGGATGTCTACGCACCCTGACTAGGGAGTGCTCCCCGGTACTAGTTTTCTATACAAATACAGTACCGGAACCGGGAGTTTCCAGTTCTCGCCATACAAACTCAGTACCGGGAGCATTCCCTAACCCTGACGCCTTAACACTACAGACGGCTATCGTGTGCGTGCGGTTATATGGCATTCCGAAATTCCAACCTAGTTGAAATTCTGCAATATTACGTTGTATGTCATGCCAGAGTTTATGTCCATCGTGAACGGGATTGGACGATTAGAAGAGTAAAACGCGACTGCGAAATTATTTTACTGTTTTGTTTCCGCCATGTTGGATGCAATGTCAAAATAATATAGCTTAAGACAGTAGAATTGTTATTTTAATATAATATACCGGGTGTGGCCTGTAACACGAGCAAATAATTAAAACATAGATTGTACTCTTCAAACGGTGACACTTTTGTTCAAAAACTTTTAAAAATTATGAAGTATTTAGAGTCCCTATTTTTCATACAAAATAAATATTATCTTCAATGGACGCCATCGCCACGTCATTATCATTGTGACTGACGTTGCTTGTCATGCCTTAAACATAACAAAATGTGCAATACATTACGTCTTAGAATAAACTTTAAAGTGTATTAAAAATCAAACCACAAGTTATTTTTTAAAGTCGCTGAACAAATGTTGGTCAGTATGAGGAGTACAGCCTATAGTTTAATTTTTTGCTCATATATGATCATCACCCAGTATATGATCATTGTCAAGAGGGCGCTGTTATTCTCGTGTATAGGGTGACGGTTCAGTATATTCGTAGTACGAAAAAAATAGTTCCAGTGAAAATCCGCAACATGGCGCGTGATTAATTCCTGGTCAGGCTTTACACACATACAATGTGCAGGTCAAATACCTAACCCTTTTTAAGCTTAGCCGTCGTGTCTTCAAATTAGTACTCTCGGCAGTCTTTTATCTAATCCGATGCAATTTGTAATAAAACGAAGGGGACGTCAAATGGCGCTTGTAATAGGTAACATCCTTGTTCGGCTGTTAACAGCTAGTTGAACACTTATTTTAGACATAAAAGTTAAGCTCATTACTTTAACGCCGTCTTTTGTTGACTTCCGACTTAACGTTTAACATAATAACGGTAAAATGATGTTATAGCAGTCATTGCACAAGAACTATTTACGAGGGATTCTAGGTCAGAAACTTTTGAAATGTTAGGTATGTTACGTTCCTCACAATGCTTAGTTGTTGGAATATGCTAAAGATCCAAGTCAAATTTGTTCAATATCTTTGCCTTTTTATTATGATTTAGAAAGTAAACGAGTAGACGGATTGGTAAGCAATTACCATTGCCAATATCTGCAGCACTAGATGGGATGCAAGACTTGCAAGTGTGTTACAGGCCTTTGATATGACACTAAGCTCTTTTCTTGAAGGCAAATAAACGATCATTTATTCATTCAAAATTTGAAGGTCGTATCGGCTCGGAATTACCGCGGGCGACCGTTTATTCCACAGTTTAGCTAGTTGAGGGCTGCCAAGTGCCAACCATCTAAGTAGTGAAGATGGAAATGTTGTCTCCTCATAATAAACGAACGCTTGTGACGAAGCCTTAAAAATTCTAGACGCTGGGAGCTCTTATACTTTGTAGACCACTGTTTTATACTGTGTATTCTATCCTTAGCAAAATTTTTGCGATGTGTGATGTGAGCAAATCTCAATATGAAATTTCGATACTTTCTTATGTTTTTTATCTTTTCTTACTTCAAGTTTTTATATCTTTAAATCGTTTAGATTTGTCTACGCCCACTTTATTATGCTAGTTCCTTCATTATTTAATTGCAGTAGGAGTGTTATAAAACTACACCTACGTTTGAAATCGGAAGCATTTTATGGAACATTACAACACTACATACTGATTATAGTGATAAGATACACGTATACTGCCCCGAAATGTGAGATAGAGCATTTTTAAATTTTACGACCGCAGAGAAAACTATCGACCATCTCTATAAAATGTCATTGGCCATAAAATTTTATCTACCAGAACTTCCGTGGTGAAAATTTTATACTTATTAACAGAATACATATAAAGATATAAAAAGTGTCTGTAATTCTGTAAATTGTTTTTATAGTGTAAAGTGATTGAGTATTCTAATAGGTTAGGCGGGTTTTTATAAAATTATATGAGAAAATAAAATACACCCAAAAAAATTCTAAAATATTGGTGTAAGTACTATAAATATGTAATTAAAACTAAACTGGCTTGCTGAATTACTTAGGTACTTATATATTATTATAGTTTCGATAGCGGTAACATACAGGGTGGAAAGATAAGTCGGGCGCTGGAGGGAAACTACCTTAAATCCTTAAGCTGGCTCATTTTACTTGAAGGAGACATTCCTTTATTTTTAAAAAGAAACAAAACTGCGGCCAAATATTTTCTAAAACACGCTTGCCTCGCCCGGGACTCGAACCGACTAAAAATTTCAAAAAATAAAAACTCGCAATTTTATTCTACTAGTCGATACAGTTACTGTTAATGATAACATTTCTCCAAGAAACATTACGTCTTACACTCGTCTGTCGTACAAAATATCCATAAAATCGAATATTTAGTACTTAAGATGTTTTTAGACTAAAGCCAAATTGAAGAAAAAAAGAAAAATTCTTTGAATGCAGTTTTGTTTCGTTTTAAAAATAAAGGAATGTCTCCTTTTTAAAGTAACATGAGCCAGCTTAAGGATTTAAGGTAGTTTCCCTCCAGGGCTCGACTTATCTTTCCACCCTGTATAATATTAATAATATTACATATTATAAGCATCTACCGACTATCAAGTAGGTACCTTGTTTTGATATTTATACCGCTTTTGCATCAGTATTTTTATATAGTGGTCGGTTTCCCTCAGTTAAACTACCTTACAACGCTAATGTACGTAAGGTAAACGTACTGGTGCTCGACGCGGTCCCAGTACATGTCATCTTGAAACTTAAGTCATTGTCAATAGAGGTGACAGCAAGGTGTCATCTATTGGGCATTAGCATTGAGCACTAGTACGTTTACCTTACTAAATATTCATTACATAATGTATTGACGTTTCTCACTGTGCATCTCACGCTCACCAATACCTAAGCAAAAGTACTATGAGCAAGATTCACTGCGCGTAATAATTTCAAATGAATCAGTACTTAATTCTTAATGACTATATTCCAGACTCGGGCTCGTTGAAAAGCCAGTTATAGTGCTGATCCGCAATGACGGCAGTAAAGTAAGGGTTTAAATGTATGAGAAAGTGGTTCAATTAAGGTCAGCTTTAAGTCTATTGCGGTGACACATCATTACGCCGGACGCACCGCACGGTGTAAATATTAGGAACAGCTAATCTAAGCATTTAGCGCAAAAATCGAAAGTTGTACATGTATATATATATATACCCGATACCCGATATATTTACATATACCGGGTATCTCGGAAACGATCTAGCGATCGATCTACTAGCTTGATCGATCGCTAGATAGAGTATTATCTCGCGTTTTTGAACGCGCATTTTTGAGTTTTTATATGTTATCCGAGCAAAGCTCGGTCTCCCAGATATTACTTTATTAGCTAAATAAGGTACTCATAATAAATGGGTCGACAGTGTCAACACAAAGCAATCGTTCTTGCATTTACACTTGTCAGTAAGATAATTTACAGAGGCATGTAATTTTAATAATTGCCATTACATGATGTCATTTTTATTTATTTTATCAATCTTTGCTCTGATAAAAAATATCCGAAAAAATATCGCAACGATATCGTACCAAGTACCTACTTGGTGGTGTGAAGAACAATGAAAACCGGTGACGTTATATGCAGTTTTCTACAGAAAGTGGCCACTGTTCACTGCTCAGCTTTACTAGTAAATTAACCGTTAATTGCTCGACAGATGTATTGTTCGGGCATTAGCCGCCGTCGGCAATCTCGCGGGAATGTGACCCGCGGGTCATACCTTTCTGTGCTACAAAGTTATCGTAATTCCAGACAGACTAGATAACTGTAAGGGTTCCTAACTTGGAATCCAAAAAACAACGCTCTTTGTACCTAGAAAGTGGTAATTGCTTGCAAAAATATTGCTGAGGCGTTAGCTTATTTTGTGGCGATACGACCAGCGAGGCATAGCAAAAAGCTATCCCATTTAGACAGGCAGATAAAATGCCGTTGTAAAACTATGAGGATTTCTATTTTAATTACGATAACGACTTATTTATAAGTAGTTTGATAATTCCTAATAACGGACCTGTTGATGTATTGTTGTTGAAGCATTTCTGCCGCTGGCCATTTCACGGGAGTATAACCTACGGGTCACGCCTTTCTATGAACTAATTACAAAGTAACTTCTAGATTAACCTATACACGGAGAGACATGGCGAATTATAGAGCTTCTACTGTAAAGGGGCCCACTGGTTATCAAAATTTGACAGCTCCGAACAACTGACAGGCTGATATCGTCCGGCGGAACGGTAATATGTGGGCCCCTTTAGACCAAGAAAATTCTGCAGCGATTTTGATAGCCCACTCAGTGCAAGAGTTGTTTATACGTCATCATTTCATAGAAGTTTGACGTCTTGGTCTAAATCTAGTTTAACAACGAAATTAACAGTGATATTTTCCGCAGTTGCAACGCTGCACGACCAACACTGCAGCAGTAACGCTGGTGCTGTCGTCATCCAAACGTCACCTTTATTCGTTATAACCGTTAATACCCGTTGACGTATTGTTCAAGCATTAGTCCCGCTGGCTATTTCGCGAGAATGTGACCCGCGGGTCACACCTTTCCATCCACCAACTACAAAGTTACCGCCAGTTTTTCAACATCGCTATTGTTTATCTTTATTTGTGTGAATGTTACTTGTTGTTGGTTCCTATATGTTACCTACCAAGTTGGGTGTTTGCATAGATGTTTGATCTTACAAATATATAGTACCTAGTTTAGCAGTTCAAATCATAATATTCAGTTGTATCATGGGTACCGTTCCTTATTTTAAGTACTTATCTACTTTAATACCTACGGCCAGTACGTAAGTAACGTCGGCTCCAGGCGCGAGTGCCCTGACATGTATATAAACTTATACGATGAGAAAGTTACTTTACTACACAGCAAGTACTCGTACTTAACACAGAGACAATACAAATAATGTGTGCAAGGGCAAACATATCTTAAAGGATCTCTCCCAGCTAACGTTTAAGCAAAGTAAAATATAGAAATGAAATAAATAACATACCTATGCTAGACTAGAAAAAGGCGATGAAAAAAAATCAACCGTAAATATAAGTACAAAAGATCCGATCCGAAGATGAAAAAATGCGTCTATATCTGGTAGAACTTTCACATGTAGGTACGAACGCTATTACCGTCACACATAATACAGCAAGTTAGTACACGATAATGATAATATTCGTACAAGTCATAATAAATAGCGCGGTGTCTGTTTTTGCAAAAAAGGAGACTCGTGATCGCCCTTAATCGGTCCCCGGCTGTATCTACATCTCGCGGGGGCTTAAAATGCTGCAGCTCCAATCGTAGAGTACAGATATAGATCGTCGCGTGACAAGCAAAAGTCAATAAGTACTATCAAAAAATTCAAGTAACAATGCACTTCATTACACTTGTAACACGGTTTATTGTCCAATAATTTCAATGGAGTTAGTTAGTGACTTTTGCTTGTCAACCGACGAGATACAGTCAGCGTCAAATAGACAGTAACCAAATATAATATTGTAACAACCTGTAGGTTTTGGATACTCATGCTCTTTAGACTTTATAAATACAAAAAAATATAGGACAGTTTTACACAGATCAACCTAACTCCACAGTAATCTCAATAAGGCTCGTGTTGTGGATGTGGGTACTAGACGACGATTCGTCTATAGTCAGACCGTAAAAAGTCTGCAGCGATTTTGATAGCCCATGCAGTGCAAGTGTCATTTTAAACGTCAAACTTCTATGAAATTATGACGTATACATAACACTTACACTGCGTGGGCTATCAAATCCGCTGCAGACTTTGTTTGGTGCGACTATATGAAAATAAAACTTAGGTTTCGGAGTTCTCGTTAATAATTGTAAACTTAATGTACTTACATATGTTTGCAATAAGAAATCCGCAGCGCAGGCTTCGTCCGGTGGCTACAAATGCAAATCAGCAACATGCCTCGTCCCAAACATACCAAGGATGATATCCGCAACAGGTTTCGTTCGTGAGTTCTCGTTTCATCCTACAAGTCGGAATGTTTTGTTTACCTAGTTTTTAATTGTGTACCTTCTTAGTCAAGAGGTATACAAAAATTCTAAATCATGATCTAAGAAGATCTAATATTTCCCAATATAAATCTCTACAATACATATTAGAGATGCACCGGATATTCGGTTACTATCTGGTATCCGGCCAATATTTCAATATCCGGCCGGATACCGGATAGAGCCTTACTATCCGCCCGGATAGCGGATAGTAACATTGCTTGATTTCGGACTAAACAAATTAGATTTAAGAAACAGTCACGGTCATAATCGTACTTGTTTATTATTTTATAACTATTTTTAATCATTTCACTGACTTACACGCGCATTCATTTCGAACCTAGCGCGCGAAAGTTTATTAGGAAACAGGTCAAACCTGCACAATGCGCACCTGAAAAACCGAAATGTAGGTATAGTTTCGCCGGCCGAATATATGGGGGCCGGATACCAGATATTCGGCCGATGGTCAGGCTGAATCCGAATATCCGAATATCCGGCCAAACAACTATCCGTTGCATCTCTAATACATATCGCGGTAAAAGAACATTGCTACATTATAAAATAACACCTTAGTAATGTTACAAAAAACTTGCTTCCTAGCGCGGCCGCGCGGCAGCATTTTAACCGCCCGGCTCGATACCACGATTTTCCTGCGGCAAAACTGTAGCAAAACGCCAAGATATTTTTTAATCGTGATGCGTTTTATAGTTGCCAGGAGCAGCGGCCATGTCCGATGGGACCAAATTAATGTGCTAAGGTTGCAGGACCCGTGTGGCCTATGTTTATGACTGCTATAAGGGGAAATCTAGGTAAAATGGATATTTTTTCCAATGAAAATGTTAGATACTGCATATTGGAAAGTAATAACCGTAAAATATGAAAAAGTTAACCCAGCTATTTTAGTTTTATATTTGCCCATCCATACTAGTAACTAGGTACTTTTTTAAATAATTAAATAATTCTTCACATGTAGTGCATTAAGAAAGTATTTATTAATGACGACCAGTCTGGTTTAGTGGGTAATAGTGACCCTGCCTATGAAGCTGATGGTCCCGGGTTCGAATCCTGGTAAGGGCATTTATTTCTGTGATGAACACAGATATTTGTTCCTGAGTCATGGCTGTTTTCTATGTATATAAGTATGTGTATTTATCTAATATATACGGATGTATATATTTAGACCTAGTACCCATAGTACAAGCTTTGCTTAGTTTGGGGCTAGGCCGATTTGTGTAAGATTGTCCCCAAATATTAAATATTAATTAAAGGGGTGAACATTAGAAATATTCTTCAATGGATGTACCAGTTGTTGAGCTCTATTAAGAGAGTACTTTTGAAATTCAACATGAAAGTCGCGGGCAAAGGTTAGTTTTTATACTGGCGTCCATACAATCGTCAAAGACTCCTTTTGCGATTTCAGGGTTGTATAACAGTTGCTCACGGTTGAGTGCAGTCACATAGGTATAGTAGAAGAGCCGGCCGCAAATTTTCTAACCGACTTGATACCACGATGAAATGCACAATGGTTTCCCATAAAAGTGATGCTAAGTCCGAATTCGATAGTCTGCCACGGCGGAACTTGCCGAAAGTACGAAAAAGAAGGCCACTTCCGGTGCGAAAAAAGGGGGCTGATTTAACCCATCTGATACCGAAATAATAGTTATGGCAGCAGTTAGAAATTTACATGTAGACACATAAAAGCGAAGTCTGCCAGTAATTTTTTTGCCGGAAGTGCTTGGCAGACGCTCTCAAAGGTGGCCAACGGGACCCCTAATTTAACCCATCTGATACCACCATGAAACCAATTCCAGTCGGTAGGTATGAACCCTCATGTCAGGAATATATAAGTCTGCCAATGCTTTTCCTGCCGAAACACCTTGGCAGACGAGATTATGTAAGCAAGGTCGGCATCGGTTACCCTACACTAACCCATCTGATACCACCATGAAACCAATTCCAGTCGGTAGGTACGAACCCCCATTTTAGGAATATACAAGTCTGCCAAGGTTTTTCCTGCCGAAACACCTTGGCAGACGAGATTATGAACAAGATGACCATCGGTTACCGTACACTAACCCATCTGATACCGCCATGAAACCAATTCCAGTCGGTAGGTATGAACCCTCATTTCAGGAATATATAAGTCTGCCAAGGCTTTTCCTGCCGTAACACCATGGCAGACGAGATTATGTAAGCAAGGTCGGCATCGGTTACCCTACACTAACCCATCTACCACCATGAAACCAATTCCAGTCGGTAGGTATGAACCCCCATTTTAGAAATATATAAGTCTGCCAAGGTTTTTCCTGCCGAAATACCTTGGCAGACGAGATTATAAGCAAGATGACCATCGGTTACCGTACAGTAACCCATCTGATACCACCATGAAACCAATTCTAGTCGGTAGGTATGAACCCTCATTTCAGGAATTTATAAGTCTGCCAAGGCCTTTTCTGCCGAAACACCTTGACAGACGAGATTATGTAAGCAGCATCCACATACGAGGGATCCGTATTTTGGGATTATACAGATTACGGACATTATTAATAGCTGTAGGCTTATTTATTACTTTATGCTTATACATATTTGTATATTATTATGTTATTAATAAAATATGTTTATAATTTATTAAACCTTAACTTAATACATTGGGAATTCATTACCTGCTTACGGCAGTAGTAGGGATAAGTGGGTCAGTTCTGGCTCACTGAGCCAGGCCAACAGTCCCTCCCCCTTTTTTCCCTTGTTGAGGCCCTGCAACCTTGCCTTGAACCCAAACTAATGTCATTGTAGCTCGAATCTAACCTAATCTATTTTTATTGCTTTTAGAATATTTCAATTATCTACTTTTGCAAAGTTAAAGGTTGAAATCTCTATTTCGCAAAATGGAATTTTAATGTGACTTTAATGTATGTGCAGTCTACTTAGTAATTGGGTTTAAAGATATAAAAACACACATTTTATTTTCTATCCTAAGTATCCTATCCTAAGTTTATTCAAATAATATTCTGAACATATATAGTAATTAGACTGGTCATATTTTCATAAAATCAATTTCGACTGGTAAAGCATATTACTTTTTGGCATCCGGGTTTTTTAACCTAATTAGACCCCGCTGAATCCGAATTTGCCGGTCGCTTGATCGAAATCTTGACCGGAAGTGAGATATTTGACATTAAAGGTCCCTTTTCTTCGTTTTTCGTAAATAACTCATAAACGGTGGCCAATATCAAAAAATGTTATTAGACGTTAATAATCTACACAAGATTTTGAACAAAAAAGATTCAGTACACTTTTTGCAGGGATCAATATTTAAAAAGATAATAAAGAGGGAAAGTTAATTATACTAAATTCTAAGGTTCCTTGTTTTTATTTTTCGTTAATAATTTGAAAAGTATGACTCATAGCAAAAAAAATCTTAAACATAAATAATAAACGTAAAATTTCCTACAAGAAACATGCAGGACACTTTTCGCTAGGATCAATATTTAAAAAGACAAAGCAGCGGGTAAGTTAATTATAATCAATTTTAAAGTCCCTTTTTAGTTTTTTGTAAATAACTCATAAACGGTGTCCCATAGCGAAATAGGTTTTTAAGAATAAATTATCTACATAAAATTTCCTCCAAAAAACATCTAGAACACTTTTCTCTAGGATCAATATTTCAAGCGATATTAAAGGAAGAAAGTTAATTACAATCAGTTCACAGGTCACTTTTTTTAGTTTTTCGTAAATAACTCGTAAACGGTGGCCCGTTGCAAAACAATATTCTACATAAATATTAAACATAAAATTGTCCACAAAAAAGGTTCTGTACACTTTTTCGCTACGATCAATATTTAAAGAGATATTAAAGGGGGTAAGTTAATTATAATCAATTTCTAGGTCCCTATTTTTAGGATTTCGCAAATGACTCGTAAAATAAGGCTCATAGCAAAATAAGTTCTTAATGTTCTTAAAAATAAATAGTCGATATAAAATTTTCTACGAAAGACATATGGAACACTTTTCTCTTTTTAGGGTTCCGTACCTCAAAATGAATAAAAACCGGCCAAGCGCGAGTCGGACTCGCGTTGCAAGGGTTCCGTACCCAATTTTTAACAGTGTATATTATATATGTGAAACGCGAGTGAATTGCCTTTAAAAAACCTGTAGGGATCGGTTCAAAAACTATAAGTAATGTCCGACTCGCGCTTGACTGCATAATTCTAATAGGTTTTCCTGTCATCTATAGATTCTATTCTGTGTATCTTTTCAAAATTTTAGACCCAGTAGTTTCGGAGATAAAGCCCCCTTCCCCAAAATTAAACATTAAAATACAAAAAAATACCACCCCCCCCCTTTATCTCCGAAACTACTGGGTCTAAATTTTGAAAATAAAATAAAATAGTTCTTTACCTATATAGACGTAAACCTAAAAATAGGGACCTGGAAATTGATTATAATTAACTTACCCCCTTTAATACCTCTTTAAATATTGATCGTAGCGAAAAAGTGTACAGAACCTTTTTTGTGGACAATTTTATGTTTAATATTTATGTAGAATATTGTTTTGCAATGGGCCACCGTTTACGAGTTATTTACGAAAAACTAAAAAAAAGTGACCTGTGAACTGATTGTAATTAAATTTCTTCCTTTAATATCGCTTGAAATATTGATCCTAGAGAAAAGTGTTCTAGATGTTTTTTGGAGGAAATTTTATGTGGATAATTTATTCTTTAAAACCTATTTCGCTATGGGCCAACGTTTACGAGTTATTTACAAAAAACTAAAAAGGGACTTTAAAATTGATTATAATTAACTTACCCGCTGCTTTGTCTTTTTAAATATTGATCCTAGCGAAAAGTGTTCTGCATGTTTCTTGTAGGAAATTTTACGTTTATTATTTATGTTTAAGATTTTCTTTGCTATGAGTCATACTTTTCAAATTATTAACGAAAAAATAAAAACAAGGAACCTTAGAATTTAGTATAATTAACTTTCCCTCTTTATTATCTTTTTAAATATTGATCCCTGCAAAAAGTGTACTGAATCTTTTTTGTTCAAAATCTTGTGTAGATTATTAACGTCTAATAACATTTTTTGATATTGGCCACCGTTTATGAGTTATTTACGAAAACCTAAAAAACGGGACCTTAGAAGTGATTATAATTAAATTTCCCGCGTTAAAATCTCTTTTAATATTGATCCTAGCGAAAATTTGTACTGAATCTTTCTTGTAGGCAATTTTATGCATATTACTTATGTAATAGAACATTTTTTGCTATGCACCACCGTTTAAGAGTTATTTACGAAAAACGAAAAAAACGGACCTTTAATGTCAAATATCTCACTTCCGGTCAAGATTTCGATCGAGCAACCGGCAAATTCGGATTTAGCGGGGTCTAATTAGGTTAAAAAACCCGGTTGCCAAAAAGTAATATGATTTGCCAGTCGCATCAAGAAGGAGAGCGATTTTGATTTATTTTGTCTAGTCTAAATATCATTACTTATTCTGTGTACAGTGGATAAAACGAATGAAATCATGCAATTTGATTTTGCTATTTTTAAATAAAGAGTAACTAAACAGTATTTTCCACAGTTGTTGGTAATGATACCATCTCTTACAATTTCTCTTCATGAACATTTTATGATACCTAACCTTCCAGTTTTCGCCCGAATTAATCAAAAAATTCACCAACTCCATTTACACCAACCAAATAGAAAACGGGTCCATGTCCGAATTCGCGATCTCGAGTCCGGGTCCGCGTCCGGGTCCAGGTTCAGGTAGAAGTCGAATTCAAAATCTTGCTTGTTTTGCCAGTGGGGTAACTTGCTTAACAATCAATTAGAAAAAGACAAGTCGTCGAGGAGTTCCGTTCTGATCACCATCAGCAATACCACTTCATCAAATGCCACAGTTCTTAATGTAAATCCTTGTTTGCCTGATGAAAATACAAGAGTCAGTATACAATGCCATTAAGATTTGTAGAGTTCCCTCGTTTCCTTGTGGATCCCATCATCAGAACTTGAGCTTCACGATAATATGACTTAAAAATCTAACGTGCTTAACAAACATAACGAAGAGGACAAATCCCCAAACATGAGCTATGCGTTGTTGAAGAGTTCCATTCTGATCATCATCAGCAGTTTCACTTCATCAAATGTCACAATTCTGAATGTAAATGCTTGGTTGGTTTAAAATACACCAGTATCACTATATGTTAGGGTGGTTCAAAAAACATTTTTTTTCCTAAGGGGCACCCCCTTATTTTGTTACACTTATTATGTTGGTAAAATACACCAAGTTTCTTAATTTATCTCAACTATACTTCGTTTTTTTTAGCATTAGAAATTAGGTAAACAATCTTGATGTGTCTTTTAATTGAAAAACACATTTTAAAAATAAGTTACGGCAAATATGTATGTAACAATTATTAATCTAGTACGATCATTTATATTCGTCTGCTTTCATAAGTAATAGTTTTTGAATTTTGAATAGCGTTTTTCAATTAAAAGACATGCTAAGATCGCTTACCTTCTTGCAAGTTCTTTCTAATGCTAAAAAAAACGAACTATACAAGGGGGTGCTTAACCACGTTGAAATTTTGTATGTTGTTTGAAACCCAACAAAAAGATTCAGAATTTTATTTAAATATCTGGTTTCACACTATTTGCACATGTGATGTATAAGTTTTGAAGTAGAAAAACATTTTCTTTCAAAATAATATCTTTTAAATCACACTTTCAAATAATGTGAAAACTACTACTTACATAAAAATCAAAAAAATAGTAACTTATTATTTTTTGATTTCATACAATTTGAAAAATTTCAAAGTGTTTTGAGCACCCCCTTGTAGTTAAGATTGTAAGATTACAAACTTGGCGTATTTTGTCAACATAATAGGTGTAACAAAATGAGGGGGTGCCGCTTCTTCTAGCTAGAGTTTGAATTTTTTCCATACAAACGTGAACCACCCTTACAAGATTTGAATAGTGCCCTCGATTCCTCATAAATATCACCATCAGAACTGGGTTTTGACAAAGACGGAACCAATCTGTATGTATATACTTACAAGTTACAACTCAACTAAAAAAATAATTTTCAAAATCGATCCCGAAATGACGGAGATATCAAACATTAAAAAACCGAATTAATACCTCCTTTTTAGGGTTCCGTAGCCAAATGGCAAAACACGGAACCCTTATTGATTCGTCATGTCTGTCTGTCCGTCCGTATGTCACAGCCACTTTTTTCCGAAACTATAAGAACTGTTGAAACTTGGTAAGTAGATGTATTCTGTGAACCGCATTAAGATTTCAACACAAAAATAGAAAAAAAAACAATAAATTTTGGGGGTCCCCCATACTTAGAACTGAAACTTAAAATGTATTTTTCATTAAACCCATACGTGTGGGGTATCTATGGATAGGTCTTCAAAAATGATACAATACAATACAATACTCTTTATTGCACGCCTCACATACACTTAGTTTACAATAAATGGACAATAACATAAAAAAAGACAATAGAGGTAACAACAGGCGTCTAATAGCTTATGATATTGAGGTTTCTAATATCATTTATTTCTAAACTGAATAGTTTGCGCGAGAGACACTTCCAAAGTGGTAAAATGTGTGCACCCTCCCCTCCCCCTTTAACTTCTAAAATAAATTTAACTTCGCACTGAATGATGACATCGTACGGGGCTTAAAGCCCCCGTAACGCAGTGAACGTGTTAAAGTCAAATTAAAATTCCATTTTTCGAAATAGAGATTTCAACTTTTAACTTTGCAAAAGTAGATAATTGAAATATTCTAAAAGCAATAAAAAATAAATTAGGTTAGATTCGAGCTACAATGACATTAGTTTGGGTTCAAGGCAAGGTTGCAGGGCCTCAACAAGGGAAAAAAGGGGGAGGGACTGTTGGCCTGGCTCAGTGAGCCAGAACTCACCCACTTATCCCTACTACTGCCGTAAGCAGGTAATGAATTCCCAATGTATTAAGTTTAGGTTTAATAAATTATAAATATATTTTATTAATAACATAATAATATACAAATATGTATAAGCATAAAGTAATAAATAAGCCTACAGCTATTAATAATGTCCGTAATCTGTATAATCCCAAAATACGGATCCCTCGTATGTGGATGCTGCTTACATAATCTCGTCTGTCAAGGTGTTTCGGCAGAAAAGGCCTTGGCAGACTTATAAATTCCTGAAATGAGGGTTCATACCTACCGACTAGAATTGGTTTCATGGTGGTATCAGATGGGTTAGTGTACGGTAACCGATGGTCATCTTGCTTATAATCTCGTCTGCCAAGGTGTTTCGGCAGGAAAAACCTTGGCAGACTTATATATTTCTAAAATGGGGGTTCATACCTACCGACTGGAATTGGTTTCATGGTGGTATCAGATGGGTTAGTGTAGGGTAACCGATGCCGACCTTGCTTACATAATCTCGTCTGCCGTGGTGTTACGGCAGGAAAAGCCTTGGCAGACTTATATATTCCTGAAATGAGGGTTCATACCTACCGACTGGAATTGGTTTCATGGCGGTATCAGATGGGTTAGTGTACGGTAACCGATGGTCATCTTGTTTATAATCTCGTCTGCCAAGGTGTTTCGGCAGGAAAAACCTTGGCAGACTTATATATTCCTAAAATGGGGGTTCGTACCTACCGACTGGAATTGGTTTCATGGTGGTATCAGATGGGTTAGTGTAGGGTAACCGATGCCGACCTTGCTTACATAATCTCGTCTGCCAAGGTGTTTCGGCAGGAAAAGCCTTGGCAGACTTATATATTCCTGACATGAGGGTTCATACCTACCGACTGGAATTGGTTTCATGGTGGTATCAGATGGGTTAAATTAGGGGTCCCGTTGGCCACCTTTGAGAGCGTCTGCCAAGCACTTCCGGCAAAAAAAATACTGGCAGACTTCGCTTTTATGTGTCTACATGTAAATTTCTAACTGCTGCCATAACTATTATTTCGGTATCAGATGGGTTAAATCAGCCCCCTTTTTCCGCACCGGAAGTGGCCTTCTTATTCGTACTTTCGGCAAGTTCCGCCGTGGCAGACTATCGAATTCGGACTTAGCATCACTTTTATGGGAAACCATTGTGCATTTCATCGTGGTATCAAGTCGGTTAGAAAATTTGCGGCCGGCTCTTCTACTAGTACATGTACCTTGTATCACCTAAGAAATATGTAGTATAATATATACTATAGACTATATATGTAGTAGGTATATAGTCTACAACCATAGCCTCTACCCGCCCATACGTCAAACCTTGCCAAGCAAAATCAAATTTTATTTTGTCAACACAAAGTTCAAATTAGAATGGAACAGTAGACCTTCTTATAGGTCTCTGGGCGGCTAGAGGTTAGAATTCAATTACTGGTTGACAAACGAGATAGTGGTTATCTTGTTGACAAGGCACGTTGCGTTTTACATGTGTTGCATATGCAAAAGTCTAGAAATACTTAGTTCTAGTTTTATCTATCTATGTCCAAGTCCAAGATGTCCATCTAATTGAAATCGAGACGATAGCACAACTATTTTTTGTATGAAAATGTATACATTACAAACACATATCGTAGTCTGATAGTAGCAAAGTTGCTTACAGAGAGATCTATAAAAATAGAAAAAATCGATCTAAGTATAAAGGTAGAAAATATATTTTGCTCGTAGGATGTTACAGAGATATTTATTTTATATCCTGTTAAATAAACCCTAAAGCTGCTCGATCTTATTCTGCTAGGATTTGATATGTAAATAGGGCCCTACTCGAGCACTTATCTAGGCTTTACCTTGTCCGATATCCTAACTCCAAAGGATACCGATAACATAAAAAATAACGCTATACCTAAGCCAATTCCAGTGCAGGTTCTCAGGAATAAAGGATGACTCACGTTAGACCGGGCCGACCGGGCCGTGTCTAGGCCGAAGCTTCCGGCGCTTACTTTTCTATGACAGATGACAGGGCCTATGCAGCCAGACCTAATTGTTAACATTCACTGTAGCCTAAGGACGCTCGCAACTACAGGGAACATAACGCGTTGCCTAGTTTAAGCACATTCTTACAATACTAGCAGTGCCGGTTCTCCTCCTTTCGGGCGTTCTCGGCTCCGTTCGGCTCAGCAATGCTTCGAGCGATTATAGGGTTGACATAACTTGACGTCCCCTTGCGTGCACAACCACAGATATAAGATAATGACTTGAATTTTGACAACCCTAAATAACCGAAAGGGACAGTATGATTCGTCCCTGAATCGCTGACAAACTTCCGTTTTGTAGGAAGTGCCCTTTCTGTACGGTAGTACTATTATTTATTCTATGATACTAGTACACAGGGCTCGGAAACCGTTCTCATTTATCAAACCGGTTTCGTTCATTCGCCCGGGAACGAAAAGTATTTCGTTTCTGTTTGCGGTTACCGGTTAAAGAACTGTTCTTTTGAGATAACGGTTTATGCCATATAAGAGCTCATTTCGTTCTCGAGGAACGAAATGAACCGGTTAAATTGAGAATATCGAAGCGAGATAGAATGAGTAAGTATTGCTATCTCTTTCACGTATGGTAACGAGTTTAACCGAGAGTCTCCGAAAGCCAAGAGTAACCGGTATTATATCGTTCCCCGCGAAAGATAAAGTTCCGTTCCCTCTTCTTACCGGTTAGGAGAGAGAACGTAATTTGTTAAGTTCGCGTTCCATCAATTAACAGTTTTTTAACGAATGAAATAATATATCGGTTTTGGAACGATATTAACAGGTATTTCAAAACCGGTTCCGAGCCCTGCTAGTACATACTTTCTTCGAAAAATCCTTATTGCCTCTAAAAAACCTCGACCTCAACGGGACTTCTCAGCAACTCGTATTTTACGTTTGGTGATTTGTTTTCTGTCTTAATGTCGCTATAAAACTTATTTTTATAATAGTGCTAGAGGTAATAAAGAGGTAGTGGCCATGATACCATAAAATGATTAACAGAAGTGAAACACAGCGGGTATATTTCTTAGCAGTATTATTTATGGCAATAAATATATAATGTAAAAGTCGTTTTCTTTTGTTTAAGACTAGCAACCCGCCCCGGCTTCGTACGGTTTACACAAAACCTTAACAAACTATACACCTAAACCTTCCTCAAGAACCACTCTATTGATAGGTGGAAACCGCATGAAAATCCGTTCAGTATTTTTTGAGTTTATGGCGAAGATATTTACATACACATAAACACACAGACGCGGCGAGGTTTTGTTTTAAAACATGTAGTGATTTACCCATAGGTGTGTACTTACTTTCAAAAGTCAGATATGTAGAGTCATCATCAGATATATCGGAGCGGCGGAAATGCTCAAAAATATCTGAACACTCACTCTAGCGCCTTGACACATTGACAATAGAGGCGTGTTCAGATATTTGTGAGCCTGGCCGCTCCGATATATCTGATGGGGACTATACTTACAGGTATTTTCCACAAGTTTGAAGTTTATACAATATATTTAGCCCAGTTTGGCCCATTTACAATCAAATCGCCTACGACAAATGTTAACCCTTCGCCTAGACACGTTATTTGCATAGAAATTGATTGAAACTGCGCCGATATGAATAACTGATAATCGTCGAGAATATTGGAGCGGACATGTTATTTTATAGACATTATGACATTTACAGCTGGTATTAAGTTGGTGTCGACCTAGTTGCCTTAGTAGGTATGTACACGAGATTAATTTGATAGGTAAACACAGCGCCTTGGATTGTATTAATAAAATCGGGGGGCACGGCAGTGCCCCCGCCAAGTCGAGCGCGAAGCAAACACTGCCGTACCATCCTTTACTGGAACCATTTCGCCGCATTTTCAGGCCCCTATTTGAGAACCTCTGGATAAGACCTGAACGCAGAAATTTTGGTCATCCAGTAAGCTATAATCACATACTTAAAATCCAAAATTTCAAGTCTGTAGGTCATTTAGTTCCGAAGTTAAGCGAAAGCAAAGTTTCGCATTTATGAAACTCACTCATGATCATCAGAATAGAACTAGTACTTCCCATAAACTCAGAGAGCTGAAATTTGGTACAGAGTTAGGGTTTAATGGCCACATAAAGGGAAAACCTAAAAATATTGCAATATCAGTCACGTTTTAAAGATCTAAGAACTGCATAAGTAAGTTTGTAATCCCATATAAATATATGATATTACAAAGTTACTGTTGCAGTTCCTACAAATAGTAGGTAAAGTAAAGGTATACTACGATGTACGATGTGAGTATGAATGAAGATATGTTTAGTTATGATATGTGTATACATAGTATGGGTATGAGTACCCGAAAAGAAGGACTGCCTACAAAAAGAGATGAGATCCCATCAAAAACATTACATGTAAAAAGGTGCACGTCTCGCAACGCTTTTACTACAAAAAAGTTTTGAGATGTAATGTGAAACCAAGTCGGTTATTTTAATCAGTGCCAGGGGGTGTTAAAACCGTATCAATAAGATATCTTTAATTTGTAATACGTATAATGACTTGGCCATCGCACGGCTGCATAATGACAAAAGGATCATCGTCACCTATTAAAAATAATTCTAATTGAACATACTTAAAGCTAGCGCTAAATGCAGTTTGAGCATTACACATATTTACGAGTACGGTACGAGTAAAGCATTATGTGCGATTGCCAAGTCATTATATGATGATTAGTGACGGATTACTGATTATTATTTAATTATTAGATTTAATGAATGGGCAATACGAAAAACTGTTGCTACTGTACAAGAATCAGAACCGGAAAAAAAGAAAAGAAAGATTTGCAATAATAAAAAAACTACTCTTAAAAAGAAAAAAAATGTGTTAAATAAGAAAATCTAATAAAATAAATCAATATGCCCACGTTTCTACAAAAAGAAGTGAAATCCCACCAAAAACATTCTGTAAAAAACTAGCCAAGTCTCGATGGAGCTGCTTGATTATCTCTAAAAAGTAATGAAATCTAGACAAAGTCGTGCCAAGTCTAAGGTTCCTTACTGCGATTTCTTTATTATTATAGTTAATGTTGTGTGACTTGGCCGTTGAAGGGTACACAAGGGTACAAAACCAGGTGCTCCATGACACCATTGCACCAATCTGCCATTGCACCAAAAAGAAGTGTTTGTTTCAGGCTCGCCCATACATAAGTATTATTGAAATACGCAGCTTTATCAAGCCTACAATTGACTGGTTATTGAATCAACGTTTTCCAAGTGGCAATTTTCCATCGTCAATGGGTAGCGGTTCTGGCGACAGATTGGTGCAATGGTGTCATGGAGCACCTGGTTTTGTACCCTTGTGTACCCTTCAACGGCCAAGTCACACAACATTAACTATAATAATAAAGAAATCGCAGTAAGGAACCTTAGACTTGGCACGACTTTGTCTAGATTTCATTACTTTTTAGAGATAATCAAGCAGCTCCATCGAGACTTGGCTAGTTTTTTACAGAATGTTTTTGGTGGGATAACCTTTGTTTTGATACTTAAGAGACACGCGCATCTTGTCATACAGTTACCTGCAATAATATGTTACACAACGAAGGCCGCAAAAATATGTGACACGCTCTTACGGCTCTACAGATAAGATCGTGTCAGATATTTTTGCGGCCTTTGTCGTGTAACATATTATTGCAGGTGACTTTACAATCGAAGTTAATCATCACTCTCATTTAAAAAAGACATTCTGAAATAACATGATATTTGACATAAACATATTTTACCTATATCTATACATATATGTGGTCTGGTACTAGTTTACCGTTGCTAGCATGCCAAGTTTGTTATTTGACCATGTCGTTTTAAAATGAGAGCGTACCTTCGATTGTATGGGAGCGGCTTTAAGCGGCTCTTAACGAGTAAGGTTTAGAACAATTTGGACACCTGCCCATTTAGCTACTTCTGCTGTCATGTATGTATTATAGGTACTAGAGTCAGGCCAAGAATAGTCTGCAGTGGATTTGATAGCCCACGCAGTGCAAGTGTCATTTTAAACGTCGAACTTCTATGAAACTATGACTTATAAAAAAACACTTGCACTGCGTGGGCTATCAGATCCGCTGCAGACTTTTATTGGTCGGACTCTATCTAAAGTATTGGATTTTACTTCAATGTCGGTAGGTAATCTGTTTGGTACATGATGTTTTTGAAAGGCACGATGCAGATCCAAGTTAACTGGCGTGGGCGGCTGTTGGCGCCGTCAGCAAGGTCTAATAGTTGGTACTTCATTATACACTGTGTCATAAACCTGGTATTAATTCTATAATAACCTTACTAGATGACCCTGTGGTATACTTATCCATCCTAAATACCGCGTTCACTATTCGATTTGTTTAAATTGATATAAATGAGAAGGTAGATGATAATTAGGTGACGATGAACTAATTCTTGATTCTGAGGACAACTTTTATTTTAAGACCTACGATTGTATCAATCAAGCTCTATGTTCTCGCAATAAACATATTTCATATTCATATATTTCATATTTCATATTTCATATTTCATATTTCATATTTCATATTTCATATTTCATATTTCATATTTCATATTTCATATTTCATATTTCATATTTCATATTTCATATTTCATATTTCATATTTCATATTTCATATTTCATATTTCATATTTCATATTTCATATTTCATATTTCATATTTCATATTTCATATTTCATATTTCATATTTCATATTTCATATTTCATATTTCATATTTCATATTTCATATTTCATATTTCATATTTCATATTTCATATTTCATATTTCATATTTCATATTTCATATTTCATATTTCATATTTCATATTTCATATTTCATATTTCATATTTCATATTTCATATTTCATATTTCATATTTCATATTTCATATTTCATATTTCATATTTCATATTTCATATTTCATATTTCATATTTCATATTTCATATTTCATATTTCATATTTCATATTTCATATTTCATATTTCATATTTCATATTCATATTTCATATTTCATATTCATATTTCATATTCATATTTCATATTCATGTTTCATATTCATGTTTCATATTCATGTTTCATATTCATATTTCATATTCATATTTCATATTTCATATTCATATTTCATATTCATATTTCATATTCATATTTCATATTCATATTTCATATTCATATTTCATATTCATATTTCATATTCATATTTTGGCTCAATATTTTCTTACAGATGTAGTGCATAATTATTTTCCATCGTTTTTTCACGGAAACTTACGAACGTGTCTTGCTATTTCAGTCAGTTTCGCTACAAAAAGTACTGAGGTTGACTGAAGTAACATGACGAATACGAATGTTTCCGAGAAAATAACGATGGAAAACAAATAAGTACGAGTATGTACTACCTACATCTGTAGTAGTTGTATATTTGGCTCCTCTAGGTAATGATTTATTTTATCGGTGTGTGTAATCGTTTGTGCCTATCTGTCATTTTGACATTTCTGTTAGAAAGAGACAAAATTTAATAGAAATTTGTAAGTGGTTGCTAAGTTTCATGAAGGGGTATACATAGTCAGTAATAAAATAATAATGACAAGAAGGTACCTATTATGAAGTGGTTTCATCCATGTTGGACTGTTTTTTTAGGAAAAGTAAGTACACACCTAATTAAAATCAAATGTCAGTCACAATTTACAATTCAATGTAGGTATTCAAAATGTTGAAAGTCAGAGTTAAACGTAATACCCTTTCCTTTTCTTTCCGCTAACTGACATAATGAGCTTTCCTTTTCTATAATCTGTAATTAGGTATATTCGAAAAACACCGGGCTATGAAATTATAGTAAGTAAAATAATAATAACGGTAATCGGCCCCAATAGAGTTAAGCTTGCATAATTAATATTTAAAGTGTTTTATTGAATAAGGTAGTGTTAAACTTGAATCTGCGGTCTGATCTAAACTTCAAGGCGCCGGCGCAGCCATTAGGTTGGCGTAATTAAGTTCCAGGGCTATTTCCCATCGCTCAACGACCAATAGGCTCATGTCCACCAGTATATGCGTGACTTCGAGATCCGTTATAAATTCTACGGTAATATACCATTTGGTACTTTACGAGTACAGCTACATTATGATATACCGGGGGTGGCCTGTAACATGAGCAAATAATTAAAGCATAAATTGTGCTCCTCAAACGGTGACACTTTTGTTCAACATCTTTTAAAAATTAGGATGTATTTAGACTCCCTATTTTTCATACAAAATAAATATTACCTTCAACGGACGCCATCGCCACGCCATATCATTGTGATTGACGTTTGCTTGTCACGCCTTAAACATAATAAAATTCGCAATACATTGCGTCTTAGAATAAACTTTAAAGTGTATTTAAAATCAAACCACAAGTTATTTTTAAAAGTTGCTTAACAATTGTTGGTCAGTATGAGGAGAACAGCCTACAGTTTAATTTTTTGCTCGTAAGTATTACAGGCCAAATCCGCTAGATATATGAAACTTATGAAAATGCGCGGAAAAACAATTTTTAAATCGGAATTTGGTTGGGCTCCGTGTCATGTGTTACGGGAGACAACATGATTCGTGACCTTTCGCTATTAAACATTTTGCTAGACAGAGAGAACACTATCTAGAAGTATCTATTTTGTGCCTATACCCTGTACAACTTATACTGGTTACACTGATATGTGTAAAAGCTATGTGAATAACTGCCAAGTATTCGTAGGCTGGTAGCAATGTGAATTGGCACGCTGTACCGATAGATTATACTTCATTCTAAACAAATTTATACGCCTACCGACTTCATTTAAGGTATATTTACTCTCAAAGTTTGGAGATTCGGTTTGTAATTTTAATATTGAATACTAATTTGAGCTTTGTTGTTTCAGGTATGGTTTATAACTATTTACGGATTCTATCGATCAGTAAGTAATATACCTCTATGAAAACTAAATATATTCTTCACTTTGTTATTCGAATCAAATTTATAAAATAAATAAATATTTGGTAACAATCTTACCCAAACTAAGCAAGGTTTGTACTAGATTACAATTTAGTGACTGAATGATTCATTTCAGCAATGGCATTTAGGCTCAACTAACATGCCTTAACCTACCTATAATTGTTTGGCTCCTTAATATACGAGTGGTAGGTACATACGTTTTCCAGCCTTTAAACTAAATGCCGTAAATGCTCATGGCTATTCCAAAAATAAACTCTAATCCAAAGGAATAAGAACTTTAAACGTGCCTATACCCTGTACAAATTATACTGGTTACCCTGATATTTGTAAAAGCGACGTGAATAACTGCTAAGTATTCGTAGGCTGGTAGCAATGTGAATTGGCACGCTGTACCGATAGATTATACTTCATTCTAAACAAATTTATACGCCTACCGACTTCATTTAAGGTATACATATTTACTCTCAAAGTTTGGAGATTCGGTTTGTAATTTTAATATTGAATACTAATTTGAGCTTTGTTGTTTCAGGTATGGTTTATAACTATTTACGGATTCTATCGATCAGTAAGTAATATACCTCTATGAAAACTAAATATATTCTTCACTTTGTTATTCGAATCAAATTTATAAAATAAATAAATATTTGGTAACAATCTTACCCAAACTAAGCAAGGTTTGTACTAGATTACAATTTAGTGACTGAATGATTCATTTCAGCAATGGCATTTAGGCTCAACTAACATGCCTTAACCTACCTATAATTGTTTGGCTCCTTAATATACGAGTGGTAGGTACATACGTTTTCCAGCCTTTAAACTAAATGCCGTAAATGCTCATGGCTATTCCAAAAATAAACTCTAATCCAAAGGAATAAGAACTTTAAACGTGCACCGAATTACTAAAACTTATAAAATCATTGCTTCACACGCACGACTTTGATTTTCAAATGTTACTGGAGTGCGAAAGAGCAATCCAGAATTAATTTGTCACGTCGAACTTAAGTCTAAATAAGGCAGAATAGCTTGTAAAATCTCAATGGGATATAGGAATTCTGTGCCAATCAAGATAGGTATTGCAAAATCGTATCGATTGAATTGACTAGGCACTACTACAATGCATTTAATTTAGAACACCTTTAGACTATTGTCACGACAAGAGCTAATAAATATTATTTGATGTTTGATGATATGTTTTAAAGGTCTCGCTAATTAGCCATAAAAAATGTATGGCTAATTGGCGTATTATTGTGAATATGATGCTGTTAGGTATATAAATCACTTCGAGCCCACGATACCCTGAAAGGTTGAAAATGCTGCACTTGTAATTTGTTACAAATACAGAACATAATAAAATAAGAGTTTAGCCGAAACGGGTCCTGTACGCGTACGCTAGTCAGAGCGGCTACCGCGAATCCGATATTTGCAAATTGCGGGGATCTTTCTCTTTTACTCCAACGAAGGCGTAATTAGAGTGACAGAGAAAAATCCCCGCAATTTACGAACTTCGATTTTCGCGGTTATAGCCCTGATACCGCCCTTAGTCACACCTTGTTAGCATTATTTTATTACATCTCCCTATCATACCCAAAACTAATCGGCCGAAGCTTCAAACAGAGTGTTTCGCAAGGTATCCCATAAATGGAGACGTATTAAGTGTCCACGATTTGTTTAAATAAATAAGCCGCCATCAACGTACCCACTTAGAGAGCACAAGTTTATCGTGCGCCTGAGTTTGATGTATGGGACAGGTTGACTGACACAACGGGGTTTAGAAAATGGCGGAGGTGCCTAGAGTCAGACCGTGAAAAGTATGCAGCGATTTTGATAGCTTACGCAGTGCATTAGTGTCATTTTCAACGTCAAACTTCTATGAAATTATGACATATAAATAACACTTACACTGCGTGGGCTATCAAATCCGGTGTAGACTTTCCTTGGTGCGACTCTATGTTGCTAGTTTTATATCCATCTTTGAGAAAAAGAAAACCACTACGAGTAGATTAGATATATGCGCGACAATAGTGCCTGTCTAACTGTTAGTTTGTTCCACCAAAAAATCTGGAATGACGCTTACGCTTAGATATAATTGAAGTGTGCAATAGGAAAGCCTTTGCGCATTTTCATGAGTGCGAAAGAGGTAGACTACAAATGAAAAAAAAAAAACACTTTTGGCATTTTACGTTAATGGCCCCTTGAATGTACCAAAAGTTGTATTCAAGAGGTGGATCTTGAATTATACTGTTACAAAACCATATAATATACCTACGCAATTACCATATTATTTTTAAATTCAATACTTTCAATCAATCAATCAAATCAAAACATTTTTGCATTGCAAAACATTTAACCGCCGAAATATCACACCCTTCGGCCAGAAGTCCGTGCTCGCGATGGCTTCCAGCAGCGGCCGCGGCACGAGATATTAATGACACTTGACATATTTAATCCGATTTTCGTCGCACTTTTGATATTAAATATATCTGTCAAATTTCCGACGGCAGCTGCATTACTGTTCATTTTACTATGGAATTTGACAATAACACCGACGCTTTCAGTATCAGCAGTGCAGCTGCGGTCAGAGATGGAATGTTACCATTACAGTTGTAACAATGATTGGGAAACTCACTCAATTGTTTTCAATATTCTCACGCAATAAATTTCAAATTCGAGCTACTTTTTACCCGACTACGGCAACGCAAAAGGAGGGTTATGATTTTGACCGGTATGTATGTGGGTATGTATGTATGTATGTATGTATGTATGTTCATCTGTTCCCTCATAACTTCTAAAGTACTTATTATAATTTAACAAACGATGTGTCATTCGAATCGTCTTAATCGTCCGCTGGTTATAGGCTATATGGCGTCACAAAAAAATGAACACTGCGCCCTCTAGAGGTCATAAAGTCACGAACCAAAAAACTAAAATTAAGTAATGATGATGTGTTATACATCATTGGAAAGAGCTCAAATAGCACATTTCAAATATATAAATATTGTTAGCTTTTGCACCCGGCTTTGCTTGCATGCGCCAGATAAAACATTAATTTATCGGTTAGGTGATTCGAACTATGAATCTACAAGCGCTCTGGATTCTATCCGCGTGTTACGCGACTACGGCGATACAAGAAGGTTTTTGCAAAAGAAATTTGTTTGGCCGCTATACATGGTGTTTTTTTAATGTCCTGCAACATTTTATAACGTGAATATGTATAGAAGTCCTGATCAGCCAAAATGTATGAATCAGTAAATTTTTTTACAAGATACGTACGCGTTCCAAAGCCGGGCGCCAGAGTCGGGCGTAGCCCGACATACACGTTCCAAAGCCGGGCGCCTTCGGCGCCCTCATACTAAAAGAGTCGGGCGGAGCCCGACGTACAAGTTTCAAAGCCGCCCTCATACTAAAAGTGTCGGGTGTAGCCCGACGTATGCGTTCCAAAGCCGGGCGCCTTCGGCGCCCTCATACTAAAAGAGTCGGGCGTAGCCCGACGTACGCGTTCCAGAGCCGGGCGCCTTCGGCGCCCTCATACTAAAAGAGTCGGGCGTAGCCCGACGTTCGCGTTCCAAAACCGGGCGCCTTCGGCGCCCTCATACTAAAAGTGTCGAGCGTAACCCGACGTACGCGGTCCAAAGACTGCCGCCATCGGCGCCCTCATAGGCACTAAAGGAGTCGGGCGTAGCCCGATATAGGCGGCGCTCTGCGTGTATTTCTGTACTGAGGACGCCTTCGCAAAAGTAATATAAAGTGACTTCAAAAAGTTAGTAACGAAATCATGACCCCAAAATTAATTAAATAAAAAATAAGTTCAAAAACTAAAACCCGACTACTGCAAATCGCGCTCTAAAAAGTATGAAACAAGATAGAATTCTTATCTAAAATTATCAAGCAGAAAATATTATGTATGTTACCATTTTTTTTTATATAAAAATACAACGTAATATAATTTACTGAATTTTTTATATATTTACAGAGATTCAGAGGATAGCCGTGGTCGTATGCCACATTACTTTTAAGTTTATAATCGTGGCATACGACCACGGCGATCCTCTGAATCTCTGTAAATATATAAAAAATTCAGTAAATTATATTACGTTGTATTTTTATATAAAAAAAAATGGTAACATATATAATATTTTCTGCTTGATAATTTTAGATAAGAATTCTATCTTGTTTCATACTTTTTAGAGCGCGATTTGCAGTAGTCGGGTTTTAGTTTTTGAACTTATTTTTTATTCAATTCTGTTAAGGCTATGACCATCCATACATATTTGACAGTTGATCAAATGCTATGAAAATTTTTGCACATGAAAGTTCACAGGTTTTCCACAACCTGATATGTATATTGTTTACTTTAACTAAAGTATTTCATACATAAAATTAGATTTGTCTCACACTAGAAAGTGATCTTTTCTTCGTAGTTATAAGTATTTTTGGACTACATCAAGCATTCAAACATTCTTATAAATAAATTCCACAATTAGGTGCTCAAAGAGAATAATTGTATTTATTTCCAAGAGCCCAGTCTAGACAAGATCACTTTATTTGTTAGAAACAACTCAAGCACTCCTAATAACGTCAATTCAAGAAGGTACAGCAATCTCTGAGTCACTAATAGAACTGCCTTGATATTCAGAATGAAAAAGAAAAAAAAATACGTTATTACGTTTGTGGGCGTGTAAATGAAATTACCGCGTTATTGTACGTACCTAGGTATCTATTTTTTTTACGAGTTAAAGTAATATATAAATTCATGGTTTTCCTCTTTTTTTCTATCGCTTACTCTTTATTTAAAGTCTGCATCACGCTTGAGTGTCTATGTTATGTTTACAAATAAAAAAATTTACTTCTAAAAAAACAACACTTCAGTTCATATTAGTTGGTTTGATTACGTATTAGTCCAAGCTGTGATTTGATCTATTTACTCGTATCTCATCTGAATATTTGGAAATTAAACTACTAATATCCGAAGTAAAAGTCCCTTTTTATTATTGGATTACAACCCATACCTATCCTTATATATACCTACAAGTAGCTCTCAATTACGCATTTTGCATTACAAAACTCGCCTAACGTGTTTTTTTCCAATCTGTTGTTATTTCACTCTGTTTCATTCGGAATATCAGGTAAATATCCTTCGTCTATAAAGATCCTTGTCGACGTGACAGATAGTGTATGTCTGTATGAGCCTGGGCAGCGATAACATCAAAGAGACTAATTTAAACTACACGATACAAGCGTAGATATAGCGGTCTAATTATTAAAAAGCCAGTAGCGACGGCGATTACCAATTTACCAGTGAACATCGATCGTTTAAGGAGAGGCTTTCAACTTAATGTCCGAATACAGACACTCGCTTATTATTTATAAAGTAAAAGTAAACTGAAATCAAGTCTGGATTTTATTTAAGTCTTTAATTGATTATAACGCCAATATCCGTTAAAAGAAAGAGTACTACCTAACATTTACCAATTTTATCAAACTGCACAACGGGACTTAATCGCGTATTTAAGTTTTAAGATTTACCTCCGACGTTTCGAGGACGGCGTTGTCCCCGTGGTCTCGGAGAAGACACGAAGACGTCGGAGGTAAATCTTAAAACTTAAATACGCGATTAAGTCCCGTTGTGCAGTTTGATAATGTTTAATAATCGTGAAAGTTTAAATCAGTGATTTACCAATTTCTTAGTAAAAATGATTTGTTACTCACACTTAAGCGTTATTGAAGCTGTTCCACCCCAATCATGTTCGTACTCATATTTTAGTCGCTTTTTAACATAATATATCTGACGTAAGTAAATATAAAATAAAAATAAAAAATAAGTTCAAAAACTAAAACCCGACTACTGCAAATCGCGCTCTAAAAAGTATGAAACAAGATAGAATTCTTATCTAAAATTATCAAGCAGAAAATATTATATATGTTACCATTTTTTTTTATATAAAAATACAACGTAATATAATTTACTGAATTTTTTATATATTTACAGAGATTCAGAGGATCGCCGTGGTCGTATGCCACGATTATAAACTTAAAAGTAATGTGGCATACGACCACGGCTATCCTCTGAATCTCTGTAAATATATAAAAAATTCAGTAAATTATATTACGTTGTATTTTTATATAAAAAAAAATGGTAACATACATAATATTTTCTGCTTGATAATTTTAGATAAGAATTCTATCTTGTTTCATACTTTTTAGAGCGCGATTTGCAGTAGTCGGGTTTTAGTTTTTGAACTTATTTTTTATTTAATTAATTTTGGGGTCATGATTTCGTTACTAACTTTTTGAAGTCACTTTATATTACTTTTGCGAAGGCGTCCTCAGTACAGAAATACACGCAGAGCGCCGCCTATATCGGGCTACGCCCGACTCCTTTAGTGCCTATGAGGGCGCCGATGGCGGCAGTCTTTGGACCGCGTACGTCGGGTTACGCCCGACTCTTTTAGTATGAGGGCGCCGAAGGCGCCCGGCTCTGGAACGCGTACGTCGGGCTACGCCCGACTCTTTTAGTATGAGGGCGCCGAAGGCGCCCGGCTTTGGAACGCATACGTCGGGCTACACCCGACACTTTTAGTATGAGGGCGGCTTTGAAACTTGTACGTCGGGCTCCGCCCGACTCTTTTAGTATGAGGGCGCCGAAGGCGCCCGGCTTTGGAACGTGTATGTCGGGCTACGCCCGACTCTGGCGCCCGGCTTTGGAACGCGTACGTATCTTGTAAAAAAATTTACTGATTCATACATTTTGGCTGATCAGGACTTCTATACATATTCACGTTATAAAATGTTGCAGGACATTAAAAAAACACCATGTATAGCGGCCAAACAAATTTCTTTTGCAAAAACCTTCTTGTATCGCCGTAGTCGCGTAACACGCGGATAGAATCCAGAGCGCTTGTAGATTCATAGTTCGAATCACCTAACCGATAAATTAATGTTTTATCTGGCGCATGCAAGCAAAGCCGGGTGCAAAAGCTAACAATATTTATATATTTGAAATGTGCTATTTGAGCTCTTTCCAATGATGTATAACACATCATCATTACTTAATTTTAGTTTTTTGGTTCGTGACTTTATGACCTCTAGAGGGCGCAGTGTTCATTTTTTTGTGACGCCATATAGCCTATAACCAGCGGACGATTAAGACGATTCGAATGACACATCGTTTGTTAAATTATAATAAGTACTTTAGAAGTTATGAGGGAACAGATGAACATACATACATACATACATACATACATACCCACATACATACCGGTCAAAATCATAACCCTCCTTTTGCGTTGCCGTAGTCGGGTAATGATATGATAATGATAGTTATATTTTAACTTGCTATTATCACAAAGGTTTATATTTGTAACTGACTTCACATAAGGCCCCGGTCCCGGTCCTGGTGAAAACAATCAGTCAACTATTAGAACTAGGCAGTCAAATACTAGGTTTATTTCATTGAAAACCTCCGGCAGGCGTGGCTCACTCCGCGATTTCGTCGCTTTGCTACAAGTACATCCGTTCCACACCAATTTTGGTGGCTAGCCATAAGCCGCGCCTGGCGTTGTCGCCACCTAGCGGCCATAATCTGTCCTGATCGTAACAGACGCGCTTTGTTAGAGAGTGAGTCTTCTGTACCTAGTACTATTATTTTATTCTGTGCCTCCGGGTAGAGAGTCGCCTTAACTCAGCGGCATCACCTGCCGGCCACGACATATTTCGGCGCCCGGCATCTGCCTCCGCATCCGCTGCCCTGTAATTTATCAATTAATTAATTTAACTAAAATTGTGCTGGCTCGAGGAAATGCTGTTCGGTTAATAAGTTACTACATAACTAGCAAAGAGTTATAGTAGAAGAGAAATAATCTGAGGAAACTTCGGCCTCTAATTTGACAACTGACGTGGATATTGCTGTTCAGTGTACGGCTGTCGGTACATAATGCTGTTGTTCTGATTGTGAAATCTTGTCGTTTGTCAATTCAGTTATAGTCTGTCCGTTTTCCTAAGATCAAATACGTCATAGTAAATGTATGGCAAACTTGATCTTAGAAAACGGATAGGCTACACCACAAACCATAAGTATGACACCTTATAACGCCATCTAGTAGTAGTTGTAATTATCAAACTTGAAGAACTATTTTTTTAACACTTTATTACGTCTCACGGCCCCGACACTATCATGGATACTGACATTACTTTGACGGAATGACGTTTTTAGTGATAGTGTAGGGAGTGTCATGAAGGAATGACGGCAAGTAATGAAGTTTATTTTAATAATTTCCGTCAGTATTGGAGTTATGTCAAAGTAATGATACTAGAAATGACATTATACTGACAGTGAATTGGTTAGAATGATGGAATCAGAAATGACAGAAAGAATGATGGACGATAATGAAGTTATTAAACATTTTTAATATTTTTGAAGAAATGTCAAAATAATGACATTATACTGATAGTGAGTGGAGCGCATCACTCTAATCCCTCATTCCGTCATTTAAAGTACTTTAGAAGAAGGTTTTATACTAACAAGAGTCATTACTGGCATTTGAATCAATAAGTGAAGTATACCTACTCTATTATCATTTCTCTAAAGTTTATTTTCACTTGACTCTTAAAAAAAAAAGGAAAACATGCAGAATACGATGCACAAAGAAAATCTCTGTCCCTTTCTAAAAGTTTCCATACATGAAATAAAAATTAAAAATCTTTTATTTTATGTTGTTTACAACAATTTAATTATATTTTTACCGGGAAACGCGAAAATCTAAATTTAGTTATCTGCCTCTTTATCGTTCGAATATGCAAAAGTGAGGATGATGATGATGAAAAGTGATAGAGAGGTTAGATAACGAAATTTCGTGTTTCGCGGTAGACCCCCAGATTGTGATGGATTGTGGTAGTGGCGCCCCCTACGCAGAGTTTCGAGTAATATTCCCTATTCAGGGAAATAGAATAATATTACGCAATACTCTGCGTAGGGGGCGCCTCTAGCACATACTGAGGGCTTACCGCGTAATTTCGTTTTCTGCCTCTTTATCACTCTTGCGTATTCGAGCGTTAGAGACTGATAACGAAATTTCGAATTTTCGCATTTCGAAGAGACCCTCTGAATTTGCTAGTGGACCCTACGCCGACTTTTGCGTAATATTCCCTTTTGCGTTTTATTTCGTGCATGGAGTTCAATATATTTTTTAAAATATGGTCAACATCCCTATTTTGTATATTCTGTATATGGCCTTATATAATAACATGTTGTAAGTATGCATCTATCCTATATAAGTAAACTCTCTGGTTTATGGCATTATGTATTTATACTAGCGTTACTGGCCTGAATTAGCTATGAATAGTTTTGATCTTCTCGTTTTGGTCTTTATCTCTCATTTTGACTTATGTATTTGTAAGAAGGATAAAACATATTAACTAAATCAGGCCTGTAAAGCTTAAAAAGTTTTATGACTAATTGAAAATGAATAGTTAGTGTTTATGGTTGAATGTTCCATATAAGACTATCCCGTTCGAACTTGCTTTATGACGGACTCTTTTTTTATACCTCCTTACTTCGAACCTCCACAGATATTGTTTTTACTAAACGTCAAGTCAACCGCAGAAACCCCGACTAGTTTTAATCAGCAAAATCCTAACCAGTTTTTTAATAATTAATATAATTATGTACAAGTATTAGTATTTCGGATACCCCAAAAACCTGTGCCTTAAAGTGGGCTATAATGGTTTGTACAAAATAAAACGAAAGAACATGTACATTAAATTACAATGAAACAACACAATAAATTGAATATAAACCAATCCAGTACTTACGGTGCACGGAAATCTCAACGCTACGACTACACATATTTCGTCGGCTAGAAGACTGGCGTCAACTAACAAACAAGTTGTTGTGTTGCTGTTTGCGAGCGAGAAAATTTGAATATTGGCGAGAACTTTTAAATTTTAGCAGTGTTTTAAGCTGTTATTTCATATTTTAGCGCTTTGATTCACTTTACCGGATCCGAGACCGGATCCGGTGAATTTTGCCGGATCCGGTATCTTGAAAAATGTGCCGGATCCGGCCGGATTACCGGATCCGCCGGACCGGATTGCAATCCATACATATCAGGTACCTTTTTTCTTAACCAAATACGTATACATTCTTACATAGGTAACAGAAGAATCCAGTAGGTACAGTCAGCGTCGTATAGTAGGTGGCATCCAAAGTATTCAAATAGTTCGGTACACCATATAATAGGTATGTATGGCGTACCGAACTATTTGAATAGGTACTTTGGATGCTACCTACTATGTGATGCTGATTGTACTTTAAGAATAGTTTGATTCCCGGTTCGTGGTAAGAATAAAAAAAAAATTTGGATACTTTTTTTAACTACCAATCTTTCACACAGTCATGGCACGCACGCACGAAAAGGTTGAAACAAATAAATATTCTTTTTAATTAACTATTTCTTTTTCTGCATTTTTCTGGCTCATCGGGCATAGAGTTGCCACAGTACATAGTATAATTACGACAGGTTAGAAATATTTGAATCGATGATTGAATAATGTCTTGGTTTTGTGTTCTTCAAAACGTACACTACAACATAACTAAGAACGGTTAGGAAAATAATAACTTAAAATTCCCCGTGAAAGGTAATGATGAAAATACTGATAGAAATACTGATAAGTGTGTGGGGAGATTTAGGAATGTCATGACCTGAATGGACCAAACGCTGGAGCGTCATGAAATTTCATGTCATTGCTAATGATAGTGTCGGTGCCGTATTATATAAATCAATAACTCTTTGATGACAAGTAAGAGTGGGGGCGGATACCTACCCGTAGCAGTGTTGCCAACTCGGATTTTGAAAAAAAATGCTAGACTAATTACTAGATTATGCCAAAATTATGCCAAAGATTTTTGAAACACCTATGCTAAAAAATGCTAAAATATCACTTGAAATTAAACACTTAAAAAACATACTTTTTTCAAATTTACTGCCTTTTTCTACTGACAAGATCTGCTTGACCAACTTTATATAGTCCGTTGAAGTCCATCCGTCCACAAAAGTAAAAATTCATATGAAAATATGAACCACATACATAAGGCGATGGCGCATATTGTTGCTGCCAAGTTGGTGCAAACTTGGCTTAGACTAAATTATGCTAAAAAATATGCCAGATGCTAAATGGTAAATTTTGGTGACAAAGCGAGTGAAAATATGCCAGATCTGGCATCATTTATGCCAAGTTGGCAACACTGATCCGTATTAACGTAGCTACGGGTGTCTCTTTGAAGGCAGATCAAACAGATGAAAGGGGATACTAGCTATTGAATGGACACTGTCCTGTGTATTTGTATCACATAATCGAATTTAAACTCTTGTGAGTCATATTATTAACTTCAGCCAAAAAATATGGCTGCGGAATGTCGCACGTATTTTTTGGCTTATGTATCAGTATCACATAGTTTCGGATATTATTTGAGCCATATTTTAATTTTTTTTTGTTCGCTTGGAAAGTTGGATATGCCGCAGGCCACTTTGTAACACAGCGCGATTGAAAGCGACGGATACGGTTTTATCACGCTGTCACGTAGACAAGAACGACCATCATATCCGTACTGGATTATTAGGTAGGTAACTACCATATTTTTGGAACGCATACAGTATATGGGGTTGCAATAGATGTCCTAATGTTTGTCTCTATTTGACCCGCTTTTATGAAATACACTTCTACATACAGGATGTCCCTTTGAAGGCAGATCAAACGGATGATAGAGGATATTATTAGCTAACGGATGGACACCGTTCCGTTTATATTACTGTTATAGTTTCGGAGATTATTTGAGTCGTCTTATTTCAAGCATGTTCTTGTTTTGTTCCGCTGAGAAAGTTATATATTTTGGATTACCTAACTATAATTTTATTGGAACGTATAACATTTGGGGTGCCAATAAAGGCCTAGCATTCGTCTCCATTTGACCCGCTTTTACGAAAGCCTACCGTTATGATAATACTATTACTTATTCTGTGCTACCGTTATGTTTAGTTGTATTATTGTGATTTTTATGGATTACTAATGGACATACATAAATCAATCAGGATTATCCGCTATTACATCAAATAGTTATATCAGACTATTAGCGCGTGTAACTGGTATTGGTTAGGTCGAAAGAAAATAAGCACAATGATTAATGTTTATATACGAGTATATGTATATTCACTTATAAGGACCCCCTTAAATAAAAATAGGTACCTATACTAAGCTAATGCTGTTCCTTTCTCCGTACCTTTGGCTGTTGATTTGAAAAACAAGTATGTATATGTAACATAAGTATTTTTTGTTGCTTACTTATAGGTACAGTCAGCAGCAGAAGTTGCTAAGCGGGCGAGGTGCTCAAAATTACCTTGGCGCGCTCTTATTCTCTTAACAATAAAGTCGCGTCAAGATCATTTTGAAAACGTGGCCCGCTTAACAACTTCTGCTGCTGACTGTACGTCGCATTAGTAACTTTACACAAAATAACTGTGATTAAGACAAGGTAATAAAAACTTTTTACAAAAAAAAGAAAACCGACTTCAAAAAGGATGAAATAAAATATTATCCTTTTTAAGTCTATGCGTTACCAACTGATATGTTTGAAGTCGGTGCCAAGCCAACTTTTGAAGCATACCATGATTATGGTGCGATTCGATAAGGATATACGTTGGATTGCTTTACACGGCGACAATGAACGTGCTTTCTGTAGATACAGTCGACGTTAAAAATATGTTAACACTTTTCGTCTTATTACAAAGGAGTAAGGTGCAAAAGTGTAAACATATCTTTGACGTCGACTGTACCTAAAAACACACCTCAGAACACACGATCATCCTTCTTGGCACAGTCCGTACCATGTTTGTCGGCACGTAAGTGTGGGATTGGGACTGAGTTATATCCCGTCCCTTATTCAGAGGACTACATTTCAAAATATAAAACAATTCAAGGAATTTACTTTCTTGCCAAATTTCACCTAAAGCGGTTCAGTTGTTTAGCCATGAAAAGGCAACAAAGAGGCAGACAGAATTACTTACACATTTATAATAGTTATTAGTACAGTTCAAATGGGATTTATAGTCATAAAGCTGATTATTTTTAACGGGTATTGTTACTACTTAGCTTGGCACCGACTTCAAACATATCAGTTGGTAACGCATAGACTTAAAAAGGATAATATTTTATTTCATCCTTTTTGAAGTCGGTTTTCTTTTTTTTGTAAAAAGTTTTTATTTTTCCATTTTTAGTTTTAATGCATTGTTAAGAGCGAGACGCATGAATGAAAAACAACATCATGATTAACATTAAATGCGTGTACCTACTTTAATACATATGTAATCACAATTAGGAATTTTCTCGAGTCCGTCTGGGAAATTATAATTCCTGTCACTACACTAAATTCATCCTCCGCCCCGCCACTGACCCAATCCCTCAACCCCTCGATCACTCTACCTACCTCATAGCGCATCAACCCCTGATCCATGAACCCCTCGACCCTGAACTAGCAGCCCTTCAACCGCCATTCCCCGACCCCTTAACTCCTAACCCTAACCCCCGATCAGTAGCCTTACCAGCTTACCAAGAGTTTGACATTGATTTATTCGCTAGCGTGTAACTTACTTTCTTTGCATCTCGCTCGTACTGGCATGTTAGTGCGAGCGAGATGCATAAAAAGTAAGTTACGAAGACGTTAACGTCGCTAACTTAGCGAATATGTCAATGTCAAACTCGTGGTAAGGCTACACTTGCACTACATCAAATTGGCGGTTTTCGGAAGCAAATGCTCGAGTTACTTTAGAAAACACCGAAATCACTTTGCACGTGCCTTTAAAAACTGAGGAGTTCCCTCAATTCCTCATGGATTCCATCATCAGACCAGAACCAAAAACAATACGGAAACACCTTGGAGGTAACTCCTTCCAAACAAAAAAAGAATTACTCAAATCGGATCACAGGTGCCGGAGTAATCGCTGAACACACTACATTTCAAAAATCATCATCATTATCATAATAACAATCATCATCATCAGGTCTACTTCATCAAAGTGGAGGTTTTCGGGAGAAAATGCTCGAGTTGCTTACGAAAACGCCCAAATCACCATGCATGTGCCTTTAAAAATTGAGGAGTTCCCTCAATTCCTCATGGATTCCATCATCAGAACAGAACCAAATTAAAATGGGACCAACTCGGAAGTAGCTCCTTTCAAACAAAAAAAGAATTACTGAAATCGGACTACGGATGTCGGAGTAATCGGTGAACGTACATAGAAAAAAAAAAAAAAAATAGCCACAACCGAATACAAAACCTCCTCCTTCTATGAAATGGAAGTCGGTTAAAAATGGGCATAAAATTAGAAATGAGGAGATCGACGGTAGATGTTGTAGAGACGGTAAGGGGTCATCCATTAATTACGTCACACGAATTTCTAGGTTTTTTGACCCCTCCCCCCTCCTTGTCACACTTGGTCACATTTGGCAAACCCCTCCCCCCTAGTGTGACGTCACATTTTTTCTACGAAATCGATAAATCGAATTAAGTAAGTACCTAAGTATTATTAATATTTTATCAAAATATGTTTGACGATATAAATATTAGTAATTTTATAACCCAAAACTGCTTAGGAAAGAAAATTAAACGAATAAAAACGATTATCGTTTTAAAAACTTGTTATTTAAATGTACAGCGAATAAAATAATTTAAATAAATTTTCGGTTACTGATGAAGTTAAAGTGACGTCACAAAGTTTGTGTCTCCCCCCTCCCCTGTGTCACAATATGTCACATTTTCTTGACCCCCTCCCTCCCCCTAAACGTGTGATGTAATTAATGGATGACCCCTAAGGTACCGGGTGTGGCCTGTAACACGAGCAATTAAAATTAAAACATAGATTGTACTCCTCAAACGGTGACACTTTTATTCAACAACTTTTAAAAATTATGAAGTATTTAGACTCCTTATTTTTCATACAAAATAAATATTATCTTCAATGGACGCCATCGCCACGCCATATCATTGTGATTGACGTTGCTTGTCATGCCTTAAACATAACAAAAAACGCAATACATTGCGTCTTAGAAGAAACTTTAAAGTGTATTAAAAATCAAATCACAAGTTATTTTTAAGAGTCGCTGAACAAATGTTGGTCAGTATGAGGAGTACAGCCTACAGTTTAATTTTTTGCTCACATTACAGGACACACCCGGTATTGATAGTATCTTTCCTTATAATTTTTACTTGTAAGTACCTATTGTAAATGTTATGATGATAGTCTGTAATAAATGTTTTTTTTAAATACATAATACCTACAGAGATATCAGGAGGCTCCTACCTGATATTGTACAATGCTACTCGTAAGACGACGACGACTTTTCTGTTGGCACCTCCACTATTTTCCATTACCGCTCCACGGTTCGCATACTATCAACCTCCCACGCTGTATTTTGAAGACTTGCCGTGTCTCTATAAATATTAAAACTGTTCCCGATAATTACTGCTAAGCTTTAATTCAAATTAGTGTACTATTTATTAACGAGCAATAGTTAATACATGTCGAACAAGAGATTGATTTAATACCTGTCAAAATTATACACCTGTTTTGAAACGGAAGTGTATGATATTACCTTGAAATATGACAGTTTTCCTTGTAATAAGCGCTTCCTCTTTTAGATTTGCATATAATTGATCTTTTATGCTTTTTTATTTAAATATTTTACTTCAAATTGGATAAGGGAAGTATTTTATCCTTATTTTATGTAGCGTTTTGGTGTACCTACAAACCTCATTGTACGTGGAGCCTGAGGAAGGACCCGCGACGGGCCCGAAACATGTCGCCAATAGCGACTAAAAATTCAAGTGAGTGAAACCGTTATCGTCCCAACAGTTTAAAATATGTCTCACGAAAGTTTAATTTCGCTCATTGTTCGCATATTTAAAAGCGTGTTTATGACGGTATCTTTTATACTATTGATAAAACAGTGCATGCATTTGTTTGACAGGAATCTCGTAGAATTTTGGCGGCATTGTAGTCGATTAGTCAATTTTAATTGGACGTTAATTGACCATTACGAGTAACTTTCACTGATTATTTGATACGCTAAGCACCACTTCAAGAAGGAAATATTAACTGGATGTAGCTCATTGAGCCGTAATCTTTTTTTAATTATATATAATTGTAATTGTATTACAGGCCGATAAATTTCTGTGTTCATGGGTCGTCCCATTCGTTTTCCGTCAAGTTCTTAAATTAGTCCTATTCTGCTTTCGTCACGCATTCTACATTGAAAGCCACCGACGATTGTGACGAATGTTAGAATTATTATATTATTAAAAAAACTGGCAGCAAAATCAAGCCACCCAATAAAAACTATAGGGTAGGGGATTGTGACGAATGTTAGAATGGGTGACGAAAGCAAAATAAGACTAATTTAAGAACTTGACGAAAAACGAATGGGACGACCCAAGACGATACCTAAATTTCTATTTTATCAATTTTATCATCCTGAGGCCCAGCCATACAAATGAAAATTCCAGAATTTTCCACTGAAATTTGAACCTTTCGTGCAGGGAATAGGTTTTAATTGGTTTTATTTGAAAATTGAACGAAACAAAACAAACGCGACTCTGTTCCAATTGGATATGATTTAAATTTCATTTAACAGAATAAATACTAGGTAGGACCGTGAGCCTTAGGAGGTTATGGAACTGCTAGACAAATAAAATTCAGGACTTTATCGTCGGGTGACAAGCAAAACTCACTAAGTACTATCAAAAATTTAAAGTAACAATGCACTTTATTACACGTGTAACACGGTTTATTCTCCAATAATTTCAATGATGTTAGTTAGTGACTTTTGCTTGTCACGCGACGTTATGTGAGTGCTCTGGCAGTAATCTAATGCAAACTATTGTCACCGCTACTGCAAATGGGCGATTTAAATTCTCAAACGACAGCCAAAATATTACCATACCTTTCCAAGTAATAAAAATATCTCCAACCGTTTTTATGACACCATCTCACGGTTTTGTAATATATTATATTAAACAAACACTTGTCCGACTGTCACTTGTTAAATATAACGGTACGGCCACTAAATCTGAGGGCCTACCGCGAACGACGTTCGACGTGTTGCCTCTATGTCGCACTTGTGAATTCGTACATAAGTGTGACAGGGAGACAACACGTCGAACGTGGTTCGCGGTAGGCCCTCTCTGTAGAGGCGCCGTTCGGTTGGAAACAGGTTCGGATATTTTCAAATAATACTTTGCTTCCGCTTAAAGCGCTCGGGTTTGTGTCGACCGAATTGTTACGCTGGAGAGACAGCGACACTGAACTTTTTTAAATAAATAAAAAATAAATGATATAAAAAAAATCCGTCATTTGTGATGTTTTAGTTCATATTCGCAGTAAATTGGCTCGTTGTGTTGGTCTGGTGGTAATGTACTCCTAAAATTTAACTTAAAACTGATGTCTCTCCAATGTTTTTACTCTGACAAGTCTCACATCCTAAATGTCTTTATTAGTGGGAATCGTTTTGTTTTCCTTGTTTTTACTCTAGCTACACTTTGCCAAATGGCGGTAATAATAACTATGAAATTTTTTCATTACATTACGTAATTGTACAAATATTATTTTTAATAATGCCGCATTTAATGAAATCTATTTCATTGCTCTCATATTTGGTTAATAATTTATTGATTATTACTGAATTGTATTAGGAACCTATACATATAGTAACAAGTTTGAAAATTAATTTCATATTTGTACTCATTGGTGGTAGGTGCGTACCCATAACGATTAAACTTTACCGTTGTTAGACAAAAGACAATAAATGTTTCGTCAGGATTAAGTTGCGTTAGTTATATGGGCCGTATCTTTTGTCGTGATCGACGCAGTGGCGCCATTGTCATCTTGTAAAATCAATCATCCATCTTAAGCTACACACACACATACACACACACTATACACACTAGCTAGGGTATGCCTGCGCCGTTTTGCCTACTGCAAGTACTGCACAGGTAATACTTAGCGTATGTAGCAATAGACTGCTGTAATAATTGGTGCAATACATACTTACTGCGTGCGCAGTTTAGGCCTCTACGGAGCCAATCGCAGTAGAAATCATTACTTCTATATATTTCAAAAATGTTGTTCAGTAGTTCAAGTACGGTGTGGAAAAGGCTTAAAGAGCCACGTGAAGCTCGCTAGCCACAGTTTGCAAACTCCTGGGGCCTTACTATGATACCCTTATTTCGATTCTGTTTTGCAGTGTTGGCCGAACGTTAATTGCAATTGACCATTAACCGGTATAAATTGAACCGTAAACGGTAACGGACGGTTACAGTTGACAGTTCAATTTGTACTGGTTAATGGTCAAGAATGTTCAATTGCATTAACGTTTCGGACAACACTGCTGTTTAGGACCTAAACTAAATTGGTAAGGGACGGAATTATGCGTCTTATAGCTCCGTTCTTTAGCAATTCAGTTTAGGTCCTAAACAGAATCGCAATAACGACATCATGGTAAGGCCCCTGGTCTAACTGAATAGGACAGGGGTCGGCAAACCATGGCTCACGAGCTGCTTGCAGTTCTTTAGAAATATATTTGCGACTTCTTGAGTTTCCCAGAAATGTATAAAGATAAAGCCAGTGGGGAGACACTCCTCACTTCGGTCGAACTCGACTCCGTTCGGCTCAGCATTGCTCTGAGCAATTATTAGGGTTGGTACCACTTGACTTCCTTTTCCGTGCACGACCACAGATAAGATAATCACTTGAATTTTGACAACCCTAAATAGCCGAAAGGGATAGTGCTATATATTAGAAAGGGATAGCGTGATTCGTCCCTGAACCGCTGTCAAACTTCGGGTTTGAAGGAAGTGTCATTTCTGTACGGTAGTACTATTATTTATTCTGTGATAAAGACTAAATTAGAATCTGCTAATCTGCTATACGATTAAACTAACAATCCTTGTTACAGTGCTTAAAGTCCCTAACTAATGGGGTTGGCAACTGTCAAAGGTTTGCATAGATGGCGCCATCATTTAGCTTGCCCCTTTTTCTATGAGATTTGGCCTATAGAGCTTGCATCCAGTCCAAGGTATTAAAAAAACAAAAATTTGACACAATTCTAGGGATTGACAGGGCAAACACCGGCCAACCCCATTAAGAAGTTTCGAGACAGGATGAACACGATTCACTGAATATTTCGCTAAGGTCTGATACAAAAGGAAGCAAGCGATTTGATTTTAGTTTCAGCACCCTTGGAATACGAAGGAAACTGCAATGCAATTGATTCTTAACATACTGACTTCTTATGGCTCCTCTACACGATGGGCCAACGCCGGCCACTCCAAGGGACGCATTTATGCGTTAGAGGGAGCAAGTGATATTGCTATCTCATTCTACCGCATGGCTGCGTCCCTTGGAGTGGACGGCGTTGGCCCATCGTGTAGAGGAGCCATTAAAGTCAGAATTTTTCATACAATTAATGAAGAGGAAAGTTTCTATTAAGGTTGTTGACCTGATGTTATTTTTGAACCGAATGTGATAAAAGTTTGTCTTGTTTATCGGAATTTGTAGTTTTTTGACTGTTTTGTAATAACTGTTGCGTACGCTACTGTATGCATGTACTTAAATAAAGTGTCATAGCGAATAAACGTTAATTCGTTGGTATCTGAGCAGCATTTGCAGCTTCCAACCGGCACGTATGGAGGTCCAAGGGGGAGGCCAATGTTCAGCAGTGGACGTCTCATGGCTGAGATGATGATGATTTGCAGCTTATAACATATCTTTTCCAATGCTTCATATTGTTGCTCTCTTCTTTTCAAATAATAAACCTTTCAAATAATCCAAGTTCAACAGAGAACTTTTTTTGTAGAAATACCTTTTTTTCTTTGTTCAATATGAAAATGGCTAACGATTGATGTTTATCGCCAATTTGAAATATGTAGTTCTAACTTGAAAGCTATTATCCACATAGACAGCTGTAAGCTCTAACAATTCATGCAATCAAACGGAATAATGGTTCGCAATTAACAAGCTCGCTAGACTTTTATCTTCACGTTCGACTTGTTGCCTCCCTGTCACACTTACGTACGAATTTACAAGTGCGACGAAGACGCAACACGTCGAACGTAGTCGCGGTAAGCCCTCAGAATTTCACACGCAATTTCTCATAAAATACATCACCTTTGTCTAGATAGTGGAGCTAAATTGGAAATGGTTGTATCACTTCATCTCATAAAAGCAGTCAGTAGATGTTGGAGCATTGTCGTTAAAGCCGGACATTGATTTATAGTTTCCCTGGCGGTGGGTTTGCGCTGCGCGTGCGCTTGCTAGTATAATGGTAACATTCCATTTCTAACCGCAGCTGCACTACCGGTACTGAACGCGTCGCTGTCATTGTCAATTTCCATAGTAAAATTGACAGTAGTGCAGCTGTCGTTGGAAATGGAATGTTACCCTAAAGCAAATATATGTGACACGCTCTTATGGCTCTAAAAATAAGATCGTGTCTGATATTTTTGCGGCCTTCGAAGAGTAACATATTACTGCAGGTGACTGTACTATTCTCGGGTGAACCAATTGTAGACCCGCTCTCTACCCTCGCTAAATAAAATCCCCAAGACACCTACTTTATTCTAAAAATTCAAAATTGTATTGTATGAAAAATTGTGTTGACCTCAGGGGCTCTTTCACAATTCAATACAATAATAAATAAGTTTTTGGCAAAAATTTCATTTTTGGTACAAGCTTTTATCGCTGACTGTACTTTTCTTACGACAGACAACTAATACTCATCGAGACAATTCTAAAAACCCCTAACACAATTAGGTTGCGTTGTTTCATCACAGAGTTCCACCAGTGGCCACCTCCTGTCTCCATAATCAGATCAGCTCGATGTTACCATAATATTGCATTGTCATCCGATTTATACATGCATGCAAAATTTCAGCTCAATCGGAAACCGGAAAGTGGATCAAGTTAAACTTGTAAGATTTGATTACAGACAACGGGACAGGTGAAACTAAATATAGCTGGTCAACCAAATCTTGTCAGTTGAAAAAGGCGCGAAATTCAAATTTTCTATGGGGCGATATCCCTTCGCGCCAACATTTTTCAAATTTGCCGCCTTTTTCTACTGACAAGATCTGCTTGACCAACTATAAAAGCTTGTAAAATTAAATTTTTCATCGTATTGCTGCTTAAACGCTATTTTGAGGCTATAAATATACGGCACGGGCAAATGTATGAAAATACATATTCTTAATTGTACTAGCGAGGATCAGCGCTCGGTTGTATCCAGTTCCAGCCACATCCAGCTAAGCTGATTTGCTCTACATTGCTAAGTTTGGTTAGGCCTAGTCAGACCCTAATAACTGTATATGCAGGTATGTAAACACAAACCTGCCTACATCGAGTTCAAAAACAATAGATACTAAAGGAATTTAGAGCGGTGACATTGAGGTCTAGTGTTCCTGTGCCCGTCTATTGAAGCTCACGGAATCTAGCCCACTTATGTAGACTTGCTTAGTTTAGGACCGAATTCCTTGCCTTTAAGTATACTTTGATCGCTAAAACGGCGCCTAGGTGTCGCCAGTCAACAATGGTATATTTAGTGTGTCATAAATGGTATTCAAATATAGACTTTAAAGAAAGAATGATAGAGACGGGTTTGTCTTGTTTTATGTTGGATATTGATTTATGATGAGCGTAATATTACTAATATTGATTAGTAGGATTAAAGTTACGAAACTACGTATAAAACGATGGCCTGCCACTGACGTAAGGTATATTCTTTGAAAGAATAGTTTTCAAACATATATATTTAAAATAAGTCTTGACTAGTTAATTAATGAAGAGTGTCAAAACATAGTGTGCTTAAGAATGTTTAAAAAATGATCTGAGATAATATGAATATTATGATAAAAGAGTTTTTACGGTTAATTTATGTAATCTCGACTTAAAAGTTTCTATCTTCATGCGCTCAAAATTTGGTTGATGACGTTTACGATAAGCTGAATTTTGGCCGCAAATTAATTGGTCGGGTTTTAACCTCTAGCCCATACGTCTAACCTTGCCAAGAAAACTGAAATTTTATTTTGTCAACACAAAGTCCAAATTAGATTGGCACAGGAGACCTTTTTATAGGTGTCTGGGCGGCTAGAGGTTAACTAAGGCTGCGTGTCGTTAGATTGGAATGTCTATATATATGTATGTAATTATAGTTCGTTTTTTTAGCATTAGAAATAAGGTAAACAATCTTGATGTGTCTTTTAATTGAAAAACACATTTTAAAAATAAGTTACAGCAAAATGTAACAATTATGAATCTAATACGACCATTTATATTCTATATTCTTCTGCTTTCATAAGTAATCGCTTTTGATTTTTAATAAGCGTTTTTTCAATTAAAAAACATTTTAAGATCGCTTACCTTCTTGCAACTTCTTTCTAATGCTAAAAAAAACGAACTATAGTCCGGGCTATTTCCACTTTAGAATCTTGTTAATGTGATTTATTAAACATTTACTTAGCCCTACTAATATTAATACAAATGCGAAGTCACTCGATAATGTATGTATCTCTGTCTATTACTTCTTCACGCTTAATCCGCTGAACAGATGATGATGAAATTTGGTTTTGAGGTGGCTCGAAGCCCGAGGAAGGACATAGAAAACCTTTTATCAATCATCATCATCATATTCATAATTCCACGTAGACGAAGTCGCAGGCAGTAGCTAGTATTATTTATGTAAAGAGAGTCGTGGAATGTATTGGGACCCATACATTTCCCGACTCTTCTCTTTCCACACACACCCTAGTTCTCTTTGAACACCATTCACTTAAATTATAAACCTATGAGTTATAATTACGATTACCTTTATTTCTTACCTACAAAAACAAACGCTACTTTTATAAAAGTATGCATTACCAAACCCGAATGGCTATAACGCTCCCGGCAGGAGGGCTCTCGAGCATATTATTATGTGTACATGTTCTTATATAAACATGTCAAAATATTTACGGTCCTTTCTAAAGCCTCGAGGAGGTCCCACGCCGCCCCGGGTGCCAGTGATTAGGCCGATATTGGCTACCAAACATGGTTACGTTGTAAACGGGGTCTTAGGTTACCTATTGTATTTTATACTCCGTTATAGCAATAAGGAAGCATTTCAGAGATTACTTTGTAAGAAGTCAAGTATTTTTTTTCTGTAAAGATATGTTTTAGGTACAAAATAAAATAAAATTACTATATTATGAACGAGATTTGATAGCTACGGGTCCACACCAACCCACCTACTATAACAGACTGGGGAATTGGGCATTGGCTGTTGGTAATTGTTTTTAACCGACTTCCATTTCATAGAAGGAGGAGGTTCTGTATTCGGTTGTGGCTATTTTTTTTTTTTTTTTTCTATGTACGTTCACCGATTACTCCGACACCCGTAGTCCGATTTCAGTAATTCTTTTTTTGTTTGAAAGGAGCTACCTCCGAGTTGGTCCCATTTTAATTTGGTTCTGTTCTGATGATGGGATCCATGAGGAATTGAGGGAACTCCTCAATTTTTAAAGGCACATGCATGGTGATTTGGGTGTTTTCTTAAGCAACTCGAGCATTTTCTCCCAAAAACCACCACTTTGATGAAATAGACCTGATGATGATGATTGTTTTGATGATAATGATGATGATTTTTTAAATGTAGTATGTTCAGCGATTACTCCGGCACCTGTGATCCGATTTGAGTAATTCTTTTTTTGTTTGGAAGGAGTTGCCTCCAAGGTGTTTCCGTATTATATTTGGTTCTGGTCTGATGATGGAATCCATGAGGAATTGAGGGAACTCCTCAGTTTTTAAAGGCACGTGTAAAGTGATTTCGGTGTTTTCTAAAGTAACTCGAGCATTTGCTTCCGAACACCGCCAATTTCATGTAGTGCGAGTTTGACATTGACATATTCGCTAAGTTAGCGACGCTAACGTCTTCGTAACTTACTTTTTTTGCATCTCGCTCGCACTAATATGCCAGTACGAGCGAGATGCAAAGAAAGTAAGTTACACACACGCTTGCGAATAAATCAATGTCAAACTCTTGGTAAGCTGGTAAGGCTACTGGGGTTAGGGTTAGGAGTTAAGGGGTCGGGGATTAAGAGGTCGGGTAATGGTGGTTGAAGGGCTGCTGGTTCAGGGCCGAGGGGTTCATGGATCAGGGGTTGACACGCTATGAGGTAGAGTGATCGGGGGGGTTGAGGGATTGGGTCAGTGGCGGGGCGGAGGTTGGATTTAGTGTAGAGACGGGAATTATAATTTCCCAGACAGACTCGAGAAAATTCCTAATTACATATTTATTAAAGTAGGTACACGAATTTAGTGTTAAAATTGTTTTTCATTCATGCGTCGCGCTCTTAACAATGCGTTAAAACTAAAAATGGAAAAATAAAAACTTTTTACAAAAAAAAGAAAACCGACTTCAAAAAGGATGAAATAAAATATTATCCTTTTTAAGTCTATGCGTTACCAACTGATATGTTTGAAGTCGGTGCCAAGCCAAGTAGTAACAATACCCGTCAAATATAATCAGCTTTATGACTATAAATCCCATTAGAACTGTATTAATAACTATTATAAATGTGTAAGTAATTCTGTCTCCCTCTTTGTCGCCTTTTCATGGCTAAACAACTGAACCGCTTTAGGTGAAATTTGGTAACAATTCCTTGAATTGTTTTATATTTTGAAATGTAGTCCTCTGAATCAGGGACGGGAAATAACTTCAGTCCCAATCCCACGCGTGCGTGCCGACAAACATGGTACGGACTGTGCCAAGAAGGTTTGATCGTGTGTTCTTAGGTATAGTCGACGACGTCAAAGATATGTTGACACTTTTGCACCTTACTCCTTTGTAATAAGACGTAAAGTTTAAACATATTTTGAACGTCGACTGTACCTACAGAAAGTACGTTCATTGTCGTCGTGTAAGGCAATCCAACGTAGGTACATCCTTATCGAATCGCACCAAAATCATGGTATGCTTCAAAAGTTGGCTTGGCACCGACTTCAAACATATCAGTTGGTAACGCATAGACTTAAAAAGGATAATATTTTATTTCATCCTTTTTGAAGTCGGTTTTCTTTTTTTTGTAAAAAGTTTTTATTTATTTTATCGAGAATGTTTACTTAAGTAAATAGTTAAGCTCATGACAGAAGTACGGAGCATGTGATGTAGGTACTTATAACCTAATATTTTTGGGGAGTCTATAATTATTGAAATATGTATGTAGGTAACAGATTGGTAGTTTACTACCGAAGATTTGATAGCTGATAGGTAACACGGTACCAAATTTCGAATCAATCATATGGAAGGTAGTCAGATCCCCTCATCAACGAAAAGAGCTGATGATCTTCAAACGGCTGAACAGATTTTCATGAAACATGGCTAAGAACACTCGGGGTAAAATTATCTATGACACAAATCAGATCCCCTCATCAACTAGAAAAGAGCTGATGATCTTTAAACGGCTGAACAGATTTTCATGAAACATGAAAAAACAAGTCAATCTATTTTATTTAAACATAAAAGATTTTTAAAAGCGTGTTGGACGAAAAGCGTGTTGGACGTAAACTGTGTTGGACGTAATGCGTGTTGGACGAAAAGCGTGTTGGATGTAAACTGTGTTGGACGTAATGCGTGTTGGACGTAAACTGTGTTAGCCGTAATGCGTGTTGGACGAAAAGCGTGTTGGACGTAAACTGTGTTGGACGTAATGCGTGTTGGACGTAAACTGTGTTGGACGTAATGCGTGTTGGACGAAAAGCGTGTTGGACGTAAACTGTGTTGGACGTAATGCGTGTTGGACGAAAAGCGTGTTGGACGTAATGCGTGTTGGACGAAAAGCGTGTTGGCCTAAAAGCGTGTTGGACGAAAAGCGTGTTGGACGAAAAGCGTGTTGGGCGAAAAGCGTACTTAAATTCATTTGGACGAATCGCGTTTCGGACCAACAGCTATCAAATCGAAATTACGGAGTAATAACTAAATTAGTTACTGTTGTCGACACTATAATATTCAATGTATATTTCGACTAATATAATAGGTATACACTCGTATACCGTTCATTCAATTAAGTCGAAAGCAAGATCCGAAGATACATCCGAAGATACCACTAACGGCACTAACGCTAATAGAGGGTAACTAAGGGTACCTATAATATGTAAAATCAAATCTAACGGCTCGATTCGGGAAATGAATAAGAGATGCACTAGATATGAAATAGTAAAGATATGTGACGTTCCACGGAAAAAGGTACCTTATGGCGGCAGGCGCCGCGATTCGGGAAATGAATTAGAGATTCGCTATATAGATATGAAATAGTAAAGTTATGAGACGTTCCACGACAAAAGGTACCTTATGGCGGCTGGCGCTTACGTCGCATAACGCCTCAATAATATTAGAGCGACGTTAATAATCGTAAGCGCCAACCGCCATATGGTACCTACCTTTATCAGTGGGACGTCACATATCTTTACTATATCGTATCTAGTTAATCTCTAATTCACTTTCCGAATCGCGCCGTAAGTTCCGACATCAATGGGAATGACTGAACGCGGTTTAGTAAACTCTTAATTCGATCACGGTTTCGAACCCTAGCAACGGAAGCCTTTCGTAGCTTACATGAAGTATTGCTCTAGAATCCCTAATAGGTCAGGAAATGAATGCTCAAAAAACGTTGTAGAGGGAAATGCTAGGAACACAATTTTTGACTCCGTAACTTTGTTTGGACTAGTTAGGAGGTGAACATATAAAAAGTCCCCGGCTGTAGCCCCGGTGCTGGGGGGTAGAGGGGGGTAAGAAGGTCGAATTTTTCGGTTTTTCATTGATATCTTGGAAACTTTGCGTCTTAGCGACATGACTACTAAGACAAACCGAAAGCTGATAAAATTAGTTACAAGTTTTATCCAGTCAAGTATTTCGATATCTTGTATAGTTTTTGAGATACCCGCTCTTGAAAGTTTATTTAGGGATTTTAATTTTATCTTGATATCTACATCAGTGAAGCTGTTAGGCCATGTTTGGTATCATTTTTGTACAAATCGGGGGTGCTGAATTCATTTATGGTATCACATTGACACTATTTCGAAGTAAAACAAAAATTTAAAAAAAACATTTTTTTTTAAATCCCTCTTCACGCTTAAACAGCTGAACCAATTTCGTTGAAATTTGGTACAGAAATAGTTTCAGTCTCGACAAAGGACATAAGATAGTTTTTATAACCAAAAACATCTTTTGAGGGTGTGAAAAGTGGGGTGGAAGTTTGTATGGAGAGTCAATAACCGCTAAACCGGTTTAGACGAAATTTGGGGTGGTATACATCTGTGATTTAGATGAAAATGATACCAAACATGACTTCAAACCTTACCTTAAGCAGTATTAACCTCAGGAATTCAGTTTCGTCGACGAAGTTGAATTCCCCCCATACTCCATTTCACAACTTTAAAGGATGATTATTGAGATAAAAAGTATCTTATGTCCTGCTTGGGACTCGAAATATCTGTACACCAAATTTCAATTAAATCGGTTGAGCGGTTTAAGCGTGAAGAGGTATTAAAAAAAAAAGATATTTGTTTAAAGTTTACATATTTTTTCTTAGGAATGGTGTCAATGTGATACCAAAAATGAATTCAGCACCCCCGACTTATACGAAAATGATACCAAACACGGCCTAAGAGCTTCACTAATGTAGATATCAAGATAAAATTGAAAGCCTTAAATAAACTTTCAAGAGCGAAAATCTCAAAAACTATTAAAGATATCGAAAAACTTGACTGAATAAAACTTGTAACAAATTTTATCAGCTTTTGGTTTGTCTTAGTAGTCATGTCGTTAAGACGCAAAGTTTCCAAGATATCAATGAAAAACCGAAAAATTCGACCTTCTTACCCCCCTCTACCCTCCAGCACCGGGGCTACAGCCGGGGACTTTTGATATGTTCACCTCCTAACTAGTCCAAACAAAGCTACGGAGTCAAAAATTGTGTTCCTAGCATTTCCCTCTATAACTTCTTATTGCTTGGCCTATAACTATTTAGATAGTGATGAAAGTATGAAATATACCTAGTTATAATAATGAAAACTTCCATTTCTAATTCTAACTCTCGGCTATTCTTTCATAATTTAACTTATACACCGTGAAATTTTAGTGGTTGTTTTCCCGCGGCAGGGCGATTTGCTATCGGTAGTACTTTCGAATTATGATAGACAAAATTATAAATAAACTGTTTTCCAAAAAAAAAAATTACAAAAAAATAATCTAAACTCGAACAAGCGAAAAACAATAGTAACACACTAAAACTGCAAGTCGACGACAGTTCCCGATATTGTAAACAGATAAACAAATAAACAAGCACATGTTACTTTTTTAAACTGTGTAACAGGCTAGAGTGCTTTACTGTTTGACAACTGAAAATAAAATTTAGTTAGACTGTTCCTTCACGATTAACAGTTGAAATAAAACCTTTTTATTAGTTTGATGATTGCCATTACGTTGTGTCAACTTTGGTAAATCGAATAATTACATCCTCTTCGCTTATTAAACTAATGTGCTAACAGATCCTGTCAATGTCATCACTGCTATTTCTAGTAAAATGGATCGACATAACGAATATTCTAATTTAGAGTACGTCGCGATGGTGCAGCTGTACGCTAGGGCTAACTACGACTCCCACGCCGCCCGGCGACTTTACGCGGAACCGGACCATTTACAGTCGCTGCGTCTTCGGGGGATTTTAAACCCCCAAGTTCCACACGGACGAACAATTGTCGCCGCAACACAGCGGCTGCTTAACCACGGGCAGTTTCAAACGCCAGCACATGCACAGGGCAGAGGTGATTGTGTATTGAACGTGGCGGATTGCAGTTCGAACAATTATTGCGGTATCGGGAAGTTTAAGTGTTTGTTTAAGTTTTTGATCATTAAAAGCTTGATCTTAACTTGTTATGTTTACTTTTAAGGATCTGCAAACTAACTGCACGTAAAATGTGTGAAGGTAAAATAAATGGAACTACTTTTTAGGTTATTTTGTTTCATTCACTCAAAAGAATTAGGTAGGTACTACTGCAGTGCTACTACTGGTGTTAGGTCACTTTCGAGTTTCGTTCGACACATTTATAAATCTGGCATTTCTTAACATTATTTAAAAAAAAAGATTACACATCGACTGTATATCGATAGCAGAATCATTTCGTTGCGGGAAAACAACCACTAAAATTTCACGGTGTATATCTAAAACAGTTTTCTCAAATATTCTCTTAGTAACTAAGCGTTACTTTAAGTAGATCTCTTGATTGTAACACTAATTTGACTTTTGGCCAATGGTTTTGCAGTACTCAATTAATTTTAAGGCCGAAGTGCTCCGTGAACAAAGTTTTGTACGAAGTAAAACTATAAAAATGCTAACAATTAACACCGCCTAGAGGGCAATGGGGCATCTAATCTATAGTTCGTTTTTTTTAGCATTAGAAAGAACTCCACAGAAGCAAGCGTACAGTTTTTATCAGGCTCTTTAATTGTTAATAATTATTGAATTATCTAATGTAGCACGGTCAATACATATAATTTACTTCAAATTATTACCGCTAAAAGTGCCGGATTTGGAACGACAAGCTTACATCTAATGCTAAAAAAGTTCTTTCTAATGCTAAAAAAACGAACTATACATATTAAATAAAATAAAGATGAAGTACAGCTCGTCATAAAATAAATATATTATAGTTTTATATATTTAATTCCTATAGACGATTTTCTCAATAAAAATAATTGCGATCAAGCCCATCCTGTGTACACGTATTAATAAGGAAATTACTGCATTCACTAAATGCTTAGCTACTCGTATAAATCGTATTGGACATCGTAGAGCCCAATAAAGAGATCGCGAAGTCTGACTGAGCCATTAGCAAACCAGTTTCTTACTTCGCGATTTCCCATATGGTCTAATTTATAGAATTAATTAATCTACATATCTTTTCTAAGACCGTAAATGCAGAACACGAAAGACTCGAGCATTCGTAATTTTGTGCTAAAATGTATGCCTGGTATGTTAAATCAACAATTTAAACACTAACTATATAGGTACCTACAAGTGATAATTTCATAGTTTTTTTATGGAATGGCATCTTGCCGTTTAAATACCTTTTTTAAATAAGTAGGTATTTATTACATAAGCTTATAATACAACGCAAAGCAACAAAATAAAGAGTATTAATAATGTGATAAAATTTCGATAAGTTAAACCAATTCTACGGCTTGATTGGTAAAATGCTGTCTTGACCGATTAATCTGTATTATAATCAGTTGTTGCAAGCTCAAATATTTCTTCGTGTTATATTTAATGTAAGTCGGGATGAAAAAAACCCAAACTTAGCAATAAGGAGCTGTTGCCACTTTGGTAAAAACAGTTTATATAAAGCCTAAATACGTAACTGTCACTTGATCTCTTATGGATCCTAATTTAGAGTGTAGGCACGATGTAGACAGCTTTTCGTAACTAGATCAAGAATGTAGCCAATCCCAGCCGGCCCGATATGACAGCAGTTTGATAACGCAATTGATTTTATTGGCCATGTCGAGTTTGAGTGATTTATGGTTATGGATGTAGTGCACATATGTCTTGACTTACGTGTGACGGCCTGACAAGTAATTTCTTGTATTGCATGAAGGAATTTAACCATTCTGGGAGTAAAAATATGGCTAGCGGTATGTCTCCATTACGTGCCACTTATAAGTTAGTGGCAATTATATAACGATATGTTTTGACCTTTGACCTTCGTATTTTTCTGACTAGGCTTCAGAGAGGCTAAATTTTTTCATGAATAACTATGGCTGTAAAAGTTTGGTTTCATAAAAAAACCGTTTTGCACTAGGATTTTATATCCATTTTACTGAGACTCTCTAGTCACAAAAAAACTACATTCTTCCTACTCGTAGGTACCTAGCTGTAAAACCTTTTTCTAGCCCTACACTTTTGTGGAATATCTGTACGGTAAAGCTCGGTGCTCAAACCTGATAGAAATGGGAATTAAGAAAATGGATATGTTTCTTTCGTGGAAACCTCATTCGTTGAAATTTTGGAAAGCTTGCTAATACCAATATCTGAAATAGTGATTTTATTTGTGACTTGACGAATAGTGCTTTGTTATTTATAACATCAAAGAAATAATTTTCACTTCAACCTAAACTTGTTTTATTTTTGATAAAGATATAATATTTTTATTCGTGACGATCACAAAACATATACACACATGAACATATATAACACATATAACATTTATATGTAACATATTTTTGCATTATGTAGCACCCTCAAACTGTCAATTTCTGATTTATTTTTCGTAACGTCACTTACATGTACCTCGCTGATAATGCAGACCACTTCGCTCTTTCACCTCTTTATGATAATGTATGTACTTTTCGCTACTTTACCTCCTCGACCTCGGTCCCCGTTTACAGCCTATGTCCACAAGGCTGACGTTTTACGGCTGGGAGGGAATTTTCATACGTCGCTTCAACGATCTAAGTCTCGGGCCCCGAATCTCGGGCTTGATTGAAGTCCATTTGAGATTCCATGGACGTGATAGGTATTGAGATTAGACCGACAGAACTGAAATTGTTTCAGCCATCGAAAGTACTATTTCTTTACTAGCGATCCGCCTCTGCTTCGCCTGAGTTAACAACTTATAAACCTTCCTCAGGAATCACTCTATTGATAGGTGAAAACCGTTCAGTAGTTTTTGAGTTTATCGCGAACATACAAACAGACACACAAACAAACAGACAAACAGTAGTGATTTATTTTATTTAACCTTTATTGCATAGAAGAAAACCTTACAGTACAAAAGGTGGACTTAATGCCATACGGCATTATCTTCTACAGATATCGTCATCTAAAAACACCTTAAGAGCTTTATAAAATTTCGTTAGATGTTATTCTGTGCTACTGAGTACTTTTTTATAGCAGATATTTACAACAGAATAATGGAAGCAGCCATTTAGTATAAAAGTAGCACTTAAATTAACGAGACAATAAAGCGAGACAAGAGAAAAATAAAACTAAAGAATTCCACGTCAGTAGCAGAAAAGTAAAGATTACCCGTTTAATCAAAAGAAAAATGGTAAGGCGAGATTTAGCAGTTATGTTCTTAGAAGTTTAATGAGATTTAAATAACTCCTCTTCGCCGTCACTAATAATTCTATCTTTTATCTGAAGTATCTTAAATTTAAGTCTTTCTCGTCATTAATCACAGGGAATTTTGTAAAATATCCCTAAATTATAAGCTGTTGACAAGACTTTGCGTTCGCTTAGACTGGCAATGAAAGTACCTAACCCGTAATTTATAAAAATAATTATTAAATTATCTAGTCAAACTGGAATCTAAGATTTCAAGCTAAGATATAAAGAACCGCTAGCATGGCCTCAGGCCGATCTAGTTTTGCGTAAACAATTTCCATAGAAAAATCACAGTGATCTTTTTGTAATATCATTTTCTCAAGGAACCTGATCTTACGTTAACGAATTCCGTAAAAGGCGTAATTGCATCATTGTGCGGACTGATAATGGTGGGAGATTATTTAATTTCCTATATAATTAGTTATGACACTACATTGTATCCATGTTTACATAGTAAACATGTGTTCTGTCAGTCAGTTATTACATTTCTATTTGCTCGCATATTACTGCTGTCATAAAGAACGAACACAATAGGTTCGCTGTTCGGTGGGTAAGCCAGAAAAATGCTCGATCCAAATTAGTCTGGCAATGAAGGAGTCATCTCCCCAGCAGACTTATATGTCTCAATTGCGAAGTAATCGTTATTCCAATTGCTTACAGAACATAGGTAAGCGAAAGTTCCGCAGCCAAAATGGCATTGGCATAAATATTATTCAATCAGGCAATCAGCTAATAATGAGGTTTTCCAAAAACTAATTTCATTAAAACGACGCGACGTACGTGGCGCGAAGATACGCCCTTCTGCTTGTATGGCTTGTATTATATGAATTATGAAGGTACAGGTATTAAGGATGACTCACGTTAGACCAGGCCGTGTACGGGCCGGAGCTTCCGATGCTTACTTTTCTATGACATGACAGGCGATTACGTGATGCTTTCCATAGAAAACGATGCGCCCGGGCACGGCCCGGTCTAACGTGAGTCATCCTTTATGCGTGGTCCAACGCGCACTTGGTCGGTTTTTTTATCAGTGATGAAATAATTAGAATACATACATACACATACATCACTGGCTCAGTGACCCAAAGAGGATCTTGGCCTCTGACACAAGAGAGCGCCATTCTGCTCTATTCTGCGCCACTTCACGCCAGTTGGGTATTCCGAGGGCGGACAGGTCTTTTTGGGCTTCGTCACTCCAGCGGTATCTGTGACGCCCAGACGAAAAATTAATAATAAAAATTAATTAAATTAATCATTATAATAATTAATTGGAAGAGAAATAATTAGAATATAAATCTAAAATCGTAACTATCCGGCTTATACCTACATCCGGCTTATAACAAAAAGTTAGAACAGCCTCGAGTTATCGAGGGAAGCTGTGGGAGTTTACCAAAGGGCTTTTGATTACCAACTCCGGCTAGAGATCTACGAAGTGGAGCTAAATCTCGTCAACAGGTAATATAGTCCTTGATTCCTGCCACGCACGGATCTGGGGGCCATATTCAAGTTGTTTAAATATACGCTCGTTATATAAGTTTTGTGTCATTTGCACAATTTTTAGCATAAGTAACGTAAAGTAATATATGTATTAGCATTTTTAGGAAATAGTCGAGATGCCTAAAACTTATTACAAGAATGGTGGTTATAGGTACAGAACATTTTGTAGCATTGCATTGCCGGAGCAGGGATTATTTGTCCAAATCCAGAAGAATAAATTCGTCAATTGTCATTTTAGGCAATAAATTGGGTATTCCAGTGTTTGGGCCACTGATATGTAGTAGGTAACCAGAAGGATTCTGCAGAAGTGATAATGTGTAGTTTATAGCCTAAAGTTTTAAACTTAATATGAAAGGAATACATACCCACCTTCACCTTCTGGGCGAGCTCGCTCCATCGTAGGCCACGTCTACGCCTCGGCTAGTCTGTGGCCATGAGTAAGCCCATTCATAATTAAAAAAAAATATATATATAGCAAGCAAACAAATAGAAGCTACAACATCTGACTTAGTTAACCGACTTCACCATCAATATACGGCGGCAATATCACAAGCTGTAATTAAAATGTATTGAATATAACCGTGGTTATCGGCGTGCAATATCAAGGCGCCGGCGATAGAGTGGGCGGGCGCACAATGGAATGTAGGTACTTAGTCGATTTCAAGCTGTATTTTAAATGCTGGTTTAGTATGGAAAATAGCTTCAAAATCGAATCGTCTAGGTAAGATGAGAAGATTACGGTAACATATTGGTATGTCTATACATTGGCGTAATTCAGAGTGCGAACGATTTTCGATTTAATGCAATTGAGTAGGTGCTGCTAATAGTTGCAGGCAAATTCAACTAGGCTCGCAAATATGAACTAACTATGCAAGTTTAAACATTCTACATAGTGATAAGGTCATATAAAAGTATGCATAGGTACCTATTTTGAGTTATTGAAAAGTTATCGAGTTAAAACTTTTAGACAGTTTAATTGGTTTTGGTAAGTATATATTTTAAACTTTCGTGTAAACTGAGTTCATCATTCTGAGATGATAAGCTAACAGATTCTTAATTTTGGACAGGTATGGTATATGAGTAAAATTGCTAAAATGGTTGCGATATACGTACGGATAGACCGATGGATATTCACAGTCAGATAGTTATGACGAAACTACATCAATTAATTTGGTTTTTGCCATTTCAGTTCCGAAGCCCTAAAGTATCATTGGTCTATCTATAGACCAATTAAATTAGTAAGCAAGTAATTTCTTCACTGACAGCCTTGTCGTCATACAAGACGTGTTGTAAGTATATGTATACATTACAATAACCTGTAAAAACCTCAGGAATCCTGTTAGACCAGCTGCGAATCTAAATACCTATTTGTTACATGCTTCAAAACCTTTTTCAAATGCAACCTTATTTCTAAAGCTTTAAACGTTTTATTCGCTTATTGTAGGTTAGGTTGCCAATATTCTACGTATCATATGACAGAAGCACAGTAAAATTATAATGAGCCGTATTTCAAGCTCGTAAAACGAGCGTAAGGTATCGGTTTATGCAGACATCATGGAGTTTTTACAAGTTAGTGTTCTAGTTCATACGGTTTATTACGCGAAACGAGAATGGGTATTATAAAACCTGATGGCTTATTCAGAATCTTACAATGTTTTCCCGAATTATAGAATTAAAAGTCGTTTGGAGGCATGTATTTTATGAAATTATCATGTTTTAGTATAAAGTATGAATTTTCATAATTCAATAGCTTAGAATTTATATTTTTGTGTAGCTCATTGCAATATGTGTGCGAGGGAGATGTACCGATATTGAAATACATTGGTACCATATTTCCCGTTTATGAATACATCTCCTATAGTTATTAGTAAGAACGAGTTGGGTAAGCGTGTCTTTAAATAGGTATAAGTAGGTACTCAATATAATGGTTGAGTCTGTACAACTACGTAAGTATCTACTTAGGCATAGGTGCTGTTTGTACGTATTTTATTACAAGACCTATAAACTATAATCATCTGATTTAATTTATAATGTATTTGTAATGTAAAAACTCGTATTTAAAAACCCGTAAAAGCGTGAAATACTAACTTGGTATGCATATTACAAACGTTCCACGTACTTATGTATTTACCGCGTTAGTTAAAACCCTGTGACTCAGTAGAATGGTGCCGCATAAACAAATAATAGATACCTACATCTGTATGAAGCTTAAACTCCACAATCAAGTATTTATTAAGTATATATGTGGAAGCTTTTAATTTGCAATGCAGTAGATAAGTCTATTAACCCTTCGGAAGCCGGTGTTGCTCGAAGTATTAACCCATGTTTATTAGGCAGTAAGCATCCCGAATAAAAAAAACAATGGAACAACTAAACCTACGCTTAAAGTTAAAATACTGTATATTATAAGCACCGCGACAGACGCGACATGTCGAATGACAAACTAGTTTGATTTATACATCCATTGTGAGGTTTAATGGTAGAATAAGGTCAGCGATGCTATGGGACCCGCAATTATACTCCTCTATAAACATGAGCCTGTTGAAAAACTTGCGCAATTTATATCTCATGTTTATTCCCTTTAGGAAATTCGTTCGACACTTTCGATTAATAATTAATGTGGACCTAGTTATTATATGTTAATGTATTTTCTTTGTCTACAAGTTTTATTGAACAGTTATTTAAAACTTCGTCTATACCTTTGTTATAGGTTATACCCTGAAGAATACTTATACCTAGAAGATTAGTTAATAAAAATGAAATCGCAAAGTGAGCCACGCTTGCCACTGGTTAACATCGTAACGTGCCCTCTAAAACAGTGTCAGCTTTCAAAAAGGGTACGGTGCACCTAAAAATGTGACGTTCCACGGTAAAAGGTACCTTATGGCGGCTGGGACTTACGTCACATAGCGCCGCAATAATATTGGAGCGGCGTAAATAATAGCGTAAGCGCCAACCGCCATAAGGTTCCTTTACCCGTGGGACGTCATAAATAGCGTACGATTTGATTGGAACCTCACAGTTATTCTGTGTACGTCCGTCAGAAAAAAGGTTTATACCAGTGACTGCGTCCGTCAAACTGTAGAATCCCACCGAAAATAGTCACCATCCTCAAATAAATGAACTTATATGAAACTCAATAATTCTGATTTGATAAGGTATTTACTATGGGTTGGTTATAGCATTTAAGTTGTGCTGTTGATAGTTTAGAAAACTCAATTAGGTAAGTACCTATTATTTCTTGTTTCATTTTATTGTATTCTCCTATTGTATCGTGTTCAATAAAAGCACTTTAAACCAAAATTAAACAATGAAGAATATTTAGCACAATTAGGTATCACATTATAAACTCAAGAGGTAATTTGAATACCGCTAATACTGCCTTTCTAAGTTCATTAAAGTTTATTCTTCACGCATTTCAATATAATCTTAGGACTGTCCGTAACTAAAGTATACGGTTAATTAAGCTATGGCATGAATGTTGATAGACAAGGTCGTAAGTACTTTCTAGAACTGCGCCTAAGCCAGGTTTTCACCGCTTTCCTTTGGCACTAAAGGTCCGGACGTGCATTAGCTGCCCTTGCATTTCCTTCACCTCTAATGAACCAAGATATCTGTGACCTGCGATTACTTAGATTTAACTGATATGGGGGTATCTTTTATACTGGTTTATTCCACGTGAAGCGCTCGATCGGTAATCGGATTAGTGATTCGCCGGTCGTTAAAAGAAGCACTAACATAATCCATACTAATAGTCTAATAAAAGTTACGAAGGAAACTAGAAAATAGTAATTGAAAATGTTAATGGTTAAAATAAGTTGAATGGTTTAGTTGCATACCTTAAAGTGATTCACATAGGGAACCTACATTTCATAAAGGGAACCTACATTCTTACTTTTAGTAAAAACACTGATCTACAGTATTAGAGCTCACCGATGACATTGAAATCGAAACTGTTTTTATACGCACTTCATTTCTGTTGATATAAATAAGTCCCACTCCTAGAATATTTGTCCCTTGAAAAAGCTACCGTGGTTACTTAGAATCCGTACAATGAATTAAGTATTTAATAGTGTGTCCTTTCGATTGCTTCTTGATTTATTTCGACCGAGAAACTGAATACCCAACTGTATGTATTTTAATCCCGTTACACAGAGAGAAGCTTCACTAATAGAGAGAAGAGTAGGTAGGTTTCCGAATCTCGTAAGTTTACTAAAACAAACGGTTTTTTTATTAACACTGGGATCTTATAGTGAATAAAGTTGTTTTAGAATATCATAATATACTTTACGAAATGCACAGATATGTAAAAATAGGCAAGCAGCAATAAAAATTATACCTAAGTAAATTACATGTTAACAAACATAAAAAAAATATCCTAATCATAACTAAAATTGCAGAGGAAAGTGCCACGAAATGGCCATGCCATATATGCCTCGTCTCGAGTCACTGCATCGCCAGTTATTAATATTTATGTTAGTCGTACGTAAAGTTCCTGATACTATACAATACAATACAAATTCTCTTTATTGCACACCTCATTACAGAAAACAATACAAATAAGAAGAAAGAAAAGGTTAAAGGTTAGGTTGAAAGAAGAGGTTAAACAGCAGGCGGTTCTGATATAAGAAACGTTAGACGTTAAATTTCCTCATTTGTTTCCAGGGTCTCACGATGTCCAGCTGTTCCGGGCCCGGCGTGTGCGGCGGCGCGCGCCGGCGGCCCCCGCCGCCTCCCGAGCCAGCTCTGTCGCTCGCCGCCGATCTGAGCGAACTGAGCTTGGACCAGGGTTATCACACGTTAGCTGACTGTGGACCGCCAAGAAGAAGAAGGGATAACACCCTCAGTGATGCTATTTGGTTGAAGATACTTTCGCATTTAGAGGTGAGTTTTGAAACGAATTTGTTTATAGCTTAGCACGCGCGCGACGTTCAGCTGCTGACTCTAACCGAGCTAACTTTAGACCAGCAGGGCTGTGGTATCCTAGCAGTCTGTGTACTGTTAAGGAGAAGAAGGGATATCACCCTCAGTGATGCTATTTGGTTGAAGATACTGTCAGATTAAGAGGTGGGTTTTTATATTTACCGCCTCTGAACGGGTGAATTAGGACTATCCTATCCTAGCAGATCGTAGAGTTACCTAATTACCTAGTGTAGTAAACTTTAGACTCCCTTGGGAGCAGAAGGTGTAACGGTGGAAGGCAATAGTAGATTATTTTACCTGCATAAATTGTAGAGAGTATATTTATTTATTTAAAATGTTTGTAATAAAACCTTAACGTACCAAAGGCGGATTTTTTGGAAAAGGTATCGTCTACCAGTAAACTTACTGAAATACAACTTTGTGACTTGCGGTCAGAAAAAAATAACTGATTTGCAAGACCGAAGTGATCCCATAAGTGTTCCGTAAACAAAGTTTTGTACGGAACACTAAAAAATTGTAAAGTCTTGCTTATTTCTGTAAATATTGATATTGATACGCTTTTATGATGCTTCAAAGTTATCTAAATAGAACCGGCGTCAATATTTGTATCTTTTGTTTACTACGAGATATTGCAGTTGATGTAGAAATATAAAAATCTTTATTGCAAGCTCAGTTATTACTTTAGAAAAAAAAACTTAATATAAGGCGTATACGAATCATCAAATATTTGCCAAACTGCCAACTACTTTTCATTCTCGTTTCAGTTTAAGTAAAATGATGTGTTAGTTTTACGATATACGCTTTCGAAACTAGATTTTGGCAGATTTTAACTCCTTAAATATTGTTCCGTTCTTTGTACAGATACCAATCAAGTACAGTTTATAAGTTTAACTTTTTAAGACTAATTATAACCAACACCAATAACATTTCAGGTATCAGACCTGTGCCGCATGTCGCGCGTGTGTCGACGCTGGGCGCGACTGATCTCGCGCCTGACCGCCAGGCCCGAGGTTTGGAAGAAGATCAGAGCGGCCGGGCCGTTGGAGGTGGCGGCTCGATGTGCCGGGGCGAGGGCGGGGCCCTGTGTTAATGGAGTCAGAGAGTGGCGGGCGAAGAATTCTGTGGTTAGTATGCGAATACCCAGAGAATGATGTCATGCCTGACCGCCAGGCCTAAAGGGTGGTGAAACTGGTGAAGATCAGTGCCGCCGGGCCGGGATTTACGGGCGCGACGGTTGGGCCTTGGACAGTATGAAGAGATCTGTGGCTAGTACGCGTTTGTAGAAGTTGAAAGCCAGCGTTTCTCTAATTTAGAAACGCTTACTTAATCGAATGGATGGTCATATGATTGTCTCAAAGAGCACAATACCTAAGCGAGGCTGAACTCTTGGGTACGTTAATTAAATGACACAGTTATATAGTTGGAATCGTACTATTTAAATAAGGCATAGAGGCTAAAATATCACCAGTAAAACTTAGCAATTCTTCTCTTTTCCTTTGTTTAGTTATCTTGTGGGTATCTTCATTTAATTATATCCTATTACAGGTGACAGCAGCAGGCGCACAGCTCCTGGCCGCTACGTTCAGAAATCTAACGCATTTAGCGGTCACCGGCTCAAGCAGTATGGATGCGCGCGCACTAGCGCCGCTCATCACCGACCTGGTGGACTTAAGGCATATTGACCTTACTGGTAAATCTTTCTTTACTCTCTGTTGAAATGAAGAGATATTGTGGTAGTAATCTTAATTTCGCGGCTTGAATTTCTTGTTCGTGTCGATCATTAGGAGTGGCATAAGTACAGTCAACTGTAAAAATATGGGTGCACAAACGCTGAAAAAAATATGAGCTATGGACCACACATTAAAATTATTTCATTACGATTAACTGCTATTACAATATCAACTAATGTACGTTCGTTCGTACGTAACGTACAAGCAGTAAACTTTACTGCTTGGCTCGATAGGCTCATATGAAACTGTTTAAAGCATTAAACGTTAATGCAATTTCAATTATTTTAAACGATTTATTTTCTCAGTGAATCATCTCAAAAATATGTCCCGTAGCTCTTATGTCAGTGAATTAAGAACTATGGGACATATTTTTGAAGAAGTTGGCTACACCCATATTTTTACAGTTGACTGTACAGCAGTAAATATTTCCTGTCTGATGGAGTATCAGAAACGATAAATGAATATCGATCTCGACCAAAGGAAGTCAAATGGTGTATATTTGTCATCAATGTACGCTTGTTTGTTACACGAAACAAATCCTTTGCACTTGTGGTAAATTCTTTGACGTATAAGGTCTCTTCTCTGTATCGATGTTTAAGTTTTTTTGGTGTCGAAATATTGCTCACTTTCATAGCTAAAAAAATATTGGCGATAGGCGTAGCGTAAAAGAGCAATAGCCTACATACTTGAGAAATATTAGTGGTACGTGCAAGTGGCAGTGCGTTGGCAAGGTAATTGCCCACTCACTAATCGTGTACTTAAATAAAGTACTCAGTCATTACAGAACAGGACACTCAGGAGCATCCCTTTATATTTATTCTGCTGACCATAATTGCTGTATAAACGGGTATCTTAGTATGAACCTTGGTTACCACTTGGAGGGACGTGACAGCATCCGTCTAATTTGTCGCAGTACAAATATTAGCACTAGTATACTGAGTCGATAACAGAGAATGCAAACAAAACAGGAAACAATGGAATAACTACACTTTTGTATATTTGTTTTCTAAACGGTGTAATAAGCTTTTTGACATTGTTTGAAATATCGTAGAGCCAAATTATAGACAGACTGACTGACAGACGGAGGGAGGGAAGGGGACGTCACTTTTGACATGTGAAATGCTATAAGAAGGGATAACATTTGAAGTTGTTACATAAACGTAGAATAAATTTTATCGGCATTATTTACGGCATTATTTTATAAATACTAATGTCGAAAAAAATGCGATTTTCACAAATTTATCCTCAAAACTTGATATCAAAGTACCGATAATTCGGTCTCACCTTTTTTACAATACAATACATTTTAAAATTGTGGGTTGTGTTCGAAGAACATAACAAACTTTTCTGTTCAAATTAGCGTTATGAAAATGAATGTACCACTCCTTTGCGACTTGAAATTACCTACTTAAGAATTTGTTCTTCTAAGTGGAAGATAATGTCCCGTTTCTGGTGAAAATTGGTTAATGAAAATACATTTTTTCATTTGGCTCCGAGCTTTAGTCATTATTTAAATTGCACAGCACTTTATTTTTTTTTATATCATAAATTAGCTAAAATTTTAAAATTTTAGGACTAGACTTTTGATATGACATTATCATAAAAGAAAATAACTACTTACTGTAAATTTAATTGATACACGACTCTTGGGCTTGTAAATAAAAATATAAATACAAATGTATACAATTTGTAAGATAGAGATCTGATATAATATTAACAATAACATTAATAATCCTGTTAAGTATGCCAATATAGGATTGGAACTTAATATATTCTCTCTTAAAACTATTCATAATACTATACAACTAGACTAGATAGATCTATATAGTACACGTTAGTATGCAAATATTAGTTAGGAAAATAACTTACTGTGCTCTTATCCCTTATTAGTGCACATAATTTTCTTCTTGATACAGTTCTTTACGGAAATCTAGACGTGCAAATGGGTCGTTATTCTAGGAATTATCGTTTGAAGTTAACTGTGTTTTTAAGGTTTATTTATTCAGAGAGAACGGCTGCGAAGACTAAAATCTTTTAGAGCACTACTTTTCTTACTTTCAAAGCACTCGCTGTTAAATATTTCATGTACTTACTTTTCTGGCCTGCAAAAAATCAATGTTGCTATGGGCAGTGATAATAAAGTTCACATTTATTTCTTGTGTCACATATTTACAAAGGTGAAATAATGGGAAGTAGATAGAAAACGAGGCAAAATGTGCACCTACACAATGTTTCTAAAAAAAAGTAAAAAGTATCAAGGCTTTGTCAGATTACTACTTAAAAATCTTAAAATATTACACGAAGACAAGAAGTAAACTCCTTATAACTAGAGATGCCACGAATATTCGGTATTCGGCCTATTCGGCCACTTTGCCGAATATTCGGTATTCGGCCGAATATTGCCTACTATTCGGCCGAATACCGAATATCTGTTGCACCTACCTAAAAAGAAAAAACTGGTCAAGTGCGAGTCGGACTCGCGTTTCAAGGGTTCCGTACATCACACAATTTTCAACAATTTTTTTGTACGTGAAACGTGACGTGAGTGAAACGTCTTGAAAATGGGTCAATCAAAAAGCTAATGTAACATGATGTTTTCTGGCGTGGTGGCTTATATCTCTACAACTCTGAAGACTAAATGTCGAACAATAGTACAACGGCGCGATTCGGGAAATGAAATAGAGATCCACTAGATATGAAATAGTAAAGATATGTGACGTTCTACAGTAAAAGGTACCATTTCCCCGGCTGAATATTGGAGCGGCGTTAATAATAGCGTAAGCGCCTGCTGCCATAAGGTACCTTTTGCCGTGGAACGTCACATATCTTTACTATTTCATATTTAGTGCATATCTAATTCGTTTTCCGAATTGCGCTGCAAGTGTCCAAATGCGAAGACAGAGCTCCGCATAGAGCTGAAAACTCGGAGCGTCCGACGGGTCGTGCTCTCCTGCTTCCTACAACTTCCGAAAGTGTTATAAAAGCGAAGGTCGAAGAGAGATAATACCTACAGGTTGGCCAAAAAATAAGTGCATTCCCGTAGCCAAGGAGGTTTTGAGATTATACTTAAGCAACTTTTAGTATGAGACCAACCCCGAAATCGCGAAAAAAAATGTATGCTCCCATAGAAAACGGACGAGCCAAAATGTATGAAACAGACAAATATTTCTTCGAGATTTCGGGGTTGCACGTTGGCAACGGGAATACACTTTTTTTTTGGCCATCCTGTATAGTGCTTTTTAAAACACGTAGCAATAGTAACCTAATCAATCAGTACTACAAGTAGCTAGAGATGCACCGGATATTCGGTTACTATCCGGTATACGGCCTATCCGGCCATGATTTTAATATCCGGCCGGATACCGGATAGTAACATCGCTTGATTTCGTATACTGATTTCGTAAACTAATTGGATTTAAGAAACAGTCTTGATCATAATCGTACTTGTTTATTATTTTAAAACAGTTTAAACATTCCACTGACTTGCACGCGCACTCATTTCGCACCTAGAAATGTGTGCGCGCGAACGTTCACTAGGATACAGGTCAAACCTGCAGAATGCGCACCTGTAAAACCGAAATGTAGGTATAGTTCCGCTGGCGGCTGGAATATTCGGCGGCCGGATACCGGATATTCAGCCGATGGTTAGGCCGAATATCCGGTATCCGGCCAAACTACTATCCGTTGCATCTCTAACAAGTACCATTGCGGCTGTGTGCCAGATACAGCCTAGTCGCATTTTTTATCTTCAGTCCGACTCACGTATGAAGCTAAAGGCACGCCTCTTCGGGACGCTACGGGCCTTCGGCCTTATGCAGATATCGGCCTAGGGCCTTCGCAATAGCTGTCTACATCACGTTTCACTTAAACCATTGCGGCAGTGTCCCTAAAAAAACGTAACTGCATTTTTGTTCTTAAATCTGACTCACGCTTGACTCTAGACTTCTAATAGGTTTTCCTGTCATCTTTAGGTAAAGGACTATTTTGTGTATTTTTTTCAGAATTTTAGACCCAGTAGTTTCGGAGATAGAGGGGGGGGGGGGAATGGTCATTTTTTGTCTATTTCCTTGAATAACTTCTAAACTTAATATTGTAAATTTATAAGAAAAATATATTTGAGATCCTCACAATGAGCTCTTTCGTTTGATATGTAACACGATATTGTTTTCAAAACTTTGTTTTTTAATTTTATCGTTTACCCCCCAAAAGTAGCCCCTATGTTTAAAATTCATTTGTTTACGTTACATATCCGTCTTTGGGTCACAGACTTCCATATGTGTACCAAATTTCAACTTAATTGGTCCGGTAGTTTCGGAGCAAATTGGCTGTGACAGACGGACAGACGGACAGACAGACGCACGAGTGATCCTATAAGGGTTCCGTTTTTTCCTTTTGAGGTACGGAACCCTAAAAAAAATAACCAAAAACTATTTATTTCAAATGTATTCTTGGAAAGGGGTTAAATACGAATTCATGCACGTTTTTGAGCATTTTGTTGATTCCAAAATATTTTATTTTTATCATGGGTATGATTTGATTGACTCTAACTACATTTATTAATTCTGTTCGACATAAAAATATATCTTAGCTAACGTTGTGCTTTGTTGGCGAACAGTTTTCGTAATAATTGTGACTCAAAATGTTCGCATGCAATGCCGAATATTCGGTCGCCGAATATTCGGTATTCGGTCGAGAGGGGGACCGAATATTCGGTATTTGGTATTCGGCCAAATTCACTATTCGGGGCATCTCTACTTATAACCGCGTAGTCTGATGGCGAATGTACACTTCACCAATGTTTTGCCAAATGCGACATATTGAAAAAGCATTTTAACAGCGCTCCAGATTACGATAATGTCCCCTTTGTTGCATACGTTTATGGTGCCATGAATCGTTTTTATGACTTCTGGTTCTTTACTGCTTTATTCTAAACGCCAAGTGCCAACGCTAAGTACTTCCCTCGTAAAGAACTTGCGTTTTCCGTGGTATTTTATTTCGTGGTCAGTCAAGTAAGAACCTCACATGTAACCATTGTACGATTACCTGCATCCGTTCTACGAATCAACGATATACTTCCTATTTGACGTGCGGAAGATATGAGATCGTCCCCTTATTTAAATAAAATAAAAACCGGCCAAGTGCGAGTCGGACTCGCGCACAAAGGGTTCCATTACGTAAAAAACGGCAAAAAAGAAACACGTTTGCTGTATGGGAGCCCCACTAAAATATTTATTTTATTCTGTTTTTTTAATATTTGTTGTTATAGCGGCAACAGAAATACATCATATGGGAAAATTACAATTGCACAAAGCTATCACGGTTCGTGAGATACAGCCTGGTGACAGACAGACGGACGGACAGACAGACGAACAGATAGACGAACAGCGGAATGTTAGTAATAGATTTTACCCTTTGGGTACGGAACCCTAAAAAAGAAATGTACTTATCCTTTTACCCTTCATTTTGGGTGGAAAGAGCTGTAACCTTATCTCAAGAATTCATGGTTGCTTACAGGCTGCCCATCCGTGGACTGGCCTGAGTGGGCATGGCTGGAGGGTCGGCTAGCGACGCGTCGGCCACCGGTGGAGTACATAGACCTCACGGATTGTGGAGCAGTCACCGACGCTGGCTTGTGTGCGTTGTTGCACACGTGTCCCTCGCTCCAGTACCTCTACCTACGAAGATGTACCCTTGTCACAGGTAATTCTGACATTAACAGGAACGGATATGGCTGGAGGGCCGGCTAGCAACCCGTCGGCCACCGGTGAAATACGTACCGATTGTGGAGCTTTAACCGACGCTGGTCTGTGTGCGTTGTTGCATTCTTGTCCCTCGCTCCAGTACTTGTACCTACAAAGACGTACCCTTGTCATTGTCACAGGTAATTCTTAGACTAACTGCAGTAGATAAGGCCAGAAGGCCGGTAAGAGACCGATAGATGTAACATACATGACCGACTGTGGAGCAGTTACCGACGCTGGCCTGTGTGCGTTGCTGCACACGTGTCTCTCGCTCCAGTACCTGTACCTAAGAAGATGTACCCTTGTCACAGGTAATCCTAGACTAACCGGAGTGGATATGGCTGGAAGGAATTCCGCCTTTTGTATTGTACGAGTAAATATTTTGTAAAATAAATAAATCTATAATATATCTGACTAGCTTACGTGCATTCTGCATACGAGCGTGTCCTTTTGATCCTAGTACATCTAAGTATCTCTTTGTCAGGTATCAGGAAAAAGCATGTAGATGAAGGTTGTGCAATTTCGATACCACACAATCAAAAATGTTTTAATTGTGTAATTTTTTATTCACCTAGTATTGCTAATTATAATTATAATGCTATTCTACATATTTAATGTAGGTACACAGTTTTTGACATCTTGCATATTTAATATTTTTGTGCTTACGTGACGGTAGCATACCTTTATATATGATCTAAAACACACGAAAGCAAGAAATTCTTTGCACTCTGCGGTCGCACTTTATTGCATTTCGATGTCATACTACGTAGAAAACAAATAAAATGGAGCTTTATTGACACGAGCAGTCAAGCGTATTTCGTATAGTAAGGTACTGGTATTTATATTTTAAAATGCTTGACAGTACCTACTGAGGGATGAAAACTGACTTATATACGAGTTGTAGGTAGCAATGTACAAATTGCAGAACATTCCCAAAAAGCGGAAACGTTCTCGAGAATGTTCTCAGAACATTCCTGCAACATGGAAATTATTGTTTAAACAAGAGAATATACTTACTTGAAATAAAGTTTAAATAGGCATAACTTAAAACTAAATGTTATTATCAAACGTCGGACTATAGGGGGCAGTTTGAGGGCAAGGTAAGGTTTACAAAAAAATCTTAACTTACGAGTATTATAATGTACCTAGTATTTGTAACATAGTTAATTAAATTAGTTACCCGTTATCATTTATTCATCTTTAATGTGTAAATACTCTTTGAAGTGATGACTGATAGCCCACTGAAGTGGCCACTTAAAAAACAAATAGATAGCTGACATGCGTCATTATAACTGTTGTTCATACTTATATTTGTTGGTAGAGTGCCGTCTAATCAATAGAAAGATTTGCTTTATTTGTTACATTATAGATACTAGGTACCAAATACTAAGTACAAATACTCGAAAGTGAATTGATTGATTTGCGAACCCTACCTATCATTCTGACATGCCACGAAAATGCCCGCTGGAGTCCGACGTATGGTTATTATGCATATATTATTGTCTATTACAGTTAGCTATTTTGTTGATGTGATAAGTTTACCAATAAGTTGCTTAAATTCTCACTGTATTTCAGAGAACATTTCGACTTTCGACAATTTTTTCCAAACATTTTTTTTTGTTTCATTATAATCTAGAGGCCTCTGTCTCCCGCCATGCCAAATCTCAGCGCGCTCGGACCAACTTGAAAAAATTAAAAAAAAAATCGGCCATTTTGATTTTTTTTAATGCAGTTTATTTTGTCTCGGGGCCCTCTATGACATTTGGTCGAGCAAGATAGGTGGGGGACCTATCACGCACCGTTTAAAAGTTGCCATACAAAATAAAAGTGGCCAGTTTTCCCGCAATTGTAGATTTTTCCAAAAAAATTTTTTTCATACGTATGTAGGGGACCCCGAGATTCAGTGACCAAAATTTCAGCGCGCTAGGACAAAATTAAAAAAGTAAAAAAAAAAGTCGGCCATATTGAAAAAAAAATGGCGGCGTCAAAAACTGCCAGGGTCCGTCTATGACATTTGGTCGAGCACCCCCACCTAAGTCTGACCGTTTGGCCGGGCCGTCATACATTTTTCTGACCGGAAGCGGACGACCAAAAGTCGGAATTTTCTGGGGGTAAGGACTACACCTAAACTATCGTGAATATTCATGGTATAAACTACGATAAATAAATAAATTCTCGTTCTCGAGAACATTCTCAGAAGTTACCGAGAATTTCTCATGTGGAAAGTTTCGCAACTTTGGAAAGTTCTCGTGCGTGCATTGCTAGTTGTAGGTAAAATTGATAAGTTTAAATTAAGAAATAACGTTAGATCTAAAAGCTTACATAACTGTAGTTATCCAATACCTTTTTATCCCTAATTTGATTTTTAGTTTCTAGATTTACTAAACCAAGATGTTTTCCCTAATTTGATAATTGTATCTAGAGCTACCACGCAGAGTTTTGGATGAGCTTCACATATATTTTCTAAATTGTTTATTAAACGAGAGCGAGGCTTTCTGATACCGGTACACTATACCTACTAGAAGGTCTCGACCCCTTGTATTATGTATTAGGTTTGCTTGCTTGCTTTAGGTTGAATGAAATAAATAAAAAAATAAAAACCAATGGCCACAAGGAAGTGTAGTAGTACATTCCGCTCCCTATTTCCTGAAATTTATATAGTCATTATAGTAATTGATGTTGTAATGTGTGGGATTAATTCGTTGAAATGCTACCATAACAATACATTTCCATGATGTAAGATGTTTTGCTAAACATGGTTGTATGTGAGAATTTATTAAGTTGTAGTGTTTGTATTCATGGGTTTGGACATAAAATGTAATTGCAAGATACGTGGAGGAGAATTGGCATGAAGGAGCCAGAGGGGCTACCGCGAAAACCGAAATTTCGCAAATTGCGGGGATCTTTCTCTTTTACTCCAACGAAGGCGTAATTAGAGTGACAAAGAAAAATGCTCGCAATTTGCGAACTTCGCTTTTCGCGGTTATAGGCCAGGTTTTGACGGCGTTGCATTTAGACGGTGGCGGTGCGAGAACTCGTATGCGAGTTTAATTACATTGCCGTATTTGATCGGTCGGCTGAATTGGATGAGACATAAGAACCCTAGGTTAGGTTTTTTATAATGTGTTTATATGTATTTTTTATTGTTTTGTAAGTGTTTTTATATTTTACTTTTATATTCATATTATAAATGACCTAGCCTAAGAAGAAAGATAAAGAAAAATATAATAATAATAATTCAGCCTATATACGTCCCACTGCTGGGCACAGGCCTCCTCTCGAGCGCGAGAGGGCTTTGGGCTAACATTGAATAATTTTACGGTTTAGACTCACTTGTTTTTAGTCACTCGCGTGACTGCCGGCGGCCGCCATGAACTCTGCTCGGACTGTTAGCGCTAACACTGACTTCCCGTCACCTACAAACATTTTACTCATACATAATTTTCTCTGAAACTTCCGAAATAGGTAATGCAAATGCCTCTTACAATACTTGGCCCCTTTATACCCCTTATCCCTTACGTGTTTCTGATAGCAGAACATAAGTCACTGTGCGATATAAATCAGGGGAGTATTTATCACGCGAGGGTTTCCGTGTTGTTTCGCAGTTTCGACGATATTTACGCACAGGGCTATAACTGCGAAAATCGAAGTTCGCAAATTGCGGGCATCTTTCTCCGTCACTCTGTTTACGCCTTCACTGGTGTAAAAGAAAAAGATGAATATGTAAATTTCGGTTTTCGCGGTAAGCCTTCAGTATAGATAGTACTCGTAATTTCTTCGTAATTCTCACTATCAAATAAAACCGGTGTTCGACAGCGAATCAAGGATAAAAAAGGCACAATTCATTAGAGCTGTAACGCTCGAGTGATCCACGTTTAATATTGAAGTACTGAGTGGCTTTCAATAGACTTCGTCATTCATGCTTCTTTGATTGTTTTATTGACGTTCCAATAAAGAATACATTGTAAAACACATCTTTAGGGTTCCGTAGCCAAAATTGCATAAAAGGAAAGGTTTTTGCAATTTTGCACAGTATTTTTTCTTAAGTGAATACTTTTGAAAATAACCAGTAACCCCAAACATTTTGAAATATTAGAAAAAATTGCTTAATAGGGTCGAGTGGAGAAAACGAGGGCAGGCCTTTGCCCAGCAGTGGGACACCAAAGTAAGCTAATAAAAAAAAATTGCTTAGTAAATATTTTCCACGTAAATTGTGTTGAACATGATCGGTCGAACCTTTAAATAGTTTTATCCATAAAAAAATATTTTTTCTCAAACATGCAATGAAATATTGATGTTATGTTCCTTATAATAGGCTGCGAAGTATGACGTTTCAGGTGCGGCTAGGACAAAAGGTCGTTAATGGAATTTCATACACATCTTGCAGGTCTAGGCCGGCAAAGTCCTCTTTATTAATTTTCATTTCACAGATATTTGTGACACAGCATCGTGGCATTCATCCATTAAAAAAAACTAGAGGCAGTATTTGCTTTATGGTTCGTAATGACACTCTGCCACTACGCATATAAAAAAAAAAACAAAAAACCATGTTTGCTATAATTTGCAGTTTTATTTGTATAAAATCAACATGAACTTACAATAACATAAATAATACATTCTATAATTTTAAATTATAAATTTAACTACACAAATAAAAACATTTAAAATATTTCATCTAAACGTTAGCGGTAAAAAGGTCTACTCAAACACGCGTAGTTATATTTTTTTCTCAAACATGCAATGAAATATTAATGTTAATGTTCCCTATAATAGGCTGCGAAGTATGACGTTTCAGGTGCGGCTAGGACAAGAGGTCTTTAATGGAATTTCATACAAATCTTGCAGGCCTAGGCCGGCAAAGTCCTCTTTTTTAATTTCCCTATCACAGATATTTGTGACACAGCATCGTGGCATTCAGCCATAAAAAAAAACTAGAGGCAGTATTTGCTCTATGGTTCGTAATGACACTGTCACTACGCGTATAAAAAAACAATGTTTTCTACAATTTGCAGTTTTATTTGTATAAAATCAACATGAACATAATACATTATTAACCAAATTCTATAATTTTAAATTATAAATTTAACTACACAAATTAAAAATAAAAAAATATTTCATCTAAACGTTAGCGGTAAAAAAGTCTACTCAAACACGCGTAGTTATTTTTTTAAATTGTTAAGTAGCTAACACACTATCGCACCGCACCAAGGTCATTGTGGGACACACCCATAAGTAAGAGGGAGAAAGAGATATCGCTTTCTCCCTTTTACTTATGGGTGCGTCCCACAATGACCTTGGTGCGGTGCGGTAGTGTGTTAGCTACTTTATGGAGGCAAAGTTGAAAAATTTTCATTCTGTATTTCTGTTTTATTGGATTTATGGTGCGTTGTTGATTTATTTACTTTAATATTAGTTCCGACTAGGTAATTGTAATCGTAGGAGTTGGAATTGGCAGCGTAAGCAGAATTGATTTTTATTAACTTGCTGCCTCTGCCGCCACGTCAAAGACGAAGTACGAGTATGTATATGGTTGCTTATGGCAATTTTATTATTTGAGAAACTAAGAAAAATGGCTTATAGTTTATTAAAAACAGTTTTGTGGCATATTTTAAAGAAATGAAAGCAACTACAAAATGGTTAATGTGGAAATTATACTTATTTTCTCCATGCATAAAGCAACGATGTAAATATGTGAAACATGTTATCAACATGAAAGACTATGTAAACTTATGTGACGAAAACGACAGTCAGACGGATACAAGGCGAAAAAATCAAAGATACATGAAAATATACGGATAGTAAAAATACACTGACTCGTATAAAACATACGCGTGATAAAGATACGTGTTAGTTATATTTTGGGTGTAGTTTACTTTTAGTTTTTTCAATAAATAAAACTTGGGTTTCGTGGATTTTTTATTTTATTTATTTCATTGCATGTTTGAGAAAAGCACTATACATACCTCGGCGGGAAATGGGGTTGCCCGCGCTCAGACCTATCCGCGCTCAGTCTATATGTCTTCGGCCGGCAACCCCTTTCGTCCCGGCCTCTGTAGTAATGTACTATTATTTAAATGACGCACATACTTATAGCCTATGGCTTTTTCATTTCGTATCGACACGTCCTTTGCCGGTTTTTTTATTTCATTTATTTGACATCATATATAGACTCAAGTAAAGCGAAAAACTCTTTGATCTGTCTACAGTAGGTAGCCTGTACATATTTCACTGTACGAAACAATAATGAATTTCAGTTGCCAAACTCTCTCGTCCGAGGAAACCATAGATAACTCCTACTAGATTTCACATTAGGTACGATCTAATCTACGATCCATCGTTAACAATATATCCAATATTGCCTACAAGTTCTTGCGCACATCATCATTTCAGTCTATATACGTCTCACTGCTGAGCACAGGCCTCCTCTCATGTGCGAGAGGGCTTGGGCTATAGTCCCCACGCTAGCCCAATGCGGATTGGGGACTTCACATACACCTTTGAATTTCTTCGCAGATGTATGCAGGTTTCCTCACGATGTTTTCCTTCACCGAAAAGCTAGTGGTAAATATCAAATGATATTTCGTACATAAGTTCCGAAAAACTCTTTGGTACGAGCCAGGATTTGAACCCGCGACCTTCGGATTGAAAGTCAGACGTCATATCCACTCGGCCACCACTGCTTTTGCGAGCGTGAAATAATTTAAGATGTATTGACTGGTGCGCACAGGCGGATTTGTGAAATTTTCGGTTCGGTTTGCCATCAATTCAACTAGCGAAATCACTATACAGTTCGAGTTCGATCGAGTGGAACTTCTTTGAAAGTTATTACGCAATAAGTAGATGTTGGTAGTCTAGTGTCCAAATGACGCGAGGAACCGCAAGAGTGTTCAGCGGGGCGTATATTTCCTTATTTTCTGATCTGGAAATACCTCAGTCCTCCTGCGCTCACTGGATGCAGAGATCTGTGGAGGAAATGTTCTACATTATTTGAGTTGAAACCTTTGTCGGAGCCTCAGCGAATTTTAAACTAGATGTATATTATGCAGAATTTCAGTATAATCGATTTGAAACTTTGCTACGGCTTTATTAAGGAGCTCTCGTTTAATTATATACGGTAAATTGTTTTGAAATTCTGCAGTTAAAAGCAAAGGAAAACTGCTTATCATAAAAAAACCTTAATCTAACATTAATCTGTTAACGTGGTTAGTTGGTTACTTACTTCGCTGGCTCAGCGACCCGAAGTGGACCTTGGCCTCCGACACTAGATTTCGCCATTCGTTCCTATCCTGTGCGAACTGACGTCATTCAGCCGCTTGTATGCCACATAGGTCTTTCTGGACCTCATCGATCCATCGGTACATAGGCCTTCCGACCGGACGTCTCCCAGTTGGTCGCCCCAGATAAGCTTTTTTGGCCGCACGATCCTCTCCCATCCCTTTATCCCCGATATTGGATTTCTATACTTATCTTTCTGATTAACATAGAATATTGCGCGTACACCCAACTAAAATTATGATTATTTCAGATGGAGGTGTCCGGTGGATCCCTTCGTACTGTGCGCTCAAAGAGCTCAGCGTGTCCGACTGTACGGGCGTCACGGATTTCGGTCTCTACGAGTTGGCGAAACTCGGCCCGGCGCTGCGCTACCTTTCCGTGGCTAAGTGTACTCAGGTAAGGTACCACGGTATAGTTTACACCACTTTTTACGTCTTAGGTTGTGAAACGGTTATGTTTTTTTCTTTTTTTTTTAATGTTTTTTTTTTTGTTTCCATACACAGTGGAATGCAAAGATAACATTTTTCTAGCAAGTACCTCCCAACGGTTAGGGTCGATACGGTTCAGGGTATGGATATAGAGATACGTAAGGCCTACTAGTACATCATCAACGCGGCTTTCTCATCTCTCGAATCTTCGAAGCTACATTGGGCCAAAAAGAATCCCCACTTAGTAGTGGGGATGTAGTCATCTACGGAGACTTCTGGGTTAAGGTTCCTAAGCAGCATAGCCAGACAGCCAGTCATACCACTTCAGCTTTTTCAGGGCGTAGGTAATGAAACATTTGCGTTCTGCTTTAGTTATCTGGAAAAATCTGGATTTTAAATTAATTTCCCTTCTATAGCATAGCTTTTTGAGCACGCAAATATTCGATATAGGTATGCCTTAGGGGCAATTATGTTGATTAATATTACCAAATATTACTGTGCGTAGAAGGTACCCATTAAATAAATGTGTCCCATCATCCAGCGAGTATCAATTGTTTATGTCACACCGAGGACTCACCGGTGCCGACACGTTAGGTACCTAAATGGTATGCGGGATATATGAACGAAGATCTCGGCTGAAAATAAATGACGTCATTAATAAAGTAAACGGGGTTCCGGGGAAGATGTGCGAACATTAGAGCAATGACTCAATAAACGTGCAAGTGTGTCTTTATAATTCCTTTTTTACATTTATTTCTATAAAGAAGAATTAATTTAGTAATTTTACAATGAAATACAAAAACAGTTTTACTATTATAGAAATGTGTGTAATCACTTTAGTGGTAAACTCGATCCAACAAAACGTTTATTCCCCAGGTGTCAGATTCCGGAGTACGGACACTAGCCCGCCGATGTTACAAGCTGCGGTATCTGAACGCGCGCGGCTGCGGCGCGCTGGGGGATGACGGCGTCGAAGCCGTGGCTAGAGGATGCTCCAGGTTACGAGCCCTGGACCTCGGGGCCACTGACGTGTCAGAGGCTGGGTTACAGGTAACCATACTATACAGATACTAGTTCGCCGATGCTACAAGCTGCGGTATCTGAACGCGCGCGGCTGCGGCGCGCTGGGAGATGACGGCGTCGAAGCCGTGGCTAGAGGCAGCTCCAGGTTACAAGCCCTGGACCTCGGGGCCACTGACGTGTCAGAGGCTGGGTTACAGGTAAACATGGTACTAGTTTTTACTTGGGTAAATTAAAGTAACCAGCGCAAGCTCGTCAGGTAGATCTACTACGCTACCCTACCTTAACTACTCTAGATTTGAGAACCACTGAGGCATACTCCATTTAAATTAAACATTTTGCAAAAAGTTATTACATGATACATTTACAAATTATAATACAGCTTCTTCTATTCAACTGACTGGCCCTTATTATTCAATAATAATGGTTTTGGCTTAATTATAAAATGTAACGATAAAGGTAGGTAACAGTTATTTAATATTCTAAACAGAATCTGAATAAATAAGTAAATGAAAGGCAAACAAATAGGATTCTTAATTAAATCTAAGCTTATATCATCACTGATAAGTAGCTGGAAATGACGTCATTAGATTCATTTAACTTTTATGAGCCCGATAAATATTATTTTAATTAAAGCTCACTTCAATATGATTTCCGCTCGTGACGAGTATCAATAGTAGGTACAGGGTGGCAGAAAAGACTTCAACAAAGCATTTTTATTAATATTTTTCTTACTGTTATTAAAAATGATAACTACAAGTAGCTTTTCATCACAGAACGGTCCTTATGTTTTCCTGACCATTTTAACTGAAATTCCAATAGAAATTCTGAGAGAATGGTCCTCATTGCATATGAAGCATAAGGACCTTTCCATGACATTTACGTTGAAAGCCAGTATTACTCTACTGAATGTATTCTCGTCACAATATTCTCCTTTAGGCTTTTATACACAATACGTAAAATTTGTTAAAATTATCATCAATATGCACAGTAAAAAATCTTTGACAAAGTATTATTGATCCACCCTGTGTGTTATACTGTATAGGTAGTTCCGTTATTGTTGATATTATATCAATATATACTTAACGAGTATCTATACAGTCAAAATAAAGATAAATCAAATACTGTTCGAATCCAGAACTTTCTTTTTGATCTTTTACAAAAAGAAAACCTAGCAGACCAGGCCGCGTAGCCAAGACGCCAATCGCTTACGCTTCGTAGCGATCGAAACGCAACTGTCACTTTCACACTAATATGGAAGAGTGATAGAGAGACATAATGCTTTTCGTTGTCGAAGCGATAGCGATTGTAACCTTGGCTAGGCCGGCAGGTAGATAATTACGGCGGTTGACTTGACGCGAAAATTTTGACTTTCAACTATCAGAGAACGCATTTTACTTAAATACGAATTCGTCGCATTTGGCGTCGAGACACTTGGTTCGTGGGGCAGAGGCGCACATATGCTCATTAAGGCGCTTGGGAAAAGGTTGAGGGAGGCAACGGGTGACCCCCGCGCGGGCAGCTTTCTCGCGCAGCGAATTGCCATCGCAATCCAGCGCGGGAACGCTGCCTGCGTGTTGGGCACCCTCCCGAGGGCACCAAATTTTGATAGGTATTTTTAATTTTTTGTTTTAGTTATTTTAATTGTAGTTAGTTTTAGTTTTATATTCCTATTTATGTCTTATAGTAATTTATGTAAAAAAAAATGTTTATTTGTGTCTTAAAAAGTTAATAAATTTTACTTAAGGATTTTAACCTTCTATTGAGCCCCGAAAGGGCTTTAAGAGGCAATGGGTGAAAATTTCTTTATATAAATGAGTTTCCGAAATTCAGCGCACCTTTCGCACTGCCACGTTTGACAGTACTAATTACGAATGTTGTATTAAATTGATAAGGGTATGAAAACCTTTGTTGTTTGAGTTGAAGCTTTTTGAAGTCCCGTGTCTTTCCGGAGTGTAATAACTTTAAAGCCTCGTTCCTTTGATTACGTTTTACTCATTAATTTTAAAGCATTTCATTACATTGGATGTCTTCAGTTTAACAGGTGGGATGATTAAATCCTTTATCTTGCCTGTTGTGCAAGATTGCGTATTTTTGTCTATTTTTTTGATACCTTTTGTCTATTTATTTTTGGCAGATTACATTTTGTTTTACTCGCAAATCCAGTGCCTTATTTTACAGTTGTCCACAAAACCTGTATTTTAATGATTTTGTATAATTCAAAAAGTTTTTACCATAAAATACTATGGTGCAGTGGTTCCCAAAGTTGACTGGGCTCCGACCCACCTAACAAATACTGCTAAATTCGGGACCCACCTCTTGGCCGTCTTATAAAGGGGGCATAAAATATTATTAGTAGCGCTCAGATTCCCTAGTAGTTACAGGGCCCACTAAATATTCGCTCGCGACCTTTGTTTTGGGAAACGCTGCTATGGGATTTTAGAATATAGAGCGGCTGTAAAAGTTTGCCCCCTTATTCATAAAAAATTAGAAGACTTTTTTTAGTTAACTTACGTTTTATACTTACACTTTCTTTCAAACACACAAGTCATGCTTAGTTTAGTTTTTATTTGTACTTTATTTTGTTTAGTATACATAATTTTTATAGTTATTTAAAAAAATACAAAATTACAGATTAGGGCAAACGATAATTAATGTAGTGCATAATTCTTCTTCATCGTATTTTCTCAGAAACTTTCGTATTTGTCATGTTACTTCAGTCGACCTCAGTACTTTTTGTACCGAGACTGACTGAAATAGCAAGACACGTTCGTAGGTTTCCGTGACATTACGATGGAAAACAATCATGCGCTACATCTGTAGCTATTTGAAGCTTATATCGATTTTATGAATAATGCCAGTCTGCTAAATTCTGCTTCCATCATTTGTTAAATTTGGAATCATGTAGTAAAAGACACATCACAACATATTAACAATAATGTCAAGCGGTAGTCTTACAAGAAATACGACAAAAATAATGGCAACAAAGGGATATATCCAGCCAGATGGAGGGCCCAACAGTCAAACATGTCACTAGCTAGTTATTCCGCTTTGTGTCGCTTATTGAACGTATGTTTTGTGTTGGCTGCTATTGACTTGGACTTCCATTTCGTAGCAGGGATACATTCTTAAGTAGTTGTAAATCGAATTCAAATACGTTCGACTACCTACATTTACAATCCCTGAGCGGGATTTGCACAATGAAATCCGGTCAATTGTCGTATGCAAATAACATACCTACGGGTATCGACACCGATACAGCCCCTGTAAATAAGTACCTAAAGCAAATCTCATATCACAGGATATTTTGGGCTATAAATACCTGAGTAGTTACAAATGTGAACATTGCGGAACGTTTCAAAAAAGTTGGAATAGTTCTCGGAAATATCAAGAAAATTTCATAGGTAATTACTTTCATTTTTAAATAAAAAATGCGATCCCCGTACAAAAAACAAGAGAAGTTTCCGAAATTTTTCAATATTTTATTTTAGCAAATAATTATGTAAGTGTGTAACTAATTGTAAGTTGGGCAAAAACTTTCTATAATTTATCATATTTCTATAAGTGAGAACCTATAATTGGCCCTGTGATTCTATTTTAAACTAAAATAAAATAAAATAATTACTGTATAATTTCAAGTTATATTTTGTAGGTAGTTCTGAGAACCTGTTTAGTGGAGCTTCATTACTTAGTGTTTGAATCGATCTCTAATATTAGAAGCAGTGCTTCTAACCACTCGACTACCGGTGATTAAAATATTTAATAATTTAAATTAATAATTAGGTACACCTGATATTTTAATATAAAGGTCATAGAATGTATTTAGGTTGACTAATAAGTACATTTTCCATGAAATCTGGGGAATACCTGAATAATCTAATACTTTCGTAAAGTTGTAACTAGCTGGTAATACCGCAGGGAGCGCAAAACTTATTTCTAGCTGCTAATCTACCTACATAGGTATCAGATGTTGTATTAAGCTCGACACTAAGACCTTAGGGATTGCCTACCGACTGGCTCTGAATAGTACTCGTAGGTAGCAGCCTTGATGTATTATTCCACACGTATGCGTCGGACATATTGCTTATTTGCATTATTTTGCATCTTGTTAATATTCGGTGAAATGAGAACTAGAACATCGTATAGTTCGTTTTTTAGCATTAAAAAAAGACTACGCGATCTTGACGTGCCTTTTAATTAGAAAACGCTTTTTAAAAACTAATAACTACTACTTATGAAAGTAAAATAATGTAAATAATCGTATAATATAATATGATCCATAATTGTTACATAATATATCACGTACAATTCCAAATGTTCCACATCCATCATAGAAAGCACGATCAATCAAACATCTTCCTACAATTCGCCTATTTGTCGATCACTTTTACAAGCAAAAATGACACCTATCTAGATTAATTTAAGAGTCATATCATACATATTGCATTTTGATACATTTTCAAAGTCAAGCGATTTCGCACATCATGATTATTTTAGTTCCAAACAACTGAAATTCTATTACTAATCCTCTTATGTCCGTCTGTCCACCTGTTAGCGGGCTGTATCTAAATAACCGTAGTAGGTAAGCAGACATTTGAAACCCCATTCAAAATACGTGTTTTATTGTTTGTTTGAACAAGTGTGAATCTTCGTTAAGAAAAAAAAAATCAAAACCGGGCAAGTGCGAGTCGGACTCGCGCACGAAGGGTTCCGTACCATAATGCAAAAAAAAAACAAAAAAAAAGCAAAAAAAAAAAGGTCACCCATCCAAGTACTGACCACTCCCGACGTTGCTTAACTTTGGTCAAAAATCACGTTTGTTGTATGGGAGCCCCATTTAAATCTTTATTTTATTCTGTTTTTAGTATTTGTTGTTATAGCGGCAACAGAAATACATCATTTGTGAAAATTTCAACTGTCTAGCTATCACGGTTCGTGAGATACAGCCTGGTGACAGACGGACGGACGGACGGACGGACAGCGAAGTCTTAGTAATAGGGTCCCGTTTTACCCTTTGGGTACGGAACCCTAAAAACTGTAAAAAATGTGCTAACTCCTCCAACTAGCACTTGGCTGTTTTTTTTGTGTGTCCAATTCAATAAAATCAACATTTTTTCCGGAGTCAGCTGGATACGGGTGGCGCAATACCGGTCATTGTGGCACTCTTTGGGGAGGCCTATGTCCAGCAGTGGACGTCCTCTGGCTAATATGATGATGATGAACACTTTTTCACAGATCCTCGCCCGATGCTGTCCTAACCTGAAGAAGCTGGCCCTCCGCGGCTGCGAGCTGATCGGAGACGACGGTCTAGAGGCAGTAGCGTACTACTGCCGCGGTCTGACGCAGCTCAACATCCAAGACACGCCGGTCACGCTCAGGGGGTACCGGGCAGTGAAGAAATACTGCAAGCGATGCGTCATTGAACATACTAATCCTGGATTCTGTTGATGATAAATAGAACCCATTGTATTGTAAACTGGTTTAAACTAAGACCTTCCAGGACACCCCTATTGGATGTAACATCCCTTGGAATAGCAGGCATCCATAGGCTACGGTGGCCGCTTACTTACCAGCAGGCGGGTGGTATGCTTGTTTTCCAAATAGTATTCTACCATCGGACTTTTAGACGCACGGCTGGTCTCCATCCTTACTTGGTAGATATTCCACCAATTCGCACGAAGCGCTTTGCTTCTTCTTTCCTTATGCGCAGTGCCAAGGAATGGAATTCCTTGCCGGCGTCTATATTTCCGTGTTTTTATAACCCGGCAATCTTCAAATCAAGAGTGAACAGGCACCTTCTGGGCGAGCTCCATCGGCTAGTCTGTAAAAAAAAAGTATTAAAAAAAAAGAAGTGTTTGTATAATATTGGCAAGGTATCACGCAGCTAAACGTATCAGGATACACCAGTCACGCTGAAGGGATACCGATATTTCCCAGGAGTAGTCGTAATAACAAATAATTATGACATTTCATGACGTTGCGAATTTGAATGTTAGAAGATGATCCGATTCCTGGTTTTATCATTAACGTTGGATACTATCCAGCGTCGAAGGATAATTGAGATATGCGTTGTATCGGAAATAATATTCCAGATTCGTAGGAAACTAATTTCTTCGCCTTTCGCCAGATAGGTACCTACACGTTTGGATTAAAGCTTGAAAATGGTTTCATCTTTTAGCCATCTATTTTGTGTTAGTGAAACACACTAGGAGATATAATCATAGTTCGGCCATGTCAAAACAGGTTTTATGCCGAAATAGTTCATCCGTATTCGATTTGACTTAATTTTAGAAGCTCCATCTCCATTACAAATTGAAGTTAATTGTAATTTCCAATTCTACTTATCAAGTTTAATAATAAAAAGTGGCCCTCAGCGCTTAGGTAGCAAATTAAATATAAAAATAGAATCCGCCCGAATCCTCCAATTATGTATAATAAAGAGTATAAAAGCGAGTATTTTTGATAAACAAGTTATTCATAAATTGAAAGGAATATTTGAAAAAAATTTCGTAGATATTATTACGCAGTCTGTAACTTTTTGTGTACCTTAATTAAAATATTTTTGCTTGCTTTAATTTGTTTGGAATAAAGCAGTTTTAACGTTATGATTGCTATCTTTGATACCTATTTTTAATCGGTTTAGTTTATCATTAAATCCATAGACGATGTAAATTGAACAATTTTTTAAAAATTGATTGTTATATTTCGCGCATTCCGCGTGTAAGTAAATTGCCCGCCGCATGTAAGTCAGGTTTGAGACCTATAATTTAAATACTGTATTTTGTGTAAAAAAAACGTCATTTTACACATACATAGTGTATTGAACTAATTTATAAGCGGTGGGTAACAGTTTAAATAACAAACGCGTCTTTTTTCTCTTATGACGGCAAATATGTAACTAATGTTCGTTAAGGGGTTAATAATTTTATTCATGCTCTTTGTATATGCTTTGTACTTTGTTGATAAGCTATACTAAAGTATTTTTCACATTGTAATGACAGGTGTCACCATACCCAAGTTAAGTGAAAAGTAAAGTTGTATATAATTAACCAGAAAGTGCCAATTCGAAATTCGATCGTACGTTTTGAACTCACGATGGTTTTATTGAAAAAGTGCAGTGCCTTGTCAAGGCTGGCGTCCACTAGACTTGCCGAGTCGAGTCAAAACGCGTAGCCGCAGAAATTCGCCTGACGAGCAATACGCGCGGAGAGTCGAATCGGCGCGCCGCAGCTATTCGTCAATGGACGCAGTTGCATAGAAAATATAAGAGGCGAAATATTGCGATTCGATTCGATTCGCCTCGGCGAGTCTAGTGGACGCCAGCCTTCAGGCGGTGTTACATAATGATATATTCGGCCCGACATGAACTTTAAGATACGTCAAATATTACGTCTAGATACGATTATGGATTAGAGATATAGGTATGTCAGTGCCAAAAGTGACTTTTCATCAAACAAAAACGTCACTTTTGACACTGACATATATTTAATCCATATCGTATCTAGACGTAATATTTGACGTATCTTAAAGTTCGAATCGGGCCGATTAAATATCTTTTAGTCACATATCATGTAAGTATACATATATTGTAGAGAGATATGGAGATGTAATCAGTAATCACAGCCACAGCTTTTACACGAATATCAAATTCACAGTATAGTAACAATTTTGTTAAATATTAACATAGACTTAATATGTGCCATAGAGATTAAAAAAAATTAACACAATTTTAATGAATTCTACTAAAATACGTTTTTGCGGTTGCATGAAATTTTCCTACAATAGGTTATATTGTATAGTTTTTATATTATTTGTAATTATGTAGCAAAATTCTTGAAAATATACAATATTGTTTTATTATTAATGTAAAGTGAACTTTATTAACACAATTGCCATTGTTGATTTAGTTATTATTTTATAATAAATTATAATTTTCAATTAAAATTGTCTATGACTTTATCAACCCATTTTAGCCATTCTGCGTTTAGACATTATTGATTTGTTTTCTTTTGCAAAAAGAATCCTGCTATGCCGCCTAGAGCATAGTTTTGGTAGACTATTCATATTAAGAAAACTTATGTAGTTTTCTTAAATACTTATTTCTTAAGGGAATATCCAGCTCGGAACTTTAAAAACTCTTTTTTGTGTGGAATATTTGGTATCAGTATAGGGGTAACTTGACGGGACTGACGAAATCAGTCGATTTGTTCACGAAAATAATTGGTCAATCTCATCTAGCATCCACACGTACACAAATTAAATCACCAATTTGCATTCTACTATGAAAATTGGCATTTTTGTGTCCGCACTTACTGATGTGATCGGGGAATCAAATTGGTATCTGTGTCCGCACGGCCCTGTTCGATCGGAGAATTTCATCAGATTGGCGAAAAATTGTCTCGTCTGGATACAACTTATGGCTCGTTTCATTCGTTTATTTCTTATATCGTATCATTCACAGATAATGATAAAAAACGAACAAAACTAATAAAGAACGAGTGACGAACACAGAATGATACGAAATAAGATGTAAACGAGAAACTAATGAGACGAGCGATGATGATACCGTTACATAGCGTAGTTTATTATTTACTAATTAATTACTTAAAGTTTGTAGAAGGTTGATCATATACAATTACAAAGACACAAAATATGCATATGTATCTACAATCGAAAAATATTATCATAAGGGAGGGTTCTTCTGTCCCTGTCGGGAAAAAAGGAAAAGTAAACATTACATACATGAAAGGGCAAAATTTATGTTATTGTTGAAAAGTCGTGTATTAACATAAAATTATGAATATTCGGGGTTCGAATCAATTACATATATCAATTTTTAGGCAAACCATATTCAGTGTATTTTTAATTAGTTGTCACACTTAAAGTACTTTTGATTTTATTTAGTCTAGATAATTATTTAAAGTCGAACCCCCGCTGGACTTGATTGCCTGCTAAACTAATACTATTAGTTCTATTACAGTAAATAAAAAATAACAATATTATTTGAAAAATTACTTTCTTAAACCTATTTTGTTTTTACAAGCATTTATTTAACTTGCAATGTACCTATGTATTTAAAATAACCCTTTCCGAAAATACAAATGACTGCATTTCCATCAATTAATATTTATATTATTATTTAGTTTGTAGAGTGTATGTATGATTATATCGCTTGATGTGTTGCAATAGCAAGTACATTATGAAACAGGTGCGAAGAGTAAGAAATTCGCACGTGTATTGTACAACGGCCCTTTAATTTTTCGATATATTTCAAATAATACTTATTACATCATCCTACCGACTGCGCCATGTAATAAGTATTATTTGAAATAAACAACAACCATATCTAGTTTGGTCTAAGAATGATTCTTTATTCTTCTGTTCAATCATAGACACAAAAGTCAAAGACAAACTAAACATACTCTACACGTATTATGCCAATTGCAGCCCCAGGGCGGTAAAATAATCTGTGTGCTACGCTGGTTGCTTGGTATGAGGGTATAAGATTAGAGTTTCATACATCTCGCGTGCCTTAATAAGAGAGCGTGCCCTGTTTGTAAACAACACTATTATCGTTAGCATGAGATTGTGTTGTGATGTTTCTGTAGTGTGCGTTGGGTATGTAATCCGGGACCCTAGTAATTTTAAAAATAGTGTAGTTTGATATAACCTAATTTTATCGCGAAGATTCTTTTTAACCAAAGGGGTATTAGGGCCACCCCACACTAGCGCCAATGTTCCGTCGAGCAGCAGCCATGGAGTTGACTAGACGCTGACGCTCAGGAGCCGCTAGTGTGTAGTTACAATAATGATCACTAATTCTGCTGAAATTTATTTCGTCTTACACGATATTTTTGTAAGCAAAATATTCTAGTTTCTCCGTTACAAGACCAACAGTAGATTGCTATAGTTCGTTTTTTTTAGCATTAGAAAGAACTTGCAAGAAGGTAAGCGATCTTGACATGTCTTTTAATTGAAAAACGCTTTTTAAAATTCAAAAACTATTACTTATGAAAGCAGAAGAATATAAATGATCGTATTAGATTCATAATTGTTACATATTAGCCGTAACTTATTTTTAAAATGTGTTTTTCAATTAAAAGACAAATCAAGATTGTTTACCTAATTTCTAATGCTAAAAAAAACGAACTATAAGAACTTACTGTTACAGATGGTAACAGTTACAGACAGTAACTGTTACAGATAGTAAAATTAAGTTCTAGTTTCACAAAAAAACTACCCTTTCAAATAAAATTTTAATTTAAATAGGCCATCCCTGTACAAATTAATTACCTACACGTAAGCGGGAGCTAAGTAACCCCTAATGTTCATTTTATTTTATTTTATTTTATTACAAGGAGATAGAACAGAAGCATGCAAGTGAAGAACAATGTGGATAGAATATACGTAACTAGTACAATACAGATTATGCTGTTTCCTTAAACATATCTCACCGAGAACATAAGTGGTATTAAAATGTAAACCTAGTAACATGCAGACACTTAACTATTTTAACTACAACTACTAAAACGACTTTAATTTACAGTTAAACATAATAATGTATATTATGAAAGTTACGATCCATAAAATATCTATCTTACTGTGTACTTACTGTGTTTTTTTTTTGTACAATTTTGTGACAGCAGCCTTGAATGAGGCGCGGGAGCATGAGAATAAATCTACATTAGAGAGTAGCTTGTTGTGGTGGTCGCAAATTCTGTGTATGGGAGCCCGTTTGCCTGCGTTGGAACGCGTAATCGGGAAACTAAATAAATGTTTGGACCTGGTCAACTTCTGCGGAGTGCGGAACTGTAGGGCCGCGAGGAGCTGCGGGCAGTCTACATCGGCTACGCAGATGTTGCGCAGCATCACTGCGTCAGCAACGGCTCGTCGGTCCTCCAGAGACATAATGTTATACTTGATCAAAAGATCAGCGTATGAACAACGTGGACTCTTTATTTTAAAATTTAGGAAACGTAAGAACTTCTTCTGCACCATCTCTATTTTATCAATGTAAATTTGATAGTATGGGTTCCACGCTACTGAAGCATACTCTAGATACGATCTTACAAGTGATTGATACAGTAGAATGAGAGTGTCCTGTTTTTTGAATGGTTTAGATGTACGTATAATGAAGCCGAGCATCTGGTACGCTTTTTTTACAATGCTATCTACGTGTACATCAAGGGTCAATTTTGAGTCTAAGTGCATACCTAAATCACGAGTGCTTTCAATAGTTTCCAGACGGTGTTGATTTATATGATATGAGTTATAAATTATATTTTTCTTTTTTGTAAATATCATATGTTTACATTTGTTGAACGCTAGAAATAATTTATTTTTTTTGCAATAGTCATAATTTGCATTCAATCTCTTATTTAGCGAGGCCAAAGAGATTAGACCCTTGGTAATTTACTTGTAACTTGTATTCCTCAATTACTTCAGGGACCAGTCAGGGACTCAATACATATACACACCAGTACTCTCCAATTGTCCGTTCCCGGACACTCCTTAATAATTTCTTATCTTTTGCACCTAACTCCGACTTGTTTGCCGACGAAAGTCATAAACTTTTTAAAGATTTTTTACGTTTTTGCGAATCAAACATGTAATATCTTAGTAGCTTATTAATTGCTTTATTATTTACTTTACTTAGGTACTTAATTTTACTACTTGATTTTACAGTGCATTGGTGTTAGCTGTAATGCTGTAAAATTTGATTTCAATAAATATCAAATATCAAATATAGTTATAGGAAGGAGTTGGACCCTTTCGTCCCTTGACCCTTTATGCCCCGGGCGAACATTGGAAGGGCATTTTTGTCGTGTTAGCGAGAAAGCTAGTGGTCGCGCCATCAGTTTGATTACCGACAATGTGCCCGCAAATGAGGGTAGGCGGCGTGTGCGTGGATGACATTAGCTAAATATGAGATTTGAATAATTATGATAACAGACTTGTAGCACGGAAAGGGAAAAAAAGCCTTTAATCTGAAGCAAAAAGAATAGATAGTATAGAGGGGTCCTGTCATTGTAAATTTTGTAGTCATAGTAAATTTACTGCCATCTATTGACACACGGCTAAAACTCAAAATGAAAACGTATAAAATTATCCAAAAAATGTACTTATATATATATGGATAAATGATTTTATTATTTTTATATCATTTTGATCCATGTTCATTCACTGATATCTATGTGTTAAAATTGTTAAATATGAAACCGTGTCGTCACGCTATCTAGCCGAGCATAGGCTAAAAGTGTGTGCGGCATCTATCCGAGAATGAGTTTTTCTTGATTTCCGGGGCAAGCTCTTCCTTACACTTATCCTCTAGCCGCCCAGAGACCTATAAAAAGGTCTCCTGTTCCATTCTAATTTGAACTTTGTGGTGACAGAATAAAATTTCATTTTGCTTGGCAAGGTTTGACGTATGGGCGGCTAGAGGTTAGTTACAAATGTCTTTGATCTGAAGTGAACGATACTAAAATTGGATAGAGAATACCTCTTTAGAGGCCTAATTTGCTTTGGTTGCGGAATAATGGCCAGCCGTTACCCTATGATACATTTTTGAAGCATCAATGTCATATACTCGACGTAACTGGCGTGGCAACGAGCCTTTAGAAACTGAAAATAAAGAATAGTATTAATACGAGTATATAGCTGAAAATATTCTTTAAAATGCAATGCAAACTACGTTGCCTTTAATGGAGCGGAAAGGCTGTTTTCCGTATATTTTATTAGGACTTATATCCCGTCAGAAGGTGGAAGACGCTATCCAGGCAAGGACAAAACAAACTGGGCTGTTCTCCTCAAAGTAGGCTTAGGTGATAGTAATAGATACATACCTTGACCTAACCATTATGTGTATAGTCCGTTTTTTAACCGACTTCCAAATCTCAAAGAAGGAGGTTATCAATTCGGTTGTATGTTTTTTTTTTATTTTTTTTTTTATTTTTTTTTATGTTTGTTACTCCATATCTCCGTCATTACTAGATCGATTTTGAAAATTCTTTTTTTGATTGAATGTATATGCATACAGATTGGTCTCGTTTTTGTCAAAACCCAGTTCTGATGATGGGATCCATGAGGAATCGAGGGAACTCCTCAAATCTTAAAGGCATATATATAGTGACTAGCTGTTGCCCGCGACTTCGTCCGCGTGGAATCTAATCTTCAACATTTTACATCTTTAGTACCTATAATTATCATATCCAAGCAATGTTGAAATTAAATACTTTTCTTTTTTAGCAAGTTGTATGAAGTTTTAAGTCAAGTGGATTTTGATGTTGGTTGCTGAAATTACTTTTCTTGTATTCTCATAATAGGTACCTATGCCCTTATACAAAGATTCAAGTTCCGCACTCACAAAATATCTGATCTCCATACAAACTTTCAACCTCTTTCTCACCACCTTGGGGGATGATTTTCAAAAATGCTTGAATTCGTTTTCAAGTTTTTTATTTTAATACCTTTTTTTTGCAAAAAGCTCAAGTTCTTAGATTAAAATTAAATTTACACCCCAAGACGAACTTTCATCCCCTTTTTAACCCCCTTAGGGGTTGAATTTACAAAAACGTTGCAATTACTTACTTTTTTTTGTAATCGGCTTATCGGCTATTATGTCTTTCTAAGAAGTTTCAAAGCATTTGTAATGGATTCAAACTTTGAACCCCATTTTAACCCTGTTAGGGGATGAATTTAACAAATCGCTGAAATCATTCTTATTGTCTTCTAATAATATCCCCAAATACAAAGATTCAAATCCCGCGCTCGAAAAAATGTATGATATCCATACAAACTTTTAACCCCGTTTTCACCACCGTAGGGGATGAATTTTCAAAAACGCTGAAATTAGTTTTCTTTTATTTTAATTTAATACCTTTTTACAAAGTTTCAAGTTCCTAGCTCCAAATAAAATTTGCACCTGAAGACGAACTTTATTAACTTAGGGGTTGAAATTCCAAGAACATTGCAATTAGTTTTTTTTGTAATCGGCTATTATGCCTTTCTAAGAATTTTCAAAGCATTAGTAATGGATTCAAAATTTGGAACCCATTTTAACCCTGTTAGGGGATGAATTTTACAAAACGCTGAAATTACTTTTATTGTCTTCTAATAATATCCCCAAATACAAAGATTCAAGTCCCGCGCTTGAAAAAAATTTTGATTAATATACAAATTTTCAACCCCTTTTTCACCACCTTAGGGGATGAATTTTCAAAAACGTTGAAATTAATTTTCTTGTATTTTAATAATATATCGTTTAACGACGTTTCTAATTCCTAGCTCAAAAAAAAAACTTCAACCCCATAAAAACTTTCATCCCATTTTAACCCTGTTAGGGGATGAATTTTAGAAAACGCTGAAATTACTTTTATTGTCTTCTAATAATATCCCCAAATACAAAGACTCATGTCCTGCGCTCGAAAAAAATTTTGATATCCATACAAACTTTCAACCCCTTTTTCACCACCTTGGGGGATGAATTTTCTAAAACGCTGAAATTAGTTTACTTGTATTTGAATTTGATACATTTTTACAAAGTTTCAAGTTCCTATCTTGAAATAAAGTTTGCACTCGAAGACGAACTTTCATCCCCTTTTTAACCCCCTTAGGGGTTGAATTTCCAAAAACGTTGCAATCACTTTTTTTGTAAGAAGTTTCAAAGCATTTGTAATGGATTAAAATTTTCAACCCCTTTTTAACCCTCTTAGGGGATGAATTTTACAAAACACTGAAATTACTTTTCCTGTCTTCTAATAATATCCTTATATACAAAGATTCAAGTCCACCACTCGAAAAATTTTTTGATTTGCATACAAACTTTCAACCCCTTTTTCACCACCTTAGGGGATGAATTTTCAAAAACGCTGAAATTAGTTTTCTTGTATTTTAATAATATATCTTTTTACGAAGTTTCAAATTCCTAGCTTAAAAGAAAACTTTCACCCCATACAAACTTTCATCCCCTTTTTAATCCCCTTAGGGGTTGAATTTCTCAAAATCGCTTCCTATCTCTTGTACACTTTATAAATGCAATCTGGTGTGCAAATTTCAACTTTCTGGGTTTTGTAGTTTCGGCTCTGTGTTGATGAATCAGTCAGTCAGTCAGTCAGTCAGTCAGGACACTTGCATTTATATATATAGATTTTTGGGTTTTTATCAACAAATCAAGCATATACACCCAAAAAAGTGACATTTGATGAAGTGGAACTGCTGATGATGATCAGAACGGAACTCTTTAACGACGCATAGTTCACGGTTGGCGATTTGTCCTCTTCGTTATGTTTGTTAAGCAAGTTAAGTTTTTAAGCCACATTTTTGTCAAGCTCGAGTTCTGATGATGGGATCCATGAGGAATCAAGGGAACTCCTCAAATCTTAAAGGCATGCGTATAGAGATTTTTGTATTTACATCAGAAAATCAAGCATTTTCATTAAAAACTGTTGCATTTGATGAAGTGGAACTGCTGATGATGATCAGAACAGAACTCTTCAACGACGCAAAGTTCACGGTTGGCGATTTGTTCTCGTCGTTATGTTTGTTAAGCAAGTTAAGTTTTTAAGCCACATTTTTGTCAAGCTCGAGTTCTGATGATGGGATCCATGAGAAATCAAGGGAACTCCTCAAATCTTAAAGGCATGCGTATAGAGATTTTTGTATTTACATAAAAAAATCAAGCATTTTCATTAAAAACTGTTGCATTTGATGAAGTGGAACTGCTGATGATGATCAGAACAGAACTCTTAAACGACGCATAGTTCACGTTTGGCGATTTTTCCTTTTCGTTATGTTCGTTAAGCAAGTTAAGTTTTTAAGCCACATTTTTGTCAAGCTCGATTTCTGATGATGGGATCCATAAGGAATCGAGGGAACTCCTCAAATATTAAAGGCATACGTATAGATTTTTTTGTATTTTCATCATAAAATCAAGCATTTACATTAAAAATTGTCGCATTTGATGAAGTGGAACTGCTGATGATGACCAGAACAGAACTCTTCAATGACGCATGGTACACGTTTGGTGATTACGAATTTCGATTTTGACTTGGACTGGGACTCGGACTCGGACTCATACCCGGATCCGGTTCGGACCCGGATCCGGTTCGGACCCGGACTCGGATCCGGATTCGGACCCGGACTCGGAACCGGACCCGGCCTCGGATCCGGACTCGGACCCGGACTCGGACCCGGACTCGGACCCGGACCTTGACCCAGAAAACCACTATGATACCTTAACTAAATAAACAACTATGATTACCTATCATAAAATTAATGTAGGTATAAAGTACGATGATGCCAATCTTACTAGCCCCTCCCGCTTAAACCCCCGTACACCGCACGGCATGCGCCATTAAGTGGGTTAGGTTAGGTTTGAACTGTGATCCTCACAGAACCGAACAAGGATTAGGTTAGGTTAGAACTGCGAGCCTTACAGAAACGAAATGCTAATTGAAAAGTGGGTTTGATTAGGTTCGAACTGCGATCCGCACAGAACCGAACTGCTATCTGAGGAGTGGGTTAGGTTAGGCTAGAACTACGACCCTCATGGCTCCTCTTCACGATGGGCCAACGCCGGCCACTCCAAGGGACGCATTTATGCGTTAGAGGGAGCAAGTGATATTGCTATCTCATTCTACCGCATGGCTGCGTCCCTTGGAGTGGCCGGCGTTGGCCCATCCTGTAGAGGAGCCATTATACAGAAGCGAAATCCCTTCTTCCTCGCGTTATCCCGGCATTCTGCCACGGCTCATGGGAGCCTGGGGTCCGCTTGACAACTAATCCCATGATTTGACGTAGGCACTAGTTTTACGAAAGCGACTGCCATCTGACCTTCCAACCCAGAGGGTAAACTAGGCCTTATTGGGATTAGTCCAGTTCCATTATACAGAAGCGAAATGCTAGTAGAAAAGTGGGTGGTTTTACCTCCTTTTCTACATAGTGTACCATCTACAATAATATTTCATCGGCCCCCATGGAAGTCGGTTTTTTTTCTTAAAAATTATTTAGCATTAGAAAGAACTTCGCAGAAGTAAACTTGTGGTTCCAATCCAGCACTTTTAGCAGTAATAATTTCAAGTAAATTATATGTACGAATATTGACCATGCTCCATTAGATAATTCAATAATTATTAACAATTAAAGAGCCTGATAAAAACTGCACGCTTGGTTCTGTGGAGTTCTTTCTAATGCTAAAAAAACGAACTAAGGTAAGTACCCCTATTAACGAGGGGGTTAAGCAACTTTTACAAAGACAGCCAAAAATGAAACATAAGCTGGCTCTGTATGAACAAAGACATATTTTTTTATGATAGTTTGTACATCGAAATTTATATTTCATTCGTTTTTGGACTTGTTTTGGTCAGTTATATAGAAAAAAATAATTATTAAACCCAAAATGTCGAAATCGCCTATTACCGTGGTAATTGATCATTGCTACCCAAATACCGCGGATAAGGGTTCCTTTTTACGAGGGTAGATAAACCCATCGCATTTTTAGTTCCTTCTTTATATACCTACTTATATTTATTTGACAATAGTAGTTAAATAAATAGTAGGTATTATATTTAATCTGATTTCCAATCGTAAGATTCCATTAATATTTTTTTCTTTTGGTTTTTCTATAAGGAAAAATAAGAGGATTTTTAGTAAAACATAATTATGCAAGTGAATTCCTTTGAGTCTACTTACACCTACTAACTACACTTAGATAATTCGTCGTATCAAAAATACATGCTGTATACAAGTATCTACATAAAACAATATAAAATAAATAAATATAAGGGGACATCTTACACAGATCGACATAGCCCCAAACTATGCAAAGCTTCTACTATGGATACTAGGCGACGATATACATACTTATATAAAAATTTATAAAATAAAAATAAATATTCAGCCTATACACGTCCCACTGCTGGGCATACTTATATACCTACATAGAAAACACCCATGACTTAGGAACAAATATCTGTGTTCATCACATAAATAAATGCCCATCAACATCAAATTGATCTAATGATACAAGATATGTGAAATAAATATTAAAATAAATTAATATTGGATGTACTGCCTCTTTTATAAATAACACATAATCCAAACATAATTTTAAATTAATTAAAAACTAAACTTAAATATATATCTATCTGAAGGTTGTCTGGAAGAGATCGCTGTTTAGCGATAAGTCCGCCTGTGGTTACCTACATATTTGTACCTGTTCATACTTTTGTACCATTTCTTTTGTAGTGTGCAATAAAGCATTTTATTATTATTTGTTTCTCCATTTTCGAATTCACGGGCCTACAAATCCCGGTCTTTTGATAGGCTTGCGTGGGGATATAGATCCAACACGTAGAGGCCCCTTGGAGAGCTTTAATGTCATGTAGAACGCCTGCTGGAACCCGTTCACAGGCGCAACAATAAACACCCATGAACCGGTCGCAGCAGGCATTGGGACTATTGTAAAAAAAGTGAATAGTATACCGGTCTATGGATTGAAGTTTGGATGGACAATGAGACTGGGCTATTGTAGAGAAGTTCGGACACCTGCCATAACAATGCTAAAACACGTTATCGAGGCAGGTGGTGACTTGCCGCTGACTAGATGGGCCCCTGAAACTGCCGTCGCGAAGACGACCAGGAGCAACATCGGTGTGAGCGGCTCAGGGGTGTCGAGAGGTGTGCGCCGCTTTCTACCCAGTGGCTGTTAACAGCCACTGTGCCAACTCGCGTCTTATGCATCTTTCACTTCCACCCCTGGAGCATATAGCTCTAACGACTCCTCTCTGGACGGCCAATGAAGGCAAGCCAGAGCTGAGAGTCCTGCGGGTCCCCTTGGGGTCCACTCCGACCGACGAAGACACGCCGGAGACGGAGACCCTGACCGACTCTCGGGAGCACTCGGGTCCGTGGGGTCGTTACTCCCCAACAGCTCGCCACAAGCTGCCCTGCGGGCTTATTATTATTATTTATTATTATTGTTTCTCCTTTTTGGACTTCACGGGCCTATAAATCCCGGTCTTTTGATAGGCTTGCGTGGGGATATAGATCCAACACGTAGAGGTCCTTTGGAGAGTTTTAATGTCATGTAGAACGCCTGCTGGAACCCGTTCACAGGCGCAACAATAGACACCCGTGAACCGGTCGCAGCAGGCATTGGGACTATTGTAGAAGAAGTGAACAGTATACCGGTTTATGGATTGATGTTTGGGTGGACAATGAGACTGGGCTATTGTAAAAGAGGTCCGGACACCTGCCATAACAATGTAAACACCGTCATCGAGACAGGCGATGACTCGCCGCTTACTAGATGGGCCCCTGAAACTGCCGTCGTAAAGACGACCAGGAGCAACATCGGTGTGAGCGGCTCAGGGGTGTCGAGAGGTGTGCGCCGCTTTCTACCCAGTGGCTGTTAACAGCCACTGTGCCAACTCGCGTCTTATGCATCTTTCACTTCCACCCCTGGAGCATATAGCTCTAACGACTCCTCTCTGGACGGCCAATTAAGGCAAGCCAGAGCTGAGAGTCCTGCGGGTCTCCTTGGGGTCCACTCCGACCGACGAAGACACGCCGGAGACGGAGACCCTGACCGACTCTCGGGAGTACTCGGGTCCGTGGGGTCGTTACTCCCCAACAGCTCGCCACAAGCTGCCCTGCGGGCTTATTATTATTATTTTTTTTTTCTTTATTTATTTTCCTTCTTAAGTTAGGTTAATTATAATATGCATATAAAAGTAAAATATAAAAACACTTACAAAACAATAAAAAAGAAAATTATAAACACATTATAAAAAACCTAACCTAGGGTGCCGCCGGCAGCGGGGCAGGGCCCAAGCTGCCGGTGGTCAGGGCCGCAGAGTGAGGAATCGACGTACTATACGCGCCGTGTCCAAAATTACCGCCTTCTGCATCTGACCCTTGATCCAACCACCTAGCGAGAGTCTCTCTAGGTGTTATTATTATTATTATTATGTCACTGTAAAAGCCCGAAGTACGGCAAAACCTAGGATTTACCGGTAAAACCTAGGTTTTACCGATGTCGATCGGTAAAAGCCCGAAATGTTAAATCTTACTAGTTTACTTCGGACTTTTACCAACACCGATATGGTAAATCCTAGGTCTTACCACGGCGACCGGTAAAGTTTGAATCATGCACTGATTCTCAACCACTCCCGCTCAAACCCCCGTACACCGCACCGCATGCGCCTTTAAGTGGGTTAGGTTAGGTTTGAACTGCGATCCTCACAGAACCGACCAAAGTGGGTTAGGTTAGGTTAGAACTGCGAGCCTTACAGAAACGAAATGCTACTGGAAAAGTGGGTGGTTTTACCTCCTTTTCTACATAGTGCACCATCTACCATAATCTTTCATCGGGCCCCATAGAAGTCGGTTTTTTTTTCTTAAAAATTATCATCTAATAATCTCAAGAATCAGTGCATGATTCAAACTTTGCCGGTCGCCGTGGTAAGACCTAGGATTTACCATATCGGTGTTGGTAAAAGCCCGAAGTAAACTAGTAAGATTTAATATTTCGGGCTTTTACCGATCGGCATCGGTAAATACTAGGATTTACCGGTAAGACCTAGGATTTGCCGTACTTCGGGCTTTTACAGTAACATACGAGTATATACTAAATATGTATAAAATAAACAACCTACTGAAACCCGTACCGGGCTGCCCCCGACGCAAAGGTGCCCATCACGCTCGCTGCGTTGTCGCGTTGGATTGCGATTGTATGTTGGAGTATTATATGTTCTAATTAAAATAATGCAATAGGTTTTATAATAATTATATTATGAACCTATTTATTTCCTACCAAAGTTGTAGGTGGGTCGGTATTGGGTTCCCATACATCTTATTACCGAGTGATGTCTTTTGTAACCATCGGTTAACGGTTTAATTCACATTATTGTAAAACTCATTTACGAGTAATAAAAATAAATAAAGATCGCGTATATTTTTAACACAATCAAAATGGAAGATACTAAATATTACGAAACATTGTATAAAACAGACTTGCCAACCATGCTTTTGTTTTTATATCAATATTTAAACAAGATTCTCATATAATGGTTTCTAAGGAAACCTCCAGTTAAGTGCTTAAAACTGTAGTCAAAATTAAGAGTTCTTGAATAGATTTCATACCACGTTAATAGCTTTTTAGCTTTATAGATGGTTAAATATTTCAATAACATCAAGAGTTAAGGAAATGTGTATTTACATATGAATATATAACCCTTCGAACTTAAAATACCGTTTCCGCTATCACCGAGGTATACCTCGAAATTAGGAACCACAGCGAAAAATGGAACCCAACACCGAGGTTTTTAATTTCCTGTTTTTTACTATTGGTAAGCAAATATTTACAAATTGAGGATTTGGGAACCATAAATATCATAATTAAGAATTGATATAAAGTCTTAGTCTTTCTGTAATATTCACCATTGCTATGAAAATCACTAAATAAAATACGCGTTTGCTTACTTGAGGTCTTGCGCGTTAGTATGGATCATTCAAATCCTGCGCTCCCGATGAGTTAGTTTACGGTTTTCGAACTGTTTACTTTGTGTTTCTTTAATAGTGCTATACTTATTCGACAGTCAATATACAAAGCTATATTTGTGTGTACTTCAATTTTTATAAAGTCAATAGGCTTCCTTATAAAACGCCTTTTTGTACATACCGCGGTAATCAGTGCCGATTTTAATGGGCTCGTTAATAGGGGTACTTACCTTATAGACTTGTATCTTGTAGCCAGAGCATGTGGCTGCTACAACCTAATTGTATCTAAATTAAATCGACAAAATTAGTGCCTATTACTGTACAATATCTATGTTTTTTTAAGATTATGCGGTAATTTTCAGTATCTTTTCGCTGGCCGGACGATAGGAGAATGCATTGGCAGAAACGGAGATATCCAGACAAAGCGTCATACATCCAACAATACCAGCGGTAAGTTATTTCGTTCCCGATTATGTAATTTGTTCTAACATCGACGGGTTCATTTCAATTATAGGGTTATTGCATTTATTTACGTTCATTAACCCCGGGTATGTCCTTAAACTACGTCCAAGACCACCGGTGGACGGGCAGCAGCGTCCCTCAAATTCGGTGTACTCGACTGCGATCGCCAACCCGCCTGCCAAGCGTGGCGATTATGGCATTCACTCCCAATAAGGGGGAGGCCTATGTTCAGCAGTGGACGTCTTATGGCTGAGATGATGATGATGATGACGTTCATTAAAAAAAATGTTATTTACTAAGCTCCCGGCGTCGTTAAAGCCTCGTACTTGGAGAATAAAATGTAACATAGGGGCGTTTCTACCAAGCTTATTCGAGCAATAACGAAATAGATGCAAACATTAATGATATGATATGATGAGTCACTTAACACATTTGACATGGTAAATTTTTAGGAATTTATATTGTGATTGTCAGTTTTATACATTATGAATAATTGAGTACGAAAAATAACACTGACAATCGAAATTTCATTCAAAATTATTAAATTACAATCTTGTCAGCAGTTTCACAATAAATAAATTAAAAAAAAATATTTAACAAAAAAAAAAACACCAGGAATGTGTCGTTATTAAGCTATTTTAAGCATAGTCTAATAAAACATGGTCTTCTCTTCCCAGAGTGACACAGGCCTACGTCACACTAAAATGGCCGCTATATATAGCGCTATCGCATATTATCATATAGCGCTGTCGCATGATGACGTAGGCTTGTGTCAGTCAGGTGAGCTAGAAAAGACGGGAAGAGAGTACCAGGCGGAGTATATTATTATACCATGGCTATAAGTAAGTTGCATGTATTCAGTAGGTACTTAATTACTTATTAGTTAAAGTCAGGTCATTCAGTGACAGATCCAGGCGGTTTTGTATTAGTTTAGTTAACCAATAAATTTAATGTTATAACTACCCGAAAATTTAAATAATTATTTGTTTAATTTTATTTAAATACCTATATAAAGATACAGAGTATGTATAAATGAAATGAGTGAGAGATACCTTCATTACAAATTCGCAGAGTTGAATAATTATGTCAGTTTTAATTTACCTTCGTGTGAATTAACGCCCGCAGGTAAACAATAAACAAAACATGTCGTTTTACACGGGTTACGCAACTTCTAATATCTAATGTGCTCACAGCGTTAAGCCCGGTAAAAAAGATTTTAATTTATAATTTAATTAGAATCCAGCAAGAATTTTTAGGTACAATCGGGGACATTCCCGGTGAATTATATTCAGAAAAATTTTACCTCGATCCTTACGAGTTAGCTAAACTCCGCGTCCCATAGAGATAACCAATTACGATGGATTTAGGGTTCTTTATCTTAATAATGATGATATCCTCTCAGACGTATCCGTCGACGGCGACAACCTGACAAGTTTTTTATTTATTAATTAAGGAAATAAACAGGTACCTATTCAATGAGACAAACAATAGGTAGTAAGGACAGTTATTAGTTGTTATTGTTTAGGCTAAGCTTCGCCTCCCCATAAAGATAACCAATTAGGATGCATTTTGGATTATGCAAATGACACGTTCGTACGTTTCTGTAAAAACACCTAATTACCTATTCTAATGATACAACTTCAATACGAGTAGCTACATAATATTATATGAATATCAATGTTTTTTTTTTGTTTTGATCTGGTATTTTTCTCAATAAAAAAAAAAACCTTTCCGTAGAATTGCATTCTATGTATCGAGGGGTATCAATGTCGTCGCGAATAGATGGGTGGTTTTATGGGATCCCATTTTTCAGTGATATTGTTTGTAAGTCACAAGAAACTATCATTACTAGTTGGAGCCGGAGCCGTTCATATCATTCGTTTATTTCTTATTTCTTATTATTCAGTACTAGCTTTTGCCCGCGACTCCGTCTGCGTGGAATTAGTAACAGAAGCTAAAGTACATATAGCGCCTGGATAATGCTAATAGCAATCATTCAATTCGCCCATTGCTTACTCTCTTCAGGGATGATTTCGTATGTGGGCATCTAAAATCGCCAACCTTGTGACATCCCAACGATACCAAGGAAAATCGAGGGAATAAAATATTGCAACGTAAGATTATCGTAGACTGGGATAAGTGAGATATGATGATTGGAAAAATCCATTTGAAGATTGCTACCATTTTTAGTTTGGAGCTTTTGAACCAAGCATTTGCGTCCATCGATAGAATTGTTCAGACAGTAAGAGTTAAGTCGAATAAGTCGATTGAAAACTTTAGAGTTTTATCAAAGAAGATTGCCTGAGCTGTAAGTGCTTCAGGTTTTTCATTTAAAATCTTTTATAGAACTTCCAACTATACATATAGGTACTCAAATTGTGTATAGGTATTTTTTAGGAATATACACATGATAAAAATTGATACATTAAGTAATTGGTCAAAATTTTAAATTAATTAGATAGATAGATGAAACTTAGTCACTACACTGCAAGGTGGTAAAAGTCATATTTGGTGATTATTACACGTAAATACCTAAAAAAACACTTATTTTTTATAAAATTTTAATATGATACTTACATATATTATATGAAAAGACTCTATCTGATTACACCCTGTCTGTTTGCCCAGTATTTAATTTACTGACTAAATAAATACCTTGAAGCTTAATAATGTGAGTTTACGAGCAGGTGTGTTGAGATAAGTAAACAATAAGACTAGACGTCAGGCACACTACATTAATTTCTCAGCGTGCAACGCGATGCATTATTGCGGTACGTAACACAGGTGTTCTCACTGCGTTCTTGTGCACTTACACATGCGGTAGTGTAACTGGCCAAGTTCGTAAAGAAGAAAGAGGCTACATTTTCAAAGCGTGTATCATGATGCATTGGCATTTCGATAAGTTATTATGGCTGAGTCCTGTCACGGTCGCCATGAGGTGACGTGAGGTAGAGGCGTATTTAAATTAAACACATGAGCTCTATCTAATGGTCCGATTAACTACTAACTCAATAATCTGTCTCCCTATAATATACCAAAATACCACTGCTTTATTGTGTGCTTATGCCTACTAGCGGTCATGTGCTGGCATAAGTTAGAAGAAAAAATAAGATGAGATGCCAATCTGATGCGTCGTTTACATAATGATACTTAACTAAAATAACATTTTTTTCCTTAATACATACTATCTCATATTGAATACCACCGGAAAATTAACCTATGCATTACATGTATTACTACCATCTAAAAAACATAGTAAAAACGTAGTTGTTCGGGTTATTTCTTTATTAAAGTTACATATTTTATCTACTACTTATCGGGTGAAATATAAATTGTTTAAAAAAAGTACTTAATTGTAATAATGATAATCAGTGAGTAATATGTAAATAATTAAGTCGGTACTGGGCTATTTGTAGGATTTGTTTGTACCTCGTTCCCAATGTATAGGTACTTATCATACTACATTTTTTCCCCACAAAATTACTTTTTACCATTTAGCAACAACTCAAAGCTACCAGTCATTAAGAACCGTTGAAAAATTGCACGTCCTGCGTTATATGTTTGATATATTGTAGAACATTCCCAAACTGAAAAATATACGTCCAAACCCTCATCTCAGCTCTCATTTTTTGTTGTTTTGTTGGGCTTGGCCCCTTTTTACATATATATGTTTTACAAGATGTTATACTGAGCTTGCTCGCGTTGGTTTACCTCAGCTACACAATTTCTCTCGAGCGAAATGACAACATTAAGCTCACATGTCGTATTGCGCGACTAAGTCGTGTGACGAGAACACACATTCATTAGTTCTATTTGGCTTTAGCACTAGGTGTTTCATTAGCACGGTCCTCGTGTATCTATTTGGTTTTATTTTGATTGTAGAATAAAAAAGAGAGGACGACCTTGACCCATTTTGTAGCGATTCGACTGGCAGGGCACATAGTCTAATAAAACATGGTCTTCTCTTCCCAGAGTGACACAAGCCTACCTCACAATAACATGGCCGCTATATATAGCGCTATCGCATATTACCATATGGCGCTGTCGCATGATGACGTAGGCTTGTGTCAGTCAGGTGACCTAGAAAAGACGGGAAGAGAGTACCAGGCGGAGTATATTATTATATCATGGGCAGGGCAGAAGCATGCACGACGTGATGATTGACGGAAGAAATGGGAGGCCTTTACTCAACAAAATGACACATAATAGGCTATAAAAAATAAACTTTAACACATTCAGGGCCAAGAACCCGACTGTCGGGTACACTTCGTAGCGACTACGCGCTCCATACGGCGAAACCGAGCGTAACCCGTAGCACTTAGTGGCAATGAATGCGTTAACACGTTCAGTACCAGCACGAGCAACGCGCTACGAGCGCAGCCGATAACACGGAAAAAACCTTGAGAACCCGAAAAAAAAGAGAGAACCCGCCTAGCGGGTCACTGGTAGTTAACGTTTTAAATATGTAAGTAAAGAAAAAACTAGAACACAATTTGATTCAAACCACTTTAGTCATTGCAGTATTTACTGTTAAAAACCCATTATTGATTCATAAGATGTGAGAAAGAAAAACGTTAACAAGGGAAAATAAGTCGCTTGTGCATCCCAGGGTTAGCCAACTTGGAGTTGACCTTTTATACAGTACAGTTTAACCCTGTATAGTGTTATTTGGTTAACCCTGGGACGCGCAAGTGGCCCTAATTGTACGTGCATTTACATAATAATTAATAAAAAAATGAAATCTAAAGTAATACCAATGTGGCGCATTTTCTGTGATCTGGCAGAAAAATAGCATGTGATACCATCGATCGCCCACTGTACATTTAACTGTACATCGGTGGACCTTATGCCTTTTGTAATACTCGTAAGTTTCACCGAAGCGGTGGTGGCCAAGTGGTTCTGACGTCCGACTTTCAATCCGAAGGTCGTGGGTTCAAATCCTGGCTTGCACCAATGAGTTTTTCGGAACTTGTGTACGGAATATCATTTCATATTTACGCCAAGTTTTGCGGTGAAGGAAAACATCGTGAGGAAACCTGCATACATCCGCGAAGAAATTCAAAGATGTATGTAAAGTCCCCAATCCACATTGGGCCAGCGTGGGGACTATAGCCTAAACCCTCTCGTACTTGATAGAAGGTCTGTGCCCAGCAGTGGGACGTATAAAGGGTTAAATTATTTTTATTTATTTCTTTATACTTAGTGGAGTGTTCCTGTTGGTATGTACATTGGGAAATCCTTTCAAACGTTTAATTTATTGCTATGATATGTTATTCCCATGTGTAAAATAAGGTTATTGTACGTTGTCGGGTAGAATATTACCTGCTCGTATGAGTAATGGCTACGTTTGGCTTTATTTATTTTAATCAAGTGGGTACCGTAAAACCTTCCAAATATAATAATCTAAAAGATAGAAGAAGAAACATATAATAGTAAGGGTGCATACTACTTATAAGCGCCTTGGTTTATTAAACTAAGCTTATTTTAGTTGTGAATAAAATAGAAATAGAAATATGTACTTATTGCAACGGTGCAGAACCAGAGGTGCGATACTCTGCCCTTCGGACAAACTCGGCTCCGTTCGTCTCAGCATTGCTCCGAGCAATATTAAGGGTTGACACAACTTGACGTCCCTTTGCATGATGCACGACCACAGATAAGATAACGGCTTGAATTTTGACAATCCTAAATAGCCGAAAGGGATAGCATGAGGCGCACAGACTGCAAATAAGTTTATACTTATTTGACAGATCCGCATGCTTATGAATAACATTGTCGAAGTACAGACGGAATGAAGAAATAAATTGCTTGCTCCACCGTTTCACTAAAAATGTAAAACAAGATGCTTTATAGAGAAAACCAATTTGAATTCCACCTGCATGCTACTCCGTTTTGCCAAGATGAAAGACAGCTTAATATAAAGACTGTCAATGTCAAGAAGGCGACACTTATAGTTTGTTTTTTTTTAGCATTAGAAAGAACTCCACAGAAGCAAGCGTACAGTTTTTATCAGGCTCTTTAATTGTTAATAATTATTGAATTATCTAATGTAGCATGGTCAATACATATACATGTAATTTACTTCAAATTACTACCGCTGAAAGTGCCGCCCGATTTGGAACCAGAAGCTTGCTTCTGCGAAGTTCTTTCTTAGGCACTGGTCCCACCGCGAGCTAGTAAGCTATGAGCTATCGGCTATCGGCTCGCGGTGGGACCAGTGCCTAATGCTAAAAAAACGAACTATAGGAACGTCTCAAAGCCCTATAACTCTTTCCTTCTTCTAATATGTACCCATAAAGTTTTCTAGGGAGCGTTATGGGATCTTTACTTTTATCAAAGATACATGGATTGGGTTAAAGTCAGTTCTATGAAAATTTTGTGCTACGAGTTTGACAGCTAAACGAGATGGCGTTGTACGGCTCCGAACATTCTGCGGTTATTCTGATTGTCATAGGTTGATGACAACTCAGTGACCACAAAATATATGGCGCATTTCAGCGCTATCTGCTAAGGATGTCAATTTACGGGGGGAGGGGGGAGGCACATTTTTTTCTTAGACATTACCTCTCTATTATAATCAATTCAAGCCCATGCACTCCAAAATTTTAATACTGAATACCTGATCTAGACTCGCGGCAGCGTGTCAAGCCATGTTCAAGCAAAGGAACTGGCTAGCCAGCGCCGAGTGTAATATTACACGAACCACTTGGTGCCACTTTTGACCCTTTTGTAACTCAAAACCTCTTTAACGTAAATACATAAAACTATGTGTGTTTAATTATATCCATAAGGACATCTAGAAGCCCAAATTTCATGAAGCTAGCTCAAACAATTATAAAGATATGAAGGTCAAAAAGTCGTAAATTTTAGCACTGACTGACTGACTGACATATAGTAGCTAAACCTAACCTACTTCCAGATGACCTAGAAGGATGAAATTTGGAATCCAGCTCGGTGGTTGTGTGTAAGCGTAGGAAAAAATCTAAAAATAAAATTAAATTAAAAAATAGGGGGGGTCCTCATACAATTTTTTTTTAAATTGTAGCGTTGGAACCGTTAAAAGCAGATATTTGAAACCATCCCAATATATGTATTATTATATTTGCTATATAACAGAAATATAAAAATAAAGTTAAATCAAAAAATAAGTGGTGTCCCCATACAAAAAACTTATAATACGCGCTAAACAACCGGCCAACGTAACAATAAAAGTATCATTCATTCAACGGTGTGTCGTAACATTAAATCTCAATACTTGCCTAGTTTTCTTTACAAAAAGTAATGATATCCCACCAAAAACATAAATGTAAAAAAGGAGAGCCAAGTTCAATACAAAAAGTATGCTTGGCTGTGAGCTTCGCCGCAAAAAGAATGGAGATCTAAATGAGTGCCAAGTTCTATGCGAAATCCAAATATGTACCGTCTTGAAATTTTCTGATGACCTCTGTCACCAATCGCTTCCATCCCACCCTGCTCTCGGCCTTCTTCATGGCGGTTGCTATTGTGAGGCCTGTAAGGGTGGAGACCTGATCCGGCCACCGAGCAGGAGATCTGCCACGTCACCGCTTGCCGTCTACTTTCCCAACAACTACAAGTTTCTCCAAGTTGTCAGGTTCTCGGCGGGCTAAGTATGTGTCCAAAATAACTAACTGGGAGGACATCATTATCATTATAATCAATAACTCTTTGTTATCATGTTAAATGGAGGTCTAGCAAAATTCTATTCTTTCTTGTAGGTCTTTATTTTGAACTGGTCTCTACTGAAAAGAACTAATAGTTCATCGAACTGCTCAAGTCGTTGTTTCCAACAGTAGACGAACAATTAAATTATCTCTCAAGAATACAACATCACTGGTTGATTTTCTACATAGGTACTTACAAATACATACCTACGACTTTCACCTAAGACATAATCAGAAATACCAATTAATAAATAAAGGATTGAAAGTAGTTTGATTAAATATTTTTCAAATTATTTATTAAGAGATTGTAATATGGCAATTAGCCATTTTCAGTATTTAACAGTAGTACAATGGTTTACTGTAACATAAACCCATGTTGCTGCGTTTAAATTTTTTCTTCTGCCACCCCAGTGGTGATAGGAACTTCCGTGTTTCGCAGCGACCCTGTAGTTTACTGCAACATAGACGCATATTGCTTGTGTCAGCAACAACCTACATGTATAAAATGATAGGCATTTAAAGACACAATTATCATCATAGCTATATAGGTATGTAAAGTTTATTTCACTCGACCAAAGACATAATGTAACTCCGTATAAGATGAATATAATAGTCTACGGAAAAAACGTGCCTCGGAAATCAGGAATAAGTCATTCTCGGATAGATGGTGCACACATCTCTGGCCTATGCTTGGCTAGATGGCGTTGACGACACCGTTTCATATTTAACAATTTTAACACATAAGTATCAGTGAAAGATCATGGGTCGTAATGATATAATAGTACATTACTACAGAGGCCGGGACGAAAGGGGTTGCCGGCCGAAGACATAGACGGCCGAGCGAAGCGAGGCCGGATAGGTCTGAGCGCGGGCAACCCCATTTCCCGCCGAGGTATGTATAGTGCTTTTCTCAAACATGCAATGAAATAAATAAAATAAAAAATCCACGAAACCCAAGTTTTATTTATAGAAAAAACTAAAAGTAAACTACACCCAAAATATAACCAACACGTACCTATATCATTATCACGCGTATGTTTTACACGAGTCGTGTATTTTTACTACCCGTATATTTTCATGTATCTTTGATTTTTTCGCCTTGTGTCCGTCTGACTGTCGTTTTCGTCACATAAGTTTACATAGTCTTTCATGTTGATATCATGTTTCACATACATCGTTGCTTTATGCATGGAGTAAATAAGTATAATTTCCACAGTGTTGACGAATTTGTAGTTACATTCATTTAAAATATGCCACAAAACTGTTTCTAATAAACTGTAAGCCATTTTTCTTAGTTTCTCAAATAATAAAATTGCCATAAGCAACTATACTTCGTCTTTGACTTGGCGGCAGACGCAGCAAGTTATTTAAAATTAATTCTGCTTACGCTGCCAATTCCAACACCTACGATTACAATTAATATTAATTTCATTATTTCGTCGGAACTCATATTAAAGTCAAAAAATCAACAACGCACCATAAATCTAATAAAACTGAATGAATATTTTTTAACTTTACCTCCATAACAATTTTAAAAATATAACTACGCGTGTTTGAGTAGACCTTTTTACCGCTAACGTTTAGATGAAATATTTTAAATGTTTTTATTTGTGTAGTTAAAATTATAATTTAAAATTATATAATGTATTATTTATTAAGTTCATGTTGATTTTATACAAATAAAACTGCAAATTATAGCAAACATTGTTTTTGTTTTATTTTTTTATAGGCGTAGTGGCAGAGTGTCATTACGAACCATAAAGCAAATACTGCCTCTAGTTTTTATTAATGGATGAATGCCACGATGCTGTGTCACAAATATCTGTGAAACGAAAATTAAAAAAGAGGACTTTGCCGGCCTAGGCCTGCAAGATGTGTATGAAATTCCATTAACGACCTTTTGTCCTAGCCGCACCTGAAACGTCATACTTCGCAGCCTATTATAAGGAACATAACATCAATATTTCATTGCATGTTTGAGAAAAAATAATAAAATCATTTATCCATGTATATACATTTTTGTGATGGTTGTTACATGATTTTGAGTTTTAATCGTGTGTCGGTAGATGGCAGTAAATTTACTGTGACTATTACAAAATGTACTATAACAGGACCCCTCTATAATACTATCTGTTCTCTTTGACTACACCTAACCCTACGTCGTTACGCTGCTCCTCCCTACGGAGATAAATTGAGATAATCGATCACTCCTGGATCAGTTATCTCAAGATAAATATATTACGTTATTTCATACGACTTGGTGGTATAAATACAAATAGTCACATGTATTCAGCGCGCGTGAATTTATTATGGGAATGATTCTCGAGCGACATTCGCGTAATACAATTTTTTTGTAATTTGGCCAAATAACTGCCTTTCTTTTTCTTTTTTGCTGCGATTCACACGTCGCTCCAATGTGCGAGAATAATACGAGCATAGCGTCGCTCAAACATTGGAGCGACTTGCGAATCGCAACAAGTGTAATAACCACCTATGCCGTAGCGTGTAGAAGAATTTTTACATCGTAGCGAAAATCTTAAAAACTTACTCCTTAACATACACTGATCGTCAGAGAGCGCAACTTTGGTGCCGATGACGTCATTATGACGTTAAGTCGCATATAGGATGTTTTTTATAAAACAACATTGTAACACCTCAATGATTCTTAATAATGATAATATGTATATATAATTCTTTATTTATAAAAATGCTTGGTAATTTACAGAAAAAATCATGTAAACATTAAAAAACGATACGAAACCATCTCCTTCTCGTTCAATATGCTTTGTTGTTTTCAAATGTTTCTCTATATTGCTTGCTTTTGCTGTTATATTTTGGTCACATTTTTTCATTTTTTACAATCAGAAAAGGACATTTCTGCAATTACGGCTGCAAAGACTCCATAGCGACTTCAAACAATAATATTTCGGTTATATTTTACTAATAAAAAATAAGTAAACAGTAATTGGTTGTCATTTCCAACAATCTTGTTTTTAACATGACAAAGACAGTTAGTTAGTTATGGCCAGTACGTATAAAAACTCTCAAGTTTCAATATCAGTAAACTAAAGAGGCTAATAAATTGTTATTTGTTTAAGTATCTATAATCTAGATAACAACACTCTGTATTTAGCTTCACGTCATACGTCTGTCATCGGCACCAAAGTTGCGCTCTCTGCTGATCGTGATCAGCATACACACATTCGTAACGCTTCGTCGTAGCCTGTAGCATAGTTAAAATTTAATGACAGGTAGGGAGTTACTAAATCGATATAGTCAACTATCGATGCTTTTCCCTTGAACTAGTAATCACTCCAATTTTGTTTGTGATTCTTTTTGCTTAGTTCATTTTTAAATTTTAAAAGGAGGAAGTTTCAATTACTTGAAATCCATAACCTAGGTGGCATTTAAAATATGCTTTGCGTTAACTTTATCATCGTCTCGAAAATAATACTTACAAAAATATAATACGCACTTACAAAAAATTTTTGGAGTGATCACTAATATATGGGAAAACTATCGATAGTTGAGTTTATCGATATAAGAACTTCCTACTTTTCATTAAATTTTGCCCCCTAAGATCAGATGTCTACCTACGAGCTTTGTTTATATTCTTGGAAAAGAGACGATAAACATCTGATAAAAAAACAGCTTTGTTACATTCGCAAATAAATACGAACAATCAATGGTAATCAATCGGTGAAATAGGTCGGATGTAATCGCTTGAGATACATTTTATTTATTTAACATTGTTCAAGTATGTTTGATACGAGTATCAACAACATGATAATTGATCGTGACATCGTGATGTCATATAAAAATCCAATTGATGACTTACCAATAAAATGATTCACAAAATAAACAAAATCTATGGAAACAATCACGACGGTCAATTTACGAATTTCATATCCAATCCAATAATGATAAAAAGTAATAAAAGATTATCGGTAACTATATGAACTTATTTAATTTAATTCAATAGCGACTATCTTATCATAACGGCATAGATATCGACGCACGGCGTGTCAAATTTTCCTTTTTCGGTTGACAGATGTGTTAAGTAAGCCCTGTGGCATACCGTGTTTAGCTGCAGTCGCTTTGACGAAAAAAAGTTTTTGTGGAATTCGGGTGGTGAAAAGCTTGAATTGTTTTTGTTTTCAGTCCGTCTCTGAGCGCGCTTGGGGGTGGACGCTAGCGCTGCGCTATTTCGTGTTCGCATTTCGCGTTTGCAAAAGTTCGGGAACGATTAAAAGCGTTGTAAATTTACTTTCAGTGCTGTGTTTAGTGACATTGTTTGACTGTGCCAGGATTTTATATCGGTACGTTGAATTCAAAAGTTTTTTTTAAATGAATTTTGCGTTTTTATTTTAGTAAAAATATGTGTTTTTTAAACACACCGAATTCATAATGTACAGTCGGTTTCCTAACATAAGTATCCACTTTCTATAGAATTAGGTAGCAGTGGCGGCGCGTCCATAAAAGCCAATTCCCACCGGCTTGCCTATTTTTGGACGTTTGAGGCATAGTTGTAAAGGAAATATGTAAGCCAAATTAGCCTGCCTATGGATATCTTTGACGCGCCGCCACTGTTAGGTAGTATGGCGATGTGGGTACTTAAGTTGCGGCACTGACCGTACTTCTCAATCAATCTAAGGGATATTTTATTACTTGGCTCTAAAAAAAAACCTGTCGTCCTGTTAATGGAAGTAAGGAATCCTTACCAAGGATACTGGATTAGTAGATTATTCCGATGCCGTATTTATTAACTGCCTATTGTTAAGCAGCATTGCATATAGATAGGCAACGCAATTTGTTTCTGTCAGGGACCAAGCTTGTACGAGTAGGTATGTACTTAGCTCATGTTTGAGAACTACCCTTGGAGAATAAAGTTTTTACAGGTTGCTAACCGTCAGATGACAACCAAAACTGAATAATTACTATCACAAGTTAATATTTATTTATTTTAAAAATTTATTGCACATACAAACAGTACAAAAGGCGGACTTAATGGCGGTATAGGCATTCTCTACCAGTCAACCATAGGGCGAAACAGAAAAGCGTGTGTGTGTGGGTGCAGTGAGAAATAAACAGAAAAAAACGTATCTTTTGAGCGAAGTAAAATATCAACATTCTAAATACCTACTACGACCGGTCTGGCCTAGTGGGTAGTGACCCTGCCTATGAAGCCGATGGTCCCGGGTTCGAATCCTGGTAAGGGCATTTATTTTTATGATGATACAGATATTTGTTCCTGAGTCATGGTTGTTTTCTATGTATTTAAGTATTTATATATAAGTTATATATATCGTTGTCTGAGTACCTACAACACAAGCCTTCTTGAGCTTACCGTGGGGCTTAGTCAATTTGTGTAAAAAAATGTCCTATAATATTTTTACTATATTTAATTATGTCAACATGTAATTATGTATACTATATATAATTATGTATTATTATGTATGTAATATCCACAGTGAAACGTGCTAGTGACAAAATAAGGTTATATTTGTATTTTTTTTCTTGTCACCTGTCAATGTTTCAAATATGTGGGTGGGTGTTTTCTTTCAGCTGTAATAATATGTTACTCTTCGAAGGCCTCAAAAATATGTGACACGCTCTTATGGCTCTACAAATAAGATCGTGTCAGATATTTTTGCGGCCTTCGTTGTGTAACGTATTATTGCAGGTGACTGTACAATTACGAGTACTTTGTTAATTACTTTCAAACTCAATATTTCCAAAAATATTTACTATTGGAGACTGAATGAGTTAGGGTCGCCTTCATCCTATTTTTATTCTTGATTGTTTAAAAAGAAAATGAAAATAATAAATAAGTAGTTGTTGTATTTGAAAACTAGGTATTTAGGCAACCAAATCGGAAAAGAAAGACCACATGTCGGAAAAATGAAAGCCTTTGTATAGCAAACATTTGTTTTAAGAAAGAAAAGACTGGTAATGAAAGCTTTTGTTTTATCACGGACAACCCTAATTAGCAATGGCAATGTTGCGGCTATTTTACCTTAATTAAAAGCTAGTTTATGGGATTTGTTAGATGATTTATGACCTGTTGTATCAAAGATTGCGCATTACTCACCATCAAGTTGTTACAATTTAATATATGGTAGATGGTTTTAGGTGATTGTTACTCAAGACGTGCTTGAATTAGAATCTTCACTCGGGGGTTAATTAAATTATATTTCATGATTAGTAATTCCGACACGACTGCTATTTGACATCAGAATTTAATAAACGCTTGTCTAAATGATCCAATTTATTCTGACATTCATTCTTTTCTCTCGGAAAACAGACATGTTTCTCATTTGTTTCTTTCAAGAAGTACGCTGGTAGAGTTTTAAATCTGGCGTCTGAAAATAATTGTATGTTTAGTTGATTGTATAATCTGTAAATATGTTTAATTGAATTTAACGTTTGTATAATTTCCTCGTGCTATGCGCAGGGCCTTTTTTGTATTGTTATCCACTCACATGATTGATATTTTACAGTGACCTCTATTATTATGATAAAATAAGGGTGACAGCTGGCAACTATAGTTGCCAAAAGCATGTGACCCAGGGTATCGATTCGAAATTACATCTAGCTTTTTTTATTTTATTTATTTATTTTGATTTTACTAGATAAAATCTAGACTAGACTATACAATATAATAAATAAAAACAGGATTTTTTGTCGTGTTCCGATTTTTGATTTTTCTTTCGCTTAAAAACCTTTTGTCTGAGATGCGTTGGATATTTTTTGGTACATTATAGTAATATTTGGTCTACAAGAAATATATCCTTATGTATAACAACAATGTGCGTGTAATTAACGCGTGTATTTGAAGCCACATTAAAGGGAATCAATTTTCCGTCAGTAAAAACAGCCATAACTTTACCAGCATAATTTTCCAACTTCAAATACAGAATATTTACTGAACCATAAAATTGCTATGTCATTCTCATTTACAAATTCCGTTTGGTGAATTTTCGCAAGAGCTTTTTTGTCTGATTTTCGAGGCATGCATAAATAAATATTTAAGGTTCGTTTTAAAATGTTTTAACACTGAGCTAAATGCGATCATTTAGATCACTGCTTGCGTCTAGATATAGATATTTCTTTTTGCCTGCTGTTCTAAAAGTATCCCCGTTATATGGGGTTTGCGGATACGTTTTGACTCATTGGGATCTTTTATGCAATTTCCCCGTTAATGTTATAGCTCCTACGTGTAGTTTTCGAAAATGATGACCATTTTGGAATCCAACATGTCTGCTGTGCACCTTGTCATAAAAGTCGTCATGGATGTCGATTTATAGGTTCTAGGGAGTGCCGATTTCAAAAATGATGACCATTTTGCAATCCAAGATTTTGGCCTTGGACCCACATTTTGAACGAAGGAACTTGGTCCATCACGTACATGTATTGTATCGAATTATGGATACCTTTGTCATATTTTGTCTAGGTGACAGCGTGAGAGCGTGACAATGACAGTACCTACCCGTCTCTTTCAATCGCGTGGTGTTAAAAAGTGACAACAGAGTGACACTTATTTTATCGCGTGGAATTATATACTTAGTCGTGTATTATACTACAAAATAGGCAGCTACTTTTTAACTATTTAAGGTGTTGGTTGGTTTAAAATATTTTGCTCCAGGTAGCCGCACTCGAACTAATTCATCTGTCTGGCGAAGGCGTGATATTTGCACAATATGTATTGCATTGTCTCTTGCTCCACTGGTATTATATATAATACTATTAGTATTTATATAATACCAGTTGTTATAACAGCAACAGAAATACAGAATCTGTGAAAATTTCAACTGTCTAGTTCTCGTATCACGGTTTTCGAGTTACAGCTAGCCTTGTGACAGACAGACGGACGGACAGACTGACAGCGGAGTCTTAGTAATAGGGTCCCGTTTTTACCCTTTGGGTACGGAACCCTAAAAACATGTCTTAAAAATAGATAATAAGCCCCGGAAGCCCGAAGGCGAGTTACCGGACGACCGGGCCATATACCCGGATAATTAAGTTTCCACTATAGCTGGGGGAGATGCCAATATCATCGGCATGTTTAGCCCTAAGGGATAATCCGCTTTTTTCTATTTTAACGTCTCTTAGGGAGCTGTTTACATCCGCGCTATAGGATTCACTTTACTCCTCAACTTGATAGTAACTTAAATTGTGTAGTGCCTAAAAGCTTAGATCTCTGGGTAGGGGCGCGCAGTTTAAAAATATTTTATACCTACCAGGACAGTAATGAGACTAATAAGTAAAAAGTAGTATGTAATAAATTTGCTGCAATGTCCTCACAATATAATATATTATGTAGTTACAGTTAAGTCCACATCTTCGTCGTTTCAATATCGTGAAATTTCTTTCGACGTCACGTTCTTTTCCGTTTTTTGCTTTTACTTAGTGAACTTGTAGCCCTCTTGGGATAAAAGTCGACTTACGTAAAAGTTCTATTTCCCATTCATCATATAATGTTTGGTAACTTCCCACAGACTTTCAAGTAAAGTGGGAGCTGTGTTTGGTTAGTAATAGTACTCACAATTTTTTGAAGAATTATGTACAATGTGTAAATCTAATACGGGCCATAAATTAAACCAGATGAACTAAATGAATGAAAGTTTTTTTTTATTTCAGGCAACTAGTGGCCCATACATAATTACCTTAAAAACTAGCATACAGTCATATTATAAAAATATATTTTTGAAAACTAAACAATACAAATGTCTTTTTAAATCTCTCTTCTTCTAAATCTTTTTTATCTTTTAAATATCTTTCGTTAAATTACAATATAGTCACGATTATTTTGAAGTGGCGATAGTGTGCACGTTGATGGGCTCTTAACTATGACCCCGTACTTAATTTTCTGAAAATTTGAATAGCAGCGATGTACTGCAAACATTACAAGACATGACATTACATGACCTTACGAGATACGAGCTTTTTACACGACTGCCCAAACAAAAAGAGTGTATTGTTTTCAGCGTTCATGTTTGTATGTATATACATATTTATTTATTATAGTATTTGCCAACGACCATTGACAGATACTTGTGATCTGATTAGTGCTACTACTTCTTCAATGAAGAAAAAAATCAGGAGGAATCCAGTGTAATCCTAGGCCTAGGCCTAGTTTATAAGTTTTCTTGGAAAAACTTCGTTCCTATATTAAATCTTGGGGCCTAAATCCAGGTTCCTTTTACATGCCGGATAAGGGGTAAGATGAGGAGGTTCCATTATAGACTCTCCAATAATCAAAGGGTGTTAGGGATGGAGATACAGAAAATTGGAATTACGGATTTCGCTTTAGGCCCCTGTATACTTACCTATGTAGTTATATCTGGGGCGTGGCAAGTTCAAAGTCGTGAAAACAGCGCAGTAAGGCTACTTTCCTACTAGTCAAATCAGTTTCTTTTTTTATTTAGAACTATAAAACGATTTGCTAATATGGAATTTATGTGAAAACGAGTATAGTGACGTCACGGTCAACTAGCCTACTTTTTATATTTCAATCCGATTTATTAAATAAAAATCGTGTTTAACTGCTACCTATGTTTTTGTTATACATAATTATCTGGTGCTTTATTTCGTGCACAGTGACAAATAATTTATAGTAGAGGAAACATCCCTATTAGAACGGACGCGTTGTGCCTGATTCTTGACAGCTTGTCATTCAAGCTACCACACCTACGCCTCGCCTTACGCTCGCCTACGCCTTTTCCTGTAAAATTTTCCTACTGAATGTACTAGTTTTCTCTGCTCTCGAGTGTATTGAACGCTTATCAAATGAAACACGTAGTTGTTATCATCGTCCACTTATCCGACAGAAGCGGAAAACTATCTAGTCGGATTACTCTTGCATTGTTCGTCGTTTGTTCAACTTGCAAGGTACCTACTACGTATAACCAGGCCGCGTAGCCAAGATGCCAATCGCTTACGCTCCGTAGCGATCGAAACGCAACTGTCACTGTCACACTAATACGGAAGAGTGATAGAGAGACATAATGCTTTTCGTTGTCGAAGCGATAGCGATTGTAACCTTGGCTAGGCCGGCAGGACGATCTCGTTTCTGATAAACGTGCACCAAGGTAGCGTAATATGAGCCTGATTGAGACGTAACAACTTGTTACGGTTTTGACTCGACCTTTACACTAGCCCGGGGTTAACCGGTTAAACTTGGAGTAACCATGGTTACCAGTACAATTTGACAATAGGTAGTGTTCCCGTAGTAAGCTCGGGTTTGTGGAATGGTGCAGGTGGACCTAAGGTAAAGGGCCCCAAGTTCGTGTTAGTACGTTATTTCGTTAGTTTTGTTTCTGGCGCAAATAATAAGGAATTCAAATATGTTTTATTCTAATTATACATATGAAAAAAATCTGTTAGTGCATCTCCCGCCCTACCTTCACTTCGTTTCGCTTGCACCAATCAGCGTGAGGCATCTTTAAGGTTGTATCTAAATAGGATCAAACCAGAACCTGTTGTTAAATCTGAAGGGCTCCATGTTACGGTATAAAGTATAAACGACTGCCTTAAACGAACCGTAGCAGGCGTTTTTTCGCGCTTACGGCTACACGCCCGCACAGCGCATACAAGTGTCTCAACACTAGTTTTTACGACGCATTTACACTACGAAATTAGTTGCATGACACTAATTTCACCCAAAAATCGCGCATACACGAAATTGATTTGCTTTCATGAAATTAATGCATGCATCACGAAAATATTAAATTACACGTGAAACTGTTAAGCGGGATTTACATTACGAAATTAGTGTCATGCATGTTGAAATCGGTTTCACGAAAGTAGTTTCGATATAGGTGAATTTACATTACGAAATTAGTGTCGTGAAATTGGTTTCGTGGCATTAGTTTTACCAACAGTTTCACGTGTAATTTAGTACTTTCATAATGCATGCATTAATTTCACGAATGCAAATCAGTTTCGTGCTCTGCGCGATTTTTTGGTGAAATTAGTGTCATGCAACTAATTTCGTGGTGTAAATGCGACGTGAAAACTTAGTGTCGCGAAAGTGTCTGCGCTTTGCGGACGTGTAGCTTCGATGCTGATGGGGCCATGGTCACTGCGATACTGTGAATTTCACGACACTAATTATTTCACAAAATTACTTCCGCATATATCGAAACTACTTTCGTGAAACTGATTTCAACATGCATGACACTAATTTCGTAATGTAAATCCCGCTTATATGCGGAAGTAATTTTGTGAAATAATTAGTGTCGTGAAATTCACAGTATCGCAGTGACCATGGCCGCATCAGCATCGAAGCTACACGTCCGCAAAGCGCAGACACTTTCGCGACACTAAGTTTTCACGTCGCATTTACACTACGAAATTAGTTGCATGACACTAATTTCACCCAAAAATCGCGCATAGCATACACGAAATTGATTTGCTTTCATGAAATTAATGCATGCATCACGAAAATATTAAATTACACGTGAAACTGTTAGTAAAACTAATGTCACGAAATTAATTTCACGTCGCTAATTTTGTAATGTACGAGTAAATTCCACTCTATACTGAATATATAAATATGAAATAAATATGTCACCCAGCGTGAAAATGTTGTCCCAAAAGAGCCCCGAACTGAAATCTACTTCCAACAAAGTCCGGTTTCCGATAGGTGTGAGGCATGCAGTAAATACACGTTTATCAGACGAGTAGCACCAGTCTCAGGTATTGAAAGTGCAATATGCTTTTATGCTTTCTTTAGTATACCCTGTCTGCTTTCAAATTTTCACGTTGCACCTATCCCATATCTCATTTTCCTGCATTTGACACTTCGGAAATTGGAGCTTAAATCCCTGAAGCTCATGAATATCGGATTTTTCGAAAATGTTATAAGAATCCCATCGGTAAACAAGAATGAATAGACTGTGTTTTTAGCTATTCTGTTTGTTTGTTTGTAATAGGAAATAAGCTTGTTTGATAAATTACTCCTTTAATGTCTTCTTTGCCCAAAGGATCTTTATATACAGGGGCACTTCGATTATTCACTTTTGCTTAAGGTCAATGCGGCCAAATTCGTCTGTGGGAAATTCCGTACACGAGTGAACTTTCCTTTTTTATTCAACCATAGGAAATAGAGCCCATCTCCATTTTAACCCGTAGAGCGCTTTAGTGTCACACGTGCTAAAGCTACTTGTGAGTCGAACGCAAAATTTGGTAATGGAAGTATGGAAATGGCTTACAAGTATTTTGTATTTCGTCGAATGCGTGGTCTTTAATAATGCATCGAACGAGACACACTTCTGTAAATTATGTAGTCCTCTCACGCTCCCTTTGCGGTGCTGATTTCACCACTTATGCGACGGAAATTTTATTGTGGTGGGTGGTGAAAATACGCATACAAAATGCGCCTACTTTGCTCCAAACTTAGTTCACAATAACCGTTTTTTTTAATTTTATTATTATTATATCTACATTATGTTGATAAATATGCCGATTTAAAGTATCATCGCTATTAATAAATATGTTGTAATACTTAACTGAGGTTGTGATATTTTTCATAATATAAAATCTCCAAAATACACCAAACGCGTCAAACCGAATTAGTTATTAGACAGATGGCAATTAATTATAAAAAAAATTCAGCCAAGCCAATTTAAGTGTAAGTACCTATTCGGTATTTCAGGTATGTCTTCTTCTCTTCTTCTTCTTCTTAATTATACATTCTATTGCGAACAGCGAGCTGCAAAATTTCATGGTAATGTGTCCATGTTCGTTGATGGCGTATGAAAAAAAACCGGGCAAGTGCGAGTCGGACTCGCGCACGAAGGGTTCCGTACCATAATCCAAAAAAAAAAAACGGTCACCCATCCAAGTACTGACCACTCCCGACGTTGCTTAACTTTGGTCAAAAATCACGTTTGTTGTATGGGAGCCCCATTTAAATCTTTATTTTATTCTGTTTTTAGTATTTGTTGTTATAGCGGCAACAGAAATACATCATCTGTGAAAATTTCAACTGTCTAGCTATTACGGTTCGTGAGATACAGCCTGGTGACAGACGGACGGACGGACGGACGGACAGCGAAGTCTTAGTAATAGGGTCCCGTTTTACCCTTTGGGTACGGAACCCTAAAAATTGTTCTGTTCAAGGATAACTCACGTTAGACCGGGCCGCGTCCGGGCCGGAGCTTCCGGAGATTACTTTTCTATGACATGACAGGCGGTCACGTGATCCTTTCCATAGAAAACGATACGTCGGAAGCTCCGGCCCGGACACGGCCCGGTCTAACATGAGTCATCCTTACTTCTCAGGCCTGAGAAAATAAGGAAAAATTACACTTTATACTAAAATAAAATGAAAAAATTATACATGAATTCACAATAGGATTTCCGGGAACCAAAAATATTTAATATACATAATTTAAAATAACATCGTTTATCGTGTCATACGCCTCAGTAGGCACGCCGGAACAATTTGCACCAAAATGATGTTATTCATTTATTCAGGGCTTTCTGTGACGACGAATACATCAACGGAGAATCTTGAAAATATATTCAGGAATATTTTAGAAACAATTGTTTGTAATGTTCTTAAAGGTTTTCCGGTAAGTACTTACCTATGTCAATGTATCTCCTAGCTACTTATGAAATATATAAATATCAAAAAGTATAAAAAAGTGACTTGCATCACAGTTGAGAAAACTCTTTAAGTATTTTCAATTTCGCTGATGACCGACAAAACGCATGCAGATTTTTTTGAACTCTTCGTCCTGGGAGCGCAGCAAGGTTCCATTTTTATCGACTATCACTATGCGCGTCCCTTTCGCACTAACATACTTGTTAGAACGTGACAGGCATGGTGATAAGGGATAAAAACGCGACCGTGCTACGCCGCCTGGTGGTCATCTGACCGCCTACCTAAGGTCAATTCCGTCATATGGGAAATCCGTCAGCTAGCGTTTTTTTCTAAAACAATAGGTAAGTACACAATTGGTAATTTCCTCGACAATTGCTTTTAGTTTCAGCAATGTTTTATAATTAATTATTTTGACTTCAACTTTGCCCGATGTTTACTGTATTTTTTTCCGGTTAACTATAATATAAACATATTTTGTTACAAAATCCAACCCTATTTGCGCAAAATCTCTTTCTCTAAAAGCGCGTTAGCTAAGCATCTCCGCTATTCCGCTAGTCTCCAGCGCGTCATTCGAGCTGCTCTTGAAAAACTGCAGTTTTCTTTGTCATTAAACTCTCTTACGTTACTTGACCCGCGCCCTTGGGGCTAATGCAGCCTTAAGTGCTTTTTCCTCTTTAAAACATACGTGTTCGCACCTGGCTGTTGTAAATCCGCACTTATACACTGCACTTTAAGGTTCACTTTCCTATCACTAAATACTGTTACTTTTACTACTACTACTTCACTGTATCACTGTCACTTTACTTTTAGTTACTGACTTGACCATGGAAACTGTTTGACTCCCTTGTTTTTGGAAAACATATCGTTAGCTAGTTTGCATTTTAAAAAGAGACATCTAGCGATCAATTCAGTAATTAATTTATAGTATGTACATTTATGCGGCAATTTTAAATCTCAACATCCTCCGCCGCCAAGGAAGTATTCCTTGATCACTAGTTAGGAAGTCGACACAGCTTGGTAATCGACCGTTGTGTGATCCCGAAAGCTGTGCGAATGTCATACATACGAGTCAATCCATCAGTGCCAGGGTACTTCTTAAGTACTCTACCTACTCTCCAGTTTGCTGGTGGAAATCTTCCATCTTTGATCAATACCAGTTCTCCAACTTCTAAATCCTTCTTAGGTGTATTCCATTTTGGACGCAATTGCAAACGAGAAAGGTATTCGCTTTGCCATTTAATCCAAAAATCTCGTAGCATGCGTTGGGTCAACTGCCATCTCGATAAGCTGGATATGTTACTCTGCTCATTACTGCGATCTGGTAAGCAAATCCTTGATTTCGCCGACCAGAAAATGTCCTGGTGTCAAATAATCTAAATCATCGCCTAATGGAGCCAATGGACGTGAGTTAAGGCACGCTTCAATTTGCGAAAGAACCGTATAAAATTCTTCGAACGTCAGGGTTGCGTCTTGCATTATTCTTTTCAGATGATACTTCGTCGATTTTACACCGGCCTCCCATAGTCCTCCAAAGTTTGGTGCTCCAGGGGGAATATATCTCCAGCGAGTTCCTCTGTCGTCTAAACTTTTCAGCAAGTCTTCTGGGATTTCGTTGCGACCTTGTTGCCACATCTTCAATAGTTCCTTTTCAGCTGCAACGAATGTTGTACCATGATCACTCCAGAGTTCCTTGCAATGACCACGTCTAGACACAAATCTTTTGAAGGCAGCGATAAACGCTTCTGTGGTCATATCGCTGACTAGTTCCAAATGTATGGCTTTGGTAGACATACACACGAATAAAGCAATATATGCCTTGTATGTCTTAGCTCCTCGACCTTTACTCATTCTGCATGTGATGGGACCGGCAAAGTCAACACCGCTGATAAGGAAAGGGCGTGAAGGTTTTACTCGAACTTCCGGTAAGTTGCCCATCAACTGAGTATTCGTCTTCGCATTGTATCTTGCACACGTTATACACTTCTTGTAAAACTGCCTTATTGAAGAACCTCCTTTAATTATCCAGTATTTACTTCTCAAATATGGTGTCATGAGATGCGGCCCTCCATGAAGAGTGTTTTTGTGAGCATCATCCAACAAAACAGGTAACAATACGTTGTTTTTAGTTATAATAATAGGATGCTTCTGATCCATACTTAACTCTGCGTGCTTCAGTCTTCCTCCTAATCTGATAATACCTTTATCATCCAGATAAGGTGTGAATTGCAGTAGACGACTGCTTTTCTTAATAGCTTTTCCACTTTTCAGGTGATCAATCTCTTCAGGAAATTCTATCTCTTGGGACATCTTTAAACACAAGGTAAGTGCTTCATCTTTTTCTTCACAGGTTATATGTTTACTAACATTATTTTCTTTTTTCAGGATCTTCAGCCATCTTCTACAATATGAAATCACGTCCAGAAGTTTTTGTAGTGACGAGTATTTCTTCAGTAAGGTAAGCTTTTCAGAGTCTGTTTCTATGGTTGTTGTCTTACATTTCACTAACAAGCGTTTCTCTAACTCTGTTTCAGGTATGGAGTCGACAGGTATGGTGAAATCAGGTTCTCGTAAGAATTCCGGACCATTGAACCATAACTGATTTTGTTTCAGCTTGCTGGGTGACAGACCTCTGGAAGCTGGATCTGCTGGATTATCCTTGGTATTGACATATAACCAGTGTGTGTCTAAATTGCTCCTTATGTCAATCACTCGATTTTTGACATAGGGTGTCCATCTGTTTGGATCTCCTTTTATCCAGGCTAAAACCACTTTGGAGTCTACCCACGCGTAGGTTTGTTGCAACTCGATATTTAGAACTCTCATCACGTGTTTCATGAGTTTGCTAAGTAGAGAAGCTCCACATAGCTCAAGGCGTGGCAAAGACAATGGTTTAACAACTGGTGCAACTTTTGTTTTTGCTGTAATTAGAGCCACTTGACATTGTGATCCATTTTTGGGTATAACTCGGAGGTACACGACTGCTGCATATCCTGTCTGGCATGCGTCAGAAAATCCATGTAACTCGATCGCTGAATTTTTGCTAGAACCAGTCCAACGATTAATCTGTATCGCTGATAACGCAGGTAAGTCTTCTTGGTACTGGATCCATTCTTCTTTTAGATCTGTGGGTAGTTCCTCATCCCAATCTAGCTTTTCCAGCCATAGCTTCTGCATGAACATCTTTGCCTTCATGCTTGCTGGTGCTAACCAACCTAACGGATCGAAAAGTGAAGCGATCTGTCCGAGTACATTTCTCTTTGTGACAGGTTTCTCAGTATTGATTTCTTTTTGTGTAACTTTGAGTTTGTCTTCATCAATATTCCAAATTATTCCGAGTGTCTTTATTTGGCTCTTTCTATTCATGTCTACTGTATTTGAACTCTCTCTCTTTTCAGGTTGTATGGCCGACATAAATTCTCTGCTGTTAGAAGCCCACTTTTGTAACTCAAATCCACTTTTGCTCATTACTTTGTTCAGCTCTTCGTGTGCTTCTAATGCTGACTTCACATCATCGAATCCTGTAAGTACATCGTCCATGTAAAAGTCTCTGTCTATAATTTCAGATGCTATAGGGAATGCGTCTTTCTCTTCTTTGGCCAGCTGTTTTAGTGTTCTTATTGCCAAATATGGTGCTGATGCTGTGCCAAATGTTACGGTTAGCATTCTGAAATCTTGAATCTCATCTTTTGGATCAAATCTGTACAGAATTCTCTGATAGTCAGTGTCTGCTTCTCGAACTTTGATCTGTCGATACATCTTTACGATGTCTGCCACAAAACATATCTTGTTTTGTCTCCATCTCATGATAACGTCTCTTAGCTCTTCTAGCAGAGTCGGTCCAACCAGTAGTTTGTCATTGAGAGATACTCCATTAGATCCTTTACAGGATGCGTCAAAAACTACTCTAACTTTCGTGGTCTCCCGATCCTAGCGAACCACAGCATGATGTGGAAGGTAGACTGTTTTCTCATCTTTCTCAGGCTTGCCTACCGGTTCCATGTGTTTCAAGGTAAGGTACTCTTTAATCACGTTATCGTACTCAGTTTTCAATTTGCTGTTGTGGGCTAACTTCCTCTCTAGACATTCAAGTCTTTTGACAGCAATTGAACGGGAATTTTCGGGAACAATCGGTGTATCTCGTACGAATGGTAGTCCCACAATGAATCTTCCATCCTCATCTCTCGCTAGTGTTTTCTCATAAATCTCTTCAGCTCTCTTCTCTTGAGGCGTCAGAGTGTATTTGCTCTCATTATCTAGCGTCTCCGATTCCCAAAATCTTTGCAGCATGTTGTCTAGACTCACACTCAAATGCATGCTAACAATTCTTCCATTCTTCCCGTGCTCTTCGGCGGGTGCCCCGCCCGAAATTATCCATCCGAATAACGTCTGTTGCGCTATCGGTGATCCTGGTTTGCCCTTGATGACTCCACTCATTAAAATGTCTGTATAGACATGCACACCAAGTAACAAATCTATCTCTCCAGGATTGTAGTATGTGGGATCAGCTAACTCCAAACCATGTAGTTGAGACCATTGTTCTTTATCGATCTTCGTAACAGGCATTATGTCAGTAACTTCCTTCGTCACGTAGGCGGTGCAGTTCAGCTTGTAGCTCTCATTAATTCTCGACACAATTTGTATCTCCGCCGCGTTCTTGATCGGAGTCGACATCTTCGCAACACCTGTCACTTGACCCTCCACCCTTGTTCGTTTGAGTTGTAGTTTGTTGACTGTCTCCTCTGATATAAATGACTCTTCCGAACATGGATCTATGAGTGCTCGAACTACTTGTGCTCCTCTGTTTGTCATAATATTCACTAGTGCTGTAGCTAAAAGAGTAACCCGTCTCTGAGAGGCACAGTGAGATACTATGTTGATTGTTGGTGTAGCTTGCTCTTTGTTTTCTTTCTCTGCTTTTTCTTCGAGTGATACAGTGTTAGGTTTAGTAACGTGTAATAGTGTGTGATGCTTCCTCTTACAACGCAGGCATGACGTATTACGCTTGCAAAATCTCACGCTATGTCCAGGCCGTAGACAGTTGAAGCAAAGACTCCTTGTTTGAACCTCCTTGGATCGTTGCTCGGGATCCAATTTAGCAAACTCCTTGCAGTTGTAGATGAAATGATCTTCGTTACAGAAACCGCATTGTTGGTTGGAGTCTGTGTTACTGCTAGGCGTAGCAGTTGCATGGAACGTCTTGGCTCTAACTTGAGGCTTCTCTTTTGGGTGCGCAGTTTGAACCATCTCCAAGACTCTAAATCTTCCCTCCAAAAATTTGCTGAATTGTTCCAATATCGGCAAGTCTTCCACAGATAATGTCTTCAGATCCTCTTCCCAGTGCTTGTGTGACTCCGTATCTAACTTGTGCACCAATAGATGTATTATGATTGGATCCCAGTTATCAATACTAATGTCATTGTTCTTCAAGCTGTTCAGACATTCTGTAGAAATATCCAGCAATTCTTTGACACCTTTGGCAGATTCAACGCTCAGTTTCTTTTGACCCAAAAATCTATTCAAGATTGAGTTAACCATAATCCTCTTGTTATTGTATCTGTTGTGTAAGGTATTCCATGCTACTTCATAATTTTTCTCAGTAATTTGAATGTGCTTCAGCAGTTGTTCAGCTTCGCCACTAAGACTACTCTTCAAATAGTGCAATTTCTGCACTGGGCTCAATGAACTCTGATTATGAATGAGAGATGTGTAGAGATCCTTGAAAGTCCCCCAACCATTGTAATTTCCATTGAACTGTGGTATATTAATCTTAGGTAGCTTCACTTCCTGGCTCTGTGGTCTGATGGATTGCTTCTCCGTTCCTGATGTATGACTCGTTTGCTCTCCTTCTAATTTCGCAAGTATCTCCGCTTTGGTGTCTATATACAACTCTTCTCCATTGTCGTATGTATATCTCTTGCGTAAAATATTCGTGACTATTTCGCTGTTCTGTTGTCGCTATCTTCACTATCTCTCGGTGAGTGTTTTGAAAAACTTCCCAAAGTTTGTCTAAATTCTCCACTCTGACTTGCAAGTATGACTTGGTTAGTCTCGCCTTGGGACACTTCTTGAAGTTTGTAGCCGTTTTCTGAAGAAGATGTAAGTTATCCGCTTGTACTACGAATAAGGCTTCCATTTTGACTAAGTTCAAATTCCAAGAATTTTCTAAGTTCCAAACTTCTAAGACAAGGTTAGTGAAAAATATTCAAAGTCTTTCAATCACAGAATTTTTCTATGTCCTAAATTCTATGAAAATTTTCTAAGTCTCGGATACTCGAAAATTAGACTATGTCCAAAACACTACGAAATATTCTAAGTCCCAAATATCGCGGAAAATTTTACAAGTCCAAAGCACACTTCGCGAAATTCTAAGTTTAAATAAACGGAACGATCTTACTCAATTATAGTCCTTAGTGCAATCCGATAGAGTCCACTTTGCACTGCACTATCACTCGCGTCACAGCCTGATCCGGCTCGAAGGACCTAATGTTCGCACCTGGCTGTTGTAAATCCGCACTTATACACTGCACTTTAAGGTTCACTTTCCTATCACTAAATACTGTTACTTTTACTACTACTACTTCACTGTATCACTGTCACTTTACTTTTGGTTACTGACTTGACCATGGAAACTGTTTGACTCCCTTGTTTTTGGAAAACATATCGTTAGCTAGTTTGCATTTTAAAAAGAGACATCTAGCGATCAATTCAGTAATTAATTTATAGTATGTACATTTATGCGGCAATTTTAAATCTCAACAATACGTAAGTACAAATAAATAGGTAAACTTATTCCATGTGTTTTAATTGTATCTGAATTATATTTAGGTTCTGTAAGACTACAGTATATATGTAATTAGTAAAACGAGTCACTCATGTTTTTTAAGGGCTCCACTGATTAACAGTCCGCCGGAGTTAAGCTGACCACTGACTAACAGTCCGCCGGACGATATCGGCCGGTCAGTTGTTCGGAACTGTCAAATTTTTGTTTTAACTGACAGGCCGATACCGTCCGGCGGCCAGTTAGTCAGTGGTCTGCTTTGGAACAAAATTGTGACAGTTCCGAACAACTGACAGGCCGATACCGTCCGGCGGACTGTTAATCAGTGGGTCCCTTTAAAGTCAAAAGTTGTTCGACATGTTTGGCTTTATAACTAGGATCTTTAGGAGGTGACGGATCATCTGTTATTAAATTGCGTGTACCGAAGATTTGAGTGAACCAAAAACGGTGTAAAAGGCACCTAGCTGAGCTAGTATGACTGAATACTTGCCACGGTAAAGTGGATTGTGGATCTCATAATACAATCTACTTACTATTTTTTTTTTATTAATTTGTAACTAAAATGAAATATTTATTTACATACAATAAATCGCGAAGCATCCGCCGCCAGCATCCTTGGTACAATGCCTCAGGGGCCTATTTTAGATTAAAGCTAGTTATTAATTACTTTTAGTAGTACCACTGTATACTTACTATTATATTTTATGTGCCATAATAGTACCTACAATGCATATATAACATGCACTGGTAATTAAGTCTGATATAAAGTAATCTACCAATGAAATGCTACTAATCAGGCTTATTTGAAAAGCTATGTCATCTCTTAATTATGTAGAGTTATCTAAATTATTTGGATAAGCGAAGTAGACTGTGTGAAACATTGCGCATTTTTGTACCTAACAAGCGACCAGATTAAAAACAAGAGTGAGTTGAAATAAAATTTGGAGTTAAAAATTTATAAAATTTAAAAATGTTTCTTTTTTTATTTTAACATAAATTTGCAGAATGTTAATTATCTGCTGTGGAGCGAGCAACAGGATCTAATTTACGTTAGAGAGCAGCAGTCCAATGTATTATTTAACACGGACCGACGGAGATAATGAGAAGACTCTTGAGAAAAAAAAACTCTTCTAGTTGTAATTAGTTTTATTTATGCAGCAACACAAATTTTGTGTTTTATTTTACAGATTGAGTATATTTCATATGTTATATGTTATGGTGCCACTGGCAGTTATATAATATAACGTTACATAATATTGTGTGATAGGGCCAACATAATATAACACCATTATTACTATAATGTTTTCCCCGTCACACGATGTTATATAACGTTATATAACTGCCAGGCGTAGGAGCAATATTACTGAATTACATCTGCTACAAAGATGCTATTATAATTCAATTGAATACTGTGCTCCTAAGATGAATAAACAAGATTTCATGTCAAAATCCGCCTAGTCGGTTACGGTGCACAGAATTCACAGAAATATACCAGCACGCAAATACTCCTCCAGTTGGCTTAGATAAAAATCTGAAGTTATTACAGCGAATTACGAAGTACCTTAAAAATATCGTGAAATATTTCATTGTTTTATGTACAGTCAAGTGTAAAAATATGGGTGCACAAATCATCTCAAAAATATGTCCCATAGCTCTTATGTCAGCGAACTGAGAACTAACTAATTGAGACATATTTTTGAGTCAGTTGTCTACACCCATATTTTTACACTTGACTGTACCTACGTATAAATTCTCATTTTCACAAAAATACTGTTAAATACTCGCTTACACCTACGAGAACCACAAAACGGTTTTCAATAACAGGCATAATTCTTGGAGTCTATGGATGCAAATTCACAATCTCTTGGGCATTACAGGCCGTCCGACATTTTAGCGAGGCCTAACTAATTGCCGGATTATGTTACCCGCTGGGATTTACTACGCGACAAACTGGCAAACGCTATCGTGTGCTAGAAGGGACATATTTCATATTTTGACAGATGTCAGATGTCGATGTAGGCATTAGAAGTGATATACGCAGGAATGGGACCATGACAGCGACAGCTGGCGTCTGGAATAATGATGTCAGTGTACCGTACCGCTTAATTTAGATAATATCTTATTGAATTAGAGTTTTGGATTTTTTTTCAAGTACATATTCAAAGATTTACAGAAATAAGTCTACGTAGGTACCTAAAAATGTGATTAGAGTCCGTCCGACCGACCTTATGTTTACCGCCAAACGGCCTCGTAGTCTAGTCGGTAGTGACCTTGCCTACGGAGCAGGAGGTCCCGGGTTCAAATCCCTATAAGAGCATTTATTCGTGTGTTTATAAATTTATAATATTGTATATTTGTTCCTCAGTTATGGATTTGGCTAGGTCGAACTGATAAACATTTATTTATTCACTGCCTGCCACAGTATGGTTCGTTGTCACTTCCAAGAGCGCCAAGTTGGTGTAAACTTAGCGTGGTCGCAGTGTAGGGTTGCTCAACTTTGACATCATCCCTCATAAAACGTGTTAAGCCCTATTCACACTAGTCGGGTCTTTCACGCCGGTTCCGAGAAATAAATTACGTGCTCATGATATCCCATCGAGCTTACAGACACCTAGGTCATAATTATTATATTAACCAGGGCACGTAGACAAAATGCAAATCGTTCACGTTCCGTAATGTCTGTGTCTTTAGGTATTAACAAAACGTAAACAAACATTTTGTATATTATCGGGTAGTTATAAAATTTATTGATTAACCAACTAAATATAAAGCCGTCTGGATCAGTCACTGAACGACCTGATTTTAACCAACAATATTTGATCATGTAATGTTTTCATCTACCCTTAACTGGCTTAAGGAGCCATTTAAAGGTATATTTTGTTTACTTTTATTTAAATAACTAAAGATACAGAGAATAGCGTAGCGTAGTTAAGTACGAGTATCTCTCTTCCATTTTAATGCGACAGAGACAGTTGCGTTGAGCGTTAACGATTGGCATCATGTCTTTGTTACGCACCCCGGTACGATATCGCTACATCTAATTCCCTTAGAGAATTCAGCATTGTTGTGCACCTTTATATACATCAGTACATTATATACTCCCCCGTCGCGTCTGTCTATATGTCTGTAGACTGGATTGTTAGGGTTCCGTACCCAAAGGGTAAAACGGGACCCTATTACTAAGACTTCGCTGTCCGTCCGTCCGTCCGTCCGTCTGTCACCAGGCTGTATCTCACGAACCGTGATAGCTAGACAGTTGAAATTTTCACAGATGATGTATTTCTGTTGCCGCTATTACAAAAAAAACTAAAAACAGATTAAAATAAAGATTTAAATGGGGCTCCCATACAACAAACGTGATTTTTGACCAAAGTTAAGCAACGTCGGGAGTGGTCAGTACTTGGATGGGTGACCGTTTTTTTTTGCTTTTTTTTGTTTTTTTTTTTGCATTATGGTACGGAACCCTTCGTGCGCGAGTCCGACTCGCACTTTTCCGGTTTTTTATTACACTTGACTGTACCCACCGTGAACGGGTCGCAAAATTACTCGCACGCCGCCGAGGGCGAAATTTAGGTGACGCGTAATCTTTGGTGCTCTGAAGAATTATACAAAACCTCTTCAATTACTTCTCTATGCATATATCATTAAGGTTTAAACTCGCAAAGCTTGAGATGTACAGAAAATGTATCTCCTTGAAGGGTATAAACCGTCTTTTAGACGCTTTTACATGTATATTATGTAAAGATTTTAAAATCAAAAATAGCCTGAAATTGTATGCTAAGAAGTTATTAATAGTATTGACACGTTTCTCTGAATCTTAATTTGTGTATTAAACGCCTGCTTTTTGAATTATTAAATAGCTATTATTTTATTTAAGTAAGTTTGGGCAAGCAAAACGAAGTAGAATCGAGATGATGCATAAGAATTTCAAGTTTTGACACTTATTAGTTGTAATATGTAGCTGTACAAGGCTTAATGTAGCCAGCTGGCCGGTTGATAACTTTATTAAATAATGCTTGAACTTTGGCTGTACAAGTTTTCAACTTTAGTTTCTTTTACTTTCTTGTTCTCGTACCTACCTTGTTGCCATAATGTTTTTACTCGTGCCACTAAGCAGGTGATTTTTTATTGTTTAACTATTAGCTCTTTATTGTAAGGGCCATATTAGAAGCATTATCTTAGTAGCGTAAGTTAATAACACTTGACTGGCTCCTAATAGAAATAACATCGACGTGTATTCTAAAATATTATCACCCATTCTTTTGTCTTCGTATTTGCAACTAGAAACGTATTTAGAAATCTAGTAGTTTTAAGTACCGCGTCACGGCTGTCAATTGTTATCAGCTTTATAATTCTTATGCACAGCCAAGCAGCTGCCCTTAAACCAGTCTAACTGTTATACTGTATTTCACGTAATTGCTATAAATATCGGGGTTCAATTTATAATGGTTTGTGTAAGCATTAGGAATGGCGGTCCAGTCATGTGGTCGGTGGCGATACACTCGAGATTGACACGATAACCATGGGGCTATATTTAGCTTATCTGGACTTGCCACGGTGGCACACAATCATTTTCATTGATATGATTCATTGAAAAGATAATACCCGTACTGCACCTTCGATATCAGGTGTCGTCAAGTCGTCAGTATTGTTATTCAAACTAGATTATTTATATTTAAAGCAGGACCTTTTTTAATTTTCTTTGATACATTATTTATATCCTTATAGTTTGTTTAAATTCTCAAGTAGCGCAGAATATGGGATTTCTGCCATTGGTAAAGTATTCCACGCCCCCTTGCTATCTTTTTTGACAATAATGTGATTTTGTAGATATGTGATTTAAGTTGAATCAAATATTCTTAGTACGTGTGTCACAAAATATCAACATCAACGTCTTGAAAATAACAATATCAAACATAAACAAAATAGAGGATGGCCCGAAAACACTTTAGTGTGTCCTATAATAATACGTACCTATTACATTTTGGGCCATCCTGTAGAATCAACACGGATTCCAATCATAATGAATGTTGATATTAAGTACCTACATTATAGTTGAAACATAAGCATTTTTTACCCCGCGGCCCGTGGGACGAGATAAGACAAATATTATTACGAGGAACATTGGGTAGGCTCACTGCGAATGGAAAACATTTAATGAAAAGAAAACCGCAGCCCTTTTGACATCACTTTAGTTTCTCGAAATTGGTTTTGTGGTTTGTTTATTTTAACTACGGATCCCCATCCGTAGTTAAAATAAACAAACCGCACAGTTCCCCAACTGTACACTAGATGTATGTATATTATTACGGTTTATTGCCGCATAAAATCCTAGCATTTTCCTTCTTTGCAACGAATAACGTCACACGGATAACGTATAACGCTAATAACGTTTTTACGCTACGTCTAGCTAGGAATTTATCTCCGGGTGTAGGTAACTACTGGGAGGCTGCTTCTCAAAATCATATTGGAGCGTAAAAAGGATACAAACTAGACCCAATGAGAAATAATTATAACTGTTGTAAAATTCAACATCTTGTAACACTTACCATGATTACAACAATAAATTATAATGATTAAGCATTTTATTCAGTTTTATTATAAAGATGTACCTACATATTTTTACGTTAAAATAAGTTTTGGAGAATTGAGCAAAGTGGGACTCTTTATTTATTGTATTCTAAAGATGTTAGATTAAATTGAAATGAAGCCAGACAGTCATCCAACTCTTAAAATTTTCCGACTTAAGCACATGTCGATGTGAACTTTTCTAGAGAAAATGTGTACAAAGTTGAATACGTGGCTTGTTAGCGCAGGATTTTCTCCTCGGCTCGGCTTATATTGGAAAACTGGTCTGGAAATAAAAGTCAAAAGTAGAGATACAAAAATTTGTATGAGTTACGGATACGGGTCCAAAAATATTAATTAAACCATGAAAGTAAGGCTTAGTGCAGTTAGGGTAAATGCTTTGAATGAAAAGCCCACGAACATGATCGATTAAGCCTTTTTTGTGTTCTCACAAAATTCTTTCATTCTTAGGAAACTGGCGTAGGTGCCGCGAAGGTACTTACTCCCATTTGCCAGTAAGGGCATTTATTTGTATGATGATACAGATATTTGTTCCTGCGTCATGGTTGTTTTCTATGTATTTAAGTATTTGTATATTATATATATCGTTGTCTGAGTACCCACAACACAAGCCTTCTTGAGCTTACTGTGGGACTTAGTCAATCTGTGTAAGAATGTCCTATAATATTTATTTATTATTTATTTATTTATTTATTTATTTATTTATTTATTTATTTATTTATTTGCTAGTTTTTTTAGATAACTCTTTTGAAATGATAATACAATAGCTACTACGACATTTAATTTTAAATTCTGACACGTCACTTATTCCGCACCTACTAACATACATTTTTTAATAATTGTCTGTCGCTAAATTCCGAATAGAATATATAGGTATGTTCCGTGATTTATAAATTTCATTTCATTTCATAGGACAACGCTCAAAACCATGGCGATGGCAGATAATTCAACTCTGGCCGCGCACTACTGACATTTAAATAGATATATTATCTTATCTTTTATGAAAGTTCTTTTTGAGCTTGGTGAATAATTACCTTAGATTACCTTTAGATTAATCTAAAATGTCAGTTCCAGTAAAAAATGAGACCTTTCATTATAAAAAAATATTTACTCTAAGCATGAAAACTAATCGTCATTTGTTTGTTAAATTTTCTACAACGTTAAAAAGCAGTCTCTTTTTAAAGTTTTATATTTGTCTGAATAAATTCAGAAGCATTGACTTAATTTGAATCTTGTATCTGACTCGAGAGACGGCAAACGATGTTAACTTGGATTCTAAGAAACAGTCCACTCTCCAACTAAACTAAGAAAATCTTATTTTATTTTATTGTCTCCTGGCTTTGTCTTGCATTTGGACGGGATTTATTCGAGCACAATTAAACTTGTTTATGTGGTTATTAACAAAGTCAGTTATGTTGTTGTTTTATTATTCAATTTATTTACGATAAAATGCGTTAGATAATTCGTGTTATTATTTACTTTAGCTACATCTTTCAATATTTTATTAAACGTAGTTTTAATAAATTACAATGAAAAATTACAAACTTACGTTCAGTCGAAAATATTAAATCCTAACCTGATAAAATCTATAAATACATATATTTATTAATCATTAGACGAGATATTTATTTAAAACAATATCACAAAATTATTTCTACCTTGAGGCCAAAGGTCCTTACAGCGGCCCGCACTAAAAGGCCTTTAACTAAACTAAGATGGATAGGCTTTTGTCAAGTCCCTACTTAACGTTGGAAGAAAAAATAATAACGCTTGGGTGCAGGCTCATGTTTCCCAGGAAAGCAAACCTTCCTGGGTCTACAAGCCCTTTCACTCACTACTTACTCAAAGTAAACCTAATCCATATGTAATGAATAAAGTACCTAAGTAACGTTGACGGGGCGATCTGGGGCATTTTTTTATCTATAGATTTTTGAGTTTTATTATGTTTGTTTATTTCTTTCTTTGTTTTTACCAATAAAATTATATCAGTTTTATCCAAATTTAATTATTTAAACAGGAATTTATATCATAATTTTAATACTATTCCGATTGTCATACGTGTGCTAACTCGGAGCATGTTCTAAGGATATTTTATATTACATCAGCTCATTGAAAATCCTCTATTACTACATATAGATTCGATTTCACGTCGGATATCGAGCCACTTAAGATAATAAAGGTAAATTATAAACATGACTTTAGTATTCGTGCCCCGAGTTAGCAGACGTATGCCATTAAATAAGTCAACGAATGTAGAGTTAAAAAATGCTACTTAACAATAAAATTAAAACTGGTATCAAAATAATATGAGTAGAATGAAATGAGAATTCGCGAGCTAGCAATGAGTACTGACAGTGTAACTTCAATGAAAGTTATTTTCTCTTCTAATTTCTAACAAGATTAAACCTAATTGCAAGGAGAACTGCATTGAACATGAGCTGCCATAACTTTACTAAAAGTTAAGTAGCTTCACGTTATGTTGCAAAGTTTTGAGTTTTAGTGTTGCCAGAATTAGCATATCTCCGGATGCGGAATAAGTTTAATGCATTGTCTTAGTGGCACTAAAGCTGCGTACGTGGACTAAAATAAAAATAAATAAATATTATCACATATACAAGTAGTAGGTAATTATTGTTCTTAACGATCATAAAATTAATTAACGATCATAATATAAATTCATGTAGATTAGTTTACGATACCTACCTAATTTAAAATTTTATATTATGAGAATAGCTATATCTATGTAAATCTAATTCTAAAGCTTCCTATCCACAGTTACTTATTTGCAAGTCTTCTCCGCAATCGTATAAGTTTGTGGTGTCTTATAGATCCGATCCGAAGTCAACACATATAGTGAGATTGTTAATGTTGTATTCGAAAATGTAAATAGTACCTATGATTCGAAGCGGGTAAAGAAGATGGACTAAAAACAAGGCTACCAAAATTAGCATTATTGTGACAACGTAATACACAAAGACAAAGTGACCTATCACGATTTTATAGTGTCTAGATAATATTTAGCACAATCCATAGTCATGTTAGGCTATCAAGGCCCGGAGCCGACTTGGCATGCGGTGTACAGTCGCCATCAGATATATCGGAGCAGCCAAGGTGTTCACAAATATCTGAACACGCCTCTATTGTCAGGGCGTTAGAGTGCCCGTTCAGATATTGTGAACACCTTGGCCGCTCCGACATATCTGATGGCGATTGTACTTTTACCACCCAATATTTTCCATCGGATACATTACTAATAACATGTGCAATATGGCGGCCTCCTCACCCGCAATTTACTTTGTAATTCAGGCCGCTCGATACTAGTTATTAGGCTGTGCACATATTTATGTTACGTTATGTCACACTCATTAAGACCCGGAGTATAAAATGTTGTTTTCACTGAAATATTAGTGAACATAATAATATTATCTAGTATCTAAATCTTTATATAAATAAGTAAATAAACTGTTGATAAGGTCATGGCTGTCCTTTAAAATTGCAAGATTACAAAGTAATGGCGGTAAATTTCTCTGTTTTAAATACATTATTTTCGATTTCACTATAGGTATAAAATCTTAGACGAATTATGGTCTACTAGGCCGTAATAAGAGAATTAAAAACAAGTCAGTTTTAATATTATAAGCGGTTTCAAAATCCATTGAAATTTCAAAACAATTGCTTTTAAGTCACACGAGTCTATTAGAGTCAGAACAAGAATAGTCTGCAGCGGATTTGATAGCCCACGCAGGGCAAGTGTTATTTTAAACGTCAAACTTCTATGTAATTATGACATATAAATGACACTTGCACTACGTGGGCTATCAAATCCGCTGCAGACTTTTTTTGGTCCGACTCTAGTAGGCAGCCGGAATCAGGATTGACCGTCATTGTCAGATCCCTTACACTGATTTTATTAGTCTTTATTATCGCGATGTAATCTTTGATATGATTATGAATAAAAATAGTAATCACATCAATTATCCGTAAATCTTTTTATAAATACAATATCAATATACTGAGATTAATTGGATTCCAAAGTACCGTGTAGATAAAATACTAATACGTCAAAAATAATATTTAACTGACATGTCTTCTTTAGTATTCGACATCTATTTCAAACATATTTTCAATTTAGGTAGGTATTAAGTATTGCCAACCGATAATCCTATTCACAGTTCGGTCGTCAGTATTTATTCTCAAAAGAAATAAAAGGCTCTCTTTGAAATTAACTCTAATTACGACTACGCCCATGTTTTATTTCTTTTGAACTTAGTGGACCGTCATTGAAATATTAAATTTCATAGTACTGAAGTATTCGCTACATTTGAAAGATAAACCGTATTCGCTTTACGCCTCACGATTACCGTAAAATGGGGTGAGCAGGGTCAAAACTGAAATTCAAACCTCGATAACATTTTATTTTTACATATTAAAACTGAATGGTGTATATACTAAGTGTTCCGGACGTTTGTATTTTAGTTTTTATTTTATTTTGGGTAGTTCCATTTCATAACTTTGACGATAAAGAGGAAAACCCACCTCACCCCGTAGTGCCTCGTATTTGGGGTGAGAGAGGTTTTCACACAAAGGTGATTTTAGAAGATTGTTGAATCGATTTTTTTTTATTATGCGTATTTACTATAGCTCCATTTTAAATTGGAATACATTATTTTTGTAGCAGTAGCCTTAAAATCCCTTCTCACCCCCCTCTCAAACCATCTCTTTCCATTCATAACCCACCTCTCTCCGCAAAACCTACTCACCCCGTTTTACGGTACTTATAGCTCGGAATTTGAATATGAATATGATTCATTGCTAAAATCTGGTAATAAACACAGAATTCCGAGAAATCCACAACTCTCTGGGGTAAAATGAATCTTGTATTCGTTTCTGTCCACGACTACGACAACTAAAAGTAAAGAAAAGTAATTAAACTCTCTCCCCTCAGGCCCAGTAGTGCTCCCGTAAGTATTCCCCTTTATTTAAATTATCTGCCTTTCATTTTGCCCCGTACTAAATAATTTCTCTACTCAGAAATAGTATCCTAAATGTACAAACTGCTACGCAAAAGTTATTTCTAAATACTAACCTATACCTAATGCAAAGATTACAAAGTAGGTATATGCTTCCGTTTCATTCAAGATTGAACGTGTTGCTAATGCTAAATATAATAACAATTGTTAAGCTGAGTCAGGCTCTCTGAGCACTTGTTAGGCGTAAACAAGACTAATTATTTTATTTCCCGGTTCCATTCATTATTTCCTGCGAATATGAGAACTATTCATCCGGTAGAATCTAATTCGTACAGGGACGTGTCTCACATGAAATCAGGCACGTTTATTGCCCTAGGGCGCCCCAATCAGAAGTCCTTGAAACCCTTATATGTGTGACGAAAATTGTACTTAATAAACTTCAATTTTGTTGATAGATCTCTTGCGACGCATAATTTTCATTAAGTACCTATATTAATTTTTAAATAATCGTACAAAGCTTTTTCTTTAATACTGTTTTATTTCTTTACTATTGTGATTCATGAAAAAATAATCTTAATACTATAGAAGCTATTTAAATAAAAGATGTTGTTTTAGATAAGTTTGCTGGTAGTTTCAGACAACTTAATGCAAATTATACGTATTAATACGTAAGCGAGCCAGGACGAAATGAAATTCGTTAAATATTTTTAAACTGATGTTCGATGTAATTTTGAATAAAGCAGAAGCAGAAATCTAGCTAGGTCATATTCCTGGTGAAACTAGTTTTCCCTTCATTCAATGTACTGAGGATATGTAAAAAATGCTCAAACTTATACTATTGGGTATTTTGGATCCAAATTGGTCGTGATGAGAAGTTTAATATGATTAGTTTTTGGGTTGTTAATGTTATGCCTGCTTTTGACTATCTTGATAGCTGTCTAACTATTGGGTTAGGTACCTAACTAATACACGTTTTAGTGTAGCCCCATGTTACTTGTCTGGGGCCCATATTACAGTTTAACCAAGTTGGTTATGATACGTCGCCGGCGGCACCGACTTGGGTTTGTGAAAAAGTGTTCTACGTTTACAGCTAAAAGCGTCAAAAGAAGCAAAAAATGCCTAATTTATTTTTATATGTACTGTAAGGAGTAAAAACACCAGGGCACCACTTTTAACAATATTTATTAGGGAATCACAAATATTAGAGTATAGATCTGAAAATAATACGCGACGACGCTCTCGCGTAGAACCAATCTAAGATGGACGACACCTCTAGTGATGTGACCTTGCCGGTTATCGTAGTGAAGTCAAACACCGATAAAATGACGATCCCGCCTTATACCTAGTACTTACTAACTTATTCTGCTTTCCTACAGTCCTTTATGTATTAATAAAATAAAAATTATTCCATACTGGAAAGACAACTTACCTAAACATGTAAACTTGCAAGCTAATTTATTTTAAGAAAACCTGCGGCGCACGCATAACTGTATCAGATAAATCGTATCAATTTGCTTTCGTATTAGATCTGATAATTGTGGTTAGTTTTTACGATGTTTACACGTACTTATACGAATCGTAAATTGGAAGTGACCGAAATGTACGCACGACCACAAAATATACGATTGTAGTTCCCTCTTTATGTAGGTACTAACAGCATAGATTCCATTAAATTGTTACTTTGGGTACATTTTACGGCGAGCAATAATGAGAAGTTGTACCATATTTCAAGGACTTGAGAATGTTAATTCTAGTGAGTGACGTCATATCACTTGTTGTCCGGCTGTTGAAATTTAACAGTCCTAAAAAGATAATGTAAGTAAAGAAGATTTTACGTTATTTATCTATCTTCTTAACTTCTTAGGTTCCTTAGGTACCTACTCTCCATACGCATTAAGAAGCATCGAATAAAATGAACGTTCGCTCCATCATAATTTCATTACGTCTATGTGACGACAAAAATAACGAGAAAGAGATGATTATTAAGCAGACCTACAAGTCCTACAATAGCTAAATTACGGCGTGATCGCAGGTTTATCTCGTATTAAGTCAGTCTCCATGTGCGACAGCTTTTAAGGTGCCGTTCGGATATAGACTGCACCAGCGTTACTGCTGCAGTACTGCAGCGCGACATTGCTGCCGCTAATGTCAGGAAACCGGGCTTCATCATTGATTCGACATTTAAGGTAGAATGCAGTCGATGTATTGTCACGCTTCAAAACTAGAGTCTGTACGGAAAGATAAGAGTCGTGGAATGTATGGGAACCAATACATTCTATGACTCTTCTCTTCCCGAACAGACTCTAATAGTAATGCTGCTGACTGCATAAGTGCACAATAAGTCAAATTTTGATTAAATGGTTTTATAAAATTACTGTTCCTGCGGTAAGTGCTGCCGCGAATGTCAAAATCGATGTCGATGCCCGGATAATTTTTGTCGCGTCGCAATATTGCAGCAGAAATGCTGATTTAATGTCTGAATCTGAATGTTATCTTTAGATTCACATGCAATATGCAACGCAGTTAGAATACCTTGAACAAGGAAGCAAGAGGCAACTTCAATTTAAAGTTATGCACTAACACATTATCCCACGGGAGACATAAAGCGCATACATAATGTGTTCAATGTCTGAGAATTTGCAGTCTAATAGTATTATGTGTACTAGTATAAGTAGTTGTTTGAAACAACTAATCCTCATAGCATAGAATGTAAGATTTAATTATTTAATTACAAAAATGTTTTTCTTAGGCGATGCAAGTAATTTATAAGTATTTTATGTCTGTAAGTACCTGATATCAACTAATAACTCCTGTTCAAGGTCACCTATATTTGGGACCCGGGTATGTCCTTAAACTACGTCCAAACCAGCGGTGGTAGGTCCCGCAAGGGGCCGCCTGGTTTGCTACCACCATCCCGCCGGAGTCAGGCGCCAAGCAGCCTTGCTGCGTTTCGTCTATGTGCGGGAGTACCAGTGCCTTTGGGGGATGATTGGCTGTCAGTTGTGTTGCATAATGCCGGTTTTTGGATTCCTGAGTGACGTCGGGCCGAGCGGCTCACGCTGGAGGGTAGCGGGATCCGAGGCACGGTCTTGCCGGTGGCCGACCGCAGGAAGTTGGGGGCCCAATTGTACGACAGCCACGTGCGAGAGGCTGCCCCGCCACCTAACGAAAAATCCTGGAATAGCTCCACCGTGCCAGTTGGCGACTGGACGGGAGGACCCGGTGGGTTATTTCAGGGGGGCTCGGGCGTCCCCGCAGTCTCCAAGTGAGCTCCTCATTGTCCGGATTAGCTCAAGTGATCCAATTGGTAAACGCAACACCTCGACAGGCATTTTTTCACCCATCCCACACTCCACAAATATGAAATTGAAAAGAAAAAAGAATAGGGTTAAACACCGGCTGCACTTCCTCCCATTGAAAGTGCACCTCACCAACATCAGGGGGTTGCACTCAAATATCGATCCGGTCCACCACCATCTTGAAACCGAAAAACCGCACCTATTCTTTTTGACGGAGACGCAAATCAAAACCCCAGCGGACTCGTCGTACCTCAACTACCCAGGCTACTCACTGGAACATAAGTTCAGAGCACGTGCTGGGGTCTGTGTGTACGTCCGCGATGACATTTGCTGCAAGCGTCTCCGTTGCTTTGAGGCTGCCGGGTTTTCCACTTTGTGGATTATGGTTGACTCGGGCTCAGAGAAAACTCTGTATGCCTGTGTCTACCGATCGCACAGCGGAAACCAGGAGACAACTAGGCTCTTTGACCACCTTACTGAGATGGCAGATAAAGCCCAACAGCGGTACCCTGCGGCTCAACTCGTATTCCTTGGGGACTTTAACGCCCACCACGAGGAGTGGCTGTTCCCGTTCAAGAATACTTGCCACGCTGGGAGGGAAGCGCGCAAATTTGCTGTATCCCTAAACCTTACCCAGCTGGTAAATGTTGCGACGCGGATACCGGATGTTACTGACCATACACCCAATTGCCTTGACCTTCTGCTGACAACTGATCCAGACAGGCACTCGGTTTCGGTCTCAGCTCCGCTAGGATCGTCCGATCACTGTCTAGTGAAATCCGTGTCGATCCACTCTCCTCCTGATCTCTGCCCTAGGGGCACGAGGAGAGTATGGCGATACGAGTCAGCGGACTGGGATGAGATGCGGCATTTCTTTGCGTCTTTCCCCTGGCGGCAGGTCTGTTTTTCTTCGGGTGACCCCTCGTGTTCTGCTGAGGCTGTTGCGGATGTGATTCGGCAGGGAATGGAATATTTCATTCCGTTCTCCGACCTATCGCTCGATCACAAGACCCGAGCATGGTACAATTCGGACTGTGCTCGAGCCGAGGCCCTTAAGCAGTCTGCATACCAGGCTTGGGTATTATGGTAGCCCGCGATACCAAAGCTGGAGCACAGAGGGTTCGCGCGAGGAAAAAAGCCTTTAACTCAGCTGCCAAGTCCTGCAAACGGGTGCTTCGAAAGGCTCGATTCGACCACGTCAGTCGAATAGGGGCCAAACTCGCCTCCTACCCTCCTGGTAGCAAGCGGTTCTGGTCCCTGTCGAAAGCGGTCGAATCCAACTTCTGCCGACCCACATTGCCACCTCTGCAGAAACCTGATGGGACACTGGCCCACTCCGCGACAGAGAAAGCAAACTGGTTTGCTTCTCTGTTTGCGAGCAATTCACGTCTAGACGCAGGCTCAAAACTTCCACCTACGCTACCTCAATGCAGTTCCTCTATGCAGAGAATTGCTATTCATCAAAAAGAGGTACGCCGAGCTCTGCAGAATCTTGACGTGAATAAGGCCAGTGGACCAGACGGTATACCTGCACGTGTACTAAAGCAGTGTGCGCCTGAGTTGTCTTCTGTACTGACACGCCTGTACCGCCTCTCTCTCCAAACAAGAACGGTGCCGAAATCCTGGAAGCTTGCAAACGTGCAGCCAGTACCCAAGAAGGGTAGTCGTGCTGATCCCTGCAATTACCGACCAATCGCCATTACCTCCATGCTCTGTAAAGTCATGGAAAGGGTACTTAACGGCAAGCTGCTGGCATACCTCGAAGCAAATGATCTGCTCAGTGACCGTCAATATGGTTTCGCCGAGGTCGGTCTACTGGGGATCTTTTAGCGTATGTCACGCACTGCTGCGGCGAGGCCATCGAGAGGAACGGTGAAGCGCTTGCTGTTTCACTGGACATCTCGAAGGCCTTTGACAGGGTTTGGCACGCAAGTCTCCTTAGCAAGCTTCCTGCATACGGCATCCCTGCTGACTTTTGTAGCTGGCTATCTGATTTCTTGAGTGAACGGTCGATCAGAGTAGTTATTGATGGCTGCTCTTCGGACCTCATGGCCATTGACGCCGGTGTTCCTCAGGGGTCTGTTCTCTCCCTTTTCCTGCTCCACATTAACGACATGCTGCAACCCAGCATTGTAGGTTATGCAGATTACAGTACGGTTGTTGAGAGATATTTGGCTAGTGCAGGGGACAGCAGGGAGGATATACGTTCACAGAGAGAGGCCATGGTTGAGCGAATGAACTTGACCCTTAGTCTCGTTTCCCAGTGGGGTGATGACAATCTGGTCACGTTCAATGCCTCCAAAACGCAGACATGTCTATTTTCCGCAAAACGGAGTCCATTCGACCTGACTCCTTCTTTCCGGGGTGCATCTGTACCTATTGCCGACAGCCTGGAACTCCTCGGCATGGAGCTGAGTTCAGTCCTCAGCTTCGGCAGCTTCATTGAGTCTAAAGCACAAACTGCGGCCAGAAAGCTGGGCGTCCTAAATAAGGTGAAGCGATACTTCACACCTGGACAGCTTCTAACACTTTACAAAGCTCAAGTCCGGTCGTGTATGGAGTATTGCAGCCACCTGTGGGATGGCTCAGCTAAATACCAACTCGCCGCTTTGGACTCAGTGGAGCGCAGAGCCAGGAGGATGATTGGCGACAAGAAGCTAACGGCTAAGCTTCAGTCTTTGGCCCATCGGCGGAAAGTCGCCAGCCTGTCGGTATTCTACAGGTTGCACTTCGGGGAGTGTGCCCAAGAGCTACACGAGCTTATTCCACCGTCCCCATTCTACCATCGGACTTTTAGACGCACGGCCGGTTTCCATCCTTACTTGGTAGATATTCCACCAATTCGCACGAAGCGCTTTGCTTCTACTTTCCTTATGCGCACTGCCAAGGAATGGAATTCCTTGCCGGCGTCTATATTTCCGTGTTCTTATAACCCGGCAACCTTCAAATCAAGAGTGAACAGGCACCTTCTGGGCGAGCTCGCTCCATCGTAGGCCACGTCTACGCCTCGGCTAGTCTGTGGCCATGAGTAAGCCCATTCATAAAAAAAATATATATATATATATTATAAGAAATCGTTTATACTATAGCATGTTAATTCCTATAGTGTGACTGCGGAACCCAGCACTGAGCTTAGCCCGACACACTCTTGGCCAGTTTTTTAATTAAATTTTCAGGCTCCAAAACAAGGTTTGGTTTTATTAGATAACATTGACCTTGAACCTTATGACAACATCTCTGTCCCCTTAAAAGAAAGGACATTTGGTCTTAGAAGATTAATACATATTGACTAGCTTTTGTCTGCGACTACGTCTGCGTTGGATGATGATGAAAAAGCCGTAAAGTATGAAAGATTCGTACTTAAAGTAAGAAAGAAAGAGCCGTGTAACAATACTAAACGTTGACGAGACGAAGATTAAGCGATTTTACATGATCCTCGTCTTTTACTTCTGGAAAAGGAAGTTATAGTTTAGTTTCAAAGAAAACAACACTCCTTTAGATTTATCCCAATTTATACTCATTAGTGGAATTAGTCTCAAACTCATTAAGGCATGAATGATTTTCCTAAATATCCCTTTTTTTGTTTTAGCTTCTTGCTCCTTAGTTTACCATTATTAGGAAAATAACAACCTAAATATTTGACTTTATTCGTTGTACAATTATTTCACAACGACACTGTTTAAAAAAGACAGCAAATAGTGTGTTCGGAATGAGAAACTCTATGTATTAAGAAGCTTCCTAATACATATAGTTCGTTTTTTTTAGCATTAGAAAGAACTACGCAGAAGTAAGCTTGTAGTTCCAAATCCGGCGCTTATAGCGGTAATAATTTGAAGTAAATTATTTGTATTGACCATGCTACATTAGATAATTCAATAATTATTAACAATTAAAGAGCCTGGTAGAAACTGCACGCTTGCTTCTGTGGAGTTCTTTCTAATGCTATAAAAAACGAACTATAGATTCGAGACATAACAACAGGAATCTCACACGATACGTTGTATTGTTAGTAAACATAAACTTTGTTTAAAAATAGGGCCATTACGTTTGTAATGGACGATAGTTGTAAACAAAGCGGTAGGGAATTGACGTAAAGACAGTTTACATTCTTGGCTTAGACTTAAGCTTTGATCTTTGATTCGCAAAAAAATAGGAGTTGTTCCGTATCTCTAGATAAGTAGTAATATCGCTATCTGATAGCAATCACTATCTTGATTTTAAAATTGTTAAAATGGCCGAGGTTCGGATAATGTGCTATGTGAAATTTTGGAACTAGGCACCTGAGTGTTTTGTATCTACATACTTGTATCTACCTACCCATTTATAATAATCTTGTGTCATGTATTGTTTAGATGTACCTATTTGTTTTTTATTATTAAATAAATACAACATCTAAACGATAAAATGAAGCTTTTTAGGATTTAATTAGCTTATATCTTAAATGATACGACAGTAAAAATCCGTTAACGTTACCGAGCGAAAAAAAAAAGCTGGCAATCAAGGACGACCTCAAATCCAGCAGACGAAGCCGAAAAATAACTTAATCCAATTAGTAAAACCCTGCAGACACTGCCGTGGTTTTTAATGCTGTATGAAATTTGCGGAAAAATTGGACTTCATCCAGATTTTACTTTGTAGCATATTTTTCTACCTAATGGCATTACAAAGGCAACATTTGCCAGACATATTAAAGTTACCAAAACAGCTTAAGTTGCCCCATTACGAAATTACAACAATGCAAAGGGTCTTTTTAATAAAAAAAAGTCGACAACCAATCATCGTGAAGGTATGTAGGTACCTACTTACCTATAATTGGAGCATTCCACGGGCTGTCCCGTACAAACGCTTTTAATTTCATGTGTACACTTTTTTTTTTCGGCGTTTTGAAGCCGACAGTTATTTTTATGTGCATATTTCTGACCTTTTTTCACAGAAAAGAAACTCTTCAGAGTACTTCATCAGAAAATTCGCATTTGTACGGGACACACGGTAGACAATTTCATGGAATGCTCCAATTGTTAACATTGAAACACAATGACTACACATACTTATCTAATTTAGCCTTATATTCTAGACTAGACCTTGTAAATATCCACGCTAAACGGATGTACAGCACGGATATGATGGTCGTTCTTGTCTACGTGACAGCGTGATAAAATGGTGTCCGTCACTTTCTATCCTACGGTGTTAAAGAGTGACAGTTATTTTATCGCGTGGATAAAGATGAATAAAGCCATCCACAATACGCCGGCAGCTTTAAAAATAGCGTGACAACAGCAGGCGTTGATTCTTATATGTATTTTCATTTCGATTAGTTACATATAAAACAATTCAATCCATCTTTCAACCGCTCTAATGGAGATCTTAAAGCTCATTACTATAAATCTGTACACTCCTGTTTAATAATTTTAAGTTTACGATCTCTAAAGAAATATCAACAAATTCCGACAGGTCTTAAAATAGTTTCGTTTGTGTATGTTACTTATTCCGTTTTGCTTTTGAGCTGTATAATAAAAAGCGTAATAGCTAACGTTGACTAGGTACTGTCGTCTATCATTCACGGGTTATTTTTGTAATACTTAGAAATGGTTATTTCGACCTTTGGCATAATTATGGTGGGTTTATTTTTGTGATCTAATATAAAGTCACTTTCGATACTGTTCATTAAAGGACACATAAGTATATTATAAATAACTTACTACTTACTTTTACTTACTTTTTTATTACTTTTCTTTTCAGGGCTATATTTCAAACGTAGGTAGGTATTATTCTCAATTTCGATTTCCACTCGGTAACTTAATGTGAAGAATTCTCGTAGGGACATTTTTTTTTGCTAAGCGACTATCCGAACCCTTATTGGGGATAAACAAAAATACTTATGAAAGACACCATATGAGATAAATAAAAATGAAAACCAAAAACCGTAAAAATCACATTATTCGAAAGGTTTTTAAAAATGAAATCAATTATGGTTTGGCGAGTTTGATTTTGCGAATACTTTTGGAAATAATCGCACCGAAAGTCCAAAATAATGTGCCACTAAGAAAATAAGAGTTACATTCCATTTCCAACTGCAGCTGCAATACTGTTCATTTTACTATGGAAATTGACAATGACAGCGACGCGTTTCCATAGTAAAATGAACAGTATTGCAGCTGCAGTTGGAAATGGAATGTCACTTTAAGCAAACACTTTCCGCGAAAATCGTTTTAATCGAAATCATGATTTAAAAAAACAGGTTTTTATTAAGACTACGTATGTGCCGCGAAAATACGCCTTTTTTGCCCCATTGCCTTTTTTAACCTATAAAGGTACGGCCCGCACTTTCCTTTTTTCTTAATATTAATGGTCGTTCTATCAAAATACGAGTAGCTCACACAACTGGTGCTCTAACGGGCTTTGTGTGAATTTCCGGCAACATCATGGGATCGATCCATCTGTAACTCATTATTCTTCCCTTAGAGATAAACACGAGATGAGCTCCTAACTATCGACAGTACCTACGGTCCTAGTAGGTAAGAACTTATATATTGAAGCACGCTAACGTTCGCCTCTCAAAACTAGTATTTATTTAAGCACGAATTTGAAATCGTAGCTAAATAATATGGGTACCCAAAGGGTATTTTTTATTATTGTTTTCCTGCATTTCCGTTATCATTATGTTTTACATTTTCTGACATTTGTCACAAGGCTCACTTGAGGAATCTGGGATCTACTCGCCAACCTAATCCTAAATTAGTTATTTTTATCAATCTATCCAAAAGTTTGCGTTTAATTATAATCGTTATAGCGGAAGCAGTTATAAAGTTGACCCAATTTTTTTTTATTAAGCTATGAGCTTCATCACATATGTTCCTTGAGTAATTCTAAGCATTTCAAGCCTGGGAGGCAATAAGAAATGTGTGTCTACTCCGATTTGTGATGGATTCAAACTTTCAACCCCTTTTTAACCCTGTTAGGGGATGAATTTTACAAAACGCTGAAATTACTTTTCCTGTCTTTTAATAATATCCCCAAATACAAAGATTCAAGTCCCGCGTTCGAAAAATTTTTTGATATCCATACAAACTTTCAACCCCTTTTTCACCACCTTAGGGGATGAATTTTCAAAAACGCTGAAGGTAGTTTTCTTGTATTTTAATAATATATCGTTTTACGAAGTTTCAAATTCCTAGCTTAAAATAAAACTTGAACCCCATACAAACTTTCATCCCCTTTTTAACCCCCTTGGGGGTTGCATTTCTCAAAATCGCTTCTTATATCTTGTACACTTTATAAATGTAATCTAGTGTGCAAATTTCAACTTTCTATCGTTTGTAGTTTCGGCTCCGCGTAGCAAAAATCTCCAACCAAATTTTTCACCTTTTTACGTTTTTCTTGTAAAATTACTATGAAACTGAAAAAAACAAATATCATATCAGCAATGAATTCTACGTCTTTCGTTTATACGAAAATGATACCAAACTTGCCCTAGTACCCACCAGGATCAGAATAGTTTTTTTTTAAAGATGACGGGTGGCGGCCGTCTTTATACCAACCATTGCTGCTGACTGAACAACAATTAATAACAATAACAAACAACGATTAATAATAATAACAGTAGCCGCGATTGCTTGACGTTATTTATTGAGATATATATGTATGTTAAGCAGTGGTGGCCGAGTGGATATGACGCCCGACTTTAAATCCGGAGGTCGCGGGTTCAAATCCCGGCTCGTACCAATGAGTTTTTCGGAACTTATGTACGAAATATCATTTGATATTTATTTACCACTAGCTTTTCGGTGAAGGAAAATATCGTGAGGAAACCTACATAACTACATCTGCGAAGAAATTCAAAGGTGTATGTGAAGTCCCCAATCCGCATTGGGCTAGCGTGGGGACTATAGCCCAAGCCCTCTCGCGCATGAGAAGAGGCTTGTGCTCAGCAGTGGGACGTATATAGGCTGAAATGATGATGATGATGATGATATGTATGTTACAGTACATATAACACTAATAAATGACAAAAGGATCTAATGAAAGTTCTTTTACAAAAAATACAGTAAAATACCCTGTTATAGTGGTTTTTACTAAGCAATGGAAATAATATCCCCGATGTGTCTATTAGGCGCTGACGTGTATTTCTTTATTCTTCCTTTTCCTGTTGTTATCGGGGAGAACAGAACTTCTAACGTTAAGTAATAGTTTATCTTTTCCTTATTTCTGTCGACATTTTCATTTACTGTGGTTTCCATATTTATCGAAGCATTATTTTACTTAACCTTTGATTTAAACTTGTCTTATGAAGGTAGAATGACGTGGGATAACTTTATTCCACTTAATTATGTATAATTTGTCTTCAATTATGTTGAGTACCTAACTTAGTTTTAAATTTAAAGTGTGCATTTGTTATATTGAACTCCATTTATTTATTAAATAAAATGTTGGTCATCCAGCGATGCGACGGCAGTACACACTCAGGTTTCACTACACCTTATAAAACAAAGTCTCCCGCCGCGTTTGTCTGTATAATTGTTCGCGATAAACTTCATGCGGTTTGCACCTATCAATATAGAGTCTTAAGGAAGGTTTAGATCGGTGGTGGGCAAAGTTTCTTCATGGGGGGCCAGAAAGTTTAGGAAATTTAAGTGGAGGGCCACAATTGTAGCCAAAATTTATTTTGATTTAAAATAATCGTGGGCCAATGCCATATAGCCTAATTAGCCCATATTACATAGGACTGGGGCGGGCCGGATAAAATCCATTCGCGATCCGGAGATGGCCCGCCGGCCGTACTTTGCCCACCACTGGGTTAGATGTATAATTTGTTAAAAGGGAAAAGGGTTTTGTGTAACCCGTGCGAAGCCAGGGCGGCTCGGGTCACTAGTTTTTAAAATTATTATTATTCCGTGATTGTGCTTAAATACAGAAATTAAATAAATTAATATTTTGGGACAATCTTACACAAATCGACCAATTTGATCATCACAATAAGCTCAATGAGGCTTGTGTTGTGACTTCTAGACAACGATATTTATAAATACATAAATACTTATAAAGATCCAGAGAAAGAGAGGCCGCCGGAAGACGCTGGATGCGGATCGCTTCCAACCGGTACGAGTGGAGGTCCAAGGGGGAGGCCTATGTTCAGCAGTGGACGTCTTATGGCTGAGATGATGACTTATAAAGATATAAAACATCCATAAATCATGAAAAAAAAGGAATAAATACCTGTGACAAATACAAAAATAAATGGCCTTACCAGGTTTCCACCCAGTTTCTGTACCGTAGGTTTTAACTCCTATTTCGTAGGCAGGGTCACTACGAAATAAGCTAGGAGGGCGTTATTACGGTAAAGGATACAATAGGTCGTTGACGTTAACGGATATTACTATTGCGAAGATTCCGGCAACGGATGTGACGAGGGTAGTAAACGTTAAGTTAACATTATAACACCGACGTCAACTTAAGTCGCTTTTCGCAGGTTACCTGGTGCCGCCACAGTTGTGAACATACTACTCGTAGCTGAGCGTTTTCCAAAAAAAATGTACATTTCATTCACGTCGTCAAAAATATTGACTTCTTGGGCTCATTTTACTCACAATCATTTGTACATGCGCCTCAGACATGAAAAAAAGTGTCCCAAAATTTTGTATGAAAACATATTTTTCCAGTTCATACAACGTTCATACAAATAAAAAATATTCATACAAAAATGTGACAATCTGGAAAGGAAATCTTGGGACACATTTTTTTTTGGAAAACGCTCAGCTATTGTGAAATTGTGAAGCATTCCATGAGCTGTTCCATATAAACACATTTTATTTCGTGTATCAGAATGTATTTTTCTGTGTTTTCGATGTTGCCGAAGATATTTTTTACTTATTTATAAGCATTGTTTAACTTTAGTTGTCACGTAAAAAGGAACTCTTAAGTATACCTGCAAATATTCAGAAAATTCGTATTTGTTCGAGACGGGACAACGGTAAACAATTCGTGGAATGCTCCTTGTACAGTCGCCATCAGATATATCGGAGTGGCCAAGGCGCTCACAAATATCTGAACACGCCTCTATTGTCAAAGCGTTAGAGTGCGTGTTCAGATTTTCAATTCAATTCTACTAGAAACATTTAAGAAAACAACTCAAAATTTGCATTTGATTACTTTGCCTCACATGTGAATAAAATGCAAGTTTGCTATCAGTTTTTGAAGTGCAAAGTAAGTCTTTCCGAGCTGGTGTGGTGAAAAATATATACTACGTAATAGATACTTAGTCTTCAACCACCCACGTGTGTATTTTTCGGCAACGAATCTAAACGTATTAGCACATGTGTAATGTCCGTCTGTCCGTCAACGAGCTGATGGACGTAGTTTATCCCTTGGAATGTATCGGTGCCAAAAATATACTAAATCAACATTGTCGGTACGTAAAGCTGCGGTCTTGGTATCAGCGAATATTTTTAAGTGGAAGAAAAATGATAAATTAGACATTACCTAATGTTAAATAAATATTATAAGGACGATTATAGTAATTTAATGAATAGTACAGTCATTATAGATTTTGACCCGTGAATAATTAGTTCTTGGATTTTTTTTTCGTAGGCCCCTCGAGGGGGTCACTGGGAGTGTAAATTCAAAAAGTAGGCTGAATCAGGCTCCTGCGTATATTCGAAAAATGGTTTTTTTTCCAAAAAAAACGGTTTTTCTTCAATAACTCGGCCATTTTTGATTTTACAGTAAAACCGTAAGGACAAAAACTGTAGGAAATTTGATTCTCTACAAGTTAGTCCAATCATTATATCCAAAAAACCGTCCCTTCCCGTGAATAATCAGTTCTTAGATTTTTTTTTCGTACGTCCCTCGGGGGATTCGCTGGGAGTGTAAATTAAAAAGTAGACTGAATCAGGGTCCTGTGTATATTCGAAAAACGGTTTTTCTTGAATAACTCGGTCATTTTTGATTTTACAGTAAAACCGTGAAGACAAATATTTTAGAAAATTTGATTCTCTACAAGTTTGGTCCTCACAATTTTTTTTCTAGGATCGATAGTTTGGAGATAAAATTTGAAAAAAGCGACAAATTCGAAATATTTTCAACATCACGTTTATTTTCAACTTTACGACATAAATGAAGAGGACTAAACTTGTAGAGAATCAAATTCTGAACAATTTTGGTTCCCACGTTTTTTCCCCCAAAATCGATATTTTAGAAATTAAACCTGAAAAACGCGACAAATTCAAAATATTATCATTATCTCCTATGTTCTACGCTTTACGGCATAAATGAAGGGAAACAAACTTGTAGAGAATCAAATTTTCTAAAATTTTTGTCCTCACGGTTTTACTGTAAAATCAAAAATGACCGAGTTATTCAAGAAAAACCGTTTTTCGAATATACACAGGACCCTGATTCAGTCTACTTTTTGAATTTACACTCCCAGCGATTCCCCCGAGGGACGTACAAAAAAAAATCTAAGAACTGATTATTCACGGGAAGGGACGGTTTTTTGGATATAATGACTGGACTAACTTGTAGAGAATCAAATTTCCTACAATTTTTGTCCGTACGGTTTTACTGTAAAATCAAAAATGGCCAAGTTATTGAAGAAAAACCATTTTTTTGGAAAAAAAACATTTTTTGAATATACGCAGGAGCCTGATTCAGCCTACTTTTTGAATTTACACTCCCAGTGACCCCCCCGAGGGACTTACGAAAAAAAAATCCAAGAACTAATTATTCACGGGTAGGGTCGGTTTTTTGGATATAATGACTGTACTAGAAGCGTCTTGTGGGTACTAAATTACTAATTATGAAAATAGTTGTTTAAAAACAACGACTCCTGAGATATATAGGTATTTATGAGAAACCATTAGAAGCAGTGTTAGAGTGACATTCCATTTCCAACTGCAGCTGCAATACTGTTCATTTTACTATGGAAATTGACAATGACAGCGACGCGTTTCCATAGTAAAATAAACAGTATTGCAGCTGCAGGTGGAAATGGAATGTCACTCTTTACTCTAGAGACTAAACCAATAATCAAAATAATTCTTAGAATTTGGCTGAATAACTACTTAATGCCTAGATTTTCAAACGTTCGTGTTTAGCGAGAGTTTTACCGTAAACTAAGGTGACGTTCGGATAGTGATGGACTGATGGTGCAGCTGCAGTTGTCATCCAAATGTCAGCTAAAAGCGATGTGAAGCGCTATATAAGTTCAGCTTTTGCCAAATTCAAGCCCACTAAATATCGTACAAACGTCGATGTCGTTGAATGTCAAAACGCTTTTAGCCTTATTTTGGTATCAACCTCATTGATTTCCGAATATTAGTTTTGATTACCCAATAAGTGATTTTGATTAGAGATTTGGCAATACAAGAACGTTGTTTATTGACTTCCGTGGAATTATATTGTGTCTCAGTTGAATCTACCTAGACTGTTTTATTATCTCGAGGAACCCTAGGACTAATTAGTCATTACGATGCCCACAAATAGACAATAATCTGATGATCCAGGCGATTTTGCGACACTATGCATAATAATTACCTACTTAATAAAAATGTTAACTTTTTTATTTTGTTTCAGATGCCGAACGAAACGGTGATATCGAAAGTGCATCAAAATGTGATAAGCCAAGTGCGTCAGTGATTGATATTAGTGATACGGAAGTTTATCATGGCGTGGTATACAGTGCTAGTGCTGTTGTGTGTGTCGTGTGGTGTTGGAGCCAGTAATTGTAGGGGGGAAGAGCCGAAGGAGAGGTCGTGTGAGAGCCTGTGCGATGATAAAGGAAACTGCGCTGTAAGGGCAGCTTTGTTGCTGCCGCGAAATACGTCTTATTATGCTTCATTGACTATGGTGAGTAGGTGATGATTGCTTTAGTCGTTAGTTTAGTCGGCTTTATTGCTGATTTAAAGCAGAAAAGACTTCGGGCTTCACAGGAACCATCAACTGATTCGGGTTTCACCTGCGATCTTTGTGGCAGGAAGTGTCGTGCTGCGATTGTCCTTTACAGCTATAGGAAAAGGTGTGCCGCACCTCCGATCTACGACGGCGCACAGACCTCTTCTTAATAAACTGTCGCTGCAACAATCATCTGTCAAGATGCTGTGGCCAATGATGATGATGACTAGCCCCTGTCATGCCTCATTATTATCGTCCGTAAAGCCAGTCCCGAGATATGCCAATGCCAATGGTTTCCTGGTCTTACGACCTCACTAGTCGCTACTAACTAGGAACTGTTTTCAGGTGGAGCCCGCCATTGAGCTGGCGCTACAGCAAGAGGTCGTCAAGCAGGCGTTTCCAGACTGGGTGCAGTTCGAGTATATGAGCTACGACGTGGAGGACTGCGACTCCGCGTACGCGGTCATCGAGGCTATAGACGCCTACAATGACTGCGCGCACGTCTTCTTCGGCCCTTCTTGCGACTTTGCACTGGGTAAGTGGGATTATAAAACCCCGGCATCGATAAAATAGTAAATAAATAAATATTATTGGGTGAATCACGACCTACTCCTCCTTGGGTGGGATGAGGTCGTGAAAGATCTGACCGAGCTCGGTGCCGTCGATTGGACAGAAACGGCGCTAGACAGAGAAGCATGGTGTTCCTTAGTGTCAGAGGCCAAGGTCCACTTCGGGTCGCTGCGCCACGGCAGTAGTAGTAGAAGTAGGTGAATCAACTTTTTCTTGTCACTAGTTGCCAGCATGGTTACGGTCTCCTGGATCACTCTTAAAATACTAGTTATTTCGTATTTAAATAAACCAAACTTGATTTTTTTGGTAGTCATAAGGCCTTACCATTATGGTTATGTTATGGCTAAGCACGTTTTTAGAACATGGTACAGCACTTCTTCTAAGAAACTATGCTACTGTTGTCTCCTGGCTGATGGGACAGAATAACAAAAATAAATAATTGATCGACTCATATATGACATTCATACACAAATTGACTAAGTCCAACGGTAAGCTCAATAAAGCTTGTGTTGCAATGTTGAAATTCATTGAACATCCCTGATGTTCAATGAATTTCAATTCAATAGGCAAAAGGTAAAAATATCAAAATAATAATTTTACCAAGAAATAGATAATCATTGACTTCGCAATAATAAGAGCTTCGTAAAAATTGGAAAACAAAACAAACGTCGAGCCCATAGTGAAAAGTATGCGATTACAGGTTGATAACGTGGGGGGTGACAAGCAAAAGTCACTAACTAACACCATTGAAATTATTGGACAATAAACTGTGTTACAAGCGTAATAAAGTGCATTGTTACTTTAATTTTTTGATAGTACTTAGTGACTTTTGCTTGTCACCCGACGATATGATATATGAAGTCTTAATTCAACTATTAAAGTCGACGCCTTATAAAAACAATATTATACCTATACTACTACATAATTGGTTCCTCGTACAATATAGGGGTGGTTACATAATAAAACACTGGCTTTCAGTCCGGTTTTAACCTCGAATGATGTCGATTTATCCTAAAGAGATTTAAGGATCCAGCGTGTGTAAATAAATGAAAGGGCCGTGTTGGGTGGCGTCGAAATTAATTGTGGTATTTTTTCGGGCCTGACATTTAGGATTCAGGAGACATATTGTTGATTCGCATACTTTATTAGCTTAAGTACTGGCTTTTGCTGGCGACTACGATTGCTTAATGTCAGTAAAATTGTCGTTCTTGTCTACGTAATAGCGTGATAAAACGGTATCCGTCACTGTAAATCCCGCGGTGTTAAAAAGTGACTCTTATTTTATCACGTGGATAAAGCCATCCATAATACGCCTGCTGGCCGCAGTGTAATCGGGTAATCGTAGTCATGGATTTAAAAAAAAAACTCTGTATATTTGCTTACATAGAACCACTAGAGACTCTTTATTTTTTAACTTAATAGCTATCCGTTCTTCGAGCACTTAATATGTAGAAATGAAAAAAGTGCAAATTACGGAGATTTTCCTGCCTTGCAAATCAATCAGGTGAATCCCACGACGCCCGAGCAATGTCAGTTCCGTTAAGGAGTTATTTCATACCTATGCCTTTTCATAAGAGTGGCCTAACGAAAAATTTGTAGTTTTAATGTTATTTTAACACGTTTCAATCAAGATCAATGTCATGAATAAAGTCACACTGAAACTAGACTATATTTCCAAGGGCAGTTTCTAACCAAAATCTTAAAAGCTTAAAGTTGGCTCGATAAAAAAATCGCGATAACATGAGTAATTTTCATTTATTTTAAGTTGTACTTTACACATCGTTACCCTATAGTAAAATAATAAAATAACAAGCTACTGCTGACAATATCTATTGACTATAGAAATTAGTGCAATGGCATGTTTCGGCGAATCCGCAATAATGGCCTACGTACATTTAACAATGGCTGTAATATATACGCTTTTGATCTCGGATTTAATTGAATACTGCGAAATATATTTAATACGTATACAATACAAATACAAATTTAATAGGTACGTATTTGGTTCATGGGTGACTTTTTTCGTTGCTAAACGAATAATACTACATTTTGTTACCTTGTTTTACCAATCGTATATTATAGCTACTCAGCACCCATTGCGAATCAATCCATCCTCTTCGAAACATGGCGCATGTAAGTACGTATAAAAACACGTAGGTAAGTACTAAGGTAAAACCTAAAATTAATTTCATGATTTTATCGATAGATGACACGTAATAAAAAAGTAAAATATTCTATACAGAAAAGTATGTTTATTTATTAGTGTGGAAAACCTACTAATACATTGATCTAGCTATGTAATAAGGAAATGCAATCTTTCACCGACGTAATAATATTGCCTGTAGCGCTTTTATGGCAAAACCAGTAGTCCCGCATAGTTTAATAATGTTTTATTACAACCATAATATCACCATTAAGGGATATAAAACCGAAATAATCGTCTTCGCTGACGCGTATTTTCTGTGGGTGAAATTGTTTAAGTAACCCCTGCTGATAAAAATACTTACTGGTATGTAGATACTAGCTACAATAGTGTTTTCTTAACCTCCCGAGACTCAGAAGCAATTGTTTTGTTTTTGAAATTTTAACCCTTAGTTACACAATAAAATTTCAATATAGATTTTGGAATTTGTACAAAAAATTGTACGCAGGGACTTAGGAGGTTAACATTTTATGCAGTCAAGCGGGTTCCAGCGGCTTACCTAGTAAAAGTGGACAAGTGGATGAATAAGAATTTTAATAATAAGCATAGCTCTGGCCCTGCCCCGCTGCCGGCGGCACCCTAGGTGAGGTTTTTTATAATGTGTTTATATGTATTTTTTATTGTTTTTTTATGTGCTTTTGTATTTTACTTTTATATGCATGTTATAAACAACCTAACTTAAGAAGAAAAATAAATAAATGATAAAAACAGAATAGCTCGTATAGAATAATTTTCTTTAATAGTCGTGTTTCGCTCTATTGGGACTAATCTGTCATAATGAACAGAGCTAATGTATTCAATGAGCTAGACGTGTTGATAGATTTATCTCTTGTGGAAAACTTCGGAGAAGCCGAGAAGGGCAAGGTCGGTATGTTTCTAGACTTGGCTCACGAGGTAACCGCCCGGTGGGGCGGTTATTTATTGTTGGTACAATAGGTACAGTCGAAAGTTTTAATTTATAATCCATTGTGTAGGTACCTTGTCACAGTGAAATTAGTATGGCGTCTCTAGCGACTTTCATATTGAATGTCACTGTGACAAGGTACGAAATGAGTCATAATTTCATAAATTAATACTTTCGGCCCTACCGATAGTTGTTTTAGTGACTAATCTCAATAAGGCCTAAATAGTCCTCTACTGTGTTCATAAAACAAGTATTTTGTGCTTATTCTTTGGATTAGGTTGCTAAGTGAGTGAAATTCCAGGAAAACGCTAGAATGACGATGTTGAGTTGTTTCCGTTAAGGTTTTTATATCGGAGAGTCTCGTTGAATGCCCTATATAGTACCTACTTAACAATCGTGAGGTGTCTGGATTGGGACACAAACAAAATGTGGTATTCTCTACATAAATGTGGCTATTTTTACATTTTTTTGCTGAACTACGCTGTCAGCTAATACCGAAGCTTAAGGCCCGATTCGGATTATGAAATATACATCTATTAGACATCTTTTAGACATCACCAAGAAACGATAACGATGTGTTTAAGATCTAACCTGTCAAATTTGACATTTGCGCGATTCTGGAGATACTCTTGAACGATTTCCACAGGATATGACTTAGAGATCTAATTCACATCTAATAGATATCTTACTCTATCTAACGTAAAAGTGACATTAGTCGCCCGAATTGCGTTGCAAAAGAGAACTAGTTGATATCTAAACTATAACGTGTCTAGAATGGATCTAGAACGTGTCGTCTCTTGTGAATATCTTGAAGTTCGAATACGGCAGTTAGACGTTTTTAAAACAATACACAATAAATAGTAGAAAACCAAATAAATAAATTATCGTTTTACAATTAACGACCCAAGTTATACTAAGGAAAATACAAAGCGGCAAGGAGACAAAAGCGGGATTAGCATATTGTACAGGTACAAGAAATTAACTGGCGCTCGTCGGAGGCAAGCCCACAAGTCTCCGTCGAAGCCTGTTGTTTACGCTTTACATAACACTTTCGGTTAGTAAACAAGGTAGGTAACACCTATTTGCGCTAAGAGCTAGTGATGTATTCCCGGCTTCTACATCGTTGTAGATATTTAAATATATAAAAGTGACGCTGCATGGCACCTTTCGCAAATATTCATAATATTAATTATTTATTTTACAGTCGCGACTCAAACGACATGACAGATATAATAATAATATCAACTTCTCCCAGTAAAACGTAGACTTGCAAGGTCAAAGCTGACCCACATAATGGGTCCAACTTTTTACAACAGGTTGCCGGAGACAGTCACCTCGTCACCGTTGCTGCAATGTTTTAAGGCTAGACTGAAGGCTTGGCTTCTCGAACACACATTCAACACCTATGACGAATTTTTGAATATTGAGCTTTAGTAAAGTTACCCGAATATGAATTTTATTTTAATTGTTATTGATTTTTACGAATGTACACTTACATAGTACTTGTTTCAAATAATTATATGCTCTATTATATAAAATGACATGGAATATTATAAATATTGTGAATAAATAATATGAATATGAATATACGTATCATAACAATAGGTGTAGCAAGTTTAACAGTGTCTTTCGATGAGTTCAAGTTGGAAAATTCGCCAAATTATCAATAATAAGAACATTCCACCAGCAGAGTACTACATCTATCACCTGTTTTAAGTACCGATGCCAGTTCGTTTTTTATTCAAGCTGTACAATGTGATTAGATCAAGAATTTGTTTGTCATCATTTTGTTTACCAATTTAAACGACTTTTTGGTGAATTATTTAAGCCATTTAAGGAGATGTATTTCTATTCTTGTACCTAGTTATAACGAACGTCATGCTTCTGGCAACTTCACAATCTCTACATTTCATTTAGGCATTTTATTTATTAAATGAGGATACTCTACCTCTACAGTAGTCTACAGGAACATCGACTTCATTTGGCGTTTTCTTCAAGTACTTAAGTATAAATTAAAATTGTGTACCTACTAAATACTCAGACCTATAATAAAAAATGCCAAAACGCAATGTGTTGTTGCCAGCGCGCATAGCGTCGTGTATTGCCCTGTTTGGCGCAAACGCGCTCATAATTTCTTTTGGCTGTTCCTCCGTGTGAGTAGATTTCACGTACTAAATTCAAACATCAACTCTTAGCCTATCCAATGTGAACAGGCTTAAGAGGGTGTTCCCGTAAGGCTCATTGACTCCGATTGCGTCGTAAATTCTGTCACCACGTGATTTGCTGGCTTTGACTTATAAATGCCACGAGCTTTGAAAGTAATCTAACTATGTTTGACTTTCGCTACGCCGTAATCGAGTGCCTTTACTTAATAATGTTAATATTCGGTGTTACTATTTATATGTACTCGTATGTTATTACACCTATAGTGTGGAAAAAAATAATGGGCCCTGGAGGGAAAGTGCCTAAAAGCTTTGAGTAAGGAGATTTGACTTAAACATTCTTTTATTTTTTTAATAATAACAATGTTTCATTCAAATGTTTTTTTAAATTCGTTTGTCTCGCCAGGGATGCGAATCGACTAGAATTACATTGGCGCTCTTTCGTAGAAGTATGAGGTAGATTCCCTATAGGATGAGTTGGTACCTAAATATTAAATAGGTAACATAACATTAGACCACCACCTAAGTAAATAAAACTCGAGACGAATTCAGACCCCTAGAGGTCGGGGTCTAACTTTCCGACGTGTTCTGTTGACCTATTTAATATTGGCCGTGGAGATTCAATGCCGTTTTGTTTATTCTAACATGTGGTATAATTTGGCCCATCTCTGGGGTCCAGAGGGCCTACCGCGAACCACGTTCGACATCTTGCCTCTCTGTCGCACTTGTAAATCGTACGTAAGTGTGATAGGGAGGCAACACTTCGAACGTGGTTCGCGGTAGGCCCTCAGTGATTGTATTCGTTTGGTAAATTTAGAAATACAGAAACTCAGTCTTTATGTATTCATAAAGGATGACTCACGCTAGACCGGGCCTCACACTAGCCTCTTTTGAGCGTCGTCGTCAGCGTCTAGTCAGCGCTATGGCAAATGGCGTCGCTACGCAATTGCGCTGACGCTGCGTCAAGCAGCAGCCATAGAGTTGGTTAGACACCGATGCTCGAGAGACGCTATAGTGTGGGTCCATTAAATAGTCCATCAACGGGCAATCAGCCGGTCATTCTACACATTTGGTGGAAGAGCGGAGTATGCTGAGGAACGGCTAAGTGTTGCAGCTGTCACAAGCTTAGCCTAAGGGTATAACATTCCATTTCCAACGACAGCTGCACTACTGTCAATTTTACTATGGAAATTGACAATGACAGCGACGCGTTCAGTACCGGTAGTGCAGCTGCGGTTAGAAATGGAATGTTACCATTAGTCTTGTCAAACTTATATGAAATTTTGACGTACTCATATATAACACATGCACACTGTGTTTTATCGAAATCGTTGCATAGTTCCAGGTTTAAATAAAACACTTAAACAATTAAATAGATAAATACCTATACAGCCTCTAGAAAAGACGTTCATAAATGGCCTAAATACGTACTAAGCGAAGTACACCCAAAGTTGTTTAGTCTTTGAAAAAGGCCAACTATTAAAAAGGGGATTGTTCTCAATATACAGTCTTACCAGTACTCCCAGAGATAAATCATTCGATCCCTAAGATGACGGTCTTGGAATAGCGATTAGTTTTATCTTGGATAAACCACTAAACTGTATCAATATGAGATATCGACCAGACGGTGGTCCTATAATACTAGAAGATGATTTCAAGGTGAATGACTGAGTTTGTTGCAAAATTGTCCCATCTTTACGATCAAAGCCAGGGTCAAGTTTTGTAAATTAGGGACCCCTTTTATTTAGGTATTTACTAGGTACTTATATATCAATTAATAAAATGATATATTAATTAATTAAACGGTTTGTTTTGGACGAAGCATGTTGCGGATTTGCATTTGTAGCCACCTGACGAAGCCTGCGTTGTGGATATCCTAATTAAAAATTTGGTGTAAGTAGTTTTATATTTTTATTATTTGTATGATATATGTTTCCATTTATACTTAATAAACATTTTTAGTAAAAAAAAATAATTAAACTTATATTTTATATTAATAAACCAAAAAATGACAATTTTAATAATGGCTGAAAAAAAAGCATTTACTCGTATTTCGAGTGGTAAGTAATGTGTCCCGGAATCCAGGACAATTTACACTTCGATAGCTACAAAAATCGGGAGCAACGAAAAAGCCGGCATTCACCCGAGCATTTACCTAAATGACGACTGTATTAAAACAAAAGGTGAAAACAAAATACCACAAAGACATAGACAAAATGTATAAAAAGTATAAATAACATATAAAACCTCAAATTAGTCCTCGACATAATGTATACAATTTTAATCGTATTTTGGTTATCGTAATAATAACGTTGGCTTGGTGCGTAGCGTAGCTGGTGCTTGAATGACTATTCCTCACTACACCTTATAAATCAAACTGCCGTATTCGAACTTCAAGATATTCACAAGAGACGACACGTACTAGATCCATTCTAGATACGTTATAAGTAGTTTAGATATCAACTAGTTCTCTTTTGCAGCGCAATTCGGGCAACCAATGTCACTTTTACGTTACATAGAGTATAGAGTAAGATATCTATTAGATGTGAATTGGATCTCTAAGTCATATCCGTATAAATCGTTCAAGAGTATCTCCAGAATCGCGCAAATGTCAAATTTGACAGGTTAGATCTTAAACATATCGTTATCGTATCTTGGTGATGTCTAAAAGATATCAAATAGATGTCTTTTACAAAATTCTAATCGGGCCCAAAGTCCTCCGCCACGTCTGTCTTTTGTGTGTATGTAAGTTCGCGAACTCAAAAACTACTGAACGGAATTTTCATGCGGTTTTCACTTATCGACGAGTGATTCTTGAGGAAGGTTAAAGTGTATAATTTGTTAAGCCGTGCGAAGCCGGGGCGGGTCCCCAGTTTTGAAATTGCTGATGTGAAATCAAATGGAAAAGATGATGGAAGATGCTTTTATAAAAGAAACATTGAAACGTTGGTTCAAAGGAAGTCAGTGACATTTTGGTGATTTGTATAGGTATTATGTGCTCATATAATGGGCAAACGGGAGCAAGGGTAATGGCAACAATTCTCTGAAATATGTATAATATTTTAAACTTTCGCGTTTTGAACACATACCAACCACCCACACCACACCACACACCACATGTCAACCGCGACCACGACCAGTGAAACCTGTGTCGAAACGTCGGTAAATCAAGGTAATTGAATAAAATTCGCGTTAGACCCGTTTATAATGTGAGTTAATATGAATTCTCTGAAATATTTATCCCAGGAAGTTATTTTGGGGAAGCAAACGGATAAAAGGTGAGAGGTGTATTTCTCTAAGGAAGGAGGATAAAATAGCAACATAATTCCGAAAGCTATACTTAGACACGCCTGGCAAATTTAATTATTAAAAATTGTATTTTCCTTTGTTGTTACATAAATTATTATATAATCTTATCTTATCTTATCTTATTGTTTTCGGGGGCCCTTGCGGATACACTTCGACCCACAGGGATCTTTTGTGCAGTTACCCCCTAGAGAAGACTAGACTATTATATAATAGTATTTATGTAAATATCTGAAGTGTTAACCGATGATATGATGATGTCTTAAGATCTTCCGAATCCGAAATCTTTGTCTTCTCATTTATAGAGTCTGTGCGAAAAGAGAAGAGTCGTGAAATGTATGGAGCCCAATACATTCCACCACTCTTCTCTTTCCGAAGACTCTTCATTCATATGTGTATGACACATTAAAGCTTGTGATTGTTTTCGTAACAGCGTGCCTACACAAGACACAAGTGAAGAATAACAAGTTGTGTTATTTATTTCTAATGCGAAAAACACCAATGGACAGAAATATCTGTGTGATATAATCTCCATAATGATGTCGTTAGGATCGAAACATCATTCAATGGGACTACCGATAAAATGTGCACCTGCCAGTGTACAGTCAACGGTAAAAATATGGGTGTACAAATCATTTCAAAAATATGTACCATAACTCTTATGTCAGTGACTTAAGAACTATGGGACATATTTTTGAGTAAGTTGTCTACACCCATATTTTTACCGTTGACTGTACATCGTGCGTAATCATCGCATAATAAATAAAAATACACTTTACGTTTTTACCTAATGTCAGACAACGCACGATTAACTTTAGTTAATCAACACAGACACACACACACACACACACACACACACACACATACGCACTCGCACACACACACACTCCATACCGCACAGACTCTACATACCGTTGCCTATATAAGTAAGTACTTATAACGGTAAATGAAAAAACCCGCACATCTCTTTTTAATTTGCCGAAGGTTTTTTTAATCATCAAGTATAACATGTCACACACAACAGCATGTCATATTGGGCGTTCCTCAAACGGAATATTTATCAAATCAATCGAGTGTACTCGTATAATCGACGAACACGAGTCACGAGGCGAGGCGTGCTAGGTTGCCCGCACCTCGGATTATCCAAAACTTCACATGGCGGATTACGCATGCTAAGACCAATTTACGGTTAATAACTTGATTGTGAACGCCTAACTTTTGAGAGATAAGTTGGTTAGCAAGCTGAGAAATTCTTTCGTTTGTGTTTGATAAGGATCCTGACTGAATTTCGCAGTAACTTTTTGCATTTTCATCGATTTTTTTTTCTATTTTTAATATCCCTTCCGAGGTTTTAGACACACATACCAAACGTTTATTTAATTACACAAACAGGTCTACCGCGATATAATTACATTGTTTTTGGCCTTTCAGTTAGTCAGTCAGTCTTTCCGTGACCACAGCTGGTGCAACTCAGCTGAAACGTCGGAATTTAAGGTAAACAATGAAATTATATCGCGGTAGACCCGTTTGTGTAATTAAATAACCTGCCAATAGATGTATCAATAGGGTATAGAGTGATTATTGGAGAAGGTTTAGGTGTTTGTGTAACCCATGCGAAACCGGGGCGGGTCACTATAGTTATTAATAATGACAATGCAGGTGCTCTAAAGGTTTTCTTTGTCAACAGCCGCCGTGGCTCGCATCGCCAAGTTCCTCGGCAGCACCGGCACGCCCATGCTCACCACCGGCGGTTTCTCCTTCGACTTCAGCGAGCCCAAGCAAAACTGCAGCTCGGAGTACTACATGCTAGTGCGTGCGGGGACTGTCGGCTTTAAGGACATAGCCTTCTTTTTGATCGACGTTATGAGGCAGTGAGTATTTGCTTACCTTACTCTTGCTTCCTGTAAGTGCTTTTGAAACCTCTTGACGGGGTACAGTGGCAGATTTCCGATTTTGATTTAATTTAACTAAAACATATAAACCAAAATTTATTTCAATGAAAAGGAGATGAATGCGGATTGAGTTTTTTGTAAATCATAATACCTATCTAAATGTCGATTTTGCGATCCAGCTGGTCACTTATGAATTCGCAACACTCACAATACTATTTAAAACACTCCCCGCATGTCCCTTTCAATCCACTGAGTTTGAAACCGGAAATCGGCCACTGGACAACTGAAAACCCTATATAAGCTCGTGTGCTCTGGAGCTTTGATGAAAGGATTTTTTCTGTTCGACGTTATGAGACAGTAAGTATCAATTGCCACTTTGTTGACTTCTTAATGCTTTTACTTTGACTTTGGCGAGTCAAACTGCAGCTTATAATTTTACACGCCCTGCCTGGAAGCTTCAAGGACATGTTAGATCAACATCTGGAGCCAGTGAGTATTGAATACAAATTTTATTGAATGCTTCTCTGTCAACATTTGCAACCGAAAAGAATATCGCACATCCGAAACGATCACTTGAGGATGAGGATTTCCGCAGCGACCAAAAGTGAGTATTTATTTTAGTTTAGTTCGACTCCGAGTACTCACACATTTCCCAAGGGGGACTACCGCCATGAACCTTATATGTTCCTTGCTATAATAATAAGATATTCTAGCCAGGTAACGAGTAGAATAGGTACCTATAGGTGATTGCTAAAATTCTACAAAGGTGTAGAATTAAATTAAAAGATACAGTTTACAACCTAAATGAATATTACTGTACACAGGAATACCATGAGAAACCATCAATTGAATGTAGTGATTCTCTAAATAGATAGGTAGTTCGTCAGCAACGCGTTTAAGCTACATGATAGCGCAAATACCTCCACGAGGTCTGAATAAACGAGATTAATTGGGTCTAAAGTTTATCAAGATAAAGGAGCTTAAGGGTCTGTATAATAGTTCGGATCCCTACGGAATCGCAATTTAGATAATTTTGAGAACTGGTTAACTTAGTGGTTTGAGCTAAGTTAATTGAACCTACAAACAAATTAACGAGTTTTATGGCATTCTAATTTAATAGGTACATGGACGTACAGTCCCCATCAGATTTATCGGTGCGGCCAAGGTGCTCACAAACGTTTAAACAAGCCTTTATTGTCAAGGCGTTAGAGTGCGTGTTCAGATATTTTGAGCACCTTAACCGTTTCGATATATCTAAGGGCGACTGTACACCTGTGGTTAACTGATGTGGCGAGGGATATCATGAGATAAGGCATTTGTGACTTTACTAAAAAGTGATCACTTTCTAAAGATAAAAATATGTGATTCAAAATTACATTAATTATTTGCTATTTGGGTATAAAGATATAAACGGCGAAAAACGTGTGATATTTTATTTGTTAGCCTGTTGTGTCCCACTGCTGGGCAAAGGCCTCCCTCTCTTTCTTCCACGCGTCTCGCTCTATAGGCCCGATTCGGATTATGATATAGACATCTATTAGACATCTTTTAGACATCACCAAGATAGGATAACGATATGTTTAAGATCTAACTTGTTAAATTTGACGTTTGCGCGATTCTGGAGATACTCTTGAACGATTTAGAGATCCAAATGTAGAAATCTCAGGATATGACTTAGAGATCCAATTCACATCTAATAGATATCTTACGGACTTATCTTATGGACCCGGGTATGTCCTTAAACTACGTCCAAAACCACCGGTGGACGGGCAGCAGCGTCCCTCAAATTCGGTGTACTCGACTGCGATCGCCAACCCGCCTGCCAAGCGTGGCGATTATGGCATTCACCCCCCATCCGACACGTATGGAGGTCTAAGGGGAGGCTTATGTTCAACAGTGGACGTTTTATGGCTGAGATGATGAAAATGGAAATGGGCCGGCCATGTAGCTAGAATGCACACCAAAAGATGGACTAAAGTGGCCACGCTGTGGAAAGGACCAGACGGCAAAAGAAGACACGGCAAACCAAACGCCAGGTGGTCAGATGAACTTCGTGACATAGATAAGGACTGGCCCAATACTGCACAAGACAGAAAAAGATGGCAAGAACTGGAGGAGGCCTTTACCCGTAAGGGGTCCTAACCAAATTATATAATTTAAAAAAAATATATATATACAAGTTTAAATGTACAAAATATATAAAAAAAAAAAAATTTTTTTTGGTTATGGATTAAATGGGCTTTTTTATTTTTAACCGACTTCCAAATCTCAAAGAAGGAGGTTATCAATTCGGATGTTTTTTTTTATTTTTTATTTTATTTTATTTTTTATTTTTTTTTATGTTTGTTACTCCATAACTCCGTCATTACTGGACCGATTTTGAAAATTCTTTTTTTGATTGAATGTATATGCATACAGATTGGTCCCGTTTTTGTCAAAATCCAGTTCTGATGATGGGATCCATGAGGAATCGAGGGAACTCCTCAAATCTTAAAGGCATACACATAGTGATTTTTGGTTTTTTATCAACGAATCAAGCATATACATCCAAAAAAGTGACATTTGATGAGGTGGAACTGCTGATGATGATCAGAACGGAACTCTTCAACGACGCATAGTTCACGGTTGGCGATTTGTCCTCTTCGTTATGTTTGTTAAGCAAGTTAAATTTTTAAGCCACATTTTTGTCAAGCTCGAGTTCTGATGATGGGATCCATGAGGAATCAAGGGAACTCCTCAAATCTTAAAGGCATGCGTATAGAGATTTTTGTATTTACATCAGAAAATCAAGCATTTTCATTAAAAACTGTTGCATTTGATGAAGTGGAACTGCTGATGATGATCAGAACAGAACTCTTAAACGACGCATAGTTCACGTTTGGTGATTTTTCCTTTTCGTTATGTTCGTTAAGCAAGTTAAGTTTTTAAGCCACATTTTTGTCAAGCTCGAGTTCTGATGATGGGATCCATAAGGAATCGAGTCCTCAAATATTAAAGGCATACGTATAGATTTTTTTGTATTTTCATCATAAAATCAAGCATTTACATTAAAAACTGTCGCATTTGATGAAGTGGAACTGCTGATGATGACCAGAACAGAACTCTTCAATGACGCATGGTACACGTTTGGTGATTACGAATTTCGATTTTGACTTGGACTGGGACCCGGACTCGGACTCATACCCGGATCCGGTTCGGACCCGGATCCGGTTCGGACCCGGACCTGGACTCGGATCCGGATTCGGACCCGGTCTCGGACCCGGACACGGACCCGGACTCTGACCCGGACTCGGACCCGGACTCGGACCCGGACCTTGACCCAGAAAACCACTATGATACCTTAACTAAATAAACAACTATGATTACCTACCATAAAATTAATGTAGGTATCAAGTACGATGATGCCAATCTTACTAGCCCCTCCCGCTTAAACCCCCGTACACCGCACGGCATGCGCCATTAAGTGGCTTAGTTAGGTTAGAACTGCGACCCTTACAGCAACAAAATGCTACTTGAAAAGTGGGTTTGATTAGGTTCGAACTGCGATCCGCACAGAACCGAACTGCTATCTGAGGAGTGGGTTAGGTTAGGCTAGAACTACGACCCTCATGGCTCCTCTTCACGATGGGCCAACGCCGGCCACTCCAAGGGACGCATTTATGCGTTATAGGGAGCAAGTGATAGTGCAATGGCTGCGTCCCTTGGAGTGGCCGGCGTTGGCCCATCCTGTAGAGGAGCCATTATACAGAAGCGAAATGCTAGTAAAAAAGTGGGTGGTTTTACCTCCTTTTCTACATAGTGTACCATCTACAATAATCTTTCATCGGCCCCCATGGAAGTCGGTTTTTTTTTCTTAAAAATTATTATTTTTTTATTTTATTTTTTATCTAACGTAAAAGTGACATTGGTTGCCCGAATTGCGCTGCAAAAGAGACCTATCTATGTTGATATCTAAACTATAACGTATCTAGAATGGATCTAGTTCGTGTCGTCTGTTGTGAATATCTTGAAATTCGAATACGGCAGTATGGCAATATTAGGCCAATCTTTTCGAAAGACGTCAAGATCGTGCCGCCACCTCCTTTTAAATCTGCCGTGACGCCGCACTATGTAGGTATGTGATATATGGCACAATAATTAATTCTGCTCTAGCGTTTATGGTATCCAATGTCCATACTTATATACTTCAGTATATAAATGCGTATTAGTACTTTTTTCTGTCCGAACTTTTTACGGCTTAAGTAATTTCCTTGATAAAACTTGGCACGTATAATGGTAACATTCCATTTCTAACTGCAGCTGCACTACCGGTACTAAACGCGTCGCTGTCATTGTCAATTTCCATAGTAAAATGAACAGTAATGCAGCTGTCGTTGGAAATGGACTGTCACCTTAAAGCTGAAACGTTTATTATGGACATAGGGCAGACTTTATTATTTGAAATTCGTCCCCTAAGGAGAGGTTAGAGAAATTACAGAAAACAAAACTTGCGCAGATTGCACGAGCCGTAGGCGTATTTAAAATATAACTCATCATCATCATCATCTTTACAGATGATTTAAGCAGCATTTATGACTTACCTATGTTATCTAGCGACAGCGTCGCTCGTGGCTATATAACCCGATCCTTGAACGGCACAGTCGCCCACATTTGTGACAAATAAAAATGCATTGAGGACCCGCATCGAGGTGACACTCATCGCGCATGTGTTTTATTGCCCAATAGGGCAATAAAATATCGGCTCGATCCGGAAAATGAATTAGATTTCTACTAGACTTCAACAAGTTACGATATGGATAATTTAAAGATATTTGTAAGATAGATATGTCAATTTTGATCCTCTTGAACCATTTCGACAAGTTATGTTATGACTTAAATATCCAAGTCACATCTAGTCAATATCTAATGTAGATCTAGTTGATCTCTAAATCGTCTCTAGATCTTGTGATTATCTCGAAATCTGAATAGGCATGTATAACTATAAAATAACTATTTATTTATTTGACTTCAATTACACATCACAAACATAGAGTTTACTTTGGATCTAGGTTATATTGGATTAGGCTATTTATACTAAAACTGTCCCCTGCTATTAATTAATTAAAAGTAAGCCGGGCCATAACTCTGGCCTGACCGGGTCTGGCCTAGTGGGTAGTGACCCCGCCTATGAAGCCGATGGTCCCGGGTTCGAATCCTGGTAAGGGCATTTATTTGTATTATGATACAGATATTTGTTCCTGAGTCATGGTTGTCAACACAAACCTTCTTGAGCTTACGTAGGTTGCCCTGAAAGTTTCGGGAATTGGAAAAAATACGCGTTTAAATGAAATAAAAGTACTTTTATTGTTTTTCAAAGTATTCTCCTTTGTGTTTAATGCACTTTTTCATTCTCTGAAACCAGTTTTCAAAACAGTTATTGAACTCTGAACTGGGGGTTGACGAAATGGCCATTTTATAAGCGTGGACTGCTTCTTCCGCGGTCTGAAAACGCTGACCACGCAACCGATTCTTTATTTTCGGGAAAGTAAAAAAATCGTTGGGACTTAGGTCGGGGCTGTACGGAGGATGGTCCAGTAATTCGACTTTTTCGCCCTTCAGATAGTCGTTTGTTTTCTGAGCAGTATGAGGGCTGGCATTATCATGGTGTAGTATAATACGGCGGTTAGGGTTATTTTTTCGCAGTTCAGCAAAAACAATCGGTAAACAAACGCCTATATACCAATCGGCATTGACAGTTCTTCGATCTTCAAGAGCAATAGTCGCCACGTGACCCGATTTGGAGACAAACGTGGCTACCATTTTTTTGATCGTGCTGCGAGAACGAACAACTTTTGTTGGCTTCGGCTCGTCTTCGTAAACCCATACTCGAGATTGGTTTTTGGATTCAGGCTCATATGCGTAAATCCATGACTCGTCACCTGACACAATACTAAAAACGGCAGTTGAGCTTCCTCCATTAAATCTTTTTAGGGTTTTGTGGCACCAATTGACACGGACCGTTTTCTGGTCGTCAGATAACAAGTGAGGAATCCACCGGGAAAACAACTTCCGCACGCCCAACTCTTGCTGTAAAATAACTTGTACCTGACTCATTCCAATGCCTAAAGTCTCCTGAATTTCCCGATATGTAACATGCCTATCTTCTTTTATCAGTTGGCGAACAACATCGATGTTTTGATCGGTAACGGCAGTTTTCGGTCGACCCTCACGTACGTCATCCGCAAGAGACACACGGCCACGTTGAAATTCCGAATACCACCTGTATATTGTCGTCTTCGAAGGTGCTTCACTACTAAAAGCAATAGTCAATCGGTCTCCACATTGTTGTTTCTAAAAGTTAATTTTGCACAAATGAATCGTCAATAAATCAATGTATTAAAATAAACTAAAACTACAAAGAAATTAAAATTAATACTAAAATAAAAGAAACTTACCTATAAAATAAAAACCTAATTATAAAAAGAATACCCCCTCTAGCAGGTCCGCCTGTGGCATGGTACCCATTACGCTGGCGGCGTTTCCTCGCTGAACCGCCAGGGCGATTCGTTGCGAGAAATACGCGCCAGCTCTGGGATCCCCTGTGGCGTCAATCAGCCGTCCCGACAGGGCCCTCACAAAGGCCTGCATGTCGGCTGACCAAGGGCCCAGTGTCTCTACCGCGAGCGCCGCAAACTCGTAGTCCTTAAGTAAGGACGAATATTTGCGGCGCTTGAGAACCTGGGCCTGGTCAGCCGCGCCGCCGGCCTGGGTGCGGGTCGCCTGGATATGGGACTGTGCGAAGGTATCTACGCACGTTGCGTCCCACACCAGGGCCCTACCTAGTTTCCACGGCACCAATGTGGCCCCGTCGGGGCGCTTGCCATCGTCCCTCGCCATGCCCGCGGGTTCGAGAATCGCAGGCACAGAGGCGGTGGCAAGCGACCGACGGACCAAATCATTGATGGTACCGTGGCGAAATAGGCGGCCGGCGCTTTTGGGGCATGAAAGGCCATGTCGGCCCAGAAGTTGTTGTTGTGTTAATCCACTTTTAAAGTCATAATAAATCATTGCTCTAAAACTTTCGCGGGACAGCTCCATTTTCACCAGCGACTCAACGACTTTAAAAAACAATTGAAAATAGAACATTGTTTTTTTTTTCTAAGTGGCCAGTGTTTTCGAATAATGAGACTATGCTTGTAACAAAGAGGTATAACACATGTCAAATATACGTTCCTAAGTATGCAATTCCCGAAACTTTCAGGGCAACCTACGTACCGCGGGGCTTAGTGTAAAAATGTCCTATAATAAAAACAAAAAAAAAAAATTATAATTTCTTGTAATTAAAATCCAAAAACATGATATCTGCGGTCCCAAGCACGAACGTTCATCGCACTCACGTTTACGCTCAGTGTGAGTGAGAGGACACGAACCTATTGGGTCTTAAGGTGGTTCTCCTTGCTCGATTTTCATACAACTTTCTTGGCACCCTAGCTCCTATTATATAGGGTTTCTTCACTTGTATATGTAATGTTTGGGTAGTATATATATTTCTGTCTTCGCTTAACGTAAAAAAATACTAGATTTTGATTAAAATTATTAAGAAAAAAGCCTTTGAATATTGGTAAAATTTTGCCTCATTGCTTGTTTGTGTGAGTGATGCTTATAGTATCGGTGTAATTCTAACATGGCGACTTCATTTGACAAGTAATCATTTTTAATTTGTCAAAGGTGTAACAGATGGCACTTTAAAACCGCAACACAGATTACCTGTGTATTTTGTTTTATTTTCACTCAATAGAGGGAGGTATATTTAATGCACAAAGCATGTTACGAGTATACCTACTCATTTAAGAATCTCCTTTCTGATATAATTTCATTCCCAGATTTAATATAACTTAATAATTATTATGATTATTACACAATAAAATACATTTATATATTTATAGAAAGGTCAGTCCAAACAATCATTCGCGTTACGGTCGTCCACCGAAAATCCTTGTGAATTCTGCTTTCGTTTCGGTAAATGTTCTCTGGAAAAGCCTATATTTATTGTAACAATGATTTTTAAACTAAAATACCTAGCTATATTTTTCTCAAAAATATATAGGTATGTGGAGAAAAATGTCATCTTCTTGTAAATAAACAAGATTCTATAATATCTTCTGCTTGTGCATAACAATAACATTAGTAGATGATATTTTTAGGGTTCCGTACCCAAAGGGTAAAACGGGACCCTATTACTAAGACTTCGCTGTCCGTCCGTCTGTCTGTCACCAGGCTGTATCTCACGAACCGTGTTAGCTAGACAGTTGAAATTTTCACAGATGATGTATTTCTGTTGCCGCTATAACAACAAATACTAAAAACAGAATAAAATAAAGATTTAAATGGGGCTACAACAAACGTGATTTTTGACCAAAGTTAAGCAACGTCGGGAGTGGTCAGTACTTGGATGGGTGACCGTTTTTTTTTGCTTTTTTTTTGTTTTTTTTTTGCATTATGGTACGGAACCCTTCGTGCGCGAGTCCGACTCGCACTTGCCTGGTTTTTTTTCAAAAATGCTGCCTTTCACCCGAGTTAAAACACTCTACTTTTCATTTCGCATACGAGGAAAGTAAAATGCATGTTTTTTTAAATACATTTTTATAGTAGGTATTTTTGAGACTTGAGAGTAGGTATTTTCAATTAACAATTTGGCCAAAAGTAATTTATGGAATGGGGAGTTAAATATCAGAATGGAAATTGTATAACAAATCCATTTATACCCAAATTTCAATTGCTTATTGTAAAAAGAATAATAAAATCGTACTTGGAATTGGAACCTAAACTGCTCTAGTGCAGAAACGTATCATTTCCTGCACACCTTTTACAACAACAATGACCCTCTTTCATATATTCGGTCAAATTGTGCTTTTTGAAAAACTAATTATAGCCAGCCTTTTATGAATGTAGTATGATACCTTAGGGTATGGTGCTTTACGCACACTAGCGTCCCTTCCCCTCCCCCTGACGCAACCCCCCCTTTTTGCATGAAATATGTCCCGGTTCACAGTTTTTTACATTTTTTGAGGAAAGTATACATTTTAGGAAAAAAGTGTCAATGAAAGAAATAATCCTTAATAAATTCTTAATAAAAAAGGTCATATTCATTTTTTTTATATGATGCACCTAATTCATGTATTAGCTTGTCAAAATTCGAAATAACATAGTTTTTACTTAGGGTTCGAAACTCATTTATTATACACGGTGTAACATGAGGAAACCGAATAATTTTAACAGCGTATTCCTGATCACATTTAGAGACAAAAATGTCCTATAAACTTTTTTGAAATTCGCCTAGTTTCAGAGTTAATACCAATAAAAAAAAACAAGTTTCTATTGTTACATAGTTCAAAACGCCTTTTTGATGGCGATGTTGCTACTATGGGATTTAGTCTAAATATCCTTATTGATATGTCAAAAAGTGACAAGTAACACTTTGCAAAAACTAAGTTTTACGAAAAAAAAAACCATTTTAACTGACAAGTTTACCAATAGCATTTAATTTTTATATACAAATTCATTCATAAAATTAAAAAAAAACCAAACAAAATTTTTGGCGAAATTGACCTAAACACATATTACATCTTTTCCTTTTTTTTGACCTCATGTATACATTTTAGGATAAAAGTGTCAATGAAAGAAATAGTTCCTTGTTAAATTCTTAGTAAAAAAGGTTATATTCATTTTATAACACTTATTATACAAGGTGTCCTCAAGAAATGCGAAAGATTTTATTTCTGAGGTCAAATTAAAAGAAGGAAAAAATGTTTGTATGAGTTTAGGTCAATTTCGCCGAAAACAATTTTTTTTATTGTTTTTAGGGTTCCGTACCTCAAAAGGAAAAAACGGAACCCTTATAGGATCACTCGTGCGTCTGTCTGTCTGTCCGTCTGTCACAGCCGATTTTCTCCGGAACTACTGGACCAATCAAGTTGAAATCTGGTACACATATGTAAGTTTGTAAACAAATGAATTTTAAACATGGGGGCCACTTTTGGGGGGTAAATGAAAAAATAAAAAAATAAAAAATTTCAAACTATATCATGTTACATATCAAATGAAAGAGCTTATTGTAAGGATCTCAAATATATATATTTTATAATTTTCGAATAAACAGTTTAGAAGTTATTCAAGAAAATAGGCAAAAAATGACTATTCCCCCCTCCCCCTTTATCTCCGAAACTACTAGGTTTAAAATTTTGAAAAAATACATAAAATAGGTCTATACCTATAGATGACAGGAAAACCTATTAGAAATGTACAGTCAAGCGTGAGTCGGACTTAATTACAGTTTTTGATCCGACTCCTACGGATTTTTTAAAGATTTCACTCACGTTTCGCATAAATAATGTTTAGTTTTAAGTTTATAAAATACATATGTATGTATGTTAGTCTGTAATGTATTTGTAATATGGGCCTTGTTCCCTGAATTAAATATCTAAATAAATAAATAAATAAAATAAAAAATACATTGTTAAAAATTGTGTAATATACGGAATCCTTGGAACGCGAGTCCGACTCGCACTTGGCCGCCATTTTTTAATTTTTTGAATATATATGTATGTACATAAAAAGTAAATGTTATTGGTAAACTTGTCAGTTAACATGGATTTTTACTTTTTTTTCGTAAAACATAGTTTTTGCAACGTGTTACTTAATTGTCACTTTTTGACATATCAATAAGGATATTTAGACTAAATCCCATAGTAACAACATCGCCATCAAAAAGGCGTTTTGAACTATGTAACAATAAAAACTTGTTTTATTTTTTTAAATTGGTATTAACTCTGAAACTAGCCGCATTTCAAAAAAGTTTATAGTACATTTTTGTCTCTAAATATGATCAGGAATACGCTGTCAGAATTATTCGGTTTCCTCGTGTTACACCGTGTATAATAAATGAGTTTCGAATCCTAAGTAAAAACTATGTTATTTCGAATTTTAACAAGCTAATACATGAATGTGCATCATGTTAAAAAATCAATATGACCTTTTTTATTAAGAATTTATTAAGGATTATTTCTTTCATTGACACTTTTTTCCTAAAATATATTCTTTCCTCAAAAAATGTAAAAAACTGTGAACCGGGACATATTTCATGCAAAAAGGGGGGGTTGCGTCAGGGGGAGGGGAAGGGAAGCTAGTGTGCGTAAAGCACCATACCCTATGGTATCATACTACATTCATAAAAGGCTGGCTATAATTAGTTTGTCTTCCCCATACATTAGAACACAATTTAACCGAATCAATAGCATGAGAAATGAAACGGATATTTCTTGTTTTCTTTGCATTAGCATTTTTCTCTCGATAATTTAATCAATTTGCAACATAAGTAGAAGAATCCTCATATATCCATAAATATCAAAATATAAAAGGACATACATTTTCAGAAGAATTCCCCGTGCGACGTTGCCATATGGTTTAAAGTACAACATGCTCGCAACGTTTGGATGTCAATAAGTCGACAATGAAAAATTATATTTCAAATCAATTCAAACTTGATATTTTTGACAGTAATGGGTTACTTAAATAAGAAGGCATTTTTCGCCCGGGTCTACTATGGTCAAATGGTCTAGTGGCTTTTAGCTACTGAGTATAAGTCTAACAAGTTGAACAGCACGACAGGGTTCAAACCACGAACAAAGACTCATTTCTTTTTGTATTTATTTATTTATTTTGTTTCATCTTTTTGGTAATTTTGTATGCCTTATTTTAAAAGTTATTTTAAGTAAATGTGTTGTATTTGATTATTTCATGTAGGTATATCATTTCAATAAAATTTTGGAAACTTTTATTTTATACCTGGTCAAGCAAATCTTGTCAGTAAAAAAACCGGGCAAGTGCGAGTCGGACTCGCGCACGAAGGGTTCCGTACCATAATGCAAAAAAAAAACGGTCACCCATCCAAGTACTGACCACTCCCGACGTTGCTTAACTTTGGTCAAAAATCACGTTTGTTGTATGGGAGCCCCATTTAAATCTTTATTTTATTCTGTTTTTAGTATTTGTTGTTATAGCGGCAACAGAAATACATCATCTGTGAAAATTTCAACTGTCTAGCTATCACGGTTCGTGAGATACAGCCTGGTGACAGACGGACGGACGGACGGACAGCGAAGTCTTAGTAATAGGGTCTCGTTTTACCCTTTGGGTACGGAACCCTAAAAAGGCATGAAATCCAAATGTTCTATGAACGATATCCCTTCGCGCCTACATTTTTCAAATTTGCCGCCTTTTTCTACTGACAAGATCTGCTTGACCAGCTATACTTCGTCGATAGTTGACTTCTTATGTACCTATTCTGCGATCCTAATTAGCCTCATGCATGACTTTTTTTTAATTATTTTAACCATTATTTATATCCTTTGAAAACCGGAAAATAAAAATACTTTTATAAATCTTCCCATAATATTATTAAAAAATAATTAAAATACTGAAAATATTTTACTCACGTAAGTTTAGTTTCGAAGAATAACATACGCTTAAAATAATTCAAAAGAGAATGCTAAAATTATAAAATAAAAAAAAACTGGCATTGTCGGGGTTTGAACCATGTATCTTACCTACAATCAGATTTTTTTCAAAATAGAGGCTACGGGTGCCACGAGCACATGACAGTTGATGGTCGAAAACATTAGTTGCTTCTGAATGCCTTGTAATTCTTAATCGTTGCTCAAACAAGAATTTATTATTTAATTTCCAATCTTTTTTCAACAATAAACATTTCATCCGCTGCGCCCTCTAGGTTACTTTACTGTAACATTACGAATCTGCTGACATTTGACACTGACTTTAAGGTGACTTTAAGTACGTAAGTGTGCGTGAATGCAAGAAATTGCAATATTTTGCAGTTGGATTCCGGTAATAACGAAATGAGACAATGTTGAGTTGAACATGTCTCGATTTGGATGTAGTATTTTTTATAGTTTTCGCACATATCAACACATCTTATGAAACTTTGTATTTTGGGAGAAATAGTGAAAATCCACAATTCGTGCACAGTGACGCCATCTTTTGGCTGATAATCGGCATCCCATCCCTAGACATCCACCTTAAGACGATCAGTTAACTAATAAGAACCTCCCTAATTCGATGCCCTCTATAAGACGAAACCTCGTTGACACGAGGTTTTTGGCGCAAGAAGATTCGCGCTACCGAGGTTTCACTGCAGTAAGTTTCACTTTTCCTCGCATATCAAACGTCAAACCAAATTGGATCCGTCAAACCAGGATATAGTTCAAAAATGTATCTTGTAGAGGCTGCTACGCCGCGCCGTAGCATTCGTGCTCTATTCGTGGCGTAGCAACAATCTTCTGTCACCCAAATATAAATTATCGTCACTCTGCCGTATTCGAAGTTCAAGATATTCACAAGAGACGACACATACTAGATCCATTCTAGATACGTTATAGTTTAGATATCAACTAGTTCTCTTTTGCAGCGCAATTCGGGCAACCAATGTCACTTTTACGTTAGATATAAGTAGTAAGATGTCTATTAGATGTGAATTGGATCTCTAAGTCATATCCCGTGGAAATCGTTCAAGAGTATCCCCAGAATCGCGCAAATGTCAAATTTGACAAGATCTTAAACATATCGTTATCGTATCTTGGTGATGTCTAATAGATGTCTATTTCAAAATCCGAATCGGGCCCACTGTATCCTGTTCGTTTATGCCATGTTACAATATCTTATTCAAAGTTTATTATTAGATCAAATTGATAAATATACCCCAATTCATACACGCGCTGTTGGCGACGTGTTTCCTTTTGAAATTCATGATTGGTTCGTATACTAAGTTAGTAATTTAAATCAAGTTCCTGTAACTATGATGTAAGTGATTTAATTAGAAATAGCTATTAGAAATACGAAGTAACTACGAACGCTCAATATGTATGCTGATTAAATTTGAAGTTGATCAGATTTTAATGTGTGTGTAAGTTTGTCGGTAGGTTCCCACCTGTAATTATTATACAACGGCATTCATATTGATCTTCTTCTTCCTGGCGTTATCCCGGCATTTTTGCCACGGCTCATGGGAACCTGGGGTCCGCTTGACAACTAATCACACGCAATCACAGGGTTTACCGCGAAACACGAAAATTGAAAGTTCGGTCTCTACCTCTTTATCACTCTTGCCTATTCGATCGATAGAGAGGCAGATAACGAAATTTTGATTTTCGCGTTTCGCGGTAGGCCACCTCAAACAAACCGCTTGGATGCATCAATGTCATATCGAAAACTTGTCAAAAAACTGTTTAAGGCCTAGTATGTATGTATAAGTTACCCTATGGTTTACCAAACAAACTAGTGTTGCACTCTGGCGGCAGAACATTCAGTAATACCCCCAATTAAGTCCTTTACAGGTACCTACATGCATATTTAATTTCTATACTCAGACCGTAAAAAGTCTGCAGTGATTTTGATAGCCCACGCAGTGCGTCATATTTTAAACGTCAAACTTCTATGAAATTATAACGTATAAATAACACTTACGCTGCGTGGGCTATCAAATCCGCTGCGGGCTTTTATTGGTGCGACTATATCTGCTTCTACAGGGAATACAAGACCGAATATCAAAGAAACAATAAAATATTTAACGGTCCCATTATTTCGGTGACATCAAATATTTACAGCTATTGTAAATTTCTAACACTGTGTAAATAATTCACATAATATAGTAATGCCGTCGTTTCGTGTCGCGTCTTTGAAAAGGTAGCGATGGAAACGGTTTATTTTAGGGGTGTAACAATATTTATTCAGTATGATGCCCTTGCTAAAGTATGTTGATTGATGATGTTTATTTTATTATGAATAAAAAAATTCTAAAAATGATCGGGCGTTAGTCATAATACTCATAATATATTATTATTATCGATTCGATTACTAACAGCTGTGTTATAAATCATTTAACCTAATTTAATCATTACAGGTTTAACGCCATTCTTAAATGTATAGTCGCGGATTAAACACGTTAAAAACAAATTAAGAGTTATGTCATTTTCTTATAATTAATACGGAAATGTAAAAAACCAGACAAGTGCGAGTCGGATTCTCCCACCGAAGGTTCCGACGAACACGCACGAGTGATCCCATAAGGGTTCCGTTTTTTCCTCTTGAGGTACGGAATTTTAACAAATCGAATGACTAAAATTGGAATACGCCTGTTAGTCAAAATGATGGATTGCATGGTTTATTGGCTGCCAAAACCTAAAGCATGTCAAATAAAACGTTATCCAATTTTATTATTGTAGTAGCATTTATATTTACATCGTTTGTCACTGTATGGTTTTCTCTTGCCGTTTAATCTTTCATAATTGGGACCATAAATGTATGCAATAAAATATTTTTGAGAGAATTTTTTTTTGTGATTATTTAAATAGGCACCTTGCCTAAATAAGGTTGCTTATTTCTAGGACAAAACCTAATGATTATAATAGTTTTCTTTTATTTGGCGTGGTAAGAAAGTGATTATAATGGTGTAAAGTTTTATATATATACCTAGATGTATCTAAAGAATACCTAAACTTTTATTCACGGGCTTCACGTACATTATTACCTAGATATATCAGTCATCATTACCATGACAACATAAGTTAAAGAAAAAAGGTACGGGACTAGTAAAAATGGTATACTGCACAAATTAAAATAAATGTCTTAATAAAACATGTGGGAGAATAATAATGCGGAGGTCTTGATTGAAAAAGGCGTACGAATCTAGACTCATTGCGTTTTCTTCGCAACAACCAACGAGCTTAGTATTCTTTCCCTCGGCGCATGTACATAGTGAAACGATAACAAATCCATTTTTAATTTCGCTCGCTTGAATGTTTCCACAGTTAACTGGGCCACGATAATGGGGATAATGCAAGTGCCTGCGGGTATCCTCCAAAATTAATAGAATAATATAGAGTACATGAGTAGAGTACGTGTTGTATTTCATGATATCAGTTTGCGCATTTTATGATTCGAGTATTTTACTTAGTCAGTTTTTAAAATAACAAAATTGTAATCGTCATAGAGTTCTGAAAAATACAATAGTTTTTCTTTTCTACACACAACACAATGTGTAACAATTGATCTCAAGGCCTTGCTGTTCTGAAAAATAACCTATTTTTTCTGTCTCCAATGGGGAGGACAAACTAGATCGGTATTCTGATTCTACATTTGTTGAAATTTTGTTATTAATATTTTACGACCTTGTAATGAGTCGAGATGCCAAATAACTCAGTGTACTTCCCATGCACTTGTCAGCGATCGTATCATAAGTAACAATATAAAAACCTTAACAAATTGTATACATTTCTATTCGTAGATAAATCTCCCTAGTTATCCCCTAAATGATGAATAAATTCCACGTTTTGTTATATAAATACAAATTATTATTTATGTAGGTTAGTGCACGTCTATTATTCTCATTACCAGGGTAATATTTTACACAAATTGGCCACAAAAGTGGTTTTTACTAAGCGCGCGCTTAATATTCTGGTTACTCAGCGTTGGAGGGCAAAATACCGTTAAGATAAACCGAAATGTTATAAATATGAAATAATAGGTATGGTGCAGGAGGGCAATTTCGACTGAGAGGTAATTTCAACAATACAAGCTTTTAAAAATATCTAAATGCAAGACATTTTTTAATACCACACTCACCTAAAGACTTACAAGCTTGCGGCCTGCTGCGACCATGCAATACCTAGATATAAACAGCCTGGCGCCGATTTTCGATTTGCATTTATCTAGCGAATATATGTAATCTTGTCACCATTAGGGATGTCGTTCACCGTTTTACATATCTATCGACTTTGTATCCATCTACGCAAAATTACGTTTTTCTCCTCACGTAGACTCTAGACTAGATCATAAAAAGGGCACTCAAGGTTATGATGTACTCGATCACAAAGTTTGCGTCCCGAATTTGATTTTATTTGATGAACCATGACAATGAGGGTCGCCTGAAATTGAAAAAGAAATTTAGGTCGTGCATGTGAATGGTATTACGTGTATTGTGTAGAAGGGAAAGTTTTTACTAACATGGTTTTTAAAAAGGAATTGTAAGTTGTACCATAAAAACACAGTAGAATGCAACCTATTCTTTTTTCATCAAATATGCCCGTAATTATTGCTATTATTTTCACGATAATAAGGCACAAAACAATGTTGCACACAAGTGACATCCGCCGGCAATAGATTTTCACACAAAATTGCCGGCGTAGACCGGAAAGTTGCGAATGCATTGACGACGCGTCTCGCTAAAGCACACACAACGTGATGTTTCACGGCCGTAATATAAATATTCCTGTGCAATAAAACGCATGGAACATGGTGGTGGTGTTAGAGCGTTTTCACATTGTCCGATCCGATATCATACGTGACAAAACTTATTTACCATACGGTATCACTCTGGCCCAATTCGTAACTGGTTACATACAGGGTATTTTCGATTCCTGTTTTGTAGCTAGTTATTACTAAATTTAGTTACCAAACGGTAACACGCTGGCCCAATACGTAACCGGCTACAAACTGGGATTCTTGATTCCCATTCTTGTACTTAGTGAGCCCACGCCCGTGATCAATGTCAACTCGGTATGAACTTAAAAGGGAGGGTTAACCGTTTAATGCCATTATAATTTACTAAGGTTCACCTTAAACATTGTGGTTAGGCACCGGAACCACCACTACAGCAAAAGGCTGTCTCTGTCTAGCAGTCAACAAAGTTCCAAACCCTTTAAAGATCCTCGAAAACTTCGGAAATTACGGGATGAAACTTCTAAAACAGATTGAACTTCTCTTACTACGGTTACTTTTACCCCAGTTACGGATCTATCAATAAAAACTTTTGCTCTCAGCGATTCAAGGACTTTTTGAAAAGTTTTTGGCGAGTCAGATAGTTTGACCGTGTAGGTACCCAATTTTATGATAGGTATCATCCTAATATTTTAGGAATTTTACTAATTTTACTGTTTAACTCGTGAATTTTCAGTCACTACATGCGACATGCCTAGGAGAACTGGCCGCGTAGCCAACATAAATATCAATCGCTTATTACGCTTCGTAGCGACCGAAAAGCAACTGTCACTGTCTCACTAATATGGAAGAGTGGAGAGACACAAAGCGTTTCGTTGTCGTAGCGATAGCGATTGTCACCTTGGCTAGGCCGGCTGGTCTCATAATTAAAGATATAATACTGTCTAAGGGGCCCACTGATTAACAGTCCGCCGGACGGTATCGACCTGTCAGTTAAAACAAATTTTTGACAGTTCCGAACAACTGACAGGACGATACCGTCCGGCGGACTGTTAATCAGTGGGCCCCTTAAGAGAAGAAAACCCAGTCTGTGTTGTGGTCTCTATATTGTAGAGAGATTTTTAAATAAGGACTGTATCGTTTATTATAAATACAACTTTACTTAGCCGTTTTTTCTGGTATTATATTTTTATTAAAAAATTACACATATAGTTTAATTAGTGCTTTAATAATAAGTAACATTTCGTCCTGGGAGATCACGTAAAGCATATGGTTTGGACAATATTCACCCAATCCTCCCGAGTAACTACAACGATTTTGGACAAATACTACAAGAAAATTTACGGTTTGCGAACAAGACGAGATATTACACAAAAAATTCGTACTATGTAAACAGCAATTACATATGATTCGTAAAGCGAAACATCTGGGCATAGTCTAATCATTTCTTTTAGTTGGAAAAAAAGTTTTGGATCTGTGCTTGGTGGCCTTTTAGAGAATATGGCATGTTACTTACGACAACCCCGACTTTGGTATACAATATAACCATCATGGAGCGTTTCTATCGACCTGTTCTAGCCATGGTTCAACGCCATGAATGTCCGTTAGGCTTTGGATTTCGGTAGATTCTTTTAGCTGTTTCCCTCATTTCGCTGGCGTCAGAAATTGCCGGGAATCCAAAATGTTGCATAAAAAGTCGTTTTCATGTAAAGATAAAAATTCACCACATTTATTCTGTGGATGTTCAATTGAGCAATCATGAAAAGGACACTTAGATGGCATATTTTGGCAGCATATTAACCTTTTGTTTCTTTAAATCGTACCAAGGAATCGGTGAAATAGTCTCAAATTAAGCTCGATAGGCTTGTCCAAATTACAATTGCTAGACGGTATTAAAATCATCATAAAGTTCCTAAAATAAAATAAATGTAAAACCTTTTTATATCAGATATGGCTTAAAAATACCCCCTGATTATACCTTAAGAACATAGTAATACAAAATAATACACACGTCAGCAGTTAGACCAGGTTTTATTTGTATTTATAATAAACGATACAATCCTTACAAAATGATGTACCTCTTATGTATAATTAATTATATATTATGCTCTGAGTGAGAAGTCTTACTAAGTATGATTATTAAGTATGTGTCCTATTTTCAACCTAATATCTAAATTCCGTAAAGTTTACACTCAGGAATTATGTAAGCTGGCAACTTAAACTTGGGCTATTGGCAAAATTCCTAATTTAAATATTTTGATTAAAGCAACAAGTGACCTCAAGTGTATTTAAATGTAGGATCCCAAAACTTTCCCAGAATGATAACAAAGAGCAATTCGTTGGCGAAGAGGGTCCGACAAATTTTGGAGGCTATTAGAGTAATTTAAATCTATGTTTTGCATTTTTTTCTTGTCTAGGTTAACTTGTCTAAGTCTAGATCTAGAGAGACAAAATGTTAATATAAAAGTAATAATAGAGGTAGCACATACATAGTAGACGGTACACACGATACGGTAGTGTAATACGGGTACCTATTAAAGTGTGCCTGCGGGTTGTTTTATTTATTTATTTATTTAAACTTTATTGCACAATACATGAAGAGTACAAATGGCGGACTTAATGCCAGAAGGCATTCTCTACCAGTCAACCATGGGCTAAACCGAAAGATCTAGTTGGTGCAGGCTCAGAATACTGTTACAGTAAATTTGGAAAGAAAAAAAAAACACTAAACTATAATATATGACATTATATATACATGATACGTAATATTATACATAAAGAAATAAATATAAGTACGTAAATATATACACATATATAAATATATTTATATAAATACATATATACATAGGTATATATATATATATATATATATATATATATATATATATATATATATATATATATATATATATATATATATATATATATATATATATATATATAGTGAAACCTGGATAAGTGAGATCTCAAGGGACGAGCGAATTTGTATCACTTAAAGAGGTTTTCCACTTACTCAGGCTCCCAGTTAGCCAGGTACAAATAAATTTCTGTCTCATTTACAGAGGGTCTCATGAATAGAGGTGAGAATAGAGGATTATATCTCAGTTATAGAGGTGGTTAATAAGGTATCTTGTAAATATCTTTAAATGTTTAGGTAAAATAATTCTTATCCCTAAATATTTTTAAAGTCTGTTTAAATATTTATTTGAATTTAATTTGAATGATTTTCCAAAGGATAGCTTTTTTCAATTAATTTTGACACGGACTTCATTGCGTCTTAAAAATTTAATAACTAAAAATTTATTTTTTCGTGTTATTTATCAAAAATTCAGCTTTCGTTACGATAGTTTTAAGTACTTACATAAATTAACTAAATCAAACTTGAAGTTGTTTAGACACAATTAGGCAAATGCGGAATTTTGTGGATAGGCTAAGGGTTAGTAAGAATACAGAAATTGTTCAATGAAGTCCAAGTTAGAGAGGTCATAGATTGACGTTATCTCAGATATAGAAGTCAATTCCCTATAAAATCCTAAAAAACAAATAGGAAAATGTAATCTTATAAATATAGTCTCAGTAAAAGAGGTAAAATACACTCTCTGTCTCAATTATAGAGGTCAATGTGACTATAAAATCACAACAACGAATCCCAGTTATAGAGGTTCGTTTTTTCTCAGTAACAGAGGTAATTCAGTGCTAAAGTGTCGGGACCGCACCATGAGTCCCAGCTATAGAGGTTTCTCACTTATCCAGGTCCCACTTAACCAGGTTTCACTGTAAATATATATATATATATATATATATATATATATATATATATATATATATATATATATATATACCCACTGTAAACATCATGAGGACGACTTATGAACCTGGTCCGACAGATGCTGTGTAGCCGGCCATTATATTCTGGCCTCTTCACACATTGATTAGTGTTTATTGGCATTTTAAACATTCGCCACTAAACTCAAATAACAAATTGACCCTTCACGGGGGCCCTACAGCGAACCACGTTCGACGTGTTGCCTCTGTGTCGCACTTGTAAATTCATACGTAAGTGTTACAGGGAGGCAACACGTCGAACGTGGTTCGCGGTAGACCCCTGGATAGGGAAACGGAACGGCAAAAGGGATGGTTTTACCTAAAATATTAACCTCATTTATTGCTCCCAAATTTATTCCAGCTAGCAAACACCCTTCCTAAGAAATTACTCTTATTTTTATGCCATTGGTTGAAAATACTTACAAAGAAAAAAATCAGGGTTTTACAAAGAAATATTATAATATCGTTTGCGCAAAAATACGGAACTCGCTTTTTTATTATCATTGTAAAGCGTTCGCGAGTAAAGGAAAATGGGTAGGTATACAAGTATTGCCATTGTTTGGCAATAAATGGTTTTACCGGTTGCCTAAATGAATGAAAAGCTCGCAAGTTTTTACATAAATTTGCATAATTTTTATCATACATTTAAATTCGTAACCTACCCGTAATTTAACCGATAAAATCTATTATTATAAACCGAAATGTGTATAAATCTAAAATTTAAATCAGAATATCTTTCGATAGTCTTTAACTCTTTATGATTCAAAAACTTGTAAAGGTTGCAGCACATCAGCAAACCAAACATCCGTGCGCCATCAACCGCACGTAAGGTAAACGTACTAATGCTCGACATGCTAATGCCCAATAGATGACACCTTGCTATCACCTCTATTGACAATGACTTAAGTTTCAAGATGACGTGTATTGGGACCGTGTCGAGGACCAATACTTTACTTACCTACGTATCGAGACGACCAAGCCAGCGCAGTCTTGTTGAATTGTTGTCTCCGATAACTACAAAACTAGATGGTTTTAAAATAAACACAGCATCGGGGTAGTTACCAAAACTTGTTGCCCGAATTAATAATTCCAGGAGAATAAAAAGGCCGAAAAGGAAGCGATTATAAAATAAATCTAGGTATTTCATTAATTTTATTATATAAAATTTTTAGTGCCATTTGCACCATTCACAAATCCGGGGTCCGGCTAAACATGGTGTTATTATGGTTATCAGTACAATTTGACACTGGATTAACGGTTTAACCGGTTAACCTCGGATTAGTGTGAAGGTACAAGTGACGTCTACAGGAAAAGAGAAAGGGAAAATAAATATTCATTCATATCTACATTACACCCGGTTCCTACAAACACCAAAATCTTTTTTTTTTGCGTAAACGGCCGGCTAAAAAGCAGTGAACCAGTTACCCTCATTTTACGGTCTACTGGGCAACTGTCACCTTTATCCTTTAAGCCTAATAACAGGATGCCATAAATTATGTATATTGACGCCTAAAGAGGTAACTTTGGGAAACTCTTATCCGTGTTCGTCTTAGCCGAGATCACACTTTATTGGCTTTCAATAAGGTTGAGATTGCAACTGATACTGTAGAGATACGAGTAATATATTTTTTTCTGAAAAATTCATCATTTTAAATGAGGATTCTTATTGGATCTGTTTTGGCGCCTGTCCGATATCTGAAGGGAAAATTACGTTTTGAAAGGAACTATGGATCTATCCATGTTTTCAAAGTAGTGGTAATTACCTAATTACTACCCGCATTATTTCATGATAACAAGGCATTACAAACAATAATATAATTAAGTACCTACATTAATGACTACTTATTCATAATAATAGTAGCAGTAAGTAACTATATAATGTGGGTTTATGAAGTGAGTTGAAAGCGAGTTTTATAATAGCATCACACGAGTATTAAATGCCAGAATATGCACAGTTACTTACACTGCTTTATCTGCACACGTACCTATAATGATGATGATGATGATGATAATGACTAATAATGATACTTACCTATGATAAACTGTGAATCCGGAACCGGATAATACGACCGCCATTGCATGATCACACTGCTTGCAATTGACATTTCATTTAACCACTAACCGGTTACATACACACGATATAAGCAAAGTTAGGTACAGTCAGCTGCAGACAAAAGTGACTCCCTGCGTAGAAGTTTGCTAAGCGAATAGTATTCTGACGATACATAAATACATAGACTGCTTAAAACAAAACCCTTCCTTCAAATTTGCTTCGGAAAGAAAGGATAAAAAACCCTAAAAGGGAAGTCAAATAAATAATGGTATAGTCTTGTTTACTTCGATAATGGAAGTGCGTTGTCATAGAAAAATATACTAAGAATAGAGTGCTCACTCCATACATCAGTTTTGGTATCTAAACCACTATTATTTCCACAGTAGACATCTAGCATCGAGTAGCGGAATTATCAGTACCTATCGCTACTTGATACTAGTATGTATTGGTAGATTGGTACTAAAATCGATGAATGGAGTGAGCACTCTATGTACTTACTATTTTTCTTTATGGCGTTGTGAAGAAACAAAATAAATGTTCAGAAGAGCGATACTTAACTTGAAGCTTTATTCACTCTTGTCGAGCAGATATAATAGGACACAAGTTACCCACAAAAGCTATTAGTGGAGTATAAAATTACCGTTGATATTCCATACCGCTGCTCCATACAAACATAGTCTCCATTTTCGTGGATATAGGCATTAACTTTTCGATTTCTTTATTATAAAGGAGTTATGTGAAAAACAAATTGCATACAAAATATTAAAAGTTTCTTACTCGTATACATTCCAACTTGAAAATGCAATTAACAATAAATAATTTATAAATCTAAAGTTTAATATACCTAAGTTAAGTAGTACTTACCTATAAAAATTATATTACAGTTTTAAAGTGCAAATTCGAGCTTTGCTTACCGTCATACAGTCAGCCAAGAAAGTGGTCTACCACTTTTCAACTCTATCAATCAGATGATAGAGTCGAAAAGTGGTAGACCACTTTCTTGGCTGACCGTACCTACACGTAAGTAGGAGAATAAATTTTCTCTATGAATTACCTACGTATATTTTACTCCGGAAATTAGTAGAAGACCTTTGCTAAAATAAAACAAAACAAGTCTGTTCTTCAACAGAAACATTTTAATTGCTAAGGAATCTTTGCTTAATAAAATAAAAATTCAGTAGCAAGGATGTTTCGCAAAAGGAATTTCTGAATAATGAATAGCACAATTTAGCTTAAGTATTTAATTCTACTTTAAAAATATTCGATAAATTCGCCGCTTAAAATCAAAATCCCAATAAGCACGGCAATAAAATTGAGAAACGGCTAAAAATTCAAATAAAAGTTGTTCTCATACTTTTCTCATAATTGAGAAAATTGCGAAACTTGAATGTTTTGAAAACTTTTTATGAAGTTGAGTCACCTGGAGGCTGGAAGATAAAATCGTTCTAAAAAATTGTGGGAACTAATGAAACAACGAGTTTGGTGATTACTTTTAAGGTGACAGTCCATTACTGTTCATTTTACTATGGAAATTGATAATAACAGCGACGCGTTCAGTACGTACTAGTACCTAGTGCAGCTGCGGTCAGAAATGGAATGTTACCATTGAAACATTGGAACACGGGGACTAGCCAAGATGACAATCGTACATCGACAAACGCCAAACGAAAAGAAAAATTGTTTCGGGATAACAGATGATACAAAAATCACGTGACTATTTCCCTACATTATTTGAGTTTCGATTGGCGTATAATACCGGGTGTGGCCTGTAACACGAGCAAATAATTAAAACATAGATTGTACTCCTCAAACGACGGTGACACTTTTGTTCAACAACTTTTAAACATTATGAAGTATTAGACTCCTTATTTTTCATACAAAATAAATATTATCTTCAATGGACGCCATCGCCACGCCATATCATTGTAATTGACGTTGCTTGTCATGCCTTAATATTGCGTCTTAGAAGAAACTTTAAAGTGTAAGTATTAAAAATCAAACCACAAGTTATTTTTAAAAGTCGCTGAACAAATGTTGGTCAGTTTGAGGAGTACAGCCTACAGTTTAATTTTTTGCTCATATTACAGGCCACACTTGGTATATATTTATAGTAAGTACATATAGTTCTACTTTACAGCTCTAGGGCGGGATTAAGGACACTACGTTATACGTGCCTATGTCAAAATTTTTAATGGCCATATGTACTGTAAAACGTTGTATAATACACGTGCGTAAAGTTAATTCGCAACTCATGTCGATTTAAAACACTCCCTTTGGCCGTATTTCAATTTATCACCACTCGTTGCGAATTTCCTATGTTTCGCACTTGTATCGTAATACTGGCTTGCTCCATTGTTAAAGAAAGTTCACATTCATTGACACATTCACACATTCATTGCCACTAGCACTTATAAGTGCTACGGTTTACGCTCGTAGCGCGTCTTTGCCGTATGTAGCTAATGTAGCGCGTAGTCGCTACGAACAGTGCACCCGATAGTCGGGTTCTTGGCCCTGGCTGCGTAGCCAAGATGCCGATCGCTTACGCTCCGTAGCGATCGAAACGCAACTGTCACTGTCGCACTAATATGGAAGTGTGATAGAGAGACATAATGGTTTTCGTTGTCGAAGCGATAGCGATTGTGACCTTGGCTAGGCCGCCTGAATGTGTTAATATGGTCAATGATTTCGCAGCCAGCCCTTCCAAACTTGAAATTTGCGGTGTTCTAGCTTATTAGTAGGTACGTTGGTACTAACACTTCAGTACTAAGTGAACACCACGACATAAACGCATGAATTCCGGTGTGACCACATATGATCTGCTTTTAGCTTATCACCCTTATCGTTCGGTGGAGTGGCGCGCATTCTGCTCAAGTGCCACTCATGCCAAATAATAGGAGCCCCTAATTTACGATTCATGAATATACCTACCTGAATATACAAATGACGGACTGTCACTGCCAAATCGTCAGGTGACAAGCAAAAGTCACTAATTACTAAAAAAAATTTTAAACAAAAAGCGACCTTCTTTTAGTACTAATATGGTTCACTATGGCTATGACTACTATGGCTACTTTTGCTTGTCACCCGACGAAATATAGTCTGTGCTCGTGATTTTTGGTTTGATTCATAGACCGTTCTAGGCTCCGTTCAGCTCAGAAATTGCTCCGAGCAATTATTAGGGTTGACACAACATGACGTCCCTTTGCGTGCACGACGCACGACCCCAGATAAGATAATGACTTGAATTTTGACAACCATTAATAAAAATGGGTCATAAATTAAAACTTTCGACTGTACCTACCTAAATACTTAGGGTACATGTGTAAGGAAACAAACATGTGTGCATACAGAGAAAGTTCTAGTAAAGTGCTTGCCTCCTTAATCAATAAATCATAATCTGTCATATTGGATACCAAAGGAATATAGGTAGGGAGGTAAATCGATACAAATGGTACACACTCCTTGTCTAAGAGCCTATAACTTTACTAATGGCTCGAGTCGGGAAATGAATTAGAGATTCACTAGATATGAAATAGTAAAGATAATTATGTGACGGTCCACGCTAAAGGTACCTTATGGCGGCCGGCGGCGCCGCGATTCGGGAAATGAATTAGAGATTCACTAGATATGAAATAGTAAAGTTATGTGACGTTCCACGGTAAAAGGTACCTTATGGCGACTGGCACTTACGTCACATAGCGCCGCAATAATATTAGAGCGGCGTTAATAATAGCGTAAGCGCCAACCGCGATAAGGTTCCTTTACCCGTGGGACGTCACATAACTATACCATATCTAGTGAATCTCTAATTCATTTCCCGAATCGCGCCGTAAGACGCCGTAAGCCCAGTATGTGCTTAACGTTTATTTCTCTCTATTAATGATGCTTTCCTAATACCACTAAAGGTTAAAATTAGTGATGTACCGACTATTGATTTGGCCGACTAGCCGACTAATCGGCGCTCGAATGGCCGATTAGTCGGCCGACTAGTCGGCTAGTCGGCCAGATCATTAGTTTCGTATAAGTTCAGGTGAAAAACAATAGTTTTGCTCTTTTGGTTACGCTATTCATATATTAGCTTGGCTAAAAGGTGTTCTCTACAGGTTCAAAGACCTATCACAAGAATCCTCGTTCAATTTCTGTCTTTCTTCTATTTTGCGATCCTGAGCAGACCGTCAGTAGGTAGGTACAACTTGTAGGAGGTATTTCCAAGGCTCTATTTTTCGTACGTAGTCGCCAGTTAAGAACCTATCCCCTGAGGTCAGCGTCTTTTTACGAGCAACGTGCCCTGTTTATAAGTCTCTTAATTTTGCAATAACACTGATAGTTCCCCATGGCTCCACCATTAAAAAAAAACAAAAACTGAATTATAATAAAATCCTGTAAGTATAGAACTTGGCCATGAAATTACACGAGAATCAGTTGAGATCGACCTGAGAATTATATGAACAAAATTTTTCACACCCTGAATAGGTATTTTGGTAAAATAGACATAAAACATATGGTAAATATTGACTGTTGGTTTCTTTTTTTCTGTTTTTCTTTCACTAATAAAGTGCCGACTAATCGGCCATTTTTGCCGACTAGTCGCCGACTAATCGCCGACTACAAATGTGGCCGGATAGTCGGCTTTCCCGACTAGTCGGCGACTAGTCGGTACATCCCTAGTTAAAATATACCGAAATCACTATAGGTCTGCTTATAATCTCTGAAGAGCTTCCTCAATAAGTTTATCTAGGATCATTTATCAACATCATATTTATTACTCCGACTTGATGATAATGGGACCGACTATGAGATATAGATGTAGTCTGTCAAATAATTTATTCAGCAGAAAATCTGTTTAACCGAAAGTGATCACTTTTTATATCCTCTAGCCGCCCATACGTCGAACCTTGCCAAGCAAAATGAAATTTTATTTTGTCAACACAAAGTTCAAATTAGAATGGAACTGGAGACCTTATTATAGGTCTCTGGGCGGCTAGAGGATTTGAACTTTAATATGAAAATTAAAATGTTTTAATAGGTAAGTATCAAGGATATTGACAGTGATATCGCAGTCAGTTACACTGCTGCGGTCAAAATTGTAATGACTAATAAGACAAATAAATTTATTTTCAATTATTAGGTGTCTATCCTAACTACCTACTCAGCACTACCTAAGTACTTACATACTTAGGTTATTCAACAGCGAATCCAGTTGTGCCTAGGTACAGTTATTAGGCAAAAAAACATCAATATAGTCACGTATTTGATTAATTATAGTTCTAGGTATGTAAAATATTAAAAGTAGGCTTTAAAATTATGATACTTTCGCCCTTTGCACTCCTTCACTGTTTTTCGCACTAGAGTGGCCCAGCACTGACACGTTTTATTTGCACGCCATCTAGTTTTGACTGGAAACAACTGCTGCTCATCATCGAGCCCGAGGCGCAAGTCAACGTCGCCGGCATGTCTTCCTGCCACCTCATGATGAAGAGCTTAGCAAACTACTTGAAGAAAGAAGACATTATCTACACTCCTTGGGATACAACATCGGACGCCGGCCGAAATTACACGGAGAATCTGAAAACGTATCTCAACTACCAGTATACAAGTAAGTCTAGTTATAGGTATTTTTCCTTTTTTTGGACATCGGATCTGTGATGTTAAGGTACACGTATTATTTATCAAACATAATTATAATAATTAGAAATAAGATTTAGCTTTTAGGCTTAAAATGCGTTATGTTCATCAGTACAAACACTAAGAGTGACATTCCATTTCCAACTGCAGCTGCAATACTGTTCATTTTACTATGGAAACGCGTCGCTGTCATTGTCAATTTCCATAGAAAATGAACAGTATTGCAGCTGCAGTTGGAAATGGAATGTCACTTTGAAGTACTAAAGTGAAGCTTGTGATAGTTCCGCTATCTCACACGAGATGGCGCTGTTATCAAACATAACAAAACCAGGAGACTTTCTACTCGTCAACAGAGAGCGCTGGCTACCTCAAAACAAAATTATCTTTTAACAGATTTGGATGGAACCGAGTGATGCTCCTATACGATACACCAGCGTACCAATCGCAAGTCGGGGACACAGGAGGCTATTTATTAGCGAACAATATTCACATGTTCATGACGCTAGAGGGCATCAACGTGTATGGTCGAGAATTGCAGCCCTCTCAGAGTCACGAGGACTTGTTACTTCAGAGCATAGGGAACGACTTCGGGAGTGAGTTTCGGTGTGGAGTGAGGTTCTGATTTGAGAGGGTACGGGTTTATCGCACGTTTGGTTTTTATGCACTTCGCACGTGTGCTTTCGAGGTTACCTATACAGGGTGATTCCGGGGTCGTGGAGCAAGCGATCAAGGCATGATACACAAGCCCATACTGAACAACTTTTACTATGGGACCAACTCCGAAATCGCGGACTTTCTTCAATGCTCTTCTTCACAAAGCACTTTGGGATTAAAATATTATAAACAAGATGTTTAACGGCATATGGTTTATATTTTATATATTTATAAAAGCAGCGAGGTGTAATTTTTCTTCGTTACATTCAATTATTAAACGTCTCAAGTATACACCATGGCACTTCGTTGCTTATCATGAACAGTGGTACAACTAAAAATGAAATGCTATTGCATTTAATATTCTATCTTTTACTGGTAAGATTTAAAGTCGAATGGCATTTCATTTTGTTTTGTGCCACTATTCACGATAAGCGTCGACTTAGGTACTCGTAAAATTCATGTAAGTATTTTGAAACTGTTTCATATTAGACTCGCATTTTAACATTGAAAAAGACTTTCTACCTAGTTTTATGAGAATTAGGTACCTATTCAGAATTTGGTCGTAAGACAGTCATAGTAGGTACCTGAATCTTATTTGGCAGATTGAATAGCTGTTCTAAATAATTGCTTGCACTGCCTATTTAGCTTGCGCTTCGGTTTTTGGACTATATTCGGTTTCTTATACAATGTTTAAAATACAAGACTTTCGTATGTAGTTTATTTCACGTGTCCTGCTCCTCGCGTCGTATTCCTCAATATTCCACGCGGGTCACGTGTAAGATGTAGGTATGTGAAAAGTTCATCATCATCATCATCATCATCTCAGCCATAAGACGTCCACTGCTGAACATAGACCTCCCCCTTTTTTGGGGGGTGAATGCCATAATCGCCACGCTTGGCAGGCGGGTTGGCGATCGCAGTCGAGTACACCGAATTTGAGGGACGCTGCTGCCCGTCCACCGGTGGTCTTGGACGTGGTTTAAGGACATACCCGGGTCCAAAAGTTCATTTATTTTTAAATAAAGAACGTAACATATAAAATACACTTGTCGATAAGGCAGTATACTTGCTTTTTCAAACTCATTCTAGTCATTCAATAATTATATTATACATAATTATCTTGTTAAGACTGCGTCGACCGTCCAGCGGGGCCCTCATTAGGGGAATTGTGTTTACCTACTAATCAACCAATTAATTTATGTATTATTAATATTGTTGTCCTACTGATTACCCACCTTTTGGTCTTTGACACGTTATATTTTGCATATTTTTTGCTTCATCACCTAAACGGAAAAATGTGGCCACCAATTGTCGACACGTTAATAAAGCAAAGCTTTTACGAGTACGAGTTTCGAGTTGTTATAAATAATATATCTACATTTTTCGTTTGACACATCGATGTTGGTATACTGATCGATTTTATTACATTACCTTCTAGTAGTAGTATTACATTACCTCTGTGTGTTTTAGATCTTACGAACCTTCATGACTAACGGCCCTATTCTAACTTTAACACTAGAGATCATCTAGAGATGAATAAGATACGATATCGAGAAGATATAGTCATTTGTAACTTAGATATGTCAAATTTGACGTTTCCGCGATTCTGGAGGTCCTCTTGAACGATTTCGACAAGTTATGACTTAGATATCCAACTCACATCTAGTCGACATCTAATGTAAATCTAATTGATCTCTATATCGTCTCTAGATCTTGTGATTATCTCGTTTCCCGAATACGCGTGTATGTCATTTTGAATTGAAGTGTTCTTAAGAATTCTCCAAAACGTACCGTGAATCGACAAAAAGTCTATACTTAGGTATAATTTGCTCCCCAAATTTCATGATAAGCGGTTGAGAAATGCGTCCAGAAATGAAATTGATATATTTATTTAAACAATAACATAAACTTTCTACAATTCAAGTGCTCGACTTAATTCTTAACAAACATGACAATCCACTTAATAATCTACTTATTCTTCAGGGCCGCTCAGAAACGACTGGGATTTCCAAGTTAAGCGTTAAATTGTAACACGTGTGACATAAATTCTAAGTTACCAAGTTTTACTGGAGTAAACAAGACATTTAGAAAGGTTCTTACACAGCAATATTCCTGAATTCAGTATATTGCCTACTATTTACTTTCTTTTTATAATTGCCATATGGGCTCTAAAGTCTCTTTATTGGTTTTTATCCTTCGTTCATCTCAGCAAGTGGTAGAATATATAGCACCGATCTAATCCTCGTAAATTTGATAGAATATTTATGCTTGTATTTGTCTATTTCTGCCGGATTATTGACGCAATACAAGTCTCGGAAAACTAGGGCATCGAGAGTACGTCAAGTTTATTATGAAATTTATGAAGTTAGTATACTGTAGTTGCACGTACTTTTCTGAATCCCATGTGAAGGAGCACTTATGTTAGCAACGGTTCGAGGTTTTGTGTTGATACCGAGTTTCTGCGTGAAAGGGGATATTTTATATGTTTTTTTGCGTCTAGTGGCCGTCTAGCGGTTATTGCTGCCACAGCTGCCCGGCTCAAGATAAAACGTGCGAGTTCGCGTGTGACTTACGAATCTTTTTTGCGAAATATCATTTGTGATTCACATAAATAACTTATTTTACTTGCAATGAAATATTATTATATCATACATACAGTGAAACCTGGTTCATTGGCACCTGGATAAATGGAAAACCTCAATAATTGCAACCAAAAGTCCGGCCCCGATCCCTTGAGACCAAAGGGCCTCTATAATTGCAATTTTGGAACCTCTATAATTGCAATTTAGATTTTAGTGCTTTTCGCAATTTTGCCTCTGTAATTGACCACATCGCAACTAAGACCTCTATAATTGACACTCTGTTAAAAAAATCCGTTATTTTTGCTCTTTTTTTACCTCTATTATTGAAACGAGTCTTAAATATTACCTCTGTAATTGAAATAATGTAGTTGTAGACAGCAGAAACAATATTTTAATAGCAATGATCATTTTATTTATATCTTCATCCAGAATTCAATTTATTTATTGGGCACAGCCTGTAGTATGTGAAATAGTTATGTTAAAATCAAAAACAAAGTAAGCTTTTTACATTCTAATAAAAATATCTTCTACAATTCAATGGATTTTTTTTAACCCAAATGATTAATAAGAAAATAAAGTAGTAATTAATGTAGTGTAAAAGTGCAAGTATTAACAGAAGCTATAGGTATAGACTAGAAACACAGAACGTAAGCGTGTAAATCTACTTTCAATGGTTATTTGAACCTCTATAAAAGAAATTTGTCAGAACGCAACCTCTATTAATGAAAACCTCTATAATTGACACAACGATTTTTTGAACCTCGTTAATTGACACGACCTGCTTAAATGAATAACCTGGTTAATTGACAAAAAATGGTCGGTCCCTTGAGATTGCAATTATCCAGGTTCCACTGTATTAAACCTAAACCTACCAAGTTTACCCTCTGTGTGTTGTACCATATTATGTAATGGATAGTAACTTAACAGTACTAAACGATATAGACAACATAGAAATTGCACACTCAATTGGATGTGACATTCAGGATCTCAATAATTACGTACCACTTGAAAACACTAAGCTAACCATTATCTCACAAAATATTAGAAGTATTTATAGCAACTTTGCTGACCTTTTAGTAACTGTGTCTCAAATACCACATAATATTGATGTATTGATCCTAACGGAATGCAGGCTAGACTCTATAAAACCAGTTCCCTGTCTCACAAACTACACATCTTTTGCGACTACAAACAACTTAAACCAAAATGGTGGGGTTGCGTGTTACATACGGAATCATTTAAATGCCAGTAATAAAGAGATTATGCTTGTAATGCCTTCAGATTACGACAAATGACACAATCATTCTCGGTATATACAGATCGCCATCAAATACAGACGCCACTAATTTCATAGAATCACTTCGTCTTTACCTAGAAACCATACAATCATATAAAACTATTATAATTGCTGGCGACTTAAATATCAATTTAATCACTCGAAACGACGAACCTGCACATGAAACAAGAAATAGGTCTGCATACTTATATATGCTCTCTACTTTTGGCCTACTTCCAGGTCATACTCTAGCAACCAGAGGAAGGAACTGTCTCGACCACCTCATGACAAAACTTGATGTAAATAAAACAACAGCCTATGCGGTTGTACTCAACACATCAATAACTGACCATCTCACTATACTTATGGCGCTTGTTGATCACAAAACAAAATACACAAGTTATAAAACAACAAAAATAATAGAACGCTTTAATTATGAAACAGCCATCAATAACCTACTTCATAAAAATCTTGATGACATCATAAATAGCAATGATCCGGAACATATAGTAAAACAACTCATAAAAATACTAAAGGAGTCACTTGAAGAGAGCAAAAGTAAAAAACGCATTTCAAATAAGAAACGCATAATCAAACCCTGGATAACACCTGGTATTTTGAGATGTATAAGAAATAGGAATAAAATGCAACTTAAATTACGTGCTGATCCCGAAAATGAGATTCTGAGTGTCACCTTCAAGAGATACCGCAATTTCTGTAATAATTTAATCAAAAAGCTCAAGCGAAAATATGATAGGGAACAACTATCCAAGGCAGCCACCAACCCGAAAGCTATGTGGAACGTAATTAAATCTATAACGCAATATAAAAGAGACAATACTCACCCAATTGAACTGCTTAACGCTGGGCCTACTCCTAGTGAAGCAGTTAGCTATGTAAATGAGTTTTTTGCTGACACTGGAAAAAAATTAGCAGACAATATCTTGCAGAAAAACGTGGACGTACATCGCCGCGCTCATACCCTAATAAATGACTCTAGATTAGCATCCTTTGTACTGCTAGACACTGACTACCAGGAAGTTGACAGCATTTTAATGAGTTTAAAGAACGATAGTGCTCCCGGGTACGATGGAATACCTACTGTATTCTTAAAGCTTGCTAGACACATTATTGTTCCAATAATATGTAAACTAGCAAACCTATGCTTTGTCACTGGGATTTTTCCCACCCAGCTTAAACTTGCCCTTGTGACCCCAGTATACAAGAGTGGAGAAAAAGATGAAGTTAACAATTATAGACCGATTTCTGTATTATCACCTATATCCAAAATTTTAGAAAAATTGATCAACGTCCGGATTACTAACTATCTAAATAAATTCAATATTCTGTCCAACTCTCAGTACGGTTTTAGACACGGGAAATGTACAGAGGATGCTGTACTTGCCCTCACTACCTCAATCACCAAGCAAGTTGATATTGGTCGTAAATGTTTGGCTGTCTTTCTTGATTTAAAAAAAGCCTTTGACACCGTCTCTCACTCCATTCTTGTTCGAAAGCTAGAGACCATAGGTATAAGAGGGACACCTCTACAGCTCTTGGATAACTACCTCAGGGGTCGCTGCCAAATTGTTAAGATTGGAAATCATGTTAGTACAAAAAGAGATATCACGTATGGCGTCCCCCAGGGAAGTGTGCTAGGCCCAACTCTGTTTTTAACATATATCAACGACTTGTCGAATCTTGTCATTCACGGAGGAGAGATTTTCTCTTACGCAGATGACACGGTGGTTATTTTTGACGATAGTACCTGGGCTGGCGTTTTTGATAAAGCTGAGCAAGGTCTTCAACGTATATTTTCATGGTTAAATGCTAACCTTCTAACACTAAATATTACCAAAACAAATTACATATGCTTCACAAAGTATAAAAACACACAACCACCTGATACCCTTAAATTAAAAATACATACTTGTAACCCTCAGAACACTTTAGATTGTAATTGTAATGAAATAAAAAGAGTAAGCACCACTAAGTATCTTGGAATAATGCTAGATCAGAGGCTCTCATGGCATCCGCATATAGAGTTTATAGCTGGTCGGATTCGCAAGTTAATTTGGATATTTAAAATACTTAAGCATGTAGCGTCTAAAGCTTTACTTAAACAACTATATTTTACTTTAGCCCAGTCCGTTATGACTTATTGTATCCCAGTATGGGGCGGAACAAACAAGACCAAATTCATTGATGCTGAAAGGGGTCAAAGATGCCTTCTTAAAGTTATATACTCCAAACCTTATAGATACCCAACCACTGAACTGTACAAGGATTGTGATGTACTTAGTATGAGGAAACTTTATATTCTATTTTCACTACTAAAGCTACACAAAACTATAAAATTTAAACCACTCATAGTAACACGGAGGAGGAAAACAAATGTAATTCCTAAGCCACCTATTAAATCTGTTTATGCCAGAAGACAATTTACAAGCCAGTCTGTTCACCTATATAATCACATAAATAAAATTATTTCAATATACCCTCTGCAATTATACACTTGTAAGAAAGCTATAGTTGAATGGATTAGAAATTTAGACTACGAGGAAACAGAAGCACTTTTACAAAAACAATAGATACATATATATGTATATACATTTACCTATACCCCATTACACACACACACATACACACACACACATACACACACACACACACACACTCGCACACATATCTTAGCCTAAATTTAGTTTAGTTTAGTTTGTAAGATTTTCATTTAAGTATATTTTCGGTTACTTTGTATGTAACTTTGGTAGGAAGAGCGGGATCTCCTGCCACAAGTATAATTTTACTTACTTGGAGATTCCAACCATAATTTGTTGTACACAATATTGTAACCAATAAACGCTTTTTCATTTTCATTTTTCATTTCATTATGTTCGTATATTTCATAAAAAAGCCCGTTGTTTTTTTGGGCCAATAACTAATAACTATAATATAATTGATACCACTAAACGTTATCACAATATTTGATTCATGTACCTGCTATCTACAGATTTAATATTTAACTGTTTTGCATACATTATTTAGCATGTCGTTCTACTTAGAATAGTGCCTTAAAGGTGCTACTAGAAACAGGTAATAATTTTCTTCAGTATGTCTTTTTTTTTCAATAATCTGCGATGATGGCTAGTTAAATTGTGTTTTATTAAAAACTTTAAAGCCTTCGATTTAAATCGTATTCTGTACTAATGCAGTTGCTAATATTTGGTATTTACAAACGGCAGCATAATTTAAACAACCGTAAGTAAAAATTATATACCTAAGAAATAGTGCCAAAGTAAGCTACTTTCAACGAAAAAACCGCGACACAACTGCGCCACGAGTTGAAAATTGAAATAGGGCTGTAGTAAAAATAATATAAGGAATAATAAAATAATAGTGGCGCGCTTTTGATCTTGATAACAATGAAATGACACAGAATAAATAATACTACTAGGTACAGAAGACTCACTCTAACAAAAGGCGTCTGTTACGATCAGGACAGATATGGCCGCTAGGTGGCGACAGCGCCACGCGCGGCTTATGACTAGCCACTAAAATTGGTGTGGAACGGACGGATGTACTTTTAGCTACCTGTAGCAAAGCGACGAAATCGCGGAGTGAGCCACGCCTGACAATGATGACTGTTCCGGTCCCTGTCGTGTCATAGTTAGACAAATATTGCGTCGTAAACTAACAGAGCTCCAAGTGTATATAGATATCGACGATACGTTAGTTTTCGATTGTCGAATTGAGCCCCTGCCTGCCTACTTCCCAATCCTCAATTTTGTATGTAGCTAACTCGACTTAAGTTTAGGCATAATATTAATAAATGCTAGATGATGAATTAAGCTTTGTCGGCTGCGAGAACTCTTTCGTTTATCAGCTACATTCCAGACACAACAAAGCTACAAAAAGTTGAATCATAAAATTCATAAACTTGCCAAATGGACGTTAAAGTTGGCGGTGTTGGCAAATAATTCCCTCTTAGATTGTTTTTAGCTGCGGGACACAAGCAGACCTTTTTCTCTAGTTTCTTTTCATTTGGTCAGAGCGGCTACCGCGAAAACCGAAATTCGCAAATTGCGGGGATCTTTCTCTTTTACTCCAACGAAGGCGTAATTAGAGTGACAGAGAAAAATCCTCGTAATTTGCGAACTTCGATTTTCGCGGTTATAGCCCTGCTACGAATCTTCTAGAATCTATTTTAGAGATAGTTTCGGGGCAAATAATTACGCGGGCTGCTAAAACTAATCAATTATCTTTACAAATTAGCGTCATAAGGAAAACCGAAATACGGGTAAGATGTAGGTATTCGGGTAATTCCGAAAGGAAAAACACAAAAAGTGGCGGTAAAGTAAGAAAAAAAATCTATTATTGCATCGGAATGTGAGATTTTGAAATGATTTGCGGGATCACCCAATGCCCGAAGTTACTTGAATACACGTAACCAGACGTGGCTCACTCCGCGATTTCGTCGCTTTGCTACAGGTAGCTAAAAGTACATCCGTTCCATTCCACCCCAATTTTGGGAAAGCCATAAGCCGCGCGTGGCGCTGTCGCCACCTAGCGGCCATATCTGTGCTGATCGTAAGAGACGCGTTTTGTTAGATAGTGAGTCTCCTGTACCTAGTACTATTATTTATTCTGTGACCTAACTCTGATTTACTAAAATTATCTAAGTATCATACATATTATGATAAGTTAACTAAAAGAGTAATTAGAGTAAGAGATTGTCAAATATGTTTTAGATAAGGTAAGCTGTCACCTCTATTGACAATGATTTAAGTTTCAAGATGACATGTATTGGGACCGCGTCGAGCACCAGTACCACCACCATATAAACATATACTTTTAAAGTTATTCCTTTACTTCTTGCCTTCTACGTATCTTTTAAGACCGCATTCGACCGACTGAGCGGGATGGTAATAAAACTAAGCTAGTTCGGTAGTTAACGTGTTTCAGTACATTACTTCTGCCCGTTACGGTCGCGGCTAAACGACTAGTGGTAACATAGAAAGTGCATATTCACTGCATTCACATTTCACATAGCCTACGAATTCAAGTTCAAAATTTTAATTTTTTAAAGATTTTATGTTGGAAACTATTAGATCTACAGAGACAATTATTCTAGTCTCGTATTGTAGTAAATTTAGTCTACTTTAAAAACGTCTTGAAAAGGTACATCAATAACTAATCTTTAATAAGGGTTAACCTACCTACCTACCTACCTACTCACCCAAGGCAAAAAGAAACCGAAACCGCAAATATATAAAGTTAATGTATTTTATCATCTGCCTAATATTTACTGGCAATAATATAGTTTGAGATACCTTATTTTTGTAAGTAAGTACCTACTTGGAAGTCGGCCAGAATGAATAATAAACATGTCGATTTTCTTCTCAATTGGTAAATATTATTTATCATTTCCGAAGTGGAAAAAAGTTGAAGATGAAGTGTCGAAAAGGATAATCAAAGTTATACCATGAAGGAAGTAGTATAAGGGTGGATATGACCAGGCACAATGCAAAGCAACGTTAAACATGCGAAAGACAGCTGCTCTGCTGTCATCTTATCATAAATAACTGAATAAACTACATACATTGACAGACGGTTTGGTCACAAAACAGATAGTACAGAAATCAATCTACATACAAAGTGCGCTCGAGCAACGCACACATAGATACTGCTCACGGACACGATATCTCGGACCAGTTGGGACCACTGCGAGCGCGAGTGCCATCCGCTTGAGACAAAACAAAAAGTTATTATAACTGTACAGTGGACGGTTGTTAAAATTCAACATTAAACGGTGAAGTGTCGTTTTTTAAGCTACCAGTGGTTTCAGAGAGAATACGAATGCGAATTTATTACATTGTACATGAGAATGTGTATTTATTACACTTTAAAATATAATAATCGTGCATTTCGCCTATCTCGAAATCATCGCAAGATATATTTTCTGTGGCAAATTTGTAATATAACAATGACATTAAAATTAAAATTCCTATTTGAGTTATTAATGTTATTATTAATTTATATTTCCATTCTTCCCGTTTCATCCTCAACCATAAATCAAACAACTAGATACGAGATACGATACAATGGATACGAATGCCACTACCACAATAGTTTTTTGTGCATAAGTCATAGTTCGCAACAATCGCAACCCTAGAGTGACCGCCGAGCGTTGGTATGAAAAGTAAAGTACATAGGTACATGTGATTGACTTCTGTTCCTATCTGTTTTGTGGTTTGGTGAAACCGGCCTTAAGAAGAAAAACTTAAATGAACTGCACCACAACTGCACCAAGAAGGAATATAACTTAAATTAGAATAGAATATGCAAATATTCAAGCATACGTACATATTCTGTGATAGTTGGGTAAAAAAAATTGTTTGTCTTGGCGGCGGCTTGGTTATGTTTGTCTAGATATATTTTGATTAAGATCAATGCGGCCAAATCCGTTTGCGGAAAGTTCCGTATACGACCGTATTTTTTTTCAATCTACATCTCCAGTACACCAGATACCTTTGACTGCGGGAACTAAAAGTACTAATCGCTACTTATCAATGAACTTGTCAATAATAAATACTGTTTGTATGGATTTGCTCGTGCTTGTATATGGATTTTCCGACAGATGGATTTGGCCGCTTTGACATTACGATGCTTTTACATGAAATATAAATAAAATCACACGGAAGTAGCAAAACAGGAAGCAAGTAAAATAAAAATTGGTGACAGTTAGGTAAGTGGATTTGCCGCGTTTCGTTATTCAGAAATTCTTTGTCACATCGTTCCGTCGGCTTTCCGAGTTACGTTTGGGAATTTTTGCCATATTTATTATCTGACGCAAAGAAAAACATTACGAGGCAGGCGTGAAATGAATGCGCACTTGAGCCTTTGTTCAGGGTGGGGTGCGAAATTTATGAAATTTAGGCAATAATTTAAACGCTACTTCTTTCTACACGTATACAGAGTGATTTTGTTATGTTTGACCATACTCTGAGGGGTAATCCTGACCAACTTTTACTGCGAGGCCAACACTGAAAACGAAGAAAAAATACTGCTGTGTCATACATTTCGTTAAATCATATAGCTTCATGGTGAATGATGATGATGATGATGATGATGATGCTCTCCCGACCGACCTCGGCCACAGCGACTGTGTGCAATTTTTAACTCGTGTTATTAGAGTGTAATTCAGTAAGACGCTGGATGCGGGTCGCTTCCAACCGGTACGAATGGAGGTCCAAGGGGGAGGCCTATGTTCAGCAGTGGACGTCTTATGGATGAGATGATGATGAAGTCAGTATGTCCTATATAAATAATCATCCCTCAGAGTATGCTCAGATATAACAATTCATCCTGTATAAAATGCTGCACAAATGACGTTTCAAAATTGTACAAATATTAGGTAATTAGTCATTAATAGTTGTGTTGTGAGTAGTTATGCTTTAGCTACAAGTTAGCTACAAGGTGTAAAGACTCGCAAGTCCTCAGGACTTTTAATAGTTTGATAGTCAGGTCGCGTGTAGAATATTTGAGCGTTAATTTAGCCTAGCATCTTTTTTTTTATATCTACAGGACTAAAATATCTGAAGTACACTCTAATAAATTAAACGCACTCTAATGATTTTCTGTCCATTCACCACCAATACGCGGACTTCCTTTGAAACATATATTAGCGAGGGTCTTAAAGGAAAATATTGATAAATAGAACGCTATAGTTCAAATATGAATAGGACCATATCAGGAAAAAGTAATGAAGGGCGAAATTACGGTTCCCTGAGGTCAGCCCGGGCCGAGGTTCTTCCAGTCGCCATTCACCTTTGGAAAAAAAAAAGAATGTGTTACGTATACTTAAAGGTACAAATAGGGTGGCTTAAAAATAAGTTTGCAAAGAATTATTATAAATAAATCTTTTACGTACACACATCTTTTACAAAATGTCATGAAACATTAAAACTACAATCATCTTACTATAATAATCCGCATCACCATCAAAATATATTCCTGTCACAGTTATCTTCTTCGTCATACTTAAACAACTCTCATATTTGTATAAGTCCGTCGCTCAGACACAGTCAGAAGGGAAAAGCTTCGCTCCTTCTGATCTACGTACCTTGTGTTAGTGAAGTACATACTTATGAGTAAAAACGTAGGAGTTAGAAGCGACAAAAGAGCTTCTAGACGGCCTTACCTTATACATAATATACGGGTTTCACCTTGTTGACTAAGTTATGAAAATAAAGTTGCTTAAAATATAATCTCGTCTACCAAGTTTGTATATTATGTACAGAAGAAAGATAACCCTGGAATAACCTCAGCGCTTAAAACGTATTTTCAGGTAAAGAGAAAAATATTTTAGGCCATAAAATCCCAACTAAGTTTTTGATCACAAAAATATTTTTATTGCTCATAAAATAGATTTTTTAACAAATTTTATACCGAGAAAATACTTATGTAATGGATAACTAATCTGCCGAAATATCATACAAAAAGCGACCTTACATCCAATTATTTAAAGGCCAGAAGGTTTCTTACGTAGGCTTGTAGGGTTTTATTGGAAACGTAACGTGTACGAAATTAAATCCGTAAAAGATACGTTTTCTTTTCAAATCTTTTATAGGGGTTTACGTCACAGCTTTATTGCCGACACCGAGGGAACAATAGAGGACTATCAATATCGCTCACATCCTCTGAAATACTTAATGGAACTTATTCATCTTGGGTGTCATAAAATAAAATAATGTATAATACATCTCCTACCGAAAACATAAATGATAAAATATATGAAGTTATAAGTTTCTTGTGACATAATAGGTAATGGTATTGACATGGTGCATTAGGGTAACTTTGGAAGCGAGGGAAAATGGGAAATATCTACAAAACTAGAAGCACTTAAGTATGAATTGCTTCTGGTTATATGAATAGGTCTTTAAACTCTCGCGTTTTGTACACATATTTAATTACACTAACGGGTCTACCGCGATATAATTTCATTGTTTTTACCTTTAATTCCGAGGTTTCAGCTGAGTTGCACCAGCTGTGGTCACGGAAAGACTGACGTCCCAACAAATGTCAACGGAGATATTAATAAAACACCACTAAAGCTCAGCTGAAACGTCGGAATTAAAGGTAAAAACAATGAAATTATATAGCGGTAGACCCGTTTGTGTAATTAAATATATGAATAGGTATTTGTAATTTTTTGAATTACCCCACTTTCGAACATACAGCAGTGCAACTTATTTGAAAGTTAGCCAAGTTTGGAACTATACCTATTTGCCTACTGACCTCAGACCGTTTTGTTATTACTAGACCACATTGCTAGCTTTAATTTGGCAGTTCAATAGCTTTGCATAATACTTGGCTTCCCGTAGGTCCAAATTTTATGGTTCTTCACTCGGGTCTACCCTGACTATTTGACTTATTGTTATAATTCTATCCACATACTATCATATCACCATTTTTAGGGTTCCGTACCCAAAGGGTAAAACGGGACCCTATTACTAAGACTTCGCTGTCCGTCCGTCCGTCCGTCCGTCCGTCCGTCTGTGTCCGCCTATTTCGGGTAATATTTGTATAGACTGTTCTAAACAAAGAAGTCGAGTAAAAACGTCGCAAGTCTCGCGTGGGTTCACAGGTGTCCGGGATAGTGCTAATCCCTCATTATTATTGCGATTTGCGACGTGCGAACTCCCATCCAATGTGAAGACCGCCTTAATGTCCTGTCCTTAACTAACAAACAACCTCCAAAAGACCAGACACCCGAGACAAAGGCAATTATTTACGTTACGACCATCGTCTCCGGCGCTAAACTACCTAATACACACAACCCATCGACAGATGGCGGAGTAACGCTAAGTTACGAATACAAGCCTTGTTCCACAACAGAACCCTTAAAAGGGCCATGTGTATACCTATACATATAAATCTTAGACGTAATCAGAATCAATCGCAAAAATTTAAAGTAGTAACTAAATTTCATTTACTTATGACCCTGAACCCGTTGCCAAAATGCTGCCGCTCGTAACCAATGAGTTTTTCGGAACATGTGTACGAAATATCATTCAATACAGAATCCCAATAAGGTCTAGTTTACCCTTTGGGTTGGAAGGTCAGATGGAAGTCGCTTTCGTAAATTTAGCGCCTACGCCAATTCTCGGGATAATCGGGATTAGTTGCCACGCTGATCCCCGCCTCCCAAGAGCCGTGGCAAAAAACCGGGACAACGCGAGGAAGATGATGACCCTAAAATAACATGATAACGTCGGGTGACAAGCAAGAGTCACTAACTAACATCATTGAAATTATTGGACAATTAACCGTGTTACAAGTGTAATAAAGTGCATTGTTACCTACTTTAATTTTTTGATAGTACTTAGTGACTTTTGCTTGTCATCCGACGATAATATATTTGACAGGCACATTCAAGTGACATATATCTATATCTGGTACAGTCAGCGTCATATAGTAGGTAGCACTATAATAATATGACGCTGACTGTACTAGATTTGCTTGCTAGAAATTGAAGAGTTGTTTACAAAATAACATAACTGGTTAGAGCGGTTGACACTTTTTTAAGAAAATTGTTAATCGTTTCAGGTGTCAACCAGTGTAGTCAGTTATGTTGTTTTTGTAAACATCCCTTCAATTCTAACACAAAAAAGTTAGATATTATCAACTTTTGTTTGTTAACCTTTTGCTTCCTTTATTTTCTTTGGTCGCGGCAAGATTCGTGTAGTTATTAATGGATTTAAAAAGCGATGTAAATAGAGCCAGATAGTCACCTCGTAAGACCCTTCGGTTTCGAATGTGGTGGGGTGACTCATTTAATATCAAAAATCAGTCAATGTCTGTGAAATAGAGTAGCTCATTGACTTTGACCGATTTTGTACTGATAACTACATACATTACGGGCCATTTTCTTTGTTTTATCAAAGATGCCGATATTTTTTCCTTTTCACTGACCAATAGTAGCTCTGCACTGAAATCTTTTAAAATAAAACAAATGTTTTTACAAAATAAGTAGAATTAATATTAGGTACCTATGTAATCTAAAAAAAGATTTTCCATACAAACGTTCTCGAAATTTTCCTCCCCGGATTTTGGCCCTAGATGTTTTTTTTATATAAGTTCAATATCCAGTACCTGTGTCTGTAAGTTTTGATTATTTTTATATTTTGGATTTTATAAGAACTGAGTACTTTGAAGTACTAAAGGACAAAGGATAGGACTAAAGACGGCCAAATAGTTGCTCCGTAAACAGACGCCTATACAAAATCGGCAACGTTCAAAACGGCCCGACATAGATAATTTCTTTCTCATACAGTTCCCGTTTCTTTCTCATATCTTTACGATGGGTTAAGTTTTGGATGAGGAAAATGTCGAGAATGAAACCTCGTTTTCTGAGATTTGACGCAGGGTTTTTCGCCTAAGCCGCAGTTGTCCTTGTCGCAGTAATTTTCGGAGCCGACCCCGTCAGCGTGACGGAGTATTTACCTAAACTTCTCAAATCTGGGAAAGGGCTCAGCTGGTATTTCCTCTTAAGTCACTTAAACAAATCTCGGCACGCAATGTAGGTTAATATTAACTATTCTGAGCGAAGAGACTTCATTATACCTACCTACGTAATTTCGTAATATATTTGCCTAGGTTAAGCGGTTTACAAGTTAAGCAAAGTTTGGACTAAAAGCAAACATTATATCCAATTTCATGTACCTAAGTAACTCTACTTTGAAACGAACAAGTTAAACATATTGATTTAATTGTACCCTATTGTACCCTAAATGTTAACAATATTATCAAGATTACGTGCCTACGGTGCCTTTCATCTATGTTTAAAAAATATGAATGAGTAGGTAAATTTGCCTTCGTATTGTAATTTTCCTCGCCTCATTCCATGGAGTACGAGTACTATTGAAATAGATGCCTCTACAATTTATGATAGGTACAAACATATTGCATGTATCCTGTTATAAAATAATAAACGTTTAAATGCTAAATTTTCATTTGAAACCAACTCTAATTAATTAATGCTAATTTACTTGCGTGTTGCTTTCGCCTGCAATATTCATTACTCGCTGGTTCACATTTAATGGATCCTTTAGAGGTTCCGCCTCCTTCATTTGGAAGATTCATAGGGTATTTGGCGTACTACACTAAGTAATAATAGGATCCTATTCCTGCCAGGCATGCAGTATAATTGTGATATTCCACTAGGAATTTTACGTCTTTCTATTAAAATATTCTGCCCCCACCACCACGTAAGTTACATTGGAAAACTAAACAGATTCTTGCGAAATAAAGTGCAAGATTGAATTGGTTGTTTTAGGTTTTCTGATGAAACCTTATGCCTATAATTCTACTAACCCGACTCTCGCATTTTGTACACATATTTTATTACACAAACGGGTCTACCGCGATATAATTTCATTGTTTTTACGTTAAATTCCGTCGTTTCAGCTGAGTTGCACCAGCTAAACATAATTCATAAACATTCAGCATTTCATTCATTGCATTTTTTCAGCATTTTTATAAACTAGTTTCGGGTAGTTTAGTGTTGTTTTTATACCTCCGTTGAAATTTGCTGAGACGATTGAGGAATGCGATATGCTCAAAACAAGTCGAATTGATGCCTTAAATTAATAACATAGGTAGTTAAACCTCTCAAAGCCTCTGAAATACCCGTATAAAAGACATGTTTTCTATACCCCTCCGGGAAATAGGCGTGATTATATCTATGTATGTTTTCTATACCTACCCATGTTTTTCATTCTATTAACATCGCAAGGACCTACTGCAAGTGATTTAATTCATTTGTGCCGCGCTCACCAACTAAAAACAAAATGTACAGCATTATTTGCATTCACTCAACCTTTGTTAGATAGAACTTTGCAACAGACGTTACTTACGTAGTCTAAAAATACCTATTCTAAAACGGCGCGGAAGATGCTCTGTCAGAACGCAAGAGATTGCAATGAAATTTTGCCTTTGAGTGCCATCATGGAACTCTGAGACCATTTTATATTATATTCATAGTTCCATTGTAGAAGTCAGCATCCTAGCAATAAATAAATGGAAATTTTTATTGGAAAGTGTATTTCCAGACGTCAGTATGATCAAAACTTTTTGTTTGACTATTTTTCTCAACAACATTTTTATCTTAATATGGAGGGTTTCTATGTTTCCCGGTAACTATAAAATGTCTGTATCAATTTTTATAAATAGTTTTTAAAGCAAGAAAAAATATAGGTAAGTATAATTAATTAATTTTGTTACGTTAAGGAGACATTCTTTGCCAACATATGCAATGCAATCCTTAGCGTAACAAAATTAATTATTTAAAAAAATACGTTTACACAATATATTATTATTCTATCATAAAATTCATAAATAAAGTCGAGTTAAGGCAGCGAAAGGTAACGATTTTTCAAAATGGGAAGGCATTAATCACGTCTAAAGCATTCCACAACCGAACAGCACGAGAAGTAAAGAAGAGTTGTTATAAAATTTTGATAAAGAAGATAGTAGAGCAAGGAGATGTTTCTCCGTACACCGTACAGAAGAAAGAAAGTTGAAACGCTTTTGAATATATTGTCAGATGGGTAGTGGGGTTGAAAATAATATTTTAAAGAAGAACAAGAATATGAGAGTTAATTGCGGCGATGGTGAATAGGGAGCTACTTGAGCTGGATACGAAATTCAGAGACGTGGCTATATTTGTGTAAGCCAAAAATGAACCTTATATAGATGTTTTGAAGGCGCACATGTTTATTTAGCTGGTATTCTGTAAGATAGATAGCAAATATCGGCATAAGCCAATACAGGGCGAAGAAGAGATGGAGCAAGCACAATTCTGGTAGCGAGCGCCAAAAAGTTACGAAGCCTGCAAAGTGACCCCTACGTATGTTGATTTCATTTTGCAGATTCAATCCAGATGAATTTGCCAAATTATCGTGCTTAAAGTTAAGGTAAATTAATAACTTTACTATAGAAGCGGTAACTTGGGTTTGAGCCGAAACAGACCCGGTCGGCCGATGCCGATGTCAACGCTGTCAGTTATTTAATTAGTCATATGCCTTATGGGAATATAGTTCAGAGCCGGAAACCGCTACCAACTTTTAGTATGTTGTTGGGCATGGCATTGGGTCTCCAAAACTGCCGGGAGACGGCTGCGCCGGCCATCTACTTCAGCGGAATGACGTCATCAAAATGACTCCCGCTTCGTTGCGAATATTGCATATTGCACCCAAACTATGCACAGCACATACACGTGTGGGGTATTAAATGAAAGCCAATTAAATAAACTATATTTTATTTATGCAAAGTGTACCAAAATATGCAACAGTTTAAGAGAAATTTACAAATAAATAAAAATTACGTAAAAAAATATTCGATTATTTGGGTTTTACAACCAAACCAAAAGTCGGACGATAAAGCAATGTACTACAACATTAAAGATGACGTCTCAAGCCATACACTGATATCAATAAAATCAAAATAGGACCAAATATGTGGAAATTATGCATCAAAATGTAGATATTTGCCCATACAAATGTAAAAAGTTAAAAAAATCCAAATTGGTCATTTTCAGGATAATCCGCATAAGCTTCTAGTATGTTGTTAGCCATATGACCTGGATTCTAAAACTGCCGGGAGACCATCTTTGTTGTTCCTCAGTTACAAATAATGACGTCATATAAATAATCACTGCCGAATTTCGCAAAATGTAAATTATAGCTATACCACGAGTCTCACATACACGTGAGTTACATGTAATGAAAGGTTATTAAATGTATTATGTTTCACCTAAACACTGTTTGTAAAAAAAATGTACGGTTTAAGAGCTAGAAACAAAGAAATACCACTTTTTATGGAAAAAGTAGATGTATATCAATTTTATAGCTAAACTAAAATCGTCAATAAAATGTTGCGTATAATATTTAAAAAACCAGTTATTCAACTATATATCACAATTTAAATTTTACATTTCCGACAAAAACTGTGGAAGTTCTGGAAAAAAAACTAAAGCGCCCCAACAATTCTACCTTAATGCGCTCATATTATGCAAAGAATAGTTCTAATCATCGAGTATTAAATGAATGAACATTACATAAAATACATGAAAACGACATTTTCGAATGGAACCATTATAAAAAAAAAAAATACTTGATAAGAATGATAAGTAAGCAAAATACTGTTTCTTTAAGTACCTAATCTCCTCCTTTCAAAGTCGGTTAAAATGTGACTTTTGTGACCTGGGCTACAAAGACAAATAAATTGACACCTCATTTATCAAAATCAGTTCAGTACTTTCATGTAAAAAATACATAATTACATACGTAGATAGCAGTTCCTGCTGTAGTCGCGGTAAATATTAATATCAAATAGACTCTTATTGTCATGGTCTAACGCTACATTATTAGAGAAATGTAAAGTTACATGCCAGTAAGTAGGTACATGCCTAATACAAAATGCCTTATCTCGGTAAATGCCATATCAGTTCACTTAATGCGATACATAATTATATATTTAAGCCTCGATTAGCCTTATACATATATACATAGTATACATACATCACTGGCTCAGTGACCCAAAGACGATCTTGACCTCTGACACAAAAGAGCGTCACTCTGCCCTATTCTGCGCCACTTCGCGCCAGTTGGGTATTCTTATAAGAGTGGAATCTTGAGTGGTGCAAGGGTTTCAAGGCTGAGCTGAGAAGGCTGGCAGAATTTTCCCTCTGATCCTCCGAAATACAGGTCACCCCTCTGGTCTGCTAACATCTACGGCCTGAGGGTTTCAACGTCAGATGCCAAGCCACGCCAGGCCATAATATAGTAAAGGTCTAATTATTGAATTTTAATATTTTGTCCGACTACGGCAGAATTTGCTATCTATGCGTGCATGTGTAGGTACCGTTTGCATGAAAGTACTGAACTGATTTTGATAAATTAGGTGTCAATTTATTTGTCTTTGTAGCCCAGGTCATAAAAGCCACATTTTAACCGACTTTGAAAGGAGGAGATTAGGTACTTAAAGAAACAGTATTTTGCTTACTTATCAAGTAAATTATTATTTTTTTAATTATGGTTCCATTCGAAAATGTCGTTTTCATGTATTTTATGTAATGTTCATCCATTTAATACTCGATAATTAGAACTATTCTTTGCATAATATGACCGCATTAAGGTAGAATTGTTGAGGCGCTTTAGTTTTTTTTCCAGAACTTCCACAGTTTTTGTCGGAAATGTAAAATTTAAATTGTGATATATAGTTGAATAACTGGTTTTTCAAATATTTGAAAAACCAGTTATTCAACTACTTTATGCGCAATTTTTTTTTGACGATTTTAGTTTAGCTATAAAATTGATACCTATCTACTTTTTCCATATAAAGTGGTATTTCGTTGTTTCTAGCTCTGAAACCGTACATTTTTTTTACAAACAATGTTTAGGTGAATCATAATACATTTAATAACCTTTCATTACATGTAGCACATGTGTATGTGAGACTCGTGGTATAGCTATAATTTACATTTTGCGAAATTCGGCAGTGATTATTTATATGACGTCATTATTTGTAACTGAGGAACAACAGAGATGGTCTCCCGGCAGTTTTAGAATCCAGGTCATATTGCTTATAACATACTAGAAGCTTATGCGGATTATCCTGAAAATGACCAATTTGGATTTTTTTAACTTTTATGCATTTGTATAGGCAAATATCTACATTTTGATGCATAATTTCCACATATTTGGTCCCATTTTGATTTTATTGATATCAGTGTATGGCTTGAGACGTCATCTTTAATGTTGTAGTACATTGCTTTATCGTCCAACTGTTGGTTTGGTTGTAAAACCCAAATAATCGAATATTTTTTTATGTAATTTTTATTTATTTGTAAATTTCTCTTAAACTGTTGCATATTTTGGTACACTTTGTATAAATAAAATATAGTTTATTTAATTGGCTTTCATTTAATACCACACACGTGTATGTCCTATGCATAGTTTGGGTGCAGTATGCAATATTCGCAACGAAGCGGGAGTCATTTTGATGACGTCATTCCGCTGAAGTAGATGGCCGGCGCCGCCGTCTCCCGGCAGTTTTGGAGACCCAATGCCATGCCCAACAACATACTAAAAGTTGGTAGCGGTTTCCGGCTCTGAACTATCTCTGCGACCGTTTCCCATAAGGCATGGCACTAAATAATCCCTCTGGGTTTCATTGGCCTTTACGTCTATTGCAGACGATTTATGGTGTAAAATACATTACACCGCCTGGGACGGAATTAAGGAAACGCAGGGATGCCCAGCACCTGCATTACCCTCTCGGCTTCATTGTCTTATGCCACAGGAAAGGCGAGCCAATACGTGTGGAGACAGGTCAGCTGCAGGAATCTGCCGCATATTTCAGGTTGGACCCTACTCGCGCCTTACGGAAACTCCATTCCGGGTTTTATTTTGGAGTATGCTCTGGGTTTATACCCATTCTATACAAAATAGTGAAGTATTAAATACAAATCCTTTTAAAACGTCCTCTGATTCTCTCACAACATAACATAAAGCTTGTGGTTATAAACACAAGAAGGAAAATAACAATAGGCTTCTGAGATAATATTTCCAAATGACTGATTGCCACATAATAGTGTCTGGTACGATAGATAATGAATAAAAGTTGATGAGGAAACAATCGCAGAAGCCAAGCGCGTTGGAAAAAAGCCAAATGTTTTGTTAACACGCCCCCTCAATGAAGTACCTAGCGGCTGGTCGTAAATCTTACTCACACTTACGCTTATGAATGGACCCTTTTTTCAGGTACCACGAGTATAAGTGATAAAGGTAAAGGTTCCCTCATATTCGGAAGTAGATTTTAAGGGGTCTCCCATTTTTCATACGTGGATTTGATCTATCATGATTACGTGAATATCCGACCCGTGTCATAAATAATAAGTCGAGTTGTATGTTTGGGATTAAGTAGATTTCTTTTCTGTATGATGTACTTAAGTACAGTCACGGACTTTAATTTTTGAGTTTGTGGTTCAAGCTAATTTGGTTGAAAATACTAACGCTGTGACTATAACATCTCCAATAACCCTAAATGGTTCAACAATTAAAGTCTGTGATCGTACATATATGCAACATGCATATCTTTTTGTATTTTCATATTCAAAATTTAAAAACAAACACAATTAAGTAAGTAGAATCTTATGATGTTTTTGCTAAGTAAATATTCTTTTTTTTCTTTTCCGGCGAAAAGAGTAGATAAATAACATTATTAAGAGTATGTCCCTACCCCTACTCTTATCTAAGAGCTTGTTTCTCCATCCGGAGAAAAGCCTTATTTACACTAAGAGCAACTTTATCGGCTGGTTGCCCTTCTTTAGTATTTATCGCTACGCTAAGACTCGCGAAGTTGGTATCAAATTTAACACACATGTACACATATATACAAGTTTACGCTGGTTTGGGACTAAAATATTCTTTATCAAGATTCTTGATTAATTTGCCAAATAGATATGTAAGTAGTAATTTATAAGTAACTCTGTGACTAAACTTCACTCATTATTATTTCTTCAAAGTTATTTTCTTTTTTAATACTTGACCAAGCATTATGCATATGCATATAAAATATTTTATAGACCTGTCCGCTTGGTCTCGTTTATTATTCGCTCTGTAAGTACTTAATGCAATACTCATTGGGTGCCCTGAAAACCAGCGCATTGTCTTACAGACACTGCATATGCTGAGCGCATCCTATTTGGTGTATGTTTTTTTATTTATCTTCATGTTGTACCAACCGAATGTATGTTTTTTTTACGCCAAATAAATATTTTCTATTTCTCAGCGCAGTTCTTCACATAACTTAAGGTATTTACATATTTCCTCGTTTACATACGAGTAAATATGCCCCATCGTAGTGTCCAGCAGCGCGTCGCCCCACCGTTCGACTGTATTATGCATTGCATCTAAGCCAAAAACAACAATACCGTAGGCATTAGTCCTACATCTATTTATGTCTCCGGCTTTCCATTTCACGTCTCACCCTTGCTTTGCTGATATCACGTTACAATTCACACTAAGCGTCATAACAAGTATGGAAAGGTGACCTCAATCTGGGCTTTTCATCTGCTTGTATCTGGCTCAAGTGCCCAGCTTTATTACCCACTCTTTTATCAACTTTGAAGGGGGGTAGTGTTGACAAAGCGTCTGGGGTGTTTCTAAATTTTAATAAAGTTTCTTCAACTTCGAGTTGATCCCGTTGTTTGTGTTCGTGAAATAGTTTTCAGAATAATAATGCTTTTAAGCACGCGCACGCTTTAGAACGCCACAGAATTAAATTTATTAGTGTTTACTGGAAAGATTACTGTTAAAAATTAAAATGTTTCCTTCTCCATAGCATATACGCTTTTAAGTTTCGCTAGTAATATCAAGTTCGTGGCAGCACTCAGTGCGGCATGTAATGACAACCATGTTTGAATGAACTGTTGCTCAAAGCGCAACTCGCGCGCTTCTTCAGAGCAATAATATGCCTGACAGCACCTCTACCGAGGACATCGAGGTAAAAGCGCTCGATGCAATTTGTAATAGTTTGACTGTCTTAATATCCAACCCCATTAGGCAAAATAAAGCTGCATTTAGGTAGGTATACCTACACAACATAATACAGTACACGTGCTATAGCACGTGCTTTGTCATGATACAACATATTATACACTTTTTGATAATGATAATGCGTGGCAGTGACGGATGGATGCTATAAATACGGGTAAGTACACGTTATCATGCCCGTTTAAAATAATTTTATTTCGACTCGAAAATAAAATATATTTAAATTAGACGTAGGATAGGCAAATAAACTAATATCAACAATCTATGAAAAATAAAGGTCATTCATGTCACAGATTTCTGAATGATCGTTTTGCTATGAAAGTGTACGATAAATGTAAAGAAGTTTCAAATTCATTATTTCATTACATTATAGTAAGTTTGCGCTCCGACTCAGTCCGGATGGGTGGGAAATAGGGGATCGTACATAATAGGTACCTACCTAGGTAAGGCTGACAGTAGTGTGAAAGCTTCGTCAGCAAGTTTGATTTGTCACGTTCTAAATTAGTTTCTGGGGTTACACAATCACGACGGGTTCACAGGTCGTGCGAACAGATTTGTCGGCTGATGAACAAATATTCTGTTCAATGTTACGCGAAGTTTGGAAAAAATTTAACGTTTTTGAATACAGTAAACAATTTAATGTTACTTACTTACGGTTGCCACTATCAAAATAAAAAGGAATAAGTCTTTTAAATAAAAGTGACAAATAAGATATCCCGTCTGTTCCGCCAGAGAATTTTCTGTTTTTTTTTAGTTAGTAGTTAGTACATATATTACATCAACATCAACATCAACATCAACATTTATTCAGCAAATAGGCCACAAGGGCACTTTTACACGTCAACATTGAATTTACATAAAAGCAAAAATAATAACATCAACAATTTTATAAAATAAAACTAACAATTCAATCTAACGTATTACAATTACTAAGAGATGTATATGGTCTCTTAATGTCGAATTACATACAAAATACAGAATACAGAATATTAAAAAATAATACACAGTCATTTCCTCTCTGTGTCAGCTAGCTAGACGTGGGTGGATCCAACCAAATCGTCTGTATTGACTGGCTTTCAATATTTATTTACCGGTCGAACCATAGTTAATTCCTCAAAGCGGTCAACCTCACCAGTTTAAACCCGATCTCGAACTCTATAACAACTATGAGCATTGGCAGGTCATACTTACACCAGTTTGTCTGTGGCCAGTGCTGCGTATTAGATGAGAATACCAGCATTGATGTTAGACTTTTCCCGATACTTAAACTGTCTGCCCCTAATCAACTGTCCATGCTATTTTCGGTACGTAGTTTCGACACTTTCGACCAAACATTTACTTTGTTTCGACGAAAAACTGTTGAGATGGAAAACTGATTAGGCAGTTAAAACTATAGAAGAACTGAAGTTGATTTCGTAACGTCATTTAAACACAATAAAATGATTATACGATTAAACCCTTTTAAGCAAATAAAAATACTTCCCACCGTTTGTTTTCTTAAAATGCGTCGTATTAACAAAGAAGATAATTATAATTAAAATATCTGCCAATGGATCAAGTAAATCCTCTTCTATAAATTTTTCGATAAATGGGTTGTAAATTGCCCACTTTCCACATTTGTCATATTTTTCGACACAGATCGATGTATATAGGTGGGTAGCTTGTGTACTTAATATGTTTTATTTATAAAACTTCTCAAAGTTATGACAATCATTATATTACTTTTATAATTTTATTCGGTCTATTTTGAACAAATCTATCTAAATAAAATGCAATTCAAATAACTGCGAAATGTGACGTCACATGCACTTAAAATATTGCCCTCACGTTTCATTTCAAAAAGCTCTTCACTTCGACTCGCTTCATTCGTTTCATTGATAGTACGAAAAATGAATCTCTACTCCGAAATGCAGCTAAGGCTCTGGATGAAACAAAGGTTCCCTCTACCCTTCTCTTTCATTCATTCGTAGTGGAACCACTAGGAGTCTGAGACGATATGATTAAAGATTAAATTCTCTTTACATATCTGTAGAACGTGCCTGGACTAGTTCAATAGCTTTGGTAAAGTATAAAAGATGGTGCGTTAAAAGACGGAACGTTTTATATTTTTCCGAGAGTTTTCGATAGACTGCGACGTTTATGTGCTTGGCTCCAGTAGTTTTGAATTGGATGAATACTTATCGTATAAAATATTTTTGATAGCAAGAAAATTTATTCGATTCACAAAATGTGTACCTACCTATAGCTTAGTGCATTTACTAACTGGAGACGTCATGGTTGTAGATTTTCTATACGAAACAGTCTGCCGATTTTTGCGGAGGAGGGGACGTCAAATGTATTGCTATTTCTATATAATTTGTACGTAACTTACAAGTAGCCATGTCAGTCCATACAAAAATTTGCACAATTGTGCAAGATTTTCGGCGGAGGGATAAGCTCTTAAAGGCAACTCCAGTTATTAATTACTTAGAGTATAGTAATGGCAAAGTAATTTTTTCGGGGCATAAGATTTAATTGTATTCGTATATTCATCGTATATTTGTTAACGCTTCCGTTAATAAAGTAAATCGTGCAAAGCTCAACACAGTTGCAACGCAACATAACGGGTCTCAATTGATATATGGGCTTCCGTAAATTCTGGGGTTTCGAATAAACCAATTTATTGTTCACGTTAACCAGAAACTAGTCGAAGCTCACGAAATAACTGAAAGCGGGAAATATAAATTGTTATTTGGAGTCTAGAGAAATGATAAAAACTAATAGATATATTTTATGTTCTATTATATATAGCAGTTTTGCAAGTAAATATTAATTTACAATTTATTTGGTAGTAACTAAAATATCACTTTGGTTAACAAACTATTTACCTACGACTAATAAGTCAATTTACTGGCAACACACGTAGAATATTGAGTAATGAGTATGGGTTAAATTATACCTACTAATGACAAATGATGATATCATTTATTTTAAATTTAAAAGGTCCAAAGGAAAACAAAACATCGTCTACATTAGAATCCTAATTCTCCATTCAATATGTATCCAAATGCCTATATACATATAGATTGCCCCGACTGAGATTTTCATTCCGTCTAGCCGGTAATTCAAAACGTGACCCGCCTAGCAAATATAAGTTAAGTAGCATCTTTGATAAATATCATTTTTATTTGTTTTTTATTGCTCATAAAGATACACGTTTCTCGTTTTAAATTCCTGCTCTTTGTCCTTCCGTTTTACAGCCTTAGTTGATAGAAGACTTGTGTTTCGTTGTTGAGGTTGTTTTATTTTTCCACTTGGCGAAACCATAAAGAACTAGAGTGCTCTCTCCATACACACATACCTATACATACATCACTGGCTCAGTCCATACATAGAACAAAAGTTTATGAAGTAAGTTTCAAACGTATTAATAATACGTTATACCGTTTCCCCCATACGACTTGTTATTATTTAGTTTGATAACTCATGTATACAGTTGAGCATTCTAAGTTTTCTCTATGGCAAAACTGGACTGTCCTAGGCAAAATTAATTTGCCTCGAGTTAGATTTGACTAGACATAATAATTATACATTTTGTTATGGCGTTTCTCACCGTGGCGTCAAAACTACGAGTAGGCACAATTAGCCGGTTTTGATGAACGAGATTTGTCAACAAATTTGTTTTATGACCACGGTAAGATCAAGATTTTATTGCGTGTCCTTTTGTCCATGATTCATTATGCAAATTAAGGTTTTAATTAATCTCTATAGAATTGTTACTTAATATATCCATTGATACTTATATGTTTGATTTTTATCACTAGAAAATCTGTAAAAAAATGTTTTTCGTATTGACCCAACTGCCAAAAAAATCCTAGATTTTAAGAAGAAAATGTCGGTCGGTAGTGTAAATAGAAATATCTACTTATAGGTGAATAAATAAATAAATTATATTCACTAATATTACATAAATTATTTATGTAACACAAACACATGAGTAAATATGTAACATCTTAACGAAAAATCATAAAATGCTTTGACCGAGTTCTCATTTATTTACTTCTTGATTATCAGGGGTCGTACAAAAAGTGCGGATGACGTCAAACCACTTATAGGATGATTTCAAATAGTATTTTTGATTTTCATAAACAATTATCACTTATCATTTATCAACCTCTTTATTAAACGATATCGCCACTTGAAATGAGTAAGTACGTTTTTGACTGACACATTGTCAATCAGATGAACAATAAATTGATTTCGTTATTGTTTAGCTATTGTATCTTCACGATTATATTTAGCTAAAATTTATATTTACTAATGTATAAGAGAACGCTCTAAATGTCATCTTTACTCGAATATTGTGGCAATTTTCCGTTTTTGGAGGTACGTGACACGGAAGTTTAAATACAAACTCAAACATCATCCTGTGTGCAAGATTACGTCATTTTTACGTCATCCGCACTTTTTGTCCGACCCCTGTTGATTATAGAACTAGTCCGTAAAAGTTCCTTTACAATGGCGGGGAAAAATGGGTAATACACGGGTAAAACGATAATGGCGTGTCATGTTTACGAGTAAGGCCATGTTAAATGAGACAAACACGTGTCGAGATTTCGTTGGCCCAATATTACAGGGTTCTATGTTTCACTTTTATCGAACTGAAATTTGAACATTGTCATAGTGACATTAAGTCGAAATTCAACTATCTTGAAAATGTAACATAGAACTCTGTATAGGTAATATTGGGCCAGCGATTTATTCAGTAGTACCTATACCCCAAAGTGTCCCTTTTAGTATCCTAAGCAGATGAAATTTGGTATGGTAATAGTTTGAGGCGCGGGGAAAAACATAGGCTAGCATTGATCTACGTCATGCCACCTTCAATAATAATAAATACCGGTAAAACATGGTGTGATGGTAAATAACCCATAGGACGCGAATCCAACGCAATTTCAAGATTTTCTATTGTCATTATCATTAGTACAGTCACCTGCAATAATATATGTCACTCTTCGAAGGCCAAAGAAATATGTGACACGCTCTTATGGCAAATAAGACCGTGTCAGATATTTTTGCGGCCTTCGTAATAAATTATTGAAGGTGACTGAATATAGGTACGTATTTATAATTACTTATTTGCAATGGAAAGTAAGGTATTCGAATTAAATGAGAGTTTTTTACTACGACACGAGTTGGCCGCACGTATATTACCTATATATGTACAATGTACATAACCAGTTAATACCGGAGTAAGTCGGCCTCTTCCAATGGTTAGCCCTTACTTTTAAGGCTGCAGAGGTGAATTTTCTTAAAAACAGGGGCTAATTCTTCTTCCTCGTCGTATCGTCATGGCTGAGGAACGTGACGAATGTGGACATTTATCACCGGTGCTCTCCAAGCCGCTCTGTCTTGGGCTCAGTGCATCCTAGCCTCCAATGTGGCGTTATTCTGTTCCGCATACGTCCACTCCTACGCTTCCTTGCCAGGGGCTAAATACAAAACAAAAGAGTCAACCATTGGGTAGTTCTGTTTGTGATCTCGTTGTCACAGCGTTTGGATAAAACGTTAATGTTATTGTCCAAATTCGGCGAAGCGCGAAGGGTGTATTTTTGGCCAACATTTCATTTTAACTAGCGATTGTTATGCGAACAGTGCATTTCTGAAATATTTTATGTCAAGCTACAATTTGTACCAGCTTTCAGCACGTTTGATTTATTGTTTATTGGGGTTTTTATCAAGCCATCATGGACACATTTTACTGAACATATGTAAACCTTATTGCCACGAGATAAAGTTTACTAAAATATATAGAGACGCTGTCATGCATGTGATTTAGTGCATAGTCTATATATTTTGAGGGTTAGAGGGTGAAAGTGACTTCATATGATGAAAAACTTTATGATGTGAAACATGTCGATCAATTTTTTTTTTCAATAGCCTATTTTGTGTCCCACTGCTGCTCTGCTCCCCTTTCTTCCGCCACTCATCACGGTTTGGTTCATATTCCCGCCAATCGCTACAAAAAGCGTCAAAGTCATCCCTCCATCTGTTTTTGGTCTGCCTCTGCCCCGGCTAACCTGCTGCTAATATCGATCAATAAATGATTTAAAATACGTAAGTGACCGTTATATTTTGAAATTCAAAGTACATTTATTTATTTCAGGTAACACAGAAATTTCAATAAAAGTTTAGCGGTCCCCATACTTTAATAGGCTCAGGCTGTATCATGGGAATCTCAGAGAAATACCGAGTACCTATATTTAATATTAATCATTAAATTTATTCTGTACTAAGCCATATTGAATTGTCACCTGTCCCCAGATTCACGGTACTTCCCTGCAACCTTAATTTATTCGTCGACACACGATGACAGGAAGTCAGAAAGGCTCCAAAGAGCTCGTTTTACAGCGTTAAGCACTTATTAACTTGGTTCTGTCCCGGTTTCCTGCTCGGAATTAATTTTAAAGACCCTTCCCGAACCCTCTCGATTTGTCTACGTAAGTGTGACACGGTATGCATAATCGCTTTATAATTGGATGCCATAAATCCAAACTTTCAATTAACATTTTAAAACCATACTCATGGTTTCGTCATGGAAACTAGGTGTGGAATATATATTTCACGTAACATCGCTGAAGATATTTCTGGAAACGAATATTATCTAAAATCTTTGAGTAAATTATCAGTAAGTAATTAGGTACAATTAGCGTCAATAGAAACGGATTTATTTTCAATATAGATGTATATACTCGTATATTTCTACAGTTCACGATTCAGATATTAAAAAGAACCTATCTGTCACAGTCTAAATTCTTCATTCTTCAGATCCTGTGTTGGTCTTAAATAATAAATTTATTTGCTCTACATAGGTACACTGGCATATAATTTTTGATAAGCTATTAGAGAATGGTAGATAATTGAAAATAATGATAATACAACGTGGGATTAATTGTTATTCGAAATGATTATTTATTTATTAGGTATATTTGATTATTAATGTGGAAATGGATATTCCGATGTAATACTATCTACTTCTTTTGTTATGCTTTTTTTTTACATTTAGATTTTATGCTAGAAATTCTAGACTAGTATTTTTTTATACAATTTTTTTATGTTTGCCGATCCTTTTGTGAAATTCTTAGTGTTAAATTTGATCTGTATAATAATCCAATGTTATTATGGAATAATATTAACATCAACAAATTGCTCTGATAATTAGATTAAGATTAATTACGATTCATAAGAGCTTGTTGCTAGGCCTAGAGGCCTACATGAATAAAGTATATTTTGAGTTTGAGTTTGAGTTTGAATTTTCGCGTAGTCTGATGTTTTGATATTGACTGTACATGCTGACCCACCATGCGTAGTAACATTCGAAATCTCATTAATGAGTTGTTTACAATATTCTCGCGAATCTCGCGCGATAAATTAAAGTTCAAAAAACTTTTTCAATGTCACAAAGATTTATTATACGTTGGTACCAACGTGTATGACACATTTATTTATCGAAAACCGTAACAATCGATTATATCTTGGCTGCGCGTGCACGATCGCTAAATATTCGTAGGTATTCGTATAATTCAGAAAAGATTATTCGTAAAACTATGTATTCGTAAAATTCAGAAAAGATTATTCGTAAAACTATGTATTCGTAAAATTCAGAAAAGATTATTCGTAAAAGTACTATTCGTTGCATTTCCTAACAATAAATAATCATGAGCCTAAAACAGTATTCTGTTGTGTGTGTTGACTCAGTCGGCCAAATACTATAGTGTACCTACTTGGTCGATGACAATGACCCCACGGCCACAAAGTGCCACAAAATGATAGCCATAAATATTAAGTGATAAAAAAAAATAGTGTTTAATAGTCACATAACTGGTTGAAAATAGCAGGATTTCACAGTAATATAAACTTTATAGCATAAATTACTGTTTGCTAGCACGAGGGCTTAGACCACCGCTTAAATGTAACGAGTCCTGTGAGATCCATTTGGCAGCAACAAAAGGTATCCATTGTCCCAGAAAGCTTTCATTGTAGCTACGTCAGGCCGGGACGATTCTAATTGTACTTAAAATGCTAACAATTTTTTAAAAACTGTAATAGATGCCCAGGGCAATGTTCTCTGCATTCGCGGCAGATGTCTAAAGGGGCCCACTGATTAACAGTCCGCTGGATGGAATTGGCCTGTCAGTTAAAACAAAATTTTGACAGTTCCGATCAACTGACAGGCCGATACCATCTGGTAATCAGTGGCCCCCTTAAAACGCTCGTTCACCCGGGTCTCGGTGGCATGGGTCGACTTTTAGTAACAGTATAGTTGAAAAATACAAATAAATTATGTTCATAAAACATAATTTAATTTGTCTTCTAATAGAACAAACAGTTTATTTTCTTATAGCTCTCACGTTAGTTTTTTTAGAATTTATATTGTATCGAAAAGGAGAGATAATATTTTGTACATCTCTCGTGTCCTCGGCATATTTTCCGGATTAAACAGAAGCCTCTGGCACTCTGCGGCTTATGAACGAGTACGAGTTAATTAACAAATGCTTATTTCCTTATTTTCTAATTTATACTCGTATACCTTGATTAAGTAGTATTATGTACTATGCCAAAAAAATGAATAAATGAATATTAGAATTTGAATAATTGAGATATGAGTTTTTACATTTCTTGGCTCGTAAAAATAGTACATTATTGCAGAGGCCGGGAAAGGGCAATTCGTGGATGAGTTTCGATTTTGTCGGACGACGCGAAGCGGAGTCCGACAAAGAAGACGAATCCACGAATTGCTATTCCTGCCGAGGCATATATAGTGCTTTTCTCCAAACATGCGAGGAAATAAGCTAAAATAATTATTATTTAAGCATCAAGCATCACTCAAATCAAACCTTCACATCCAAAATGTCAAAAACAATTTCCCTCTTTAATTAATTTTTAAAAGTTAAAGGCATAAACTTATTCTGCCATTCAGTACCATTCAATATTCGTTCATTCAATATAATTGCGCAATATAGTTTGTCAAACCAACTTTTCAGTCAGTAAGAACCAGGAAAACTACACCCATCCTTTTCTTTTGGGTGCTAGTACTAGTGTAAGACAAAGATAGTATGATTCTCTTTGTCTATGTTTGAAATGAGAAAGTCCTTTGACAAACTATGTAAACTTTATGAACACGGATGAGATTTAAAAAAAAAAAATAATAATCTTTGATTTTATTAAGCAGTATTCGCACGATCATACACGTGAAATGATAGCTGATCGGGTCGTGTAGAAGCGGCTCGCGGCAATAATAATTGGCTGTTTGCGTTTTTTATTATTAAAAAGTAAAAAACACTACAGTAATAAGTTATTACTGTAGTGTTTTTTTACTTCCCGTCCGCTAGAACAGGACAGCGATAGTTTGATGTTTTTTAGTTAGAGTTTGACATTAACGAAGAACTTCCCGTACTATTTTTGCTACAGTAAGGTGTACATTTCCGAGCATATTGGAGAAAATGCTATTTACTCCCATCGGCTATATAGCAAGTAGGAAAGTAGGTATAAAGAAGCAGTTAGTCAAACAGCTTCATCATAAGTTATATCATTCATTTCGATCCTTTGAGGCTATAAGTCAATCAGTGGTCATATTAAAACTAAGATATTATTCAGGCACGGGGTCAACTCAGTATGCATCCGTATAAAGGTGCCCACATATTACCAGTTGCTCGGAACTGTCACCTTTTGCGTTTAACTGACAGGCTGATATCGTCCGGGGTACTGGTAATCTGTGGGCCCCTTAACATAGACGTTTATTTTTACTTTTCAGTGTCAGTACCTAGTACAAAGGTCATGCACCATGCACCTCATTGTTGTCTACAGACGAACATCGAAATCCAGAGTGCAATAGGTAGGTATTGAGAGTTAGCTAACGAAAAATTGTAGGTAGTTTTTATATGATTTTACAAGTCTTTTCTCTATACATTTTTATTTGATAAAATCAAAGACAAATGTATTTTTAAGGGCAGACTCCAACCAAAACCAAAAAGTTAAAGTTAGTTCGATAGTAAAAACAGGAAAGATGTCTAATTTTAATTTATTTTTAGTTATGTTACCCTGCATACCATATTAGCAGTACAATTTTCTTATAAAATAGTTATATTACCGATGGATCTGACGAGAAAAAAACCGGGCAAGTGCGAGTCGGACTCGCGCACGAAGGGTTCCGTACCATAAAGCAAAAAAAAAACGGCAAAAGATGCAAAAAGAAAACGGTCACCCATCCAAGTACTGACCACGCCCGACATTGCTTAACTTTGGTCAAAAATCACGTTTGCTGTATGGGAGTCCCACTTAAATCTTTATTTTATTCTGTTTATAGTATTTGTTGTTATAGCGGCAACAGAAATACATCATCTGTAAAAATTTCAACTGGTTCGTGAGATACAGCCTGGTGACAGACAGACGGACGGACGGACGGACAGCGAAGTCTTAGTAATAGGGTCCCGTTATACCCTTTGGGTACGGAACCCTAAAAATTAAACAGAAGTTTATTTTCAGATTGAGATTTTATTAATTAAGATAAAAGTTACGAGTAAAAGCCCGCGCGTGGTCCATTGTGGTTTTCCTTCCCTGGTCCTCTTAAAAGATAAGCACTTTGACCATCGTTGGACCTTATGTCTTTGCAATAAGGTATACGAATTGACATTTTACAAAGTAGACGATGATACCTAAGTTTCAATTCATTGACGTCACGAAGTTCAAGGGCTTAACTGGCTCAGAGGGCCTACCGCGAACCACGATCGACGTGTTGCCTCTCTGTCGCACTTGTAAATTCGTACGTAAGTGGGACTGGGAGGCAACACGTCGAACGTGATTCGCGGTAGGCAACCAGATTTCCCGCCGGGCAACGACATGAGAAAACACCCCTTTTATTTATCACTAGTTAAGGTCTTTACCAGCAATACCAGCATGTTTTATCTATCCTGTCAATACCGGGTGTGCCCTGTAATACGAGCAAAAAATTAAACTGTAGGCTGCACTCCTCATACTCACGAACATTTGTTCAGCAAATTTTAAAAATAACTTGTGGTTTGATTTTTTATGCACGTTAAAGTTTATTCTAAGACGCAATGTATTTTGTTATGTTTAAGGCGTGACAAGCAACGTCAATCACAATGATATGGCGTGGCGATGGCGTCCATTGAAGATAATATTTATTTTGTATGAAAAATAGGGAGTCTAAATACTTCATAATTTTTAAAAGTTGTTGAACAAATGTGTCACCGTTTGAAGAGTACAATTTGTTTTAATTATTTGCTCATGTTATAGGCCACACCCGTTATAATAGATGGGCATTGGGATAACTTCAAAATTAATTAATTTTTAAAGTACGATTACCGCTCTTGGTTCTTTCCAGTGATCCGGGATCTGGTTGCAACGCCGCTGGATCTACCCAGTAGATTTTTTTTGTATGGATGCGGGAGTAAGCCCGCAATATGGATCTGTGGCAACCAAATCCCCGATCACTGGTTATTTCAGATGACCGGCACTATCCTCAGAACCAGCCTGAATATTAATTCGAGAAACACATTTTGGAAAATTATCTAGATAATACAGTCTGGCCATAGTGGCCATATGTTGTATATATTTTTAAAGCCAAAGGAGAATATTTGGAAAGATCCACTATGTTTCAATTAAATGATTGTAGCTTTTATTTTTAATCCCATTTTGTCTAAGATGTGTATCATCATCATCATCATCATCATCTTAGCCATAAGACCTCCACTGCTGAACATAGGCATCCCCTTTTTGATCTCCATACGTGCCGGTTGGAAGCGACCCGCAGCCTGCGTCTTCTGCGACCTTAACAAGATCCAGCTATGTTTTGTGTTTTAAGATGTGTATGTAAAAAAATCCTTCTTTTTTTGGTAACGTGCTTATGGGCCTGCCTATAACGAGGTATAAATTAATGATGATGTATGTCAAAAGACCTTGTAAGCATCAGATCAGTCATCAGGCTAACGTCCCAGTCATAATTGGTATCCCGTGGATACAATCCACATTTTGAGCAACCAATTAGGTCGGTGGGCGAAAACTGATTGGGGAAACCTTTTACATTGCTAGAGATATATTTACAATAGTTGTATAGAAATTATATTTAATATATAAATAAATAATAAATAAATATTATAGGACATTCTTACACAGATTGACTAAGTCCCACAGTAAGCTCAAGAAGGCTTGAATGTAAATGAAATATTTATTGGGGACAAATCTTATTCAGATAAATCTTGTCTACTAAGCAAAGCTTGTACTATAGGTACCTACTAGGCGACGACGATATGGTATGTACGCACTTAAATAAATGAAATTATAGTAATATTTATTCTAACTACAGAAAATACAAAATTATTAATTTCTCTAACGTAGGTACAGAGGTACACAGATGTACCAATTATAATAAGTATTATTATTTATATGTGTGTCCAGCTGTTTTTTGCCGTTATGGAAACAAATACAAGTGTTCACTTAAACAACTAAAAATAAAATAATATATCATATATTATAGATACTTAGGTACTTGAGTTAGTTGTATAGGCATAAGTAGTTGATATTATGAATATTAGATGTTTAAAAGTCAATTTTTCCTTTAATATCTATGTATGCTACATATACTTACGTCGTCGACTATTAATGAAAACGTTGAGTGTACCGTGATACTTGAATGAAGGTAGGTATTGATTAATTTAATTTCAAAGGGAAACTTTGTTAATAACGTTTGAGTAGCGTTTAAGGTTTAAAGTTTGTTTTGATGATATTATGATCTGTGTAAGATGTCCCCAATATTTATTTATTATTTATTTATAGGTACAAATACCAATATTTATATTTTCATAGACGGTAGGCACAATATTATGGTACAGTCAGTTGTAAAAATATGGGTGCACAAATCATCTCAAAAATATGTCCCATAGCTCTTATGTCAGCGAATTAACAACTATGGGACATATTTTTACAGTTGACTGTATCAAGATGTATAATTATCATAACCAAATTCCATTCAAAGTAGGGCAGAACGACTGTAAGATAGAAAGAATGATTGCTTCCAAACAATGTTGGATCTTGATAATCGGTCAAAGGAGTAGGTTGCTTTAAATAATATATTTCAATTCTGGGTCTGGGCCAGAAATGTTAGTTTTTCTACTCGTCGACTATAATTCTTGAATTAAGATTTCGTATACCAAACTGCTTTGGGTACTTTTAATGTATGGGCTCCCAACTCAACTATAATATTCATTTCGATGCAGTTTAGTCAACTATAATGAAATTGACCAATCACAGCTCTCCGCGGTCAAGAGGACGAAACAAAACCATATAGCTAGCAATAGCTCAAATTAGTTATTTATTTTAGGTTGTATTGTAGGAACAATTCCGTCATAAGTCAGAAACGCACATGTGACACCCTTAATATAGGAACATCCATAGACAACGAAAACCGCTTAGCGTTACTTGTTAGTCTCCATAGGCTACGGTGGCTAAAATCGAGAAAAATACTGTTTAAAAATTGAATTTAGCAAGGACCAAGTACCAGGGCCTCATGAGTTACGAGAAGGTGTCGTTGACCAACCCGCCGTGGGGCGCGGGGCGCGGCGGCCTGGTCGCGTACCAGTATAAAGGTATCACAGCTGCTCGCGTATCTTCACTGTATACTTTTGGTTTGGTTTGTTTGTATGATTTTACTAGTTTATAGTATTATTTTTGTTGACTTGTAGAAAAAGTATTGTATACAATAGTGATATAATCAAGCTTTTTTAATCTCGTACCTTACTTAGGCAACTCAGCAAGCTTCGTTGCCTAAACACGGTACTCGACTGAAAAGCTCTCTATTATATCACGATTGTATAAAATACTATTTTAGATATCCTAAAATGGTCTTTATTTCAATGCCACATACAGTAAGTAATGTAAGTATAAGCATATTTTCCTATCTATTACGTAGGGTAAGACCACCAGTGAATGAACACTTAAGCAATTATCCAAGTTTGAATAATCATTGCTCAGCATTCATTAATAATTGGAATAATTAACTGCAATTTAATCAATCCTCATTTCATAAATAAGAAAGTGATTTCTGCGATTTTTAATTACTTTCATAGTTTTTGAGTTATATCAGAATTTACCAAAAACTACCCAAAAACCTAGTGAATGAACATAAAAACTAGTGAATGAACACCGAAAAACCCAGTGAATGAACATTATTTAACTCTTTTTAATTCGCATAATAAAATCATTTTTATCTCAAACACCGTTTCCGGCTCTATTTTAAAAGGTATATCGATAGCGTTTATATCTTGTTATCCCTCCATATTGACTTCAAGTCGATTAGAATATAATAAAATGATGGTTATTCACTAATAACACAGAAACCCGTTACATATTAAAAGGAAAAAATAAAATCAACCATTAAAACAAGAACCAACGTGCATATTTTGATGAAAAGGCGTCATGCTCACCAAATAATGCTTAAAATAATAAACTTGTCACTGCATTGTTCGTGGTTACACTGTTCATACATAGAATTAGTAGAAATCCAATAAATGAACAAGCCAAATTTTGTATTGTTCATACATAGGCATGACAAATCTAGTAAATGGACTAAAGAAATTAGGTTTGTTCCAATACTGGCTAAATGAATCAAAATCGTTTTCTATGCAGAATCACAAAAAACAAGCTCAATACGATTGCGTTTACATATACATTTGGGACAAAAATGAAATCTACGCGACACCAGTAAATGAACACACTGTTCATTTACTAGTTTCAGAACATTTGATGAGCCAGTAATGGAACTATAAAAAATAAAGACTTAATCGCATAATACGCTGACAAAGTGTACATAAATAGAAGGTTTAACTCTTAATCTAACCAAATAACTAAACTTTGTACTGGTAAAGATTAAATAAGCACTTCATATGTTGCTCCAAACGTACACTGTTCTTATCTGGGATCTAATGTTTCCATACAAAACTTCAAATCCAGAAACACGTAAACTTCAAACGCCACTCACATCCTAACTGGTCGAAAATAAATTTATTACGGGTTGTCATTGCATAGGAAATAGAGTTATTAATAAGAAAAAAAATAAGACAAGTGGAAGAAATTGCTATATTTCTTATTTTAGACAAAAAATGTGATTTTGTTCATTCACTGGGGGGTGTTCATTCACTGGAGGGCTTACCCTACTTTTACAACTATCGTGTGGCTTGTAGAAGTATTGTTAAAAAGAATAATTTATTTGGTGTAACAATATATACCTAAGCGTAAAATAGCGTATGATAAGTTCTTTAAGCCTTCTCTTCAGTTACACGAATCTTTAAAAGTATCGTCGCTATTATCGCGTGATAAGCTTCTAGAATTCTCAATGACAGTTTTACTTGCAACACGGTTCTTAAAGGGGCCCACTGATTAACAGTCCGCCGGACGGTATCGGCCTATTAGTTGTTCGGAACTGTAAACATTTTGTTCTAACTGACAGACCGACACCGTCCGGCGGACTGTTAATCAGTGGGCCCCTTTAGATACAACATGGATCGAATATGTCAGTGTCAAAAGTGACGTTTCTTCAAACAAAAACGTAACTTTTGACAGTGAGATATCCGATCCATTTCGAATCTTAAGCAAATTGTTGACGTATCTTAAAGTACATGGTATAATAATATACTCCGCCTGGTACTCTCTTCCCGTGTTTTCGTGGTCACATGACTGACACAAGCCTACGTCATCATGCGACACCGCTATATGATAATATGCGATAGCGCTATATATAGCAGCCATGTTATTGTGACGTAGGCTTGTGTCACTCTGGGAAGAGAAGACCATGTTTCATTAGACTATGTTAAAGTACTAATCAGGCCGTAGGGCAACGCAAGTGTACAAGCACCCCTGCGGGCTAGCGTTCCGTTTATCACTTACGGCTCGATTCTGAAAATGTATTAGATCTCTACTAGACCTCAACAAGTTACGATATGGATAATTTAAAGATATTTGTAAGATAGATATGTCAAATTTGACGTTTCCGCGATTCTGGAGGTCCTCTTGAACGATTTCGACAAGATAGATATGTCAAATTTGACGTTTCCGCGATTCTGGAGGTCCTCTTGAACGATTTCGACAAGTTATAACTTAGATATCCAAGTCACATCTAGTCGATATCTAATGTAAATCTAGTTGATCTCTATATCGTTTCTAGATCTTGTGATTATCTCGTTTCCCGAATACGCGTGTATGTTAAAGTACTAATCAGGCCGCAGGGCAACGCAAGCATACAAGCACCCCTGCGGGCTAGCGTTCCGTTTATCACTTAAACTCAAGCACGCAGAACGCTGGCGCAACTCACACCTCCCCGAGATAAAAAATAGGCCTAATCTTTTGAGTCGCCTATTACTCAACTTAATTGTCGTGAAAATGTCTGCTAGACGTAGCGCGAGGCCTTTCAACTTTTTAGGCGCGTGTGGGAGTAATGTGATACAGGTTTTTTGTTAATATTCAGTCAGTCCAGACTTATGTCGTCACATACCTAAGTCCTAACTGTTATATTGACAATGATGAATGAAAAAATGGTTGTATTAATTTTCGCATGTTTTAAAATATTTTAATTTGACGTTTCTGCGATTCTGGAGGTCCTCTTGAACGATTTCGACAAGATAGATATGTCAAATTTGACGTTTCCGCGATTCTGGAGGTCCTCTTGAACGATTTCGACAAGTTATGACTTAGATATCCAAGTCACATCTAGTCGATATCTAATGTAAATCTAGTTGATCTCTATATGGTTTCTAGATCTTGTGATTATCTCGTTTCCCGAATACGCGTGTATGTTAAAGTACTAATCAGGCCGCAGGGCAACGCAAGCATACAAGCACCCCTGCGGGCTAGCGTTCCGTTTATCACTTAAACTCAAGCACGCAGAACGCTGGCGCAACTCACACCTCCCCGAGATAAAAAATAGGCCTAATCTTTTGAGTCGCCTATTACTCAACTTAATTGTCGTGAAAATGTCTGCTAGACGTAGCGCGAGGCCTTTCAACTTTTTAGGCGCGTGTGGGAGTAATGTGATACAGGTTTTTTGTTAATATTCAGCCAGGCCAGACTTATGTCGTCACATAACTGTTATATTGACAATGACGAATGAAAATATGGTTGTATTAATTTTCGCATGTTCTAAAATATGTTTTCTATGAAATCAGCAATGATTAGTTGTGTGTCATGGATTTAAATACCGACACGGGCAAATCGCCAAAAATATGGATACACAATCCTACTACCTACATTAAGGTAGTAGGTAGGTACTTATTTTTGGCACTTTATTAGTCTCGACATCTTAATACCTTGTGTCTAACTAAACCAAACGCTCAAATGGCATTTGGCGTATACGAGAGCAAGTAGCAAGCATAAATAAATACAATCTATGTTAACCAGCGATGATATTGGTAATTTAAGTACCTATGTAGGTAATGTAATAAATATTGCACAGTATTGTTACTTGTGAGTGAGTGAGTTATGTTAGTAGTAATGAAGGAATAAGGCTGATTTTTGTGGGTATGGCCGTGACTAAATACGTTTTCCGCCCAAAGACACTGCCTGCCACTGAAACAAGTTAATTATAAGTCAACCTGCCTCCAGCTTAAAGCGACACAAATGGGTATAATAGTATGCAAATTCTACCCTTTTCCTGAAATAAGGCTTAAAAGGATCGCGTCTGTCCACCGTAATGTAACGGGCCAATTCATCTTACCTCTCATGGGGATAAAACGCGACCGTTGTACCGAACATCACGTCAGTCGTTTGTTACCAAAGATGTTTGAAGTTAGGAATATTTCAAAGAACATTGTTTCTGGAAGGCCAATAATTTTACAGCTCTACAAAAAAAATACTCTAAAGGTGCTTCCACACCTTCGTTAACTTACCCAGTTACTGTTTCTCATCGCTGTTCCACAAAAGTTATGTGTGGATGCACCTTTAAATTCAGACTCTCACTGAGCGTAAGTGTGAGCAAGATGGATGTGCGTGCTCGGGACCGTGGTTGTCAGGTTCTTTTTTTTAGAATTTTTTTGTGTGTTTAAATAATTAAAAATACATATATCTATAGCTGTGTTCGGCATCAAGCATAATATTGCTCATTTTTATTAGGGTTCCGTACCCAAAGGGTAAAACGGGACCCTATTACTAAGACTTCGCTGTCCGTCCGTCCGTCCGTCCGTCCGTCCGTCCGTCTGTCACCAGGCTGTATCTCACGAACCGTGATAGCTAGACAGTTGAAATTTTCACAGATGATGTATTTCTGTTGCCGCTATAACAACAAATACTAAAAACAGAATAAAATAATGATTTAAATGGGGCTCCCATACAACAAACGTGATTTTTGACCAAAGTTAAGCAACGTCGGGAGGGGTCAGTACTTGGATGGGTGACCGTTTTTTTTTGCTTTTTTTGTTTTTTTTTTTTTTTTTTGCATTATGGTACGGAACCCTTCGTGCGCGAGTCCAACTCGCACTTGCCCGGTTTTTAGAAATAATTTTCATATTTTCAGTTAAGTATAATTTTTAAAGCCGAAAGTCAAAGACTCAGCTATGAGCTATGTAAATCGATTTCTGATTCGCTGCCCCTAAAACGTCGAGTAGGCATTTTTTCTAGTCATTATTTGCCGTTTACAGCTGCGTGGCTTCAATTCAGAATCAGATACTTAGTGACTGACAGCAGCATCAAAAATATATTGTAATATAGTTCAAGCATATCTGCAAAATAGAAGGAACTTGGCTTCAAAATAAAAACAACTTTAATTTGTAACGTAAATTATTCGGTAATTTAACTCGATTCAATATATGCAAACGCTCGTTATCGTCAGTTACTCTCTGTTATTAAATCTAAAGTGTAATTCTATGGCACTTGCTAACTATGTAAACAAAAGTCCCTAGTAAAATCATCATTATTGATAGTTTCAATATGGCGGTTTGTTTACATAGGTAGCAAGTTCCATAGAACGACACTGTATATACGACTGTAGATATTATATCCCGATAAAACTGTGATGGGGCTGCCAATAAAAAATAACTTTCAAATGTTTGCCCCAGAAAGGTGTTTGACTTCAGGGTATGTTATTGAGCAAGGGCATATTATAATCGCGTAATAAAACCACGTTTCAATGACCGCACTAAGCAATTTTTCCACATAACTCATTGAAATGCTTGTGTAGGTTTATTTTTCATCAGGAAAAAAATACAGCATACCATACATACCTACAGTCCTACATATGTAAAGGAATGGACATTTATAAATGATGCATTTTTCTATGAGAGGTTAGAGCTATTCAAGCATGGCCTAAGGAATAGTATCTAAGAGCCATAAGGCCGGTTGTCAAATTAATAATATAGTTTTCTGTGACGAATTCGGTCAAATTGTTATTTTATATGTCTAAAATGATCTCCCAATATACCCCATTACTATAAAATAAAATCTCAGAATGTATCTTCCGAAGATTTCCATATTTTAAATACCCTTTTTGATTATTCAACCTTCACCTACGTGGGCTATTGTTTTTCTCAAGCATTCTTTAGTCTTTGTTAAGCTCGGTAGGGTTTAACAAAAAAATTCGCGACGACCCTCGCCGCTCGTACTACGATCGTGATCCCATGGGCTTATTTACGTAATACTTTAATACTTTTTTTACGATGTTTCGCAAGTCTTTCTTTATTAGGAGTCTTGTACGTCCGATTTAAGACAAAAATCAATTATATGCCTAAGATAAAACACTTTAACCCAATAAGTTCTAACTGTTTTCCTAACTACAGTAAACAGGCAAATCTTTTTTTTAAATTTTGAAATAAATAACTAATAGAAGCTTATGAATTTTTATTTACGAACAAGAGGGTTAGTCTATAAAGTGAAATAATACTTTTATATTTTTATAAGTATGATGTTCTTAACTTACTTTAATTTTTTAATATGTATTTTTATTACGGGTTGTCGTTCCTGTTTAGTCCAATTAATAACTATAGCGGCAGCGACATACAAAATACACAAAAGCGTTCCCTGTAATTTGTCTTAGAAAATCACAGTGCAACCGTTGAATGGCAGTTATAAAAGCGCATTTAGAACTAATTGCAGATCCTATCTCCAGACTTAACCAGCAGTTAACAGTCTGACGGTGCAGATAGTTAGTTCATTCAAACGAGCGAATTTCACCTCGAGGGATCTCGGGGAACGCTGGCTAAGCAGTCACATTGCTTACATAAAATTGTGACTTGTAGATGAAGTTAGAAAGACGGGCAGTTTCAAGTCATAATGATAGTGTTTATTGGTATTTAAATATCCAGCGTTTCTACAACTATTGGTTATGTCACGTTATATATGTCATATATATAATATATGTATTTATGAATTAAAGGGCCTCTTTCTCATAATGATCTTCTAGATCTAGATCGGTAGCAGTACCCTGATTACTTAAGTCTTACAAGACTAAAAATAACTCAGTATCCTTAATGTATCTAGTATATAATGAAATCTAGCTGACTGCCTTTTCTCGTATCTCTATAAAAAGTTGTTGTCTTGGTTAAATAGGCCCTAGATATTTTAATAGTATTTTGTTCTATTTTATGACAATTATGACGCTTAACGTACAACAATAATATGAAATCTAATGTCAAGTCAAATCACGGAAATTAATTTTGTAATCTATTTGCCAAATAATGATTCTTCAACGTTGAGTAACAAGATGTTGAAGTCAAGGATCTGCTATAAAATATTGGCGTCATAACTTCAGGAACAAGCTCATGCATTTAGATTTACGCATTTTGCCAACTTCGTCCAGAATTTCACAAAATTCTCGGTTGTCATTAGAAGAAAAAGGCTCCCCTAACACACGGAAAACGTAAGGCATAGAGCCTTATTCCTTTAGAAGGTATTTGAGAAGTTCAGAAGTTATGCGAAGGTAAAGCGATAAAGAATATTGTGTTCTTGAACAAATTTTCGACGCAAGCACCTCGGTATTTCAAACATGTCTTAAACGAAAAGTTTACAAGTCTTAACAAGCGCAATTTTGGTCAATTTTCCCCTAATACGTAACGTAGGCTTGACAGTTTTCTTTGAAACCTGTTTCTGGGTAGGTACTTAAGTAATACTAATAAAAAAATGTTGTTTTCGTGTGGGTGATAGGTTGTGATATAGTGAATAAATTAAATTACTCCATGTTGACATTTTTTTCTTGAATTAATAATATTTAAATGTCACGAGTTTCTAACAAAAATTCCTGAAACGTCTTCTATCCTTTTTTTGTGACCAAAAAGAAGATCTGGCTAGTAAAAATATTTATTTTATTCAAGATATATTATAATGTATGTAACTGTCCTATGCTGGTGCTTTGAACTTTTTGTCTTAACTGCTCCTGATAAAATGTGTGTAGGGTTGTTTAGGTATTAAATAAAATTTTGTTTAACCATAGAACCGATGTGTAACCGACACCAACTACTACTACCAACGGAACCAGACCTTGAACACGTTAAAGGGCGCCACTGACGCGGTATGTGTAATATGTTTCTTAAAAAAAATGACACTTTTGACACTGACATATCTAATCCATATCCTTTCTGGATCTATTAATTGACGTATCTTTAAGTTCGAATCAGGCAGTCAGTCTAAAGTGGGTTAAATCTAGGTCGCAGTTTGATTTCAGTCATTTGGTTGTTTTTACGAGTTCGAAAACAACTCAATCACAAACATTAAAACAACCGGGATGGCCTTGGAATAGGTAGATGTTTGCATTTGCAACCACTATGCACATGCAGTTTACCTACGAACATGTTTCCTTGTTCTAGTCACAGTTTTGATAACATTAATATATTTATCCGCCTTAAGTTTCTAGACTGGATGTGGAATATAAAATACAATTATGAACTAAAGTTGCCGTATTTTATGTTTTAGATAAGATAATCGTTTATTGCATTATTATAGGTGTTACAAAAAGGTAGATTAAATACATAATACATATGTATTTTAGTGGACTCACTATAATTTGGCTGTCAGGCGTATTTTACGTTTACTTAAATCTGTATTACCTATACTACTATAATCTATATTAACTATTTACAATATTTGTAATTGTATTTTCTGTCAATAGTTAAGCTATTTATTAATACATGTACCTAAGATATACGTTCATATAACTCATAGCTGACTGAGATTTTGAGATAAATTTAGGCGTAGGCGGTAATTAGAGTTTGACTTCTTGGGATTGTATGTTTTGTAAATATCTGACGCTGCCATTTCTCTATACTGAGAGAAAAATCATCACCAGGAATTAAAAAACAGTTCTGTACTGGGGGAAAAAATGAAGTTTTAGTAATAATTATCGGAGTTTCACTATTTCTGTAAAGTTTATTTATTTCTACAAACAGCTCAGTAATCACAAATCGAATTTCAACAAACAGATAATAGAAATTGCAAGAACTAATAGAAATTGCAAAAGTCAATTTGTTCCTATTAGTTGACTCTCCTTGTCCTCGGATTAAGTTTATTTTTGTAATTCTAAGTGTGTTTTTGTTAGTCTTTTCTCTCAGTGTACATAATATAACTGAAAACACCGTTCAGATACATTAGTTAGCTATTTGAGAGTTGATAGTAGGTACCAAGTTACGTACGATAATGATGACCCACGAAATTTGCTTCCCCACATGTACCTACTTCACACAAAGCCGTCGTATTTCTTTAGACATTTTAAGTCTGTAGACGGCTTCAAAAATATTCTAACAGTGGTGTAAAGTAATCGCTTGAACGTTTCAAATCTAAATTTAGCCTTTTTATTTTGACGCGTCTTCTTAAGAACCGGTTGCGGAAAGGTTGTATGTTGTAAATGTCGACATTATTTTTGTAGCACTGTCTTTACGAGGTGATCCTCGACGCAATGTCGTATCTCCATACGGGTTTTGTAAAGCCACGGCTTTTTATATTATTACGACTGAATTGTATACGTTAAAATTTAATTTTAAAGCTAAAGTCTGCCTAAAGATAGGTACCTACATTAATTTTTTCAAATAAAATGTAACGCAAAATTAAAGTTTTACATGCATTTGTTTCCTTTTAAGTATTTTCTGTTTTCAGATTAAAATTATTGTAGGTTAAATTTTATTTTGTTATCGTGGTGCGTATGGTTAAGTATTTATTAAACACAATTATTTTTACATACTATCATAGTAATATATGACTATGTATGTAAACAATAGATAGATGCCTAGTCATTTGTCATGATTCATCATAATAATAATACCTAGATGAAGAGTTCCTTGGATACAATGTTTTCTGTATAGCACAAAGGAAAAGTCTGAGTTTTCTGATTTTTTTAAATAGTTAATAGGACTTGTTGAGGTCCCATTAAAATTACGAATTATTTTATGAACAAAAATAGTGTCGTCAAATATATAAATAAATATTTACATAATCAGTTAAAATCTAGGACCAGTTCTTACAAATAGACCCGTGATAAATATGCATGATGAATACTCAAATATTGAAAAATAAAGTAGTACTATATCTACCTAATTACTATCAACTTGTTGCCTTTCTAGTAATTAATGAATTGTATGAGATTAAAACATAAACACTTCATCCACCTTTAACCTAACCCGAGTTGCAACGAAACACGTACAAATAAAAGACAAACGCGTTACAATCCACGTATATAACATGTTAACAGTTTTTTACTTTAGTCCACTGCAATAAGGCGAAAATTTTTTACTTATTTTTGACATCGTCCGTACAATATCGCTAGTTGTGTGCTCAGGGTTACCATTTTCTCGGCTGCCATTGCCAGTCTCCTTCGCGCTACTGGTGGGGGCATACGCGTCGTTTGCCGTTTTGCGCGGGAAACAAAACACGATAACCAAAGTCGCGGAAAACTAGGTGGATCTAGAAAAAACACTCGAAATAAGTTGTGTTATAAATAAAGGCTTGTGATTTCCAAAAATGGAATAAGTGATAGTGCCAAAGAGTGACGGTAAAAAAGTGATAAATCGCGCAGAGTTTGGTTTGTTGATTAAGTAGAATATAAGGGTAATCGGTTGTTTGAAAAAAATATGATACGAATGCGAGGGCCGTGTTTACAGACTATTTGTGGTAAACAGCTGTGCTAGCATGGCTGGGGAGGTGACGCCGCACATGCAAATTACAACTTACAAAAGAATTTAAATTTATACTTCAAGTAGGTATAACTTTAAAATAACAATCGGTTGCGTACCTATAGGTACATTATAATATTTATAATATACAAGTCATTATTATTTAGTATTTATTTTTGGTAGGTCTCATGTTTGTGTAAGTAGGTATAAAAAAAGAGTACCTTGGTAAAATAAAACGCTACCTGGTAACGATTTATAGTAACATTATTACTAGGAAAAAGTACCTATATGACATCGATTTCATCTAACCATAGTAGGGGTAGGATGTAAGTTATTGATGGAAAGCACTACCAGAAACTAGTCAATAAAACTGTCAATAGGAAAACAAAACATGTCTTGAGTGATCGTTAATTTACAACTAAAATATTTATACGTTATAAAAAAAAAAAACTTTGAACAATTAAAAACAATGCTGGCAAATTTGAATTACAAATTCTTGCTCTGAACATTTCCTATTCGTATTTTTAGCATCGAGTCAGATTGTTATTTTGGAAAAAAAAGTCAGTAATTTTCCTAACATTGGCATGCATTCATGCAAATATCATGCATAAATTGTGATTTAAGTTGCACTTTATTGGTTATTTGATATGCCTTTATGATAATATTTAGGCAGATAATAAAATGTTTCTGTATGTTTCGATGGATTATGAAAAAAGTGTCGTTGGTACAATTAATTTTTTCTTATATTTTTAAAATATTTGCGTCGTTAAATAAGACGAATAGGGCAAATTGTCCTCAACTGTAGTTTTTTTTTCATCGAGCGAATTGTTGGTTTTGCTTTTATTATATATTTTACAAAGATTTAAGTAAGAAATTATATCCTTCTAATTCTTACCATCCAGCAAGACTTTCTTTAGTCCGTAACATAAATCCTATTTTAACCGAATTCAAAATAATACTAAACGGACGTGGGACGTGGGTATTAATTGAATGCTTTTTAATAAAATATATAACGAAATGATTTTTTTAGCATCTTCGATAATTTCAGCACTATCCATGCTCCCTTATAAAATATAATAAAATACAATAATAAAATGCGCGTTTCACATAAAAAAACCTAGATGCTATGTTTATTTTTCCTCATTTTCCTATGTATTTTTGGTTTATTTAGGCACCTAAAAACATTTACATATTCCAAGTATAATTTGTTCCTTTCATAATATGTTCACCAACAAACACCTGATCACCCTCGAGGCACGTTTATGTTACAAAAATAAACGAATACAACAACCATTGTTCTAATGTTAATTGAATACTAATCTTGTAAAATAATTCACCTACTGCCGTCGTCGGTAAGATAAGATTTGATTGTTTATTTGACATAATAATAGAAATAAAAATATATGTCTGTCTTATGAATCTTATGAAATGCATATAAAAAAATAATCATCAGAACTAAATAACTTTACGTGTAAATAATCTATTTTTTTTATACTGCTTTGAGTGACAGAACTTGAAAAACAACAAATCAAATATTTTTTATCACTGATTAAATTAAGATCTAGTATTAAACAGAAAATATTGGCATCATCTCACTTGGCTGCATATCAGTGTCTACTACTACCGGTATCGGCCTGTCAGTTGTTCGGAACTGTCCAAATTTTGTTCTAACTGACAGGCCGATACCGTCCGGCGGACTGTTAACCAGTGGGCCCAGGCGTACGCACGGTGGGCAAGTGAGGCAACTTGCCCCACCCTGGTCTGTGGTCTGACGAAAAGCTAAAATTTTTTAGGAACAATTACGGCACGTAACCATACTTCTGCCCCACCCTTTAAAAAATGCTGGGTACGCCTATGAGTGGGCCCCTTTACATTCTACCACATGCATGTAAAGGGACAGCCGATGAACATTGAGCGAGTCGTGATTATTATAATTACTATCTTTTTTGACTGTGGTCCGGCAAGTTTGGTTATAATTACTTATTTAGAATTAATGAGTTTCGAAGTTTTAAATATTATGTTATTCAGTACTGACACAATTACAAGGAAGATAAAATAGTGAGAACTGTTTTTATGGTAAATAATTGTTTCACAGCCATTTATACTTAATAATTTTCATTAAAGAACAGAAACAAAAATAATACTATTCGCAGATTTTAGCGGTTTTACTGATTACACAAGACAAGCTAAGGTTAATTTGTTGATGCTTAACATCTAACAACTAACATCGACATCAAATCTTTCACATAATATGCATATACATAATATTGTAAATTGTAATAAAGTATGACGTCAAATGTTATTAGAATAATTTAAGACGTTGAAATTACAAATGAAATTGGATATTACTGTCACTCCAATAGTTAATTGAATTATAGTCCCTCAAAGAGCAACATCAGGCGCTTATTTGTACTTTTGTAGTAAAAGTGAGCCATGTTAATTAAAAGACTTATTATCGAATCACTCTCAGTCCAAAAATGTCACGTTTGTCGAAATTATTTATACTTGATTGATACATTACTTCATTAAACTATAATGATAATTTTTTTCTTTATTTATTCAACGGATTTTATTTTATGGCCGTGAAGACGGGCTCAACGATCATCCAGGGTATTCAAAAATTGTGATAATCAAAATTTAGTTTTTTACTGGAAACATTAAAACAATCCACTGCGTAGGTACAGTCACCTGCAAATATGTTACACAAAAAAGGCGGCAAAAATATCTGATACGATCTTAGTTGTAGAGCCATGAGAGCGTGTCACGTATTTACGAGGGCTTCGAAGAGAACTATTGCAGGTGACTGTACTTTATATTTTCTCTCTACCCCATATTGAAAATCAGTATAGTTTAAATTAACGCAAGTACATGTAGCTATTAGGTAACTAATATTAAGGCACGAACCCTCGAGTTAATTTCGTCTTTGTTAAGTGCCATCCACTTCAAAGTTTCCTTATTTACATCCTTATCCCTTATCCTTATAAATATATATAGTAGGTATCTACCTGTATACAATCGTTGTACCTAAAACATTATATTGAGGATTAATGACACTAAGTACCTATTAGATAGGAGTATATACTGCAGAATCTGCATAATTTACTGTCATTTCAGTACAAAACCTGATAGATTTGGTATTTGATTAGGGTCGAGTCATGGCAATGCCAATGTTACGAAGACGATGATTATCTTACATTGTTTGTTCTTTACGTCCTCATTGTCTGTTCATCGTGACAGTTCAAAAGTTCCCTAACGCTACGTCTTACGTAGGCGAACAACGCGCGAACGCGGCGCGGCGCGGCGCGGCGAAATCAATCCTTTGATGCCCATAGAAGTGTCCTACGTAAGCGATCTCGTTGCGAACGCGGTGCGGCGCGATTTGCACGCGAATGTCAGGCGGCGCGGCGCGGCGGCGGCCGCTTTCGCCGCGCCGCGCCGCGCCGCGTTCGCGCGTTGTTCGCCTACGTAAGACGTAGCGTAAATCGATGCGGTAGCGATGTTGTATAAAACTTTTATGGACACTTTCTTCAAACACCAGCCTTACGATACAAGTAATTGTGCCAAATATTAAGCAAGAAATTACAAATAAATTGCTAAATAATAATAAATACGTACTAATTACAAACAAAAAATAAATGGGCGAGGTGTCCTTCAGGAAGTTTTGAAATGTTATAATATGCATATAAAAACAAGTTTTTGTCACAGATTTTTTTTTTATATACTTTAATTGCTGAATGTACTTGCTTTCCTTTACATGGTTATCAAGTAGGTACATATCAGGACCTGTCTAATGGTGTTAAATTTAATAATATGTTTGTTTTTCCATCGAAGAGTTCCTTTTGCTACCATCCGACTGCATCATCAAATCAGCTTCGTGTCAGCTAATGATTGAATTGTCATCAGACTTATAGAATTACGTCAAAATTAAATTATATCAGTCTACAAGAAGTGGTTTTTTGAGTATTATTCTAGACTTTACAAAACCACGAATATTATTAACAAAGTTGCTACACTTGCATTTTGGAACTATATAAATAAACACCAGTAGGTATGCGCGAATTGTGAGTGCAATTAAATTCTATTGTTAGACAAAGATTCAGGTCTTCTTTGATAGTGTACTCAACATTTAACTAATGTTAGATTTGTTCAGTGACAAGTTTTTAATATATTTTACAGTAGGTACCTGTCACATATGTTGCTACATTACCGCACTAGAGCGGGTATTAGCGCTATACGTGCGTATGTCGAAAACTTAAAGGACCATAATTAATTATAATTACGTTATTATTAAGTATGTACTGTAAAACGTTGAACGATACACTTGTGACTCGCGAGTTGCAACTCGTGTCAATTTAAAACACTTTCTTGACTCCCTATGGTCGTGTTCGCTACTCGTTGCGAATTTTGTTTGTTTTATATGCCTTACATGGAAAGACTTAAAATAATGGTCTCTTTTTTATTGGGTGATCACCGTGATTAGAAATTAATAATTTGAATAGTAAAAATATCCCTCTGCTCTTTAAAGCGTAACTAAACACTAGATATCATGCACACGGACACTTCACCCGTTTTTAATTAAGCATGCGGAGTACCTGCCTATGAGATGAACTGTTGATTTTTACCAGAGGATATTAACAAGTGGGTGGGAAACGGATATTTTGCCTATAACGATAAAGGACTTCAAACTTCTTGAATAAAATTTCTCGGTTTTACATAGCAATAGCGACCCGCTCCGGCTTCGCAAGGGTTAACAAATTATACATCTAAAACTTTCTCAAAAATCACTCTACATATTGTTAGGTGAAAATCCCATGAAAATACTTTTAGTTGTTTTTGAGTTTATCGCGAACATATTAGCACACAAACAGACGGATGCGGCGGGGGACTTTGTTCTATAAGGTGTAGTGATAGTTATAGGTATGGCAAAGTAGTCTTAACGCTTCACTATAAATAAACACAGTATTTTTTTTAACACTGAAGTGACATTTCAAAGACCTAAAAATAAATGTTATCTCAAAAAATTTGAATGATAGTTTCTTATTAAGTCCGTTATTATCTTACATTCTTACGCATTTCTGGCAATTAGTTATCTCTGTGGCCTTTCTTTATTGGCCCTTTATCAATGTAACCCGATAAATTGAATCTACATCTATCTCCCGGGTCGACAACTATCTATGTACAATATTTTATCTTTAGTTATTTTAACTGTAGTTAATAAAAAAAAATATTCCTTTTATAACACGTATTATATAATAAATGGGTTTATTTCTCTACTATATTATAATTATTTATATTTTGAATATAATCGTCAATAAATATGTCGGAATCAAGTATAAGTAGATATTAAAACCTTATGACATGCACCCAATCTTTACTGTATGTTTACTTCGTTTCGTAGATACTTAGGGCCCGATTCGGATTATGAAATAGACATCTATTAGACATCTTTTAGACATAACCAAGATACGATAACGATATGTTTAAGATCTAACCTGTCAAATTTGACATTTGCGCGATTCTGGAGATACTCTTGAACGATTTCCACGGTATATGACTTAGAGATCTAATTCACATCTAATAGACAGATAGTCCCCATACGTCTAACCTGCCAAAAGTGAAGCCGAAACACGATCGATGTGTGCGTGGAACGCTTGTGTTTTACGCTCAGCAAACACACACATATAAACAAAATATGTTGCCAGTATTCATTTACTTCTCTCTAAGTAGAGGAATTTTAACAACATCCACACTTGGTTATTAATAATTTGGAAGTGTGTAGATTCGATTTTGTAGCAAAAGCTTTTTGTCTATTTTGGGATTTGTTGCATTTCTGTACTTTGTGAAATAAGGATTAAATAAATAGCTGATAAGTTTTTACTATTTTTATTTATTTAACAAATGTGCATAAAATAATAAGTATAAATTTAAATAGGACAGAGCATATTCGACTGTGTTTAGTCCGTTTCCAATGTTTCCATATTGCGTCATTCCGATCAGTCAGAAACCTGAAACGAACATGACACAAAATAAAAATAAGAAAAAAGTAAATACTTACCTAAATAATTAACTTAATTATAATTTTCTATAATTATACAATGAAATTTAATTGAGCGTATTTATTTTAGAATGTAGACGTCATGTCCCATTTGGAGGAAAAAATATTCACTACACTGGCAACATTTAAAAGAAATGGCGGCTGACGAAAATTTGGATTTTTGTATTTACGATTATGTAAAAATATCACATTAATCTCGATACTTACGCGTGAAATGTAATATCAGGCGGTTTGTTTTTATTATATGATGTGTTATGAAACCCCTTCACTGTACAAACAACCATCTTTCCTGTAGTTTTTGATTTTTAAACGGGAGGTGTACACAAACCGATTTGACTTTGACTACTGCGAGGGCCGTTCGAATACGATGATACGAGTGTGACGTGACGTCGCACTTGAAATGGCTTCACTGGGGGTGTACGAACTAGGAATCTATGCCTTATAAATCTATGTCTTACTCTATCTAACGTAAAAGTGACATTGGTTGCCCGAATTGCGCTGCAAAAGAGAATTAGTTGATATCTAAACTATAACGTATCTAGAATGGATCTAGAACGTGTCGTCTCTTGTGAATATCTTGAAGTTCAAATAACGCAGTTACTCTTTGGATTTTTTAAATGATTTACGAATCTATTTCTAGTCAAAGTTAAATCAAGTAGGTATTGTACGCACGAGGACAGTTTACGGTGGTAAACACTCATAGATTTTATGTGTCTCGTTACGCAAACAATAGTTTCATGGTTTCTAAAACTGAATTCTTCAAATACTTGACGCAAAACAGCTATTTCAGGTTCCCCGTGTATAGAATCGCACAATACGAATGAATCATTGATGTAAGTTTGTAGACGATGAAAGATAATAATATGTCTGATAAATCTGATAATTATGTTATTGTTCGGTGTCTCACTTGGTATTTGGTATAGGTAATATGTAATAGCGCTGTGCAACAAACCATAAATTAAAATTAATTAGATAGTATTTAGGTATTAAAATACATACAGATTTGTCTGCAAAAAAACCCTGGTATTTTATAGATCTGATCCGATTAAGTAGGTCCTCAGGCTTAATTATTATAAAAAAATCGAGTCATTAGGCGCAGGCCGACAATTTGCCAAATAAATCAAAGAAAATCGGTAATTGACTGGAATGCTTGCTAACCACACTCTTTTTGACGAGTAGGTATGTCTTATGAAATTTACAAAATGGCAAATAATAAACGTAAAATAAAAAGTTAAAAAAACTCGACTGGTAAAACCAAAATGACCTTGATATGTGATCTGTTTGCACTTTTAGACATTGATATATCTTTTGTCTTGTGACTAAGCAAACATTCAATACAAAACTATCAGGTGATGTTTTTGTCAATTGAAAAATAATACTTAGATTCGTACATGTGTATGAATTTAACATCTATTTCAACAAGACATTCGTTATTGCCTAAAATATGTCGACGCTTGCTAAAAATATTTATGGGACGGTTGCGCGTTAGTTTGTTTCTCTAACTACTAAACTTTTATCATTTGAATGTAGGTATTATTCAGTAAAGCGTTTTTAGGGTTCCGTACCCAAAGGGTAAAACGGGACCCTATTACTAAGACTTCGCTGTCCGTCCGTCCGTCCGTCTGTCACCAGGCTGTATCTCGCGAACCGTGATAGCTAGACAGTTGAAATTTTCACAGATGATGTATTTCTGTTGCCGCTATAACAACAAATACTAAAAACAGAATAAAATAAAGATTTAAATGGGGCTCCCATACAACAAACGTGATTTTTGACCAAAGTTAAGCAACGTCGGGAGTGGTCAGTACTTGGATGGGTGACCGTTTTTTTTTTTGCTTTTTTTTGTTTTTTTTTTGCATTATGGTACGGAACCCTTCGTGCGCGAGTCCGACACGCACTTGCCCGGTTTTTTATGTTTTCAATAAAGCATTTATGTGCTGGCGTCCTTACCAAGGAATTCACCCTTGAATATATTCCAAGCCAGCCCTATCAATCTTCGAGTCAGCTAGTTCGCTTTAACGCATAGCTCTTTATCGCTGTCCTTGAAACGTTATCGACAGTTGCATAATACTGCGTACATAACTGTCATTCATAAAGCCATTTACATAAAAACAGTAAATCCTAATGTACTCTGTAAACAATTGTGCTGAAAAGGTTATAACCTTATAAGTCAAGATTCGGCATGACCGATACGATCTTCATACCTTCAAGAAAAGAGTGTACTCTCATCTTAAAGGTGAAAACGCACTTGGGTTGCACTCTGGTGATAAAGGTGGTCATAGGCGATGGTAAATTGGTAATTCGTCTCCTATCTTTAAAACGACGCGATTCGTCTCCTCGTTTTAAAGATAAAGTAAGATATTTTATTCAAGTAGGCATATTACGATGCGCCTATGAACGTCAAATAAAGCTACGTTGGTATCTTAAGTAATTATAGCATTAAAAATAAATGTATATATTGAGTTAAAACTTTAGGTCCTTTAGAATACCGGGTAGGTACAGTAAGCTGTACAAAATGTGTGACTCAAATCTTATTGTTATGCGAAATATTGTTCCCTATTCAATAATATTATAATTATGTTATGCAGGTAACTGCCCCTAGGTCTATTATAGTTAGAAATATTGTATAAAAATTTTTAGAATTTGACTTTTTACCCCAAAACTATATTTCACTAGCTTTTCACTATAATAACCCAAAAAACACGACCATATTACACAGAATTACCGAAGTTAAAACAAGGTTTTACATTTAAATTGCTGTAAGTAGTTGAGTTGCCAGTATAAAATTCTCATATTGCAAATCTAATAAGGAAGTATGAATTCGCCTTGCACTTGGCGTACTATAATCACGTTAAATCACTGATAACCTAGCATTATGGTAATGGGAGAACAGTGACACATTGACATTGTATCTACGTGCTATATTACTGCTGATACGTAATAAAATGGTGGAGATACTGCCTACTCAATGAAATCTTGAGAAGCCATTCCATTTGACTTTATTATATAGACATGCCGTAAATTAAACTGTAAAACAGAGTTTCTTATCTTCTCATATCTTTATTCATCTTTTGCCTCATCAGTGCTGACGACGTAAATGGGCTGACGTAAAAATGGTTCTTTGACCTAGCAAAACTAGACTAGACGTTTTAATATTTAAATTATTTAAATTCACTGTATAAAATGCGTGTGTATAATCGATGTTAAAATTAAATAAAACTAAAAAGTAGGTCCTTATGCCTATATTTTATTTATTTGTATATTGTATTATAATAATCTGAGTATGGGTACACACATACAAGCCTTCTTGAGCTTAATGTTCTGGTCCAGAACTTATGAGGCTTTTTAATCAATTTATGTAAAGATGTTTTATAATATTTAACAAATATATATTATAATGGGTATTTTAGACGTTGGTATCTAGATACTTGATCTTTAACTTTAGATAGGGGTTAATTATGTAGTAAATAACAAAATAATTAATGTCTTTGATTAGATATATTGTTAATGTGAAACTTGATCAAAGTTTAGTAACCTTTTTTACACATTGTGGCTTGCATAAATTTATATACCTACTAATTAAAAGTCCTTGGTTCCTTTGACTGAAGTTTTTTTTTCAACGAAGTGTGAAGGAAAAACAATAAACAATACTATCATTGTCACGTTGCGTGGATCTGAGGGCCTGCCGCGAACCACGTTCGACGTATTGCCTCCCTGTCACACTTACGTATCAATTTGCAAGTGCGATAGAGAGACAACACGTCAAACGTGGTTCGCGGTTTACTCTGTTAGTCAAAATGTATGGCCCGTGAAACGTGACGTATCGCATTGTCGCGACTCGCACTGTTTAGGACAATAGGTTCGGGTAACACGTGCACTTGTTCATTTTGACTCACACGTTATACTTGACTAGTTTTAGTAACATAATATCAGGAAGCGACCACGCTAATAATAGTTCGGCGGCCACAGCAATTTCCTCTCTCCGCTGCTACTCGTGGTTGGACTATTCCGTGGGTTATCGCATATCTCGGATAAAATATAACCGTTCGCAAGGTTAGTTAGCAAGTTGTGAGTTCCCTTCTGTTCTCAATCAAAGTCAAGACAAGTTAACGACGTGTCATCGTGGAAACGTTATACTTTGAAACAAGACGCTACAGAGTATTTGCACTGCATTTGTTTTCGTTGTTAGTAAACAAACGCATAACTTATACAGATATGCGACATTTATGAGATCAGCAGTTTGTTGTGGAAAATTGATGTTTACCGACCTTGATGAATAAGGAATAAACCTACCTATGAAATTTGATAGATCCCTTCAATTAAAATCAGTTGATTTGACATCCTGACACTCGGAAATAATAATAGGTTTATTTTATTTTCTTAAACGTCGAAGTAGCGCCTTAATATCATATTTAAAGTTCGTTTTTTTAGCATTAGAAAGAACTTCGCAGAAGTAAGCTTGTGGTTCCAAATCCGGCACTTTTAGCGGTAATAATTTGAAGTAAATTATATGTATTGACCGTGCTACATTAGATAATTCAATAATTATTAACAATTAAAGAGCCTGATAAAAACTGTACGCTTACTTCTGTGGAGTTCTTTCTAATGCTAAAAAAAACGAACTATAAGTATTGTAGTTGGTAGTAGGTATAGTTGTAGGTATAATACCTAAGCAAATAGTAATAATAACAACAATATTTAATGTAATTTGTGTAACAATAATTATCTCGCTCTGGCAAAACAATTTATGCTTGATAACCTAAAAGTTATGCATGATTGTTCGTGTTGAACTAAACAGACGGTCAATTTTCAATTCAATAAGTCACCTGAAAGCACCCAGTATTCGTGTAATGAATCTGGAAGTTAATCTTAAAAAAAAACTACTTTCTACGTCATTATCTGTAGAATAATAATAGCTAAGTTATTCTAATTAAATTTAAACCTAATAACCAAGACAATCTACTGAAAAAATATTTAAGTATGAAAATTGATATGGCTTTATTAAAATGATCCAAGATAGTTTTGTTATATTAAAATTTTATATGACAATGTCGAAAAATTTTATTAAACCTAGTAGATTATTTGGTAATCGGTCCTTGTAAACTAATAAAGTTATTAACTACTGTGCATGCTAAGATATTTTTGAGCGCCATAGATACTGTACGCTAACGACTAACACTAAGGTTATTGACGTCATGCGTCTTCAATTTGTCTACGTCAAAGGGCGTAGTAATTTCACAGTATTGCTTATCATCTCGTTACGCAAATATTGTGCGCAAATTTCGAGTTCTAGAGACATTTCTTTTTATGGTGATACATTTCGCAAAAGTGGCTATAGTTGCCATGTCATAAGCCGTTACAAAAGTCGACGGAGGTAATTAATGTAGACAACTTTCGCAAAAGCGTAGATGCATAAATCTCAATTTCTTGGTGAGTCTTTAGTAACTAAAAAAAAATTAAATACCTAGCCAAAATGATACGCAGCAAAATCAAAAAAGCTTAACCAAGCGCGACAGAGGGCACCGAATTTCTTAACCAAAAACTTCTTGTAAAATTGTAAGTACATTGCTCAACAGTCGACAAATACGTGTACCTATCAAATATACCTCAATCAGCACGTGTCACCCCTACGCTTTCAATTTGCCGACAACTCTCTGAAGCCTTTTGAGGTCCCCGTGCAGACCATACATCGTTTGTAAATGAAGCCTCTTTTCTAAGTAACCTCCACAAACATCGTTTGAGAGTTTCAAAGGATGCAAATGCGTTGGCGTCTCGGTCGCCGTCGGCACACAGACTGTTTAAATTTTCTTTGCAATTAGCAATTTTCAACTAAATTAGTAACTCTTTGTTATATAATCAGTAACTATATGAAATAAACAACTAGAACTCATTGAAGTCTGCTACTGCTGTAGGGAGAATTGTATTTGTTATTTTGTTGGGGGCTTATAACTTTACTTGTGTTAACTAAACACAAGTAAAGTTAAGAGAAATAAACAGATTCTGACTAGTTTATTTGTTGTAATCCGTCAAGCCTTTTCGGTGGTAGGACTAGTCTAAAATATTAGTTACCTACCGCCTTATCATCATAGCAGCAGCGAGAATTGACTGCGCTGCTTTATAGATTTACATACTATTCAATAAATAATGGCACGATTATCTCGATAACCACGAACTTAGTAAACCCATAAGTCAATTTTCTGGACCAGCCTAAATTGCCCTATCGGTGCTAGAGGGTTATCCGTTATGAACTGAATACCTGATGTATATGTACCTAATATAGATAGTTTATGTAAATACCTATTCCTTAGCTCGTTTGAACTCCTTGTTTAATACATTTTGCTTATATCATTACCTACTATTTTGCTCTGAATTATGACAATATGGTCGTACAATGTTAGGTACTGGCGGAATACAAGTGGTGTGGCTCGCCACATGACAATGCTGAGCCAGCGCCTTTTCTGTGCCACCACACATGGCTTTATAAGCCCCCCCCCCCCCCCACATCTAGCGTCTTTCGAGCGTCGGCGTCGACAACTCTATGGCCGCGCGCTGCTCGACGCAACGTCGACACAACGCAACGCACAGCGACGTCATTTTCCATAGCGTTGACCAGACGCCGACGCTCGAAAGACGCCCTAAAGACGCTCAAAAGGCCCTAAGTTGTTTTGCATGTTCTTATCTTGTACTTTTCAAAGTGTATGTTGTGGGTATGAATAAAGAACTTATATATTTAATAATTTGTACCGTAAACAAGGGGTATTTGGTGGGTATACATCAGATAAACAGAAATTGCGAACATTGGCACGAGTTATTTATGTATAAAAGTTTTTGCGTAAAACTATACGCAAAAACTTTTATACAACGTGTGAACGCAACCATTGAAATTGTAATGCGGTATGAATTGAGTCATGTAGGACCAAAGTCCGAAACAACATCCACTTCAACTGCAATAGGTAGCTGATCAGTAAGTCAATTCAATAAGAATGCAGTTTTGTTTCTATTTAAAAATAAAGGAATGTCTCCTTTAAGTAAAATAAGCCAGCTTTAAGGATTTAAGGTAGTTTCCCTCTAGGGCCCGACTTATCTTTCCACCCTGTATATGGGCATTGGTTTGTAATAAATAAACAGACAAATAAATACCCTGACCAGTATTCGAACCTGGGACCGCTTCGTAGGCAGGGTCACTATATCGTCTAGGTTATGTCATTTAACTTTACATGCTATTATAATAACATTGAACTTCAATATTAGGAAGAAGCCGGAAACAATAACCCATTTGGGCTCTCATGACATCGAAATAGAATTGAAAAGTGACAAGCCCTTGCTTTTCTAGGCAGTACCACAGAATAAATAACAGTACTACTTAGGTACAGAAGAGTCACTCTCTAACAAAACGCGTCTGTTACGATCAGCCGGCGTATTATGGATGGCTTTATCCATCTTTATCCACGTGATAAAATAACTGTCACTTTTTAACACCGTGAGATAGAAAGAGACGGACACCGTTTTATCACGCTGTCACGTAGACAAAAACGACCATCATATCCCTACAGGACAGATATGGCCGCTAGGTGGCGACAGCGCCACGCGCGGCTTATGGAAAACCCCAAAATTGGGGTCGAAAGAATGTACTTTTAGCTACCTGTAGCAAAGCGACGAAATCGCGGAGTGAGACACGCCTGGCAGTACATACATACGCTTAAGGCAGTATCGGATCTGTCTCGTCCTTCACAAACATTCACACTCTAATACCAACCAAGTGTGATTTCATAAAGAAGACCTAAACTTAAGGCATTAAGGTTAAATTTAGCGTACAAAATGTCTGTCGCATTACGTTTCGTCTGGGATAGCATTACAGTCAACATCATCACAGAAATGGGATGCGAAATGAGTGTTTTCTTACGAATTTTATTGTTCTCCGAGTGCTTTGAGTGTGTAATGTAGTGTCGTTATAACTTATGATGAAAAAAACCGGGCAAGTGCGAGTCGGACTCGCGCACGAAGGGTTCCGTACCACAATGCAAAAAAAAACAAAAAAAGCAAAAAAAAAAACGGTCACCCATCCAAGTACTGACCACTCCCGACGTTGCTTAACTTTGGTCAAAAATCACGTTTGTTGTATGGGAGCCCCATTTAAATCTTTATTTTATTCTGTTTTTAGTATTTGTTGTTATAGCGGCAACAGAAATACATAATCTGTGAAAATTTCAACTGTCTAGCTATCACGGTTCGTGAGATACAGTCTGGTGACAGACGGACGGACGGACGGACGGACGGACTGACGGACGGACGGACGGACGGACGGACGGACAGCGAAGTCTTAGTAATAGGGTCCCGTTTTACCCTTGGGGTACGGAACCCTAAAAATAGACATACGAGTTCATTTACCCGGCTATTAAATGCTTATCTGGGAGTGTAAAATACAATACGATACAATATTCCTTATTGCTCACCAATATGAAAATATTCAAAATAAAATATCAAAATATAGGAATTATAAGATACCTTTGACTCATAATTAAGACAAATCTAGCTTCTAGTTAAAGCTTTAAAGTAAGAAGCTTATTTTTTTGCTTAGTCTTTTTGCTGGTAACCCAGTTGCAAGTTTAGGCCGTTCAAAAATACTTATGCTGTCAGTAGCGTAATAGCAAAGTCGCCTTTAGTTCATAACTTCGCCTTAACTAGCATTAAATCTTAATCCTACAATGACTTATAATAAAATAATGTTCAAGAGAAATTAGGGTCGCGTAGCGAAGTTAGTGTTCCCTGTGATAGATAGATTGATCCCCCAGCTCCATGGATCACCGCGGACGTCAGGATGGCGATGACAAGGCGTGACAGGGCTTTCCGCAAATACAAAAGTAATCGGTGCGACGAAAACTGGCGTTTCTTTAAAGTGGCTAGAAATCGCTGTAACCAGTTAGTGAGGGCCGCCAAACGCCATTACATACACGATAATGTGTCGACTTCATCCTTAGCGGAGACGTGGCAATTCTTAAAATCACTCGGCGTAGGCAAACCGAATAGCCATTTCGACCCCTCGTCTTTCTCTTTAAATGAACTTAATGCCCATTTTTCCAACACTACAATGTTAAGCTCAACAGTTAAGTCCGCAACAATCTCACACATAGCTTCACTTCCGTCTCCCAATATTTCTCCGCTCACTCTTACCCCAGTCACAGCTGAGGAGATCCGGAAGATAGTTGGCACAGTTAAATCTAAAGCCGTCGGCCACGATGACATTGGACGAGTTATGGTAATGCTTATCCTAGAAAATATACTGCCTGTACTCACCCACATAATCAATTTTTCCCTCATATCTGGGGTTTTTCCTTCTTCTTGGCGCAAAGCCTATGTTCTCCCGCTTCCCAAAATCTCTAACCCAAGCTGTCTCAATAATTTCAGGCCTATTTCGATTCTTCCTTTCTTTTCCAAAATTCTAGAAGCGGTAGTCCACAACCAATTCTCTAAATTTATCAATTCTAACACCCTATTGTCTAATTACCAGTCTGGTTTTCGTGCGGGACATAGTACCAGTACTGCGCTTCTGAAAGTCACGGAGGATATCAGGGCTGGCATGGAATCCTCAAAAGTCACGGTACTAGTACTTATTGACTTTTCCAACGCTTTCAATGCAGTAGATCACGACGTTCTTCTCGCTATCCTCTCTCATCTTGGGATCTCCTCAGTTGCGTCTGCGTGGTTCGCCTCATATCTCGGTAACAGAGCCCAGGCTGTGCGTGCTGGTCACTGTTTCTCGGAGTGGTGCGATTTGAAAGCCGGGGTACCGCAAGGTGGTATCCTCTCTCCTCTTCTTTTTTCGGTTTTTATTAACCACATCACTTCGGGAATCAGGGGTGCTCACCATCTGTATGCAGATGATTTGCAGTTGTACACACAAGCCGATGTTATCGATATTAACTCTGCCATAGCAGCCATCAATGATGACCTGAACTTCATAGCTGATTGGTCGAATCGCTTTGGCATATCTGTGAATCCATCTAAGTGTCAGGCCATCATTGTGGGAAGCCAGCGTCAACTTCTGAATTTGGACACCGCTTCTGTATCACCAATAATGTTTGATGGTTCGTCAATACCTTTCTCGAGCCAGGTTAAGGATCTCGGTATTATAATCGACAGGCATCTATCTTGGGACGGGCAACTTTCGGAGGTTAGTCGAAAGGTCACTGGTACTTTACGCTCTCTATATCCCTTAAAAAACTTTCTCCCAATACCCACCAAAAAATTACTTGTGCAGTCACTAATACTTCCGCTCATCGATTACGCTGACGTGTGCACAACAAACATTTCACAGTGTTCACTTAACAGGCTCGATCGCTTGCTGAATAACGGCATTCGTTTTATTTTCGGTCTACGCAAGTACGACCACATATCTCATTACCGTCGCCAGCTTAACTGGCTCCCTATTCGGCAGCGTAGGACTCTCAGAATTCTTTGTTTGCTTTTTTCGATACTGTTCGAGTCATCTGCTCCCAGTTATCTAAAATGTAGATTCAGTTTTGTAACCCCTCGCCCGGGTTGTGAACTACGTTCCTCCCGCTCTCTTAAACTTTCGGTATTTCCTCACCATAGTGGTTTTCTCTCTTCTTCCTTCACCGTACAAGCAATCCGCCTCTGGAATTCGCTCCCTCTGACGATCAGACAGGCTCCAAGCAAGTTAACTTTCAAACGTTTGCTTTATAACCACCTGCTAAGGCAGGCACAGTAGGAATTAGTAGGTAGGTAACCCTTAACGCATGTGCAATTATATGTATTTGTATATATCCTTGTGTATATATATATACATATATATATATATATATATATCTATGTATTTAGTGTACTCTTAGTCTTATGGTATAACATAATTAATATATGTATATAGTTGGTATTTAGAATGTTGATATTTAACTTCGCTCAAAAGTTACGTTTTTTTTTTCTGTTTATTTCTCACTGCACCCACATGGACGCTTTTCTGTTTCGCCCTATGGTTGACTGGTAGAGAATGCCTATACCGGCATTAAGTCCGCCTGTTGTACTTTTTGTATGTGCAATAAAGTTTAAAATAATAAATAATAATAATAGATTTGTCAAACTATATTTTCAATGAATTGCAACATCAATAACGAAGTTTGACTGTAGGTCACCGCCTTAGGGTCACTTAATACCATCGTCACATTGTTAACTGACTATTTGTAAACCTTAATGCTACTACATAGAGCTTACCAGTGATCCTCGTCTATAACATAAAGCATATCAGTCTGGCTGTGATTGTTTCATACTTATTTAACTTTCAACTAGCACGTGTCTATAAACATAAGTAGTTAGGCACGTGCCCTTTGTTTAAGTAAAACAAGAGATCGTAAATTAGATTAAATTACACTTACTTAATTTTCAACATCATCCTCATCTCAGCCGAAAGACGTTCAGTCCACTGCTGGACAAGGGCCTCAACTACTACTGAATTCAACTACCTGCTTAATTATTAAATTATATAAAGCTTACAACTAAATAAAAAGTGGAAAAAATAACTGTTTCAGGCAATGCTCGAACTAATCTTTATGGCATCGTTTGTAGACGTCTCTTCTTAAGACAAAAGTACCTATATTATATATTTAAAATAAAGTGTAATTTGAATAACAAAGTAGCATTCTATTTTCTGATAATTAGTATTCAGCGGTCGGCTCATTTACTGACATTTCGACTGGAAAGCGTGACAAGTCATTAATATCTGTATTTCCAGTAAATAACGATTGGTTTTACTTTATTTTAACGACGAATAATAATTAATCGTATTGTAACTAATTTAAAAGTTACAATACAATAGGTACATCTACACCTACAAATACAATTATACAATGAGCCAAAATCGTGATGGTTTAGTGTTTACAGAAATATTGTTTTGATATGAACCTATTTATTATTATTGTTGTATTGTTTGATTTAAAGGAAGCGGAAATCTCTAGCAGGAATTGTAATAATTATATCAAACCAAATAATGAAATGCATTGTTGCGTCGCCCGATTATATTACACTTACTTACTCGCATTAAGTACATGTTATGGATGGCCAAACAGGCAGATCAAAAGTACTTAATCATGATTACATTTGATACACTCGAGTACGTATATGTTCAGGAACACGATGTTAGTAACTCGAATGTAAACCTTAAAAAATGGTTTTTTTAATACAAGTGCTTTAATTAATGATATCCCGATAAACTCAAAAGCATCCGAACCCAAATAATATCTTTTTTATGTAGAATGTAAATAGTAAAATATTTTTAAAACTCTGATTGGAACTTTCATTTTCGTCTTCGAAACGCAAGAGGTAACTTAATTTATAGATAAGTATCAATCAGACTCGTTTTAATAAATAATAAAAGCTAGTAGGTAGGTACCTACTCACAATATTTTATTCCTACCAAATACTGGGTATTTGTTCCATTTACTTCTTACAAATAGCTTTTGTACGTAAATGTTCCTAGACAGCCTTCGACCCCTTAATGTATTCCCACCTAGGACTACGCATGACACGAACATCTAAGAGGCGGCGCCGCTGTCATCACTCTCGATAAATTACCTACGTGGACGAAAAATAACTGAGCTTAGAACTTGTTTCCTTTTTCTACCGATTATTGATGGTGCTTGGTTGTTGGACTTGTTTATTGGCAGCGATATTGTCAACAGATATTATTTATTTATCAAATCGAATCGGGTGCCTATACCGGCCAATATTATCTGCCGTATTCAAACTTCAAGATATTCACAACAGACGATACGTACTAGATCCATTTGATTCTAGATACGTTATAGTTTAGATATCAACTAGTTCTCTTTTGCAGCGAAATTCAGGCAACCAATGTCACTTTTACGTTAGATAGCGTAAGATATCTATTAGATGTGAATTGGATCTCTAAGTCATATCCCGAGGAAATCGTTCAAGAGTATCTCCAGAATCGCGCAAATGTCAAATTTGACAGCTTAGATCTTAAACATGTCGTTATCGTATCTTGGTGATGTCTAAAAGATATCTAATAGATATCTATTTCAAAATCCGAATCGGGCCCTATATCAAGTTTAAGTCTGGAAGGAGTGGAAGTTAGAACACATTTTGGAGACTATTTAGCACCAAATGTAAACTCCATTTTAGGGTTACCTACAGAAAATGCAATCATTTTCTGTAACCCAGTGCAAGACGCATCTTCTCGCAAAATCTTTTATTTAACGAGACTACCAAAAAAATGATAATAATGACATATAATTTAATAACTATGCCATAATCATTAACTAGTAGATTTAGAACACAATTTAAAACGTTAGGATCATTAAAAGTACCTAGGCAACTGGATATATTTTATTGATCCCGTTTCCATTGCTAGTGAATATAGGTACTTACAATGTGAGGGCTGAGGGCTATATTTATTGCTGATTTAGTCAAGAGCCACCCTGTAGATAACTGCTCGTATCGCAAGAGACTCAAGTATCAAAACCCATGAAGAACCATACTAAGTACTTATATCTTCCTTGCCATCTTTGTATTTTTGCAGTCTTATCGCGCGTATTTTATGTGTTAAGGAACTTTATTTAACAACTCATAACTGAATGAAGTTAGTATTAAGTACAGTGAACGCATATATTTAAGTAGGTCTGTGTTAACCTAAGTACCTTTATATATTGCTATTTTGTTAAAAAACTTTATAAAACTTAATTTATAAATTGTAAAACATGTTTCATTAATTCTATAAAATAATTGACCGTTTTAAATGCTACATAATGATACTTATTATAACATTGGAAATCCGAAAATAAGAGATAAAGTAAACCAATTCAAAGGAACCATGATTCAATTTTAGAGTTAACAAAGTATTCTAGTTAACTTAAAAGTACATTTTCACGATTACAGAAGTGCTGTCAAGCAATATAATATTTTAAACTTTCGCGTTTTTGCGTTAGACCCGTCTATAAATGTGAGTTAATATGCTGTCAAGCAACATAATTATTATTTTGTATGATTTATGTTCCTTGATAAAATCTGATAAAATCCACTGTTATACGTAAACAGGTACATGATATGGTGTGTAATTGCTTCACATGAAAAAATTTAGAACAAACCTCCATTTTGACTTAACTGTATAATGTAGTTAGTGTAGGTTCCGTTTGGCAGATCCTATCAGCTTTATGCTATTTTTTGTTACCGATAAAAAGTAAACGCGGCGGTTTGTTTAAATTATGATAAGGTTAGCTTATCTGCAGTGTATCTAAACATAAACTCCTCGTTTGATACTGAATAATCGATTTTCAATACGGTACATAACAGGGGATATTACGCGAAACTCTGCGTAGGGTCCGCCACTGCCACAATTACTCACAATGTGAGGGTCTACCGCAAACGAGAGAGTCGGAATTTTGTTATCTAACCTCTCTATCGCCCTTGCTGTGCATATTCGAGCGAGGTAGCTGAGTTTCGATTTTCGCCCTTTGTAAACAAACCGCTTTGATGTAGGTATCAATGTCATATTTCATTGTCTTTGAAAACTTGTCAAAAGCATTTTAAGGCACAGTATACATAAGTTCCTCTATGGTTTAAGATGGTTTAGTGCTGCACTTTAGCGGCAGAACATTGCAGTAATACTCCCTATTCTAGAATAATTTTATTATACATGTTCATCTATCAGGGTTCGATATAATATAAGTACCTACTTCTAAAAATTAAAGGCAATATAGCTTACAAGGCAATGTTCTCGTGTTGGCAAGTGCTAAAAGCTTTGCTAAGATTTAAAAAGATATTAAAGATTTCGTTTCATTTTCATTGTATCATTGAGAACAAAACCTTAGCCGAGCAGTAGCGAGTCGCAGTTTTCGCTATTGTCGAGATATTCCCCAAGGAGTTTAATTTAATACTATTCATGGAAAATGTTCTTGACACGATGACAAATGCAGCTCCATTTCGGCTTGAGAAGCGAAGTTCAAGCTGCAATATTTGAATAAATAGTAGAAAATGGGTTTTCGAAGACAATGCATAATCTTAACACAATGGACGGGTTTTTTCATTGTTCTTAAGTTTACTATTGTCACAGAGAACCAAATAACGTTAAAAATAGATTTGTACAAATGTTTTTGTGGGTTTTTTACTGTTGATTTTTTTATTAGCTAGCAATTTTTTCCATTTTATTTCTGCAGTGAGATTTTTTTTGCGGTAAAATTTGCTTAATTACCGAAAACAATAAATCATAAAAGATTTTTTTCTAAAAAGCTTTGTAAAGTACCGTAGGTGCTTTGGACTTTACGATGTAATCCTACAGCTATATGTTTTTTATAGCCGGCTTATTGCGAAAATAAAGAGAAAAACACGCTTGTAAATCAGGTATATTGATTAGTAGGCAATAAACAATTTTATTGCGAATAATCTGAACACTAAAAATCTTTATTGGAGGCAAAGCTTTTAATATTAATTCTTTAACTGTCTGCCCGATTTGCATTTTAAGATACGTCAATTAATAGATCTAGAAACGATATGGATTATATGTGTCTTTTGTTTGAAGAATTCATAAAGTTGGAATCGGGCCAAACTCAAAGTGAAAAACTGTAAATTCTAAAGTGTAAGTGCAAAAAAATTCACGGTTCTTACAATATTCATTATCTTTAAGACATAAGCATAGTAAGAGAGTATTCAAAATTTTTTTGCAATTCCATGACTTCACGGTGGCTTGGGTTTTAAACCGGTTTTGTTAATTAAAATTATTAAAAGCCGTAGGCTTAATGATTTCATTCATTATTTTGACATGGAGTACATTTTGGCTTATATGTATTAACACAGAATTACCTAAAATTCACTGCAAAATTAATTAAAAAATACTCACCTGCCATAATAATACAAATTGAAAAGTTACGTACGTAATATGATACTAAAAGCTTAAACGGCACTAAATATGTCCATTAATTGAACCGCGCTCAAAACAAAAAAAGCTAGGGTTACCATATGGGACGTCACATACCTATTGTCCACCTTATTGTCCACCAAAAAGAAAAAGAAACGTAACATCCAATAAAAAAAATGAGACCATATTACGTAGGATAGGAATAAAATTACTTGTTTCCCAATGACATAATAAATTTAATAAAAGAGGTGTGTGTATTAAAATAAGCAATATATTTTAATTTACGAGTAATTATCGATTGTCTCCATTCCGTCCGCATAAAGGTGACAGTCCATTTCCAACGACAGCTGCACTACTGTTCATTTTACTATGGAAATTGACAATGACAGCGACGCGTTCAGTAGTGGTAGTGCAGCTGCGGTTAGAAATGGAATGTTACAATAGTGGTTACTGAACGCGTCGCTGTCATTGTCAATTTCCATAGTAAAATTGACAGTAATGCAGCTGCGGTTAGAAATGGAATGTTACCATAACTCTGTTAAACTGTAGTGTACTGAAATTGGACCTTAACCTGAAAGGGTAATAAATTGCAAGACTCATAAATAAAAGCTAACGCGTAAAATCTGTTTTAATTCAGTGAATTTCAGGTTGGTCATAAAAGCAGTAGTAAACAAACGGATCAAACGAAAGCTTACTCAAACGAAGATAATCTCTATCATAATACTTTTACTAGCGGCTATACGACTCAGTAAAATTATGCAAATTTAGACTCTTTAGTAGCGCAGCAAAATCCAAAATTAAATGTTGATGAAGCGATGATGTCATGATTGCAGTTTATTTGGATGTAATTTTCATTCCATCAATAAAATTATTTGTTTTAATGTGAATAATAAGGAATACGGAGTGGGTTGTAAAAAGTAACTACTTAAAAGGCACAGTTATTTCCACCTAAACCAAACTGCTTTTTGCTCATACCAAAAAAAATCTTGATGGCCAACACAGAGTTCCCCCCACACATGACGACGCGGAATCGGCAAAATCCGATAGGAAAAAGCTTTATGTCTGCGCGGTAAGAGCGAAAAAGTCGTTGTTCGGCTCGGCTCGCATCGGCCGGTGCCTGCCGACGCGTCGACTGCTTTTTCGCTCTTATAACGGACATAAAGCTTTTTCTTATCAGATTTAGCCGAATGCGTGACGATATCTGGGGAGACCCTAACAGTATAGAATTGCCTTTATTGAGCAATCTCTTTCTCACATCACCGCCTACTAACGAGACACAAGGCAGTTCTATCATAAGCACTTTCTTCGATACTCGATACACGGTATTGTAGCTTTGTTCCCTTTGTGACTAGACTGTAATGGTAGTTTCGGGCTGAATTTCAATGCAGGGCTTTAATGGATTCAATTCTAGGCTAGACTGTTACTGAGCGGTCTTTGTGACAGCGTCACTAGGTATGAATACGATATTATGTATACTAAATTACATTGCTTTAAAGCTTACAAGATTTTGCGCTAATAAAATGCTCGCCATATGCAGAAATTCCCACGTGGTTTAGCTTTAAAGCTTTGAAACCAACTGCCGAACGTCAAAAATGCCACATTTTTAGCACAAAGGGTAAAACGGGACCCTATTACTAAGACTCTGCTGTCCGTCCGTCCGTCCGTCCGTCCGTCCGTCTGTCACCAGACTGTATCTCACGAACCGTGATAGCTAGACAGTTGAAATTTTCACAGATGATGTATTTCTGTTGCCGCTATAACAACAAATATTAAAAACAGAATAAAATAAAGATTTAAGTGGGGCTCCCATACAACAAACGTGATTTTTGACCGAAGTTAAGCAACGTCGGGCGGGGTCAGTAGGTACTTGGATGGGTGACCGTTTTTTTTTGCCTTTTTTTGCATTATGGTACGGAACCCTTCGTGCGCGAGTCCGACTCGCACTTGCCCGTTTTTTTTAGGTAAATATGTCGTGCAAAATTTCGATGTATAATTAATGAATCAAAGGACACCATGTCAAACAGACGTAGGGATGTATAGTGTAAGCTTAGTTATAGGGTTCCGATTCTCATTCTTCGGTTACGGAACCCTAACATACAATTAATTAAGGTCAGAGAAAGACTGCGAAAGTCCTTAATGTAGGTAAGTCTTATGTTGTCAAGCTTGTTTTTGTTATAAATAGTAGTTTCCATTGATCTCAATAAACCTTTCATATTGAAAGTTGTCAGTATAGCCTACTTTATTTTACCTACCTACTCGTTCTACTTTAATATTTATTCTTTATATATATATAATTATTATAGTAGACATGCAAAATACCCGTAGAACAAGATTTTACGGAGTCAGTCTGCATCTTATTTACTTGTGGTCACGTTTTTTTAATACCTATGTATACCTACTTGCACTAAATTGGTTTAATAATATTTCTTTCAAATAGATTACTATAACAATGTAATCACTGTAATAACTTTTTATACTTTCCACGTGTAAGTAAGCAATACAGTTTTTGTGGCTATTAATGCCGCGATAATGCTACACGAAAAAAAAATACGTGAAAAAACCGAATGGACCTCGCGCCGTGTGAACGGTCGTCTCCTATACGGTAAAACCGTATGCGAGAAAATATCGTGTAGTCGCCGTACCTTAATATGTACCTACAGTAAGGACCATAATATGTGAATGAATGAATTTAAGTCCTCGAACTTAATCCCTAGCCTGCTCATTTGTATGCATCCCTTATGTTACGTTTACCAACACGCAAGATCAAGTCCCGCAATTTACATGATTATGATGCCCTGGTCCCAAAGTTCATGTCATTAAATCTCATGTTAACTAGAATATAATAGGATATCATTAATTTAATAACAATAGCATAACCATTAATTTAATAGGATACTTAATATAACTCTCGAATTTATAGAAGACTCAAATACGCATTCGAGTACCTAATGAATAAACGGATTTTCTCAATAAAACAGTGTAGCAACATAAATATTATATACTCTAAAGATGCTAAGTTTCATATTTACATTATAAATATTTATTGAAGACAAAACATACAACAGATACAATATTAAAACTAAAGTTAAAACTAGAAATACGTAAATTGTAAAGAAAGCTAATAAAAGGATACGTCTTTGTAATGCTAGCACGGAAAAATGATGAAAATGACGAAATTTCTAACGTATTTATTGTACGAGTAGAGGTAAGGAGAAAACTCTTTTATGGGAGAATATTTGCAAAAGTGTCCAGCTTTCAGCTATAAATAAAACTTCCAAATCTCTCCAAAGTACCGCTACACTACCTAGCTATGAACGTAGGCGTTATTGGCGGACTGAAGTGTTTTTTTTTATCAATTCAATTCTCTAGGTAGGTATCGTGGCGCCACATATTTAAGGTTTTTTGACGGGCACTTTTTGATACATAGAGATTGTTTTCCTTCCCTCTACCTTCCATAGTACCTATTTCGAAGGACTGACTCGAGGGGGAGAATCGGAAGGTCACAATCTGCGCTTTGCAAGCCATCAATTTTTATCGAATATAGCGGCTATTATACCAACAAGTAGAGAAGTCACTTAACCTTTATGGCTTAGTATATGAGCTGTTGTTCCTTTTAGTTGGGTTAGGGTTGCTTCAAATATAAAAGTAATAATTATAGAAGTAAGTCTTGGTATACACTCATAACATGAAGACTTTATAGGTATTTGTGCATATTGATGATGAATGTTGCCGTTTTGAACCAAAAAAGGTACTTATTGTCGGTTATCAATAAGACGCTATTTCCATAAAGCTTCAATTTGAAATCAATTTTATCGGTAACCGACAATGTGGTACCTTTTAGTTGATACCGTCACAATTGATTATAACTGACATTGAAATTAGATCACCTACACTTAACTCACGTATTGGGATTCACAAATGGTGCATGTGAGGTCTCCGACACGAATATGACTACACTGAACAAGGATGCACGAAACACCCTAAAAATCTATCTGTTCTAAATAAATCTGTCTGTACTATCTATCTGTTCTAATTATTTTCATATTTCTAAATCTTGTAGGTTTTCTGGCATTTTCCTCCAACTCAACGCATTTTACTTTAATCTTGTTAATTGACTAAATAGTGAAGTACCTAGATAGCGAATATACATTTATACAACGGTTGCACGACACTCGACGTTTAAGTAGGTAAAACGAACCAAATTCGGTTTATGTTTCAAGGGCAAGGAAATAGAACAGCGTTTTTCTATTTGCATAACCGAATTTACCGACTGAATAGCATAGACTGCTCCATAGCAGTAGCGTATGGATACCTAGTCAAGAACCAATTATTGTGCAAATGAAACGCTTCCTGCTGCTAAGGCCACAGGCGCTATAAATGAAAATAGATGCCATTTTAAATCCATTGCCATAAATAATTTACTTTTTTACTTTTTATTGGCGTTACCCTTTAGTAAACCTAGACAACAGTATCATATCGGCCACACTGTTAACTGTGCGTCGGTGGACCTTATGCCTATTGTAATAAGGTCCACCGATATACAGTTAGGAGTGTTGTTGTTTGTACAACTGGTAAAACTCAGGTTTAAATGTTTCCTCTAGACTTTCATTGGTAATTGGTGATCGGCTGATCGGAGCAATTGGGCCCAAAACAAAAAGTCTAGTAACTACTAAACAGATTATATCGCGTATAATTAATTTAAAATACATCCCGACCTAACGCTACGAACCCTTTAAAGCGTTCGTGGTCAACGGGAGACATTCATTTAAACAGTTTTATTTCATGAATATCGTTTATTGTAACCGAAGACAATTTTATCTAGTCACTGTATGAGAAATGTAAGTCGAGTTACTGTGTGTCAAGTTTCTTGTGCACGTAGCGTTCTCAAGTAGCCATTGAAGGAGTGCCTCCACGCGTGCGGCGATTTCCGCGCGACCGGCGTCTCGGGTTTTATTGCTAACGAATTGTGCATTTTAGTAGCGAGGCACGAGAGGCTACCGACGGTCACTTTATCACTACACTAGCGATATTGGGTGTCTAAGGGATCGTAATATAACACTAAGAAATGGCAGTGTAGATCATAAAGATGATGAAATTTTTAGATTTGCTGTCGAATGGGAAAAACGGAATCCAGAGAAACTATGCTGTCATGTCCATCCGTACGAAAAGTCCTTTAAAAAGTCTTCAAAATATTTGTGAATTAGTTGTTTTCATTATTTCGCTAACATGATCTAGCCGATTGGAAAGTTTGAATGCATTTTTGAAATGAATTTACAAGTCAAACACATAAAAAATACAGAACGAACGATACACGAGCTTGTAAAAGGCAGCGTCTTTACAAATAGGGACGCCATTGATATCGATAAAATATATGATTAAATAGGTCGCTTATTGCAGTTTTAATCGTCAATCAATTCTTATGATAAATATTACTGTAGAATTTAAAACACGATGTCGGTAAGATCTTACTTACCTTAATTGTCCCTATCACATAAAGATAACTGACTTTTTAAGATCACTTCGGTAAGAAAATGTATACACATTTAGGCAACAGACAACGCGTGTAACAGTTGTAATGTAATAAGAATTAAGTTTATTCGTGCTCATGGTTCAGTGACCTGAACGATCTGGTCTTCAACAATATACAAGGACATTTTAAGTTAAAGTTAATATTTTTACACAAAACTTAATGTGTTTAAAATTATGTTGGTAAGATACATGATAAACAGCATGTTATTTATAACATTAACATTAATTTATTGTTTGCAATAATTGTAATCTATGTAATATAATCGATTTTTTGTCTTTCTTGTTAAATGACAGTACAGTATTTTTACCCAGTTGCATAAAAAGTGAGCTTCGCAGAACGGCATCGGCAGTATTCATGTTTAATGTATAGAATGTATACTGTGTAGCTGCTTTTGTGCAGGGTTGTGTATTAAAAAGGTTGCAAAATAATACTAGTACCTATGAAATTTAAACTTAAAAAGTAACGCTATGTCGGTGCTAGTAAGAATAGCGCTCAGTATCGATATCGATAAAAAATCTTTTTCATTGCGCACAGCGTAATTAAAAGCTGATCGGATTATCCAGTCAGTAGACTGTGCTCGCTAATTTTAGGAGGGTCATATACCTAAATGCCTATGTAATGAACTCGGCGTAGACAATGATGCTTTTCGTCCTCTTACACCCGGACGATCAACGAAATTGATATACTGTTGCTCTCAAAGTTATTAATGTTATTGTCTAAGATTTGAAGGGATTTAAGCTTAAGTACCTACGTCGGAAGCAGATCAAATAATTGTATTAAAAAGGTAGGTAATATTATACAGATTAAATTCTAATGATTTGTGTTTGTCACAATAGGTCTCTACCTATATCTACCTAGAACATTAAAAGTTCGAGTGTTATAAATAAAATGAAAGTAGATATAGATAAAAGCTATTTATGTAAGTCATGCTAGTTGGATTATTTGTATGCGGAGGGACATGTTATTTAGTATAAATTCGTCTATAGGTACAGGTTTTGATCTAAAAATACAAAATATCTTTTTTTAACAAAAATGCGAAAGGTCATCTAAATAAATAAGGTCACGAGTTCATAATTTTTTAAAGGTTCATTAATTTTGTTTGCAGCAATTTTGATTTGCGATCATTATTTTATAAGATATTTATCTTTTACGATAAACTTAAATGATATAGGTAAATAATACAGTGACGTCAGGGATTAGTATTAATATGTTAATACGACATATGTGTGTAATGCGAAACGGGAAAAGACTCTTCAAATAAATAAATAAATATATATTTCTTTTTTAATTCAAAGCGTCTATTCGCATTTTGCCATATCTTTGAAATTAAACTATATTCGTGATGTAATATTTATTTATTTAATCTTTATTGCACAAAAGAAAAACCTTATAGTACAAAAGTCGGACTTAATTCCATAAGGCATCTAACACCAACACCAACATCTGTTTAACACAAAACTGTTTGTTTGTGTGTTGTTGTTTATTTTGTCTGTTTGTGTTGTAATAACATCTGCTTGACAGTAAACTTTCAAAGAAATATAACTTTTTACTCGTTCTTAATCTGTCCTCAAAATAGCGAAGACAGTCTTCCCAGGATCATTAATAACCAAGACTTTCCACGAGACTGACGAAATGACAAATGACGGTCGTTGACTTCGTTTAGGCGAAGTTGTTTAATTTAGGAACTCATGATAGTGCGAGTTTGACTTTTTATTAGTTTGTATTAATAAATCATTAGCATATTTTGACGGTGATAAATCTATTTAGTATTTATAGTTCTTAGAAGAGGAGTAATAAATGTTTCTTGATATAGATTATTCGCTAAGTTTGATATAATGTGCCTAAATGTAGAATAAGCAGGCGCGGTAAAATAGAAAAATGAATTTTGTTTCTTGAAATTAAAAAAATATATACAAAGGGAGATTTGATTCGACTGACATACATTTTCGGTTTTGTAATTATAGCTAACCTTTATTATAGCCATTTCTTAGGCCTGTTAAAACTTGGTAGACGAAATTGTATGTATAAATTACTAGTAATCTGCGGCTAGGAGCAGATTAATGATATAATTTCTCGAGTTTATTTAGCTCTTCATAATTCATTGTAAATCCTAATTTAACTGCACTGGCTAAGATCGAAGTTCATCATGCGGCTAAACGAGATACGAGATGTCATAATTTAATTTGCGACCGTAACAGGGTTGAACAGCGTTCCCTGGCGGAAGCTTCCCGGATGGTAATATCCTTAATCCGCGCCTGTGACTGCATAGGGAGAGCTGCCTTGCAGATCGAACTTTCCATATTGAATTCCATTATACCATTTTGATTAAGGATTTGTAGGTATGTGAAAGAAGCGTCACTCGCCGATAAGCTCCATACGAACCTATAGTAATTAGAAAACTTATAAAAGTAGTGGACAAAGAATAATATGGAAACGACAAGCTTACACAGAAAAAAAAATTAGGATCTTTTCGAATTTTTATATAACGAAACTAGAAAAAAAATCTTCGGCAACAAATAAAATGTTCTTGGATCAGACAGTATCTTGATTCAGGAACTACTCCCTACTTAAGTATTAAATAACTACTTTCTATGTACCTATAGAAAATATTGTCACAATTGACATACGAAGAATATTAGAAGCTAAAGTTTTGAAGATATATTATCTTGATCCAAGAACATATTATTTCTTGTCCGGAGACATTTTCGAGTTTCGTTATATATATTCAATCTAGCATTTTGGGAATTTTACATTCGTGAACCTTAGTGAGATTATCTTGGTCCAGGGCATAAGATGTATTAGTTGAGACATATCTGGTTTTTGTCTCAAAATTTATTTTCCAATTAGAATGGGGCAATTAGCTTAATAAGTTGATGGTTTTACTCCCAGTCTTCAGTGCTAATACTGTTAAGACGTTGTGCGTTTCGTAAACTCATCACTTTTGTTAACCGTTTGATTATCCACGCAATCCTATCCTAATAAGTATTGCTTTATGAACTTTACATATTAGTTTAAATTGGAGATTATAATTTCAATGGCATTTTGTCATGCAAAATATATTTACTAGCTCTCGTATTAAACCGTATAAAAATAAATTCTACGAGTATCATAAATGCTGTGTAGAAAAAATGTGTCAACCTACATTAATCTCCCAATAAAATGTAAACTTAGGTATGAGTAAAGCGTAATTTTTTTGAGTTGACGTCTTATTGCAGACTGAATGTGGACGGACACATGATTATTATTACTTATCAGCATCCTGAAAACAAGAAGTTCGTGATGAGGGTCATACTATACTTGGTCAAGCAAATCTCGTCAGTAGCAAAAGGCGGCTAATTTGAAAAATTGCTGGTTAGCAACACTATTTTCCAATAATTCCAAAATCACGTGTCGCCTCACGTGTCATCGTTGATCGTAAATATTTGTAAAATTTGAGGTTATGATAATTACATTTTTTGGTTCGATGGAGATATACCGGGTGTGGCCTGTAATATGAGCAAAAAATTTAACTGTATTAGGCTGTACTCCTCATAATGACCAACATTTGTTCAGCGACTTTTAAAAATAACTTGTGGTTTGATTTTTAATACACTTTATAGTTTATTCTAAGACGCAATGTATTGCGAATTATGTTATGTTTAAGGCGTGACAAGCAACGTCAATCACAATGATATGGCGTGGCGATGGCGTCCATTGAAGATAATATTTATTTTGTATGAAAAATAGGGAGTCTAAATACTTAATATTTTTTTAAAGTTGTAGAACAAAAGTGTCACCGTTTGAGGAGTACAATCTATGTTTTAATTATTTGCTCATGTTACAGGACACACCCGGTATTGCTGTTTTCTTAGCGCAATACTGCTCTTTGAGTGTGGCCCTACTTCACTTTGCTGTACATTGCTACTGACATACTTTGCTTGACAGACTATAAAAATCAAGTCCACCTTTGATCACCTCTCAGGCCCATCTGTCGGTCGTAAAACAAGATCACAATGTATATTGGCAATATTCTCTTTCCAATTATTATTAGATTATTTGGTTCATTTCCGCAAAAGGCACGTCACGGCGGCTCCGTTTGATCGTCGTTACGTTTCAGATGTGATGTTATTGCATTAGAGAGTGACATACGTTGCTAAGGAAATAATGAGTTAATAATGCGAATTTTACGTCTTGTAATAACAGCTTCTGACATTTTTATACCTAATATTTATACTTTTATATAAGATGACTTTTGTGGACACCTATTACCTAAATTATAATATGGTATTTAATCAAAACGTAAAATACGCCACAGATTCGTAATTAGCAGCACTTAAAAAATCTATTATTTTTATGAACAAACTGCTTATAATTTTATTTTATTAACAGTACCTACGTTAAGCTACGAAATGTCAAAGTAACAAAAAAAACTAAACGTTTTCAAAAAAATGATTTTACACCACTTTAATAAGACTGATTAGAGCTCTGTATGAGCTTAATTTTATTACCCTTAACAAAATGGTATATGCAGATGTTACATTTTAGACAAAATACGTATAAAAACTGACAAATTACGTTTTTTTGCTCTCCTAAAAAATTTGTCAAAACTGAGATACCTAACTTGTTTTCTGCTTAGGGCAGTCGAGTACTGAAAGATCCCACACAATAATGGTATCCGTAAATAATATTCTAATTGCATGATTAGAACAACAGTGCAGCTAAAAACTTTCGGGCCGCCCCTCGTAATCCTACGTCTTAATCACCATCAAAGCAATATTAAAAGTTTACATTTATCATTTTTGTATTCATTCGGCAAAGGGCAATGACCGAGTAATTCAGTCCAGTAAAAAAACCGTAGTTATGATTCGAGATCCCGAAGTATAAAATCTGATTTCATAGGTAACGTATAAAATGAAACTCTTTACATAGACATAATCGATGTTATTGTATAAGAAAGAAAATATCTCAAATGCTATTTTAAATGAAATCTTAACATTTTAATGTTGACATACCTAAAGTTCCGTTCATATTTAATTTCGTATATTTTCCTGTTATTTTTATAAACACCTTTTAAGGTAAAAACGTCATCTCTAAGAATATATTCACATGGAACTAAATGTGATATTTTCTAAGGACCGTCATGATGGGGTAAATAATAATATTAATTATTACAAATACGATAACATGACATGTACATGATATACTTAGTCGGATCTCGTACTACATAGGCAAGCAACACAGCATTTTTTGTAACTACGCGTGTTTATAATTAGATAAGTAGGTACATATTTTATACGAGAATTATCATATTATGTTTATTATTTATACTAATACAATTAGGCAAATATGGCTTAGTAATAAAATATTTCACATTTTAATATCTTATACCTTTAAATGAGCAATTCTTGTTTATTTATGTATATATTTCGGAAACGGCTCTAACGATTTCGATGAAATTTGGTATAAGGGGGTTTTCGGGGCCAAAAATTTGATCTAGCTAGGTCTTATTTCTGAGAAAACGCGCATTTTTGAGTTTTTATAATTATGTTTTCCGAGCAAAGCTCGGTCTCGCAGATAGTAAGTACCTACCTACATGAAAAGTAAAATTTGAACGTCAAGCCGTTGTCGTTAACAGTCACACGAACTTGCCGCCGACATACAATCGAAATGTTCATGTCGAATTTGCATGATGTCATTACAGAATATAATTTTAAAACAAGAGCGTAACATCTTTTGTATGGGAGCGGCTTTTGAGCGACGGGTTAGTGACTCATAAACTAACAGATACAGAGATAAAGCTGTCTCGTGTCGCATTATCACCATTGTTAGGACACGATACCATACCCCATTCCATAAGTCCATAACACATATTAGTTCTCACTATACATAGGTACACTACATGTTAATGTCCGTACTACCAGCATTATAGGCAGGACTACTACCTACTAAAATATTATAAGCGCTCGTTTAAGTAAGTAATTTAGCTGTATTGTAGGATGCTTCGGCGTTATAATGAGACATAATACTTACTAGATGAAGGCAAAGCATTAACATCATAATCGGGGTTCATCAGACACAGGAGCCGTCTAGAACGTTTTTTATTCCATTCAAGCGCTAAGCCAGACAGATTGTCTACAGGCTGACATTGGCGTGACTATGTTGCATGTCTCTATTTTAAGATATTTACATCAGTTAGACAATGTGATCTATTTTAAGGCGGACAGGTTTGCAAACAAAGCACGGGCCGAAAATATTATGTTACGATGATTAATAGTCGAGTTTCTGAGGATATTAGTGGAACCGTGTGATTTTCAAGAGCTCCGTACATAACTTTGTTTACGGAGCTCTTATGGGATCACTTCGGTCTTGCAAATTGGTTAAAAAGATATAACGAAAGCATAAATTAACATTCCGTAATTCATAATAATGAATTTTATTAGAAACAAAGAAAACAATAGGTACGATACAAACAGATTAAGAAGAAAAATTATGTTTAATACATTGAACACACACATTATTATACAACAACGAAGGACCATTTTAATAACATTATTAACTTATAAAGCTCGTACCAATGAGTTTTTCGGAACTTATGTACGAAATATCATTGATATATAGCAGTTGCTTTTTGGTGACGGAAACTGAACTTAATCCCAATAAGTAAGTTTCAATGGCAATCGCTTTTGTACAAACTAGTGCCTACGTCAAATCATGGGATTAGTTGTCAAGCGAACCCCAAGCTTCCATGAGCTGTGGCAAAATCCTGGGATAACGCGAGGAAGAAGGGGAAAAATTAGCTTATAAATTAGATCTACGCCTCGGCTAGTCTGTGGCCATGAGTAAGCCCATTCATAATAAAAAAAATAATAATAAGATTTAAAAAAATAAATCATTATTGTCAGTTTTGTTTTTATGTGTCTGTTTTGCAATGTCACCTTCCGTAATGAAATGTATGCAATTATGACATTACACTTGTATTGTTATACTATTGTAATGTCATAATGTAATACCTACATATAACGCATAAGGCACCACCTATGTTTTACGTGGACTATGATTGTGTTTACTATGGTCTTAGCTAAAAGAGAGTAAATGAATATTCAACCATATATAATCCCCGGGGCTTTGAAATTTAAAATTCCAGTAGAAAATTATAGGTAAATTTAGACAAAATGTAATATTAACTTTGATATCTACTTTGCCAAAAATTTGTACATGGCTATTATTATGAACTATTATATTGAAATTGCAGTATGTTTAGTGCTAAAGTTATATACATTTTGTAAGAGTATTTTACATTGATTTTAGCCGTTTGGTGCTTAATGTATCTACGTACACTCACTCACAGAAAACATAATGTGAAAAGTTCCTACAGAACAGTATTACTCTTCCTTACCCGGGAGGTAGATGTACACAGTCGGTGTCAAAGATATGATTTAAATACTTTAGTCTTATTAGTCCATAAAAAAATGCAAAAATATACATAATGATATACGTTTATAATCATATACCTACAAACATGATATAATTATGGCTTGAAATCGCATGATCAAAACCAAATGTAAACTTTTTGTAAAAGGACGATATGAATAGGTACAAGCGTATTAATTAAAGTTAATGAGGAAATAACAGTAGGTACCTACTAAACAATGTAATACGGGTAAAGGGAACCATACAAAAAAAAATCAAATGATACATGTAAGTATTACATGTTGTTTGATAAAACTTACAAGAAATAGGTACGATTAGAAGTTTACAGTAATATGTCAAAAACAGTTAAGAGATGAAATTTTGACTATTTTACCGTAGAGCGAATGAGTGAACTAAAAGCAATTTAATATTTTATGCAACGTAAAAATTTATCACGTGTAAATTTCCACTGTTTACAAATAATTTGCATAATACGAAAGACATTCGAAGATTGACACAGAGAAATAGCAACGAGATTCAAATCGAAACAACAGCGTAACAATAACGACGACCGAGGGTTCGTTGACTTTCCTCCTATTATAACAACTGTTTCCATTTCGTCACGTATATTGAAACGTCCCGGGAAAACATTTTACGCAACAGGCTCACTGCATATCGTCAGGTGATAGCCAAAACTTACTTAATTACCATCAGAAGTTCATCGCCATAGTGAACCGTATTGATAATAAAATAAAGTTGATTAATGTTTAATTATTGTTTAGTAATTGGGCATTTTTATTTAAAGTTGTACCCCCAACTTGAATTTTAGATTTTGGAATTTTTGTATTATTTTCACTCTAAATCACGAGCTCTTTCCATCCTAATACAAGAAAAAAAAATGTTCCAAAAATTTCATACTAATTTTTGTTGTCCGTTTTGTTACGGTCATAGAATATTGAAAACCGTGACCAAACGGAACAAAAATTATGGGGACACGTTTTTTCTCAGTAAAAATGGAAAAAGCTCGAGATTCTGAGTAGAAATAATATAAAAATTCCCAATTCTAACACCAACAACTTTGGTACAACTTTAAATAGAAATGCTCAATTAGTGACTTTTGGTTGTAACCTGACGATATGCAACAAGAAACCAGGTCACTGCGTATAATTTTTGTAGGTATAGGTATTTTAGTAAATGAGGGCGGGGCAGGAAACATCGAGAACACACAGAAAAACATTATGCATGCTCGTCCCAGACGTAATAGTTACGTAACGTACGTATTTTTGTGGACCTGTCCGCTTTATGAATAACTAGCGACCCGCCTCGGCGTCGCACGGGTTAACAATTTGTACACCTAAACCTTCCTCAAGAATCACTCTAAATATTGATAGATGAAATCCGTTCAATAGTTTTTGAGTTTATCGCGAACAAACATACAAACACATAAACAGACAGACGTGGTGGGGGACTTTGTTTTATAAGGTGTAGTGATTTATCATTATTTTTAACTAATGAAATTACTATTTGACACTGTAGCGTAAAATTGGAATGAAGAAATGGACTGGAGTAACGCAGCTCCAACAGTAAACTTCATTTTATTGTAATACCCACATATATTCCAGATTTATAAAAAATGTATTTTTGTCCCTTTACATTTCAATAAAGCGAAAAGTGACCCGTGCAAAATAACCTGTCACATCGTCGCAAACTTTAAAACTATTGGAAATCGAAATTCCACGTTTATGACACCTCGAACTTCTAGAGCGCGATGTGTTAAACTTTGCAGTTTCATTGAAATTTGGAAAATTATTAGTTTTCTTGTTCCAAAAGTTAAGCTGGATTGTAAAAGTAAATAAAATACTACAATGACACGTATTTTCGTACGTTAAGCTTAGTTCTCTAGTCGAGATCATGCGACCCCGTTTCGGGTAGCTCTTAAAATTAGCTTTCTTGAACAAAGTGAATTTAATCTTCATTCATCCTTCATTTAACAACGAGAGCAAAGCTGGCTAAAGGATTAAAACAGCTCAAAGGGATACTTTATATGTCCATTTATTTGTAGGAATTTGGTTTTTTTATGTTTAAAAATGGAAGCGCGACAATAACGTAATCGTATCATTTTAGATAATGCTTGAAATTTTAGTTCCAGTAAAATTTAAATCGCAAAGGTCAAGGCAGCATCACAACACCTACGCGACGGCAAATAATTCATTTTAAACTAAGTTTTTACAAATCAAACAAAAGCCCCGGCTTTTAAAATTTTGCATTGTTACGAGAATAATTTATATTCGCGAAAGTTTCATGCACCGTGAACTAGAAGAAAACCAGTGTTATGCAAATTTGTCAAGTTCATGCAAGAGGTCACACAGTTGCAGAGAATTTTCCGGCGCATTTTGGCCGTGGAATACATTAAGCTCAAGTTTCATTTAATAACATGCGCTGAAACACATGTCACGTAGATATGTGGCGTGAATTAGTTTCCCAGTTTATATCACTATTCCATACATGCCTACATACTAGTTTTAGATATCTTTGCCTAAAAAATTTTACACGGGATGTTACAAAAAAAGTAAAGTAAGGATGGCTCGATGAGAGGCGAAAAGGGACGAGTATTGTTATTTAGGTGCTGGTTTGTTATATTTAGTTGCATATTTATTTTTTCGGTGGGAAAATTAATTGCATGTAAAAAATATGCAAGTAAGTATAACGGGTTGGCACTGATCGACTAGCACGTTATATTTTCTCGGGTTTGCAAAGTAATATGTTGGGTGTTAATCCCTAGTAATATTATTAATGCTAAAGTAATTCTATCTGTCCGCTGAATCGATTTAGATGACATTTGGTATGAAGATAGTTTGAGACCCCGGGAAAAGACAAATGATAGTTTTTATTAATGATCATCTTCATTCCATGTCAGCGAAGTTGCGATCAGAAGTTTATTATAACTCATAAAACCGGAACCCTTTGTTTGACATAATTATTGAAAGTCATAATGTACTATTTTCAGATGAATTATGTCAATACAAATAATTTTCACATGCCATAAGGCTGAACATATCATGGGTCAATGACGTCAATGTATACTTAATAATATCTACTTTGTTATATATTATTAAACATACAATTTCAGATTATCATTAGTCATAATTCTGAAACCGTTAACTTTTCAGAATTTTTGCAAGGTTATCCTATAGATAGGTTAGGTTTGTTTTATGGCAATCCTGAAAAGCTACGCGTTTCTGAGAAAAAACAAATTATGACTAACGAAAATTCGGAAAAATTGTACATTATAACTTTATGGGAAACTATAGAGACCCACATAAAACATACTGTACCATAATTTGTATTATAACACTATTTTAATTTGTGATTAAGTGCTAGGCAATAATCTTGCAAGTAGTTCATACAATCAGAATAAATACTTCAAATTAGTAAATATTTATCTTAAAAATTGTTTTTTTTTTCGGTTGCGATACTATTTTTTCTACATAAGCTCAAATCCATGACGGCATGAATTGGCTTCTTTCTGATTTGCTTTTCACATGCCTTTAAACCTACCTTAAAAAATCCTCTCTCTAAAACTATACCTCTCTACCCTACTTTTCATATTCTTCTTGTTATTGAGACAACCTAACTTTTTATATCATTAGCTTTCAGACTACCAAACTTAAAATATAAAGCGCTACGAGAAAGCCAGCAAGTTGAAATAGCATTATCTTAGCCTTTGGCGCAGCAAATTGATTTAGTTAGGGTGCCGTTGCTACTACAGTAACTGAAACTGCCGAAACGAAACGAAATAAAGGTCCGCAAACCACGACTATATTAGAATATTAACATGATCAAAATTAAATTATCAATCTATTGTTAAATCTATAAAAACAGATAACCATAATAAATATTTTTAACAAAAATAGGTAGTTACAAAATAGTGTAGGGTAACTATAAATTATATTATACCTATACCTGACATAAATTCGTAAAATGAAGACTATAAAAGTTATAAAAGATAAAGGTTAAGTATATCTATGTGTTAACAGTCGCTTTAAGCAGGCCACTGACGAGCTTTCCAAATAGATGCCGTTACAATGGATTCATCCAAATGGACGGCATCCTAATATTAAACAATGTACGTTTTTGACATTTACGGACCGATTTTGGAGTACAGCCACGCTATTTGGATTGTTGGAAGGCTCGTCAGTGGCCACTTTTATTGATGCGAAATAAACAAAGACTACAAATTGATAAATTTAACAAGTCTATAAAAAGCCTATAAAAATACAGTGAAACCTGGATAAGTGGGATCTCAAGGGACGAGCAAATTTGTCTCACTTAAAGAGGTTTACCACTTACCCAGGCTCCCAGTTAGCCAGGTACAAATAAATTTCTGTCTCATTTACAGAGGGTCCCATTAATAGAGGTGAGAATAGAGGATATAGTCTCAGTTATAGAGGTGGTTAATAAGGTATTTACTAATTATCTTTAAAAATAAGGTAAAATAATCCTTGTCCTTAAATATTTTTAAAGTCAGTTTAAATATTTATTTGAATTTATTTTGAATGATTCTCCAAGGGATAGATATTTCAAAATTAAATTAAATTTGATACGGACTTCATTGCGTATTAGAAATTTAATAAATAAAAAAATATTTTTCGTGTTAGGTATCAAAATTTCAGCTTTCGTTTCGATAGTTTTAACTACCTACCCTAATAGCATTTTCTTGTAGGGATTTTGTTGGGCCTTTGTTTACGTATTAGTTGGGCAACCGTTATATTTGGCCGTACGATTTGCTGGAGGGCCCTCGACAAAGGCCCTCCCGAAGATTCCCAACAGAGGGCCATAAGAGTAATTTTTTCGTTGGGCCTATTTAAATAAATCATACAATTATTCAACGGTGGTGGTTTTGGTTGGGCCGTGGTTGGGCCTATACACATTTGTTTGATGGTTGGTTAATTGTTACATTTGGCCGTACGATTTGCTGGAGGGCCCTTGACAAAGGCCCTCCCGAAGATTCCCAACAGAGGGCCATTAGAGTAATTTTTTCGTTGGGCCTATTTAAATAAATCATACAATTATTCAACGGTGGTGGTTTTGGTCGGGCCGTGGTTGGGCCTATACACATTTGTTTGATGGTTGGTTAATTGTTACATTTGGCCGTATGGCTTGCTGTAGGGCCAACTGCAAAAAAATAAAAAAGGGCAATTTTTTCGTTGTTCTTTTGTTTGCAAATTCAACAATTACCCAACGGCAAGTCAGGTAGGTCGGTAGGTAGTCGTGCACCAGGTTGAAGGCCCAACACAGCTTGTCCCACAAAGGGCCAACATTGTAACTTTAACGTTGGGCCTTGTGTAGGATTCTTACAATACTACCCTAGGTAAATAGTTGTGTAATTTATAGTGTGCCTACAGTCTAAATATGTAATGGGCTTTTGTTTACGAGTCCTACAGTTACCCTACGTTAAGTAAGTGGTTGTGTAATACGACGTTGGGCCTTTGCTGATAAATATTACAATTACACTACGGTAGGCATTGGTTGTATCCACATGAAGGCCCTAGGCAGCAGTTGTTGTTAATCTTCTCTGTATCGTTCCAATTTTAGTATATGTACTGCCGAAGCAAGTACACTTACTATACACTCTAATTTGTATATATACTAACCGCACTTCGAAACTTCGTAAGCGAGATTTATGTTTTTTGAGATTTAAATTGAGAAAATGTTGGTAAAATACAATTTTTTAAATTTATGTATATATTTTATAGATATAGCTATTAGATTTATAAGTTACTTTTAAAAAATATTATGATTATATCCGGAATAATCGAGAAAATAACTATAACTTCGATGTTTGGAGACAGTAACGCCATCTAGTGACGCCACAAGCAAACTCAACTGGTATTGTTGGGCATCAGTACCACAGCCAATGTTGGTAAATGCGATAATTGTGCTCACTGGGCCAACGAATGTTATCGTTGTTTAGCCACCGGTACCAAAATACACAAAGGCCCATTGTTAGGCGTCAGTGCCACAGCCAATGTTGGTAAATACGATATTCGTCATCATTGGGCCATCGGATGATATCGTTGATTAGCCAACGTTACCAAAATAAACAAAGGCCCATTGTTGGGCATCAGTGCCACAGCCAATGTTGGTAAATGCGATTTTTGTCATCATTGGGCCATCGGATGATATCGTTGATTAGCCAACGTTACCAAAATACACAAAGGCCCATTGTTGGGCATCAATGCTACAGCCAATGTTGGTAAATGCGATATTTGTCGTCATTGGGCCATCGTATGATATCGTTGATTAGCCAACGTTACCAAAATAAACAAAGGCCCATTGTTGGGCATCAGTGCCACAGCCAATGTTGGTAAATGCGATATTTGTCATCATTGGGCCATCGGATGATATCGTTGATTAGCCAACGTTACCAAAATACACAAAGGCCCATTGTTGGGCATCAATGCTACAGCCAATGTTGGTAAATGCAATATTTGTCGTCCTTGGGCCATCGGATGATATCGTTGATTAGCCAACGTTACCAAAATAAACAAAGGCCCATTGTTGGGCATCAGTGCCACAGCCAATGTTGGTAAATGCGATATTTGTCATCATTGGGCCATCGGATGACATCGTTGATTAGCCAACGTTACCAAAATACACAAAGGCCCATTGTTGGGCATCAATGCTACAGCCAATGTTGGTAAATGCGATATTTGTCGTCATTGGGCCATCGGATGATATCGTCGATTAGCCAACGTTACCAAAATAAACAAAGGCCCATTGTTGGGCATCAGTACCACAGCCAATGTTGGTAAATACGATATTTGTCATCATTGGGCCATCGGATGATATCGTTGATTAGCCAACGTTACCAAAATACACAAAGGCCCATTGTTGGGCATCCGTGCCACAGCCAATGTTGGTAAATGCGGTATTCGTCACCATTGGGCCAACGAATGTTATCGTTGTTTAGCGAACGGTAGCAAAATACACAAAGGCCCATTGTTGGGCATCACTGCCACTGCCAATGTTGGTAAATGCGATATATGTCATCATTGGGCCATCGGATGATATCATCGACTAGCCAACGTTACCAAAATAAACAAAGGCCCATTGTTGGGCATCAGTGCCACAGCCAATGTTGGTAAATACGATATTTGTCATCATTGGGCCATCGGATGATATCGTTGATTAGCCAACGTTACCAAAATACACAAAGGCCCATTGTTGGGCATCCGTGCCACAGCCAATGTTGGTAAATGCGGTATTCGTCACCATTGTTCTTTTTGCTGATGACACATCATTACTTTTTAAGGTTGATCGTAAATCTACCGATTACAGTGTAATTAACAGCACACTCGTTAATGTACTAAACTGGTTTACTATGAACAATTTGCTTCTTAATGCTAAGAAAACTAAATGCATTCGATTTTCTTTGCCGAATGTTAAACCAGTCGATACTAAGATACTTTTGAATAATGAATGCTTAGAGATGGTAGATAAAGCACTGTTTCTTGGTTTAACATTGGACAAAAATCTACAATGGAGTCCTCATATAAGAACACTAGCAAACAAATTAAGTTCGGCCGCTTACGCTGTGAGGAGAATTAGACAATTGACTAATGTTGAGACAGCTCGCCTTGTTTATTATAGTTATTTTCATAGTGTAATGTCATATGGTATTCTGGTTTGGGGCAAAGCAGCTGACATACAGACTATATTTGTCTTACAAAAGAGAGCCATTCGTTCTATATATAATTTAAGGGTGCGTGAATCATTAAGAGAACTTTTTAAAGAAATTAATATTTTAACTGTAGCTTCCCAATACATATAT